>NC_090651.1:87004498-87614998 GCF_040937935.1 Hyperolius riggenbachi
TTGCCGTTTGCAGAATTTGCACACAACAATCTGAAAAGCTCCTCTTCAGGATTTTCCCCATTTCAGGTGGTGACCCATTGCCAGTAGCTTCTACTCCGTTTCCAGCCCTGAAGAATTGGCGGAGGTCCTTGAAGCAAATTTGGGGGATAGTTAAGACAAATTTGGGGAGGGCTTTTCAGAATCAGAAGAAACAGGCTGACAAGAGACGTTCCATAGAGTGGGAATTCTCTCCAGGGGACTTGGTCTGGGTGTCCACACGACATTTGGCTCTAAAACAACTGTTACCCAAAGTAGGCCCTAGATTTGTGGGTCCTTTTCCAGTGACCAGAAAGATCAATAATGTCACTTATGCCATTGATCGCCCTACCATATCAAAAGTCAGGATCCGCACCGTCTAAAATGGGTATTTATTAAAGCTCTTAAAACATTACAAAAATGTAAAAAATTGTGTGCCGGGTCACCATTGACACACGGCGTTTCGGATATGCTCCTTCTTCAGAATGGTTCCAGTACACACTCGCCCTACCAGCATGCGTGGTGTGAGATCATTTCATGTGTCCTTGCTCAAGCCGGCAGTGCACGTGGATTCCGCTCCCCCCCCCCCCCTGTGTTGGTTGATGATCAACCTGAGTATGAGATTGAAAAGATTCTGGACTCACGGCTTGTGCAGAACTCCGTGCAGTATCTGGTTCACTGGAAGGGATATGGCATAGAGGAGAGAACTTGGGTGCCAGACTGTCGCATGCACGCAGAAGAATTAAAGAAGGAATTCCACAATCTGCATCCTGGAAAGCCTGGTGGGAAGTGTCCGGAGTCCACTCCTCAAGGGGGGTACTGTGATAAAACGTGGAAAAGCCGCCACGTGTACTGGCGGCAAGGCGGCTGATTCGGCATCCAGCGCGGCGGTTTGTCCGCAGCAGCGTGCGTCTGGTGTGGCTGGGTCTGTTAGTTCACACAGGTTGAAGAATACGCGCTGAGAGGCAGAACCTTTATGACAAACGAGGAGGGATCAGCTGACCAGCTTGGTCAGCTGACCTCAAGGCAAGTGACTATTGGTTCATCACTGATGGGTGGCGCCAGAGAGCGCTGCGCTATATATAGTCACTGCTGGTCACTTTCAGGTTGTCTGCTGTTGCAAACACTTACGTGGAAGCACTCAGACCTTAGTCAGATCCAACAGTGTGTTAGAACCAGGAGGACCTGGGAATTCACACTGAGCCAGATTACCTCTGTTATTATTGTGTTATCATTCTGTTATACTTCAGACTAGTTCCAGGGTGTCGAGACCATGGACCTCACACCCAATACTAGGGACTCTGTGTTATCATTCTGTTATACTTCAGACTAGTTCCAGGGTGTCGAGACCACGGACCTCACACCCAAGAATAGGGACTCTGTGTTATCATTCTGTTATACTTCAGACTAGTTCCAGGGTGTCGAGACCACGGACCTCACACCCAAGACTAGGGACTCTGTGTTATCATTCTGTTATACATCAGACTAGTTCCAGGGTGTCGAGACCACGGACCTCACACCCAAGACTAGGGACCCTGTGTTATCATTCTGTTATACTTCAGACTAGTTCCAGGGTGTCGAGACCACGGACCTCACACCCAAGACTAGGGACTCTGTGTTATCATTCTGTTATACTCCAGACTAGTTCCAGCCAGGGTGTCGAGACCACGGACCTCACACCCAAGTCTAGGAATACTTTGTACCATCATATTATACTCCAGACTAGTTCCAGGGTGTCGAGATCACGGACCTCACACCCAAGACTAGGCATTGTTGATATCTGTTATGACCTATTGCATTCCTGACTATCCCTCTGCTTTCTGATTCAGTACCTATGTATATCTGATTACCTGTTGCCAGACCTTGCTTGCCCTGGATACCGAATCAGTTTTCTGCCTTTGTACTTTATCTGTCTGTGTGTTGCCGACCTGGCTTGCCTGACCAAGAGAGCTATCTCTCCCCTTAAGAGATAGTCTCCAGAGCTGCTAGTGACGTCCACCTTTCAGGTGTCACTCACTCACAGGCCCTTCCTATCTTCACCATGGGACTCCACCCCTTTGGAGGACTCAGGCTGCTGGAAGGTTTTTGTACTTCCCAAAAGGCGGTATCGCCCGTACTGCCAAAGACCACCTGCTCCTCGGGTGGTCTTACTCAAAGTCATTACTGTTGCACCAAACACTCACACTATAAAAGTGTCCAGAGGTTAGTTATACTTGGATTATCGGTGATTCTGCAGATCATCAATAATCAGGTATAATCTGTATTCTTGGTGATACTGCAGATCACCAATAATCAGATTCTCTCTGTGTGCTGACACCGATCGTTACGTGTAGTAAGTGAATATACCCCCATTTTGAAGTCCAAGATAGTAAAGATTGTCTGCTAGCTCCTCTGCAGTGAAAGAGGTGGAAATGATGCCATATCGGCATTTGTTATTGTGATGACTGATGTGGTGACAGATCCTGACCGCTGTCCCCCCAAGTGTGAAATTTACAGCGACTCCGGCCTCCTCCGCTGTCACCCCGTATGGCACCAGGCACGTGTGTGATGTCACCACTTGGTGCAAGCCCCACAGGATCACTCACCACATGGTACATACGCCACGTGTTGGCACTCGTGATAATGATGGTCACGGGGATGACAGCGGAGGATGTCTGGAGTCGTGCCAGTGAGACAAGTGAGAATTTACAATAGGGAAGGGCATTTTACATTGGAGGGGGGAGGGGGGAGCAGCCAGGCAGGTGGTGGCATCGCTAGGCCAGTTCTGGATAGATGTCATGCATCCCATTCAGCTGCAGTGAGCAGAGGCAAGGAGCACAAACGCAGCCTAAAACTTATGAGGGGCATAAACAGTAATGTCCAAGGGGATTATTGGCTACCTATTTGCTGTAATCTGGTGGTGGTGGGGGCACACAAGAGCTACCATATACAAACATCTAGGGCAGCCTTTCTTACCCTTTGTACCCTGGGAAAACCCTTCAATTCATTTTTGGATCTCAGGGAACCCCTGTATTAGCGGAAGGATTTATTTTATTGTTGTCTTTAAAATGGATGTGGATAAACACTTTTTATTATTGAAACAGTCGGCATTCTGTGTTTATCCTGTACAGTGCACCTATTTCTTGCCCTCCATTATTGGGCTTCCTTTTGTAGTTGTCTGGCATAAGTGTTTATTTGATTTCTCTATTTCCTCTTCATCTGCTGTACACATATTCCTTGATCTGGCATTCCAAGTGTCTGTTCATGATTACAGCATAGTGGTAATGGTTCATGTGATCAATTGTGCCAGCGATGAACAAGTAGTGAAGTTAGAATTCAGGATGGGTAGAACAGTGTTAAGAGGACACAGATTTAAGAGAGGTAGTTTTGAAAGATTCTCACCCTGCCGGCTCAGTCCACTGTCACCCGAGGGAAAAATGCCAGCATTGCCAGGAAACCCCTGAAAAGTTCTTAACCACCCTGGCGTTCTATTAAGATCGCCAGGGTGGCTGCGGGAGGGTTTTTTTTTAAATTAAAAAAAAACTATTTCATGCAGCCAACTGAAAGTTGGCTGCATGAAAGCCCACTAGAGGGCGCTCCGGAGGCGTTCTTCTGATCGCCTCCGGCGGCCAAAAGTGACACGGAAGGCCGCAATGAGCGGCCTTCCGTGTTTTGTTTACTTCGTCGCCATGGCGACGAGCGGAGTGACGTCATGGACATCAGCCGACGTCCTGACATCAGCCGCCTCCGATCCAGCCCTTAGCGCTGGCCGGAACTATTTGTTCCGGCTGCGCAGGGCTCAGGCGGCTGGGGGGACCCTCTTTCGCCGCTGCTCGCGGCGGATCGCCGCAGAGCGGCAGCGATCAGGCAGCACACGCGGCTGGCAAAGTGCCGGCTGCGTGTGCTGCTTTTTATTTGATGAAAATCGTCCCGGCAGGGCCTGAGCAGCAGCCTCCGGCGGTGATGGACGAGCTGAGCTCGTCCATACCGCCCGGCTGGTTAAGGAACCCTGGCTAAGAAAGCCTGATCTAGAGGCACCAAGACTATCTAATACTTTGGGGATGGGGGGTGCCAAGGTTAGCTAATACTGCAATTGGAGGGGTGGCGTCCAGTTCTAGACTTTTTTGCTGCCTGAAGCAATACATTGTGAGGATGCCCCCCCCCCCCCCCCATCCCCCCACAATGTATTTGTACATAACCAGACTGGAGAGGAGAGACAATGGGTTGGGAATTGCAGGCATTCGCACATCTCTTACCCCCTCTGCCTTCTCTGAGACAGCATCTCCTCCCTGCTGGCCCGCAGCATCTGATCCCCAGGATGCCGAGTATGTGCTGCACCTGCGCTGCATTACTCACCCACTCTAAGAAGATTAGTGATGGGATCACCAGTCACACATGAAGTCCTGCTTCCCCTCTGACTACAGCGGCACCTCATGTGACCCAGCAGCATGTAACAGGTCACATGAGGCACCTCTGTAGTCATGGATACAAGACGCTGGACGGGCCATGGGAGCCTATAGGCATAGGCAGTACAGGCCATTGCCTGGAGTGTCATTGGTCCAGGGGTGCACCATGTTGCTTGATTAAGCCCCATCCCCAAATCAAGCCCCGCCCCCAGACTAAGCACTTCCCCATAGTTGTTCTGTTACTTGCTTCTGCTGGATCTACTTAGCGTAAGATGCAAGCAGCTGCCACATCTGTGCCTTGTGCATCCTTTTTTCCCCCTTTGTGCCTCCTTCTGTCTTCTTGTGCCTCCTTCAGTCCCTCGTGCCATGTCTGACCCCCTGTTTGTCCTCCTGTCTCCCTTCTGTCTCCCTTTGTGCCTCCTTCAGTCCCCCTGTGCCACCTCTGTCTCCTTCTGTGCCCCTTTGTGCCTCCTTGTGTCCCCTTTGCCTTTATTTGTTTTGTCTCGCCTGGGTTTTCTCGCCTGGAGTGACAAAATGGCTAGAGGCGCCCCTGGGACAGGCGAATGGAGATCCCATCGATGGAACGCTGAGAGCAGGTGAGTGAAGCAGCGCCAAGCATGATCTAGGGAGGGGGAGACAGGGAGCGCTAGGAAGGGGGCATTTGGGGAGGGGAGCCGCCTCTTGCTGCCCTCTAATTGTCGGTGTCCTGAATGGTGGGCATCAGAAGGTTGCTAAGACAACCCTTATACTAGTAATTTGGGCTGGGGATAGTGGTAGCCCCATCTAAAGGTTTGCAGGGGTGTTTGGTGATTTCTAGTTATGCCTGTGCAAAGTTGTGTTGCATAAAGCACAATAGAAAGTGAAGTACTCAGTAGTGTTGTGTTCAGTAATCACAGATGCAGAGTAACCGGAACGAAGTTTATTTGCAGGATTCAGCAGCTCTCTACAGGCCAGATGTATGAACACCACTCATAGGTAGGCCGAGTCCCATGACTGAATTTAATTACAATATTTTGATGCTATACAAGAATTAGCTTTAAAAGTCATTTTGCAATAATAATTAAGAAATGACTTATTGTTAATGATTGTTATGCTGAGTATTAGTTCATCCTCATCCCACAAATAGACACACTGTTCCCAACTGTTCTTATTTTATTGGTTCTTCATAAACTATTTGGATGAATGAAAATGTGTCATTACCATACCTTTATGAAAGCCTATTAAACGTTTATACCGTTGGTTTTAGAACTAATTGCTATGTTTTATAGATAATACTTTGTAAACTAGCTAAATACTGTTTCAATGTTTAAGAGAAAATAAATAATTGCTTATATTGTGTTTTTCATGTAACAGTGAACTGTGTAGAAAGAACAAGAAAACCTTCCAAACAAACTACAAAAAACAAAACTAAAACAGCCAATAAAAAAGGTGGTATGATGAAATAATAGAAGCGATACTCACAAGCCCTAGTTGCATATAAATGACCAATAAATGTGCTCACTCAGGTAAACCAGGAACTCCACCAGAACAGATTTACGTCAGATAAGCCTAGTGGCACAGATGTCCTGACACCCTAGCCTTCACCCTCCATGAACCTGCAAACACCCGACGAACCGCACCGCAAGTGTACTGGCTGGACCAGCTGTCAAACCTCCCTTATTTCCCCTGCCCGTCATAGGTCCCCCATAGTATTGGGTAGCTAGAGGTGCCCCTGACTGAAGTGAGAGCTGGTCAGTAGAATGCTGAGACTTGAGTAACCTTTCATTTACCCTCTGCTCGGGATTCTGCATAGGAAAGGAGGGAGGGAGGCACTTGGGAGGGGAGTGAGCTGCATTTCCGTCATTAGGCGCCTGTAGGCATGTGCCAGCAGTGCCTTATGGTAAAACCAGCACTGGTTGCCCTCCGAAAGGATATAATGTGGAAGAGAATAAAATATCAACCTTCCTGCCAGGGGTGTAATAACAACACACAGGGCCCTTCAGCAAAATTAGCATGGGACCCCCTGAGTTCTTAAACTCCCCCTGCCACTCCCTCCCGCTCCCCCTCAGCATGTACACCCCTCCCCTTCCCCCTCCCTATCTTGCAGTGATGCTCCACTGCTGAGTTTGGGCTCCTCCATTGTTTGTGGCAGTCGCATGCTCTATGATTGCATATACTCCAGCTCCCAGTTGCAATAAGAAGACTTACGTCCAATTTTCATCGACCCAGAGATCATTCTCCAATTAATATAGCCTGTGTATAGCTGAACTATCCTAGTGCGACACCATATTTAATATTTTATCATTTTAATAATTAATCTGCATTCAGTAAAGTTCCTCTTTATGTCATTGGCCCAGAATGTGCATGCAGATCAGATGCTATTGGTGGCCACACACCATGCAATTGTCTATATTTCTTTTCAAACTGAGAATTCCGATCAATTTTTTCTGGTTGGTTGTAACATTTAAAAAAAAAAAATCTGACCAATATATCACACCCACGTGTTCAATTTGTGAAAAACTGTGAAAAACGTGCATGGGTCTATACATCAACAAACTGACAATCTACCCTACACCATTAAAGGCCAACTGTGGTGAGAGAGCTATGGAGGCTGCCATATTTATTTCCTTTTAAGTAATACCAGTTGCCTGGTGTGCTGCATCCCAACACACTACATGCAGTGCGTTACTGCAAAAACCATGTGTTAACGGTGGCAGTAAGCATACTTTTCATTGGCTGTATGCTTGACTGTATGCGACAATGCATGGATAGCGTGTGGCACGACTTTCCCCTTCCGTTGTGTTCCTACGTTATTACAGGAAGTGCAGCACAACACCTACTGTGAATGTAGCCTTAAAGGACAACTGAAGTGAGATACAAGGGCGTTGCTAGGGTCCTAAGAGATCGGGGCACTTTTGGGCACTCCAGCCAAAAAAGGGTGTGGCCACACACCAGAATGTAGGTGTGGCCATAGGTGGAGCCACATTTACATTAACATAAAAGTGGTCTAAGTAGGCCTGCCCAGCAAACTGTTGGATGAAGCCCCCTCTCCATTAATGCAAAAAAAAAAAAAAAACACTAAGGGGAGAAGCCCAAAAGAGAAGATGTTTGCAGAATCTGGCCACAGGTGAGTAGAGTTTGACTCTCCCTGGGGGCATTCGGGGCACCCCAGAATAGATCCGTGGCACTTGCCGCTAGTGTTGGGCGAACAGTGTTCGCCACTGTTCGGGTTCTGCAGAACATCACCCTGTTCGGGTGATGTTCGAGTTCGGCCGAACACCTGATGGTGTTCGGCCAAACTGTTCGGCCGTATGGCCGAACTAAGAGCGCATGGCCGAACGTTACCCGAACGTTCGGCTAGCGCTGTGATTGGCCGAACGGGTCACGTGGTTCGGACCCGAACGCGCTCTGATTGGCCGAATGGGTCACGTGGTTCGGGTGAATAAATACCCGATCCACGTCATTTCTCCGCCATTTGTCTGTGGGTTTAGCTTTGGGTAGGCAGGCAGGGTAGTTCTCTCTCCAGCCAGGCTAGCCAGGGTCCCCCGGTCATTGTGTCGCTGCTGGGAATAGTAGTACACCGCTCACCCACACTATATAGCATTGTGTTTACTGCCACTCTGTGTGTCTGCTGGGAACAGTAGTACACCGCTCACACTGTATAGCATTGTGCTCTGTGTCGCTGCTGGGAACAGTAGTACACCGCTCACCCTGTATAGCATTGTGCTCTGTGTCGCTGCTGGGAACAGTAGTACACCGCTCACCCACACTATATAGCATTGTGTTTACTGCCACTCTGTGTGTCTGCTGGGAACAGTAGTACACCGCTCACCCACACTATATAGAATTGTGTTTACTGCCACTCTGTGTGTCTGCTGGGAACAGTAGTACACCGCTCACCCTGTATAGCATTTTGCTCTGTGTCACTGCTGGGAACAGTAGTACACCGCTCACCCACACTATATAGCATTGTGTTTACTGCCACTCTGTGTCTCTGCTGGGAACAGTAGTACACCGCTCACCCACACTATATAGCATTGTGTTTATTGCCACTCTGTGTGTCTGCTGGGAACAGTAGTACACCGCTCACCCACACTATATAGAATTGTGTTTACTGCCACTCTGTGTGTCTGCTGGGAACAGTAGTACACCGCTCACCCTGTATAGCATTTTGCTCTGTGTCGCTGCTGGGAACAGTAGTACACCGCTCACCCACACTATATAGCATTGTGTTTACTGCCACTCTGTGTCTCTGCTGGGAACAGTAGTACACCGCTCACCCACACTATAAAGCATTGTGTTTACTGCCACTCTGTGTGTCTGCTGGGAACAGTAGTACACCGCTCACCCACACTATATAGAATTGTGTTTACTGCCACTCTGTGTGTCTGCTGGGAACAGTAGTACACCGCTCACCCTGTATAGCATTGTGCTCTGTGTCGCTGCTGGGAACAGTAGTACACCGCTCACCCACACTATATAGCATTGTGTTTACTGCCACTCTGTGTCTCTGCTGGGAACAGTAGTACACCGCTCACCCGCCACTGTATAGCATTTCTGTACTGCCACTGTACTGCTGCCAGTCAGCGTGTACTTTAAGGATAAGTGAAATGAGGAAGAAATCCTGTGAAAGAGGGAGGGGCAAGGGAAGAGGTGTTCCCCCTGACGGTTCACGTACAGGCCACAGTGGAGCACCGAAGAAAACCCACTCAATACCGCCCATGTGGTCCAGGAAATCAACCCTCACCAATCCAAAAGAACAGGGCCAGATAATTAATTGGATGACCTCTCAAGCGTCCAGCAGTGGGTTAAGCAGCACCAGCACATCACGCACGAGGTCCGAGTCCTCAGCCAGTTACAAGGAGCCAGTGGGCACAAAGCTGACACAACCGGCAGCGACACCACGCACACAACTGCCAAATAACCAGTCCGAAGAATTTCCTCAGGACACAATGGGGTATTCGCAGGAGCTATTCCCAGCCCAACAAACTTCCACCTTTCAAACGTCAATGGAACAGCCAGAAATTTTGTGCCCGGATTCACAACCATTGACTGTGGGAAATGCACCGCGCACTGAAATGCAAGGCAAGTCCGAGGAGGACTTTGAAACCCAAATCCCAGAGCAAGTTGGGCAGGAGGGGTTTCAATTGCAGGAGGTCGGCCGAGAAGATCTTGAAGACGACGTTGGAGTGTGCTGCGCAGAGGTTGTTGTGGGGAGCTCTACTCCACGGCGGCGGCCCACAATCACATATGACGAGTTTGAGGAGATGGAAGAGGAGGAGGGTATGGACAATGTTGACAGAGACCCAGATTTTGTATGTGAAGGAGAACATCGCCGTCGTAGCAGCACAGATGAGTCTGTTGAAGAACCCACTGCTGCACGAGTTCGCCTTGTGCCACAAGGTAGGCGGCGTGAAATTTCAGGCACCACAAGCGTGGAAGTTCAAGTGAGATGCAAAAGAGGCGCAAACAGAAATCGCCAGCAAGGCAGGTGCTCCAAAGTCTGGCCTTTCTTTGAAGACTGCAGTGAGGATGGTACCATGGTGATTTGCAAGGTGTGCAAGACCCGCCTGAGCAGGGGGAAACATATTAACAACCTCTCCACCACCAGCATGACCCGCCACATGGTATCCAAACATCCCACTCTGTGGCCGCTAGGACAGGGTACCAGCAACACTGCCTCCCTTGGGGTCACCAGACTCACCACCAGACCCTCCTCAGCAGCAGCAGTAGCCCAGCCATTGCGTGGTTCACAACAACATTTACAAACATCAGACGACGCTGACACTGTCACTTTCCGGAATAGTGCTCTTGAGGTCTCCCAGTCATCAAACACAACAACCAACAGCCGTTCAGTGTGCAGCCCTACGGTTCAGTTGTCTGTCTCGGAGATGCTTGAGCGCAAGAGGAAATTGCCAGCAAATGACCCCCGGGCCGTGGCACTAACAGCCAGCATAGCCAAGCTTCTGGCCTGCGAAATGCTGCCATATCGAGTGGTGGAGACAAACAGCTTCAAGGGCATGATGTCAGTGGCCATCCCACGTTACGTGGTTCCCAGCCGCTACCACTTTGCGCGCTCTGCAGTGCCTTAGTTGCATGAGCACGTGGTCAGCAAAATAACCCGAAGCTTGAAGAATGCCGTTGCCTGCAAGGTTCACCTCACCACTGACACCTGGACGAGTGCGTTCGGTCAGGGTCGATACATCTCCCTTACCGCGCACTGGGTGAACCTTGTGGAGCCTGGCAGCGATTCCTCACCTGCTACGGCGCGGATGTTGCCCACGCCGCAAACAGCTGTACCGCCGTCCCTCCCACTGGATAACAACAGCAGCACCTACCTCTCTGACTCCTTCTCCTCCAACGCATCTCAAAGCTGTACCTCATCCGGAAACGCTAACCCAGCAGCAGTAGGATCGTGGAAGCAGTGCAGCACAGCTGTTGGCATGCGCCAGCAAGCGTTGCTGAAGCTGATCTGCCTTGGGGATAAGCAGCACACAGGGGAGGAAATTTGGAGGGGAATAAAGGAACAGACGGATTTGTGGCTGGCACCGCTGGACCTGAAACCGGGCATGGTTGTGTGTGATAATGGAAGTAATCTCATTCGCGCTTTAAGGTTGGCTAAGCTGACACACATCCCTTGCCTGGCGCACGTGATGAACCTAGTAGTTCAGCGGTTCCTGAGGACATACCCAGGCGTGGCCGATCTTCTGTTGAAGGTGCGACGAGTGGCCAAACATTGCAGAAATTCCAGTACTGCTTCGGGGGCACTCGCCAAGATGCAGGAGCGCTTCAATCTCCCCCACCATCGCTTGCTGTGTGATGTCCCTACGCACTGGAATTCTACGCTGCACATGCTAGCCCGCTTTTGCGAGCAGAAGAGTGCAGTGGTCCAGTACATGACGGCGCAGTACCGAGGCGCATCCGGACAGCTGCCAAGCTTCTGTGGATCCGATTGGGCCAACATGTTGGACCTCTGCCAAGTCCTCCAAAATTTTGAGCAATCCACGTTGCTTGTGAGCAGTGACAACTCTTCAGTCAGCATTACCATACCACTGCTGTGTTTACTGAAGAAGTCAATGTTGAAAATCAAGTAAACAGCTGTCATGATGCAACTGGGGGAATCTGAAGGAGAAAACGATCAGCGTGATGGTACCAACATCAGGCCATCCGCCTCAGGAAACGCTGGCCCCAGCAGCTATGACGAAGAAGAGGAGGAGGAACAGCTGAAGTTGGAGCAGGAATTTCATGCCACCACTGACGAGGGCCAGAGCGGTGCACGTTGGACTTCCACAATTCAGCGCGAATGGTCAGCAGAAGCAGACCAGGAAGAAGGTGACGACTATGATGCATCACAACAACTATCACAACGCTCACAAGAGGATGATGAGGATTCTGGCAGGACTCTGGCACACATGGCTCAATTCATGCTAGACTGCATTGAACGCGACCCACGCATTGTGCGCATTCTGGACAACACCAATTACTGGGTTTATACCCTTCTGGATCCACGGTACAAACACAATGTTCCAAAACTGCTTGAAGAAAGAGTCAGACAGGTCAAAATGGAAGAATACCAGCAGGCCCTTGTGGAGACTTTAGAGAGGAGATTGACATCCTCCCCTCCTCTAGCCAGTTGTACGCCGACAGACTGACTTCTGCAAACCCAGGACGACCAGGAGGGCAGCAAACAACACAAGCCGCAGCTAGTGCCCAAAAGGAAATGGTATCGGCAGTGTGCTTGGAGTGGGAAAATTTTCTGACACCCATGCAGCAGCCCACAGAACAGCAAGCGTGCAGATCCACCTCCAACACCGATCGCCTGGAGAAGATGGTCAAGGACTACATGTCAGATGGCGTAGCTGTGTTGAACAATCCATCTGCACCCTTCAACTATTGGGTATCGAAGCTAGACACCTGGCACGAACTGGCAATGTACGCAATAGAGGTGCTGGCTTGCCCGGCAGCCAGCGTTATGTCGGAACGCTGTTTCAGTGCTGCCGGAGGCATCGTCACATATCGGCGTATCCGCCTCTCCACAGAAAATGCAGACCGTCTGACTCAAATTAAAATGAATCAATCCTGGATTGGAAACGACTATGCAACACTCCAGGACCCCAACCAAGTAACATGAACAATGACCATCTGTGATGGGTTAGCGTTTCCGGTCCCTGGTTATTGAACCTCTTATCTGTATTACATTTATGACTGCATGGCGGTAAAAAGCATGCTATCCGCACGCTTCTTGTCCTCATGCAAGGCATGGGTTGTTGTGTCTGAAAGCGTGGCCTTCTCCTCCTGCGCCTCCTCCTGTTCCATCACGTGTGCTGCTGCTGGGTTAGCGTTGCCGGTCCCTGTTTATGGAACCTCTTATCTTTATTACATTTATGACTGCATGGCGGCAAAATGCATGTTACCTGTGCAAAGAAAACAGACATTTCCCGCATTTAAAAGACAGTTTTCCCTTTGAAACTTTAAAATCGATTTTCTCAAAAACTATAAGCTCTTTTTGCTAATTTTTTTTCCTCTTGTACCCACTCCCAAGGTGCACATACCCTGTAAATTTGGGGTATGTAGCATGTAAGGAGGCTTTACAAAGCACGAAAGTTCGGGTCCCCATTGACTTCCATTATGTTCGGAGTTCGGCGCGAACACCCGAACATCGCGGCCATGTTCGGCGAACGTTCGCGAACCCGAACATCCAGGTGTTCGCCCAACACTACTTGCCACTGATCTTTGGGGCTAGCAACTCCCCTGGTGAGATAGATATGGAGGCTGCCATATGTATTTCCTTTTAAGCAATATCTCTAATACTTTTAGCCATAGAGCCTGAACAAGCATGCAGCAGATCATGTGTTTCTGACATTGTTGTCAGATCTGAGTGAAGCAGATTAGCTGCATGCTTATTTGTCATGTGATTCAGACACTACTGTGACCAAATAGATCAGCAGGGCTGCCAGGCAACTGGTATTGATTAAAAGCAAATAAATATGGCAGCCTCCGTGTACCTCTGACCACAGTTGTGAGAAAAATCTACCACAAATCTAAAATTGATCAGAAAAATCTACCACTACCATTTGATTTATCTTGAACAAAATGAGAAATTTGATCAAATTTCTTGCTTGAATAGGAAAAAAACGTTCGATTTTTCTGTACAGCCGATTGTTTTCATCAAATTGGTGTAAATTTGGATCTTTTTATTTGTATGGTGTATAGCCACCTTTGGACTCTGGGCTTATTTTACTGGCTGCATGCTTGTTGCAGGTGTGGCTCAAAAACCTCTAACTCCAAAATCATGACCGCCAGCCAACTGGCATTGTTAATAAAAGAATGGAGATAGCAGCCTCCGTATTTCTCTCAAATTAGGTTCCCTTTAAAGAGAGTCTGAAGTGTAAAAAAAACAACCAAATACTCAGAGAGGCGCTCGGCTGTGATACAGACCGGTAGTAGTTCCTTTTCTCCGTTGATTGCCTGATGAATTGGGACTTTGTCCGTGAAACACGTTGCATACTGCAGCTACAATTAAATGTTATTTTTGTATTAAAATAACAAATCTCTGTCTGTTTGTCCCCGAGGGAGGTAAGTTTACCAACTTCCCCCTTTTCAACTGCTTTCAGACATTTTTATTCTACATTGGCACCTCTGTTCATAAATTTGTAAATACTCACCTAAGGAGAGGGAACCTCCTGGGTCCTATAGAGCCTTCCCATTCCTCCTACGGTCCCTGTGCTCCACTGCTGAATCACCCGTTAGCAGTCTCTGACCGATGGGTCGGAGACTGCTCACTAGTACCGCTGCTGAGAGAGGCTTCGGCAATCTTCAGCAAACTTTGTGTGCAAATACGCATTCTCACGCATGAGCAGTACGGAGAGCGGCCCGTCAACAGGAGCATTTGAGCTCCCGAAGATTGCTGAAGCCTCCAGCAGTGGCAAAAGTGAGCAACCCATCGGTCGGAGACTGCTAAGGGGGGATCCAGCGCTGGAACGTGGAAAATGTAGGAGGAGCAGGAAGGCTCTATAGGACTCAGAGCCTTCCCTCTCCTTAGGTGAGTATGTTTTTTTTTTTATTATTTACACTTCAGACTCACTTTAAGGCAGTGGGTGACTGAGCTTTCAGGATCCCACCCAGCCATTAGGTTTAAGTACATGCTGAACCACATTCCTACATCCCTGGAATGAGAACCAAGCATATGCCCTAATATGTCCATGAAACAATGGCCGAGGGAAATCGCCCGTCTGTCCTTGCAGCCAATTTGTTCCTGTGTGTCCACAATTAACAACTCTATCTGCTCCCACGTAGATTGGACAGCTTCACCCTCAATGGCAGCTAAAATAAAGCATCAGACCCATAAAAAAAAACAATCTGGTGGGAAATAGGGCAAAACACTTGGTTCGCCGCGTGAAACAAACATTTCTGAGCAGAACATTTTTCAGACATGACCGTTCCTCTGTGTGTAATCATTTCAGAGCATAATGCCCAGTTCATCAAGCTCCAAACTTTCTCACTGACAATCGCCTCTCATAACATGCTGGCGGGGCCAAATCCACTGTTTACACGAGTTATGGCTGGTGTTTTGCTATTAACTTTTAATGAATCCTCCTCTCTGCTCTTTCTTTCGAGTAATTCCTCGATAATGTTAACAGTGGCTTTAAAAAAAGCCTTCCCCTTGTGCATCCATCACCATCTGTCCAACAGATGAACATTACGGCTGACAGCCCTAGAGAGAACAGATATAAAGTATACTTTCATATATAAATAGTTTACATGCTATTATCCTAAAGATGGATCGTTTATGTACTGTTAGAGAAAAAAGCACCAGGGTACTTAGAAGAGGAAATGCATAAATCACTGGTAATCTAGCAGCCAAATGTAATACTGCTTTGCTAGAACTATTATGTATTAGTTAGGATTTCACAGAGTGAACGGAATGCAAGCAGGCACAGGTACAGTAATTATCAAAATACTGGTGATCAATGCACAACACTACTCCAGCAAAATCTTCACACCAGCTTTGAACAGAGGGAAGGGTTGAGGGTCACGTAAATTTGAGCACAAGAGGGACAGAGTAAATTTGGTGCAAGTTGCGAGTTTGATATCTCCCGAACCAGGGCAATCTGGCAATTCCCGGCACTCGGCAACTCTCAGATCCACTAGAATAAGGTGAAAAAGACAAGAAAAAGAGAGCACTCTGAGCAGTGTAAGCAAGCTGGGCAATTGCCCTGCAGAGGACAGGTCTCACTTGGTATTTGTGTGGCTGTGTTGGTAAGAACAACCTATGACAGCAGTTGTCCTGCTTTGGACAGCCGAGGACTGGGCTCAAGCTGGTATACAGAGTAGTGCATCAACCACAGGATCCACCAGCAGATGTCAGAAGGCAGTGGGTGCTTGCTTACACTGCACAGAGCGCTCGCCTTTTCTTGTCTTTTGCACCTCACAAAGATAATTTGGGCACCAACCGAAGTGCCCATGTGAGAAGCCTATAATAGCGTTTAAAACAGTACATTTGGTGCCTGGTAAAAAACAGCTGGTGCCCTTCTATAGAAACTGCTGCTATAAATAGCTGGGCACCCATATTTGCTTTTTTTGCATAGACACCTATGGCGGCGCCCATTAGTGTTAGGTAAAGATAGGGGAAGTTAGTGTTAGGAGGAGGTGAGGGGTGGTTAGTTTTAGGCATATATAGAGGAAAGTTAGAGTTCGGAGTAGGTGAGGGTGGTGGTTAGGGTTAGGCATATGTAGTGGAACGTAAGTGTTAGGAGTAGGTGGGGGAGGTTAGGGTTAGGCATAGGTAGGTAAGGTTAGTGTTAGGAGTGGGTGGGGGTGGTAGGGGAAGGTTAGTGTTAGGAGTAGGTGAGGGGTAATAAGTGTTAGGCATATATAAAGGAGAGTTAGAGAGGAGAGAAAACTCAGGAGAAAAGAATAATTGCATATGGGCCCAGGGGCCATAAATCGTGGAGTGGAGGAGCACTCAGTAAAAGGAGAAATTCCTGCGTGCCCAAGTCAAAGGTCACAGTACCAATGAGGCCCATACAGCATGCATACAAAAAGGGCTGGCACCACAGAATAAAAATAAGCTCTTTATTTATTGTATGTAAGCTTGTAAATAGTGATGGACGCAAATTGAAAAAAATGCACCTTTATTTCTAAATAAAATATTGGCGCCATAAATTGTGATAGGGACATAATTTAAATGGCGTAATAACCGGGACAAATGGGCAAATAATTTACATGAGTTTTAATTATGGTAGCATTAATTTATTTTAAACTATATTGGCCAAAAAACTGAGAAATAATGATTTGTTTTCCATTTCTATCTTAATCTTCCTGTTAAAAGGGATTTAGACAAAAATAATTCTTAGCAAAATGTACTACCCAAAGAAAACCTAATTAGTGTTGGAAAAAACAAGATATAGATCAATTAATTGTGATAAGTAGCGATAAAGTTATTGGCGAATGAATGGGAGGTGAACGTTGCTCGGATGCATACGGTTTGACACTGTATGCTGAAGTGGTTAAATACAGATGTTTTACTATAAAAGGGTAAAATATCAGTATCAAATACCAATATTTTACTATGTTCAAACCTAACCCTACTCTCACACAGAACCCTCCCCCCTGACACCTAACCCTTAACCCCCACAGCATAAACTACCTACTTAACGCCCACCCCTTAACTCCCCCCGCACAAACTACCTCCCTAACGCTTAACCCCCTCCCCCCCGCACACACTCCCTGCCTAGTGCCTAACTCTTAATCCCTCCTCCACACAGACTACCTCCCTAAGGCTTACCCTTCCCACCCGCATACACTACCTGCCTAATGCCTAACCCTTACCCCTACACACACACTACCTGCCTAAACCCCCCACACAGTAGCTACATAAGGGCCCATCTCCTCTACCTCCAGTATGGTGCGCTGCAAAAAAAAAAAAACCTGCAAATTCCCGGGCGTCAATATAGGCGCTTAATAAAAGTATATGCATTTGGGCGCCCGCGGTGCCTGATATATATAGCCCAAATTTCCGATATTTAACCTTGGCGCCTATGGTAGCGTCCAGATAGTCCACTTGCCGCATGCACCATTTTTTTTACTGTCTTGGAATAACACACCTGCATCAAGCATGCAGCTTATCGGGTCAGACTTGAGTCAGAGTCTCTGATCTGCATGCTTGTTCAGGGTCTATGGCAAATGTATCAGAGGCAAAGGATTAGCAGGACAGCCAGGCAATGTGCATTGTTAAAAAGAAAAAGATGTGTCAGCTTCCATATCCCTCTCAGCTCAGGTTCCCTTTAAATTAATTTTGTTGGAGAGATTTGAAAAGTATTATGGAAAGGATCACCACCGGTAAATGTTAATCTTTTCGAAGGGAATCAGGAATTACAGCCTCCATATATCATTGACACATTTACGGTACATTTAAGAAAAAGAAGTTCTTTAAAAAATTCATAAACAAACCATATGTTCTTTGAAGAGGACCTTTTAACCAAGGATTGAAGTTCATTTCAGTCAGTAGCCGATACCCCCTTTTCCACAAGAAATCTTTACCTTTTCTAGATTAGATCATCAGGGGGGTCTGTGAGGCTGATATTGTGGATAAACTCCTCCCACAGTGTGATGTCATGACCGTGGTCTTGATAGTTTGCTGTCTGTGAACCTTGATTCGTTGTGGTAAATAACGGCTTTTTCCAACTGCCAAGCAAGCAATATCTCCCTCTCAGTAACAAACATTCCGTACAGATCACCTGGCAGAAGTAAAGATGTCACTACCAGTGATAAATTTCAGCATGCAAATCAGGGAAAAAGGAAATGGGCATTGACTAAATCTATAAATGAATATTGTAATTAATAACCATTCTTATTTCATTGTTGTTTTCACTACAGTTCCTCTTTAAATGGTGTGTGTATCCCATGGTTTTGTTTTCCCAGAATTCCATACCTCCTGGCTGATCTGGTCCTGGCGGGACTGGCTGGACTTCTGTATGTTGGAAGAGGCGGGACTATAAAAAGGGATCCTGGTTGGACTTAGCTCTAGTTTGTTCCTGGTCTTAGCAGGATTTGGATGATCAGAGCCGGGCTTTACAAGTGTCCCAGTCTGGCACGTGAAATCTTTGGAAGGTAGGATGATTCGATGATCACATTACCTCAGTGGTTCAGTAATCAGCTAATAAACGTCCATATAAACTTACATAGGCTTATGTAATACCACGGACTTCCATTCCATGCTACTGAGCACATCAGACAGCATTGCAATTTCTGCCGTTTCCCAAACAAATATTGTTTTTTATAAGGCCGTAGTGCTAACTCTGTGCGCAACACGTCTTTCTCTCAGAATGGGATTCAGACCAACCATGGCGGAGTTAGAAATTCACATCATTTATCTACTAGCATATTTTTTTTCTTCCTGGAAATCCATACAAGTATGAGGAAAGCAAACAAACTCTCAGAGCAAACTGAACTGAGGACACGATTAGAAGAATGCGCAAGTGCTGAAACGTTTGCCAGGGTGCCCTTGATGTGCTCGGGAAGACTGTGCTATAGGCACGGTTCATGCAGGCAGAATAGACAGGAATGAGTACAACAAAATGATTTGAACATCTGGGACATCTTCCTTGGAAGTTACGCTGTTCCCTGCTTTGTTATTAGATAGGCTGTTGTATTGACAGTTCATTATTGGCTGCTGGATCACTGCGCTAACAATACAGAGGAAAGGGGAAAAACTAACAAAGTCCAAAAAAATAAAACCTCCAAGCTGCATAGTGCTGGCGCTTAAAGCAGACCTGCAAAAGCTTGGACAGTTCTGATGCACAAAAAAAGGAAAGAAAATACGCACGTTAGGCAACTGTAGGGATTAACCACTTCGGGATCACGCTGTTGGGTATCTACATCGGTAACAGTAAAAAAGGGCACAGGAGGCTAGTGGACAAATCGGGCGCCGCCATTCACTCCCATAATAAATATCGTTTAATGGGCGCTCGATAGGAAAAAAGGGCGCCGGAGAAAAATAACGTTTTAAAAGCGGCGCCCGGAGACTTAATGTTTTATTACTGCTTCTCATGATTACACATTATTTATTGATTTATACATTTTTTAATATTATTTTTAAACGAAAAACAGTACAATATTTTTTTCAAACATTATTTTTAAACGAAAAACAGTACAATTTTTTTTTTTTACATTATTTTTAAACGAAAAAACCGCACAATATGTTTTTGAAACTTTATTAATGCTTATCACAGGGGGGTCTTAGGTTTAGGCACCAACAGGGGGGTCTTAGGTTTAGGCACCAACAGGGGGGTCTTAGGTTTAGGCACCACCAGGGGGGTCTTAGGTTTAGGCACCACCAGGGGGGTCTTAGGTTTAGGCACCAACAGGGGGGTCTTAGGTTTAGGCACCAACAGGGGGTCTTAGGTTTAGGCACCAACAGGGGGGTCTTAGGTTTAGGCACCAACAGGGGGGTCTTAGGTTTAGGCACTAACAGGGGGGTCTAGGGGTTAGGGGTAGGTACAGGGGGGGTTACTTAGGCACCAACAGGGGGGGTCTTAGGTTTAGGCATCAACAGGGGGGTCTAGGGGTTAGGGGTAGGTACAGGGAGGGTTACTTAGTAATTTTTTTTTAAACGTTATTATACGTTTCACTATTTAAACAAAAGATTTTAACGGTTTTACAATTGCCGATTTAATGCACATTATTTAATGATTTATAACTTTATAAAACATTAATTTTAAACGAAATACAGTACAATACATTTTTAAACGTTATCCATGCTTATCGTTAAAAACCCCGCGCCCTTTTTTCCCAGCGCCCCTTTTTAACGTACGCATCTACATCATGTTTGTGGATGTTACTTTCTGATGCAGATTTTTCCCAAATCCGGATTTATACTTTTTGTGCCCCTAGGCCAAGTATGTTGTGGCTATCCTTTATTGTGCTGCACTCCCCCTCCCATTCCTTGTGCAGCCCCTTCTTGTATTTCTATCATCTATGTACAGCATCCCCTCTCTTTCATGAACAGCCCCCTTGGGCATCATTTTCCCTTTCCATGTGTTGCTTCCTATTTTCAGCCTCGTATGTAGTAACACATCTTTCATGTCCAGGTGACCCTTGGCTCGCAGCCGCCCAAGGCCTCGGTCTTTGCAGCCTTTTCAGAAGTCCGGCCCTGGTGGTCCCTCCTCCACTGAGGCAGGGGTGAGCAGCAGGGCACAGCGACAGCGGGACCGCTGCTATGGTTAAGGTCAGTGTGAGGCACATTTATTTATGGAGATTAGTCATAGGACTAGTTTTTAGGGTTAAAGATAGTTTTAATGGTTAAAGCTAGCATTAAGGTGGCCATACATTATTCGATATTGTGGGCCGAACGACCTTTCGATCTGATTATTTTATCAGATCAACAGAGAATCGGTACAGCAGCATGGCAAGGAATTGGTCTGAAGGATCGATCGGGAATGCTGGAAAATCTCGGTCACAAGGGCTTGATCGGTGAGCAATGGTAACGGCGTTTGGCAGCTCAGTGATCACCGGGCCCCCGTGTCCTTCCAAGTGTATATGTGTCCCCCCCATGCTTGGCTGCATTGTTAAAGGCTCACCTATCCGTGTGACAAATACACATATCAAGCTTCAATCTTCTGGAAGTTGCTGGGCAGTGTAGTGTGTTGGCACTGCAGGTAACAGGCTTCTCTCTGATCAGATTAGATCAGAGAGGGATTTATCTAATGGTCGATCTGGCCATACATTGAGTGATATATGGCCACCTGTACAAGGCCGATTTATACTTTTTGTGCCCCTAGGCTATGTATGATGTGACTCCGGCGTGTACAGGAGCGTCCCTCCCATTCCATGTGCAGCTCCTCTTCCATGCGTTTCATCCATGTGCTGTAGCTCCCTCTTTTATTAACAGTTCCCCTGGACATCAGCTTCCATTTTTCATGTGTTGTTCCCCATTTTCACCCTCCTGTTTTATACGTAGCAACCCCTCTTTTATTTTCAGGTGCCTGATTGGGCTGCAGCCGCACAAGGCCCAGGCCTTTGTAGCCTTCCCAGAATTCCGACTCTGTAGGCTTACAACTAACATACACTTTTTTTTTAAAGATTGATGTTCAATCTGAAAAAGCCATCTAACTGAATGAAAATATATGAAAAACTAGGGCCACTTCAATTGATTTTCATTCAAACATTGATCGAGCAAGACCATTGTTCTATCAGTTCTACATGGGTGGGACATCTGATGGCATACTAAGAAGTAAACAGGGATATCAGTCAGATATCAATCATTTACCTGATCTAAAGCTTCATAATGGTGTATGGTGGACTTAAAGGGGAACTGAAGAGAGAGCTATATGGAGGCTGTCATGTTTATTTCCTTTTAATCAATACCAGTTGCCTGGCAGCCCTGCTGGTCTATTTCTCTGCAGTAGTATCTGAATAAAACCAGAAACAAGCATGCAGCTAGTCTTGTCATATCTGACTTTAAAGTCTGAACAACTGAAACACCTGATCTGCTGAATGCTTGTTCAGGGGCTATGGTTAATAGTATTAGAGGCCGAGGATCAGCAGGGCAGCCAGGCAACTGGTATTGCTTTAAAGGAAATAAACATGACGGCCTCCATATACCTCTATCTTCAGTTCCCCTTTAAGGGCAAAGATTAGTATGAGGATGAAGGTCTAAACCACGCATGTCAAACTCCGGCCCGTGGGCCAAATCTGGCCCTCAGAGCCATTAAATTTGGCCCCCAAGTGGTTTCCCCACTGTGCATTATGTTTGGCCCACTCTAGACCACCAGAGAAGCTATATTGGAGTTGAAGCCATAGAACACCAGGGAAGCCATATGGGGGAAGTAGGGGGAAAGCACTAAACACTAGGCAACTGTACAGGGTAGGGTGGGGGGCACTAGACACCAGGGAACTGTATAGGAGAGGGAGGACCACTTGACACCGGGGAACTGTATAGGGGAGGGAGTAGAACCACTAGACACCGGAGAACTGTATAGGTATTGGAGGGGAGCCATTAGACACCAGGGACCACTTTATAAAGGAAGGAAGGTGGCTACTAGTCATTGAGGTTGGCCGGCGACTTGCTTCCAGTGTTCAATTTCGGCCCACTTTGTATTTGAGTTTGACACCCTTGGTCTAAACACACCTTCAGTTAAAGTTACTTGTAAGGATTCTGCCTCTTAAGGCAACACTGTGAGTAACAAGCGCCTTACTAATACATCTCGTGTATATAGCCAGGCGACCTGTGCTGTTTCTATGGAGACAGCAGGTGGGACGATGGATGGCACATGGTAAAGCTGCTTCCGGTGGATGCCAGGTGGCTCGGATCTATTTATTGTGTGTTGGAGGCTTAGGCAACAGGGCAATAAGGAATCAGTGTTGTGAATCAGAGCTGCCCCAGTCTGCATCCAGGCATTGGCCATGCACCCACACTAGATTAGAACCATTTTTTACAGTAAAGATAATAAATCAGCAGGCAAGAATGACTTTAATGTTCATAGTGTATGTTGCTACTATGGTTTAGTTCGGCTTTTTGTCTGTTTATGTATATCTATATGGAGCCAGGTGTCCTAGCTCTGAACTGCTACTACTCTCCGCTATCCCTGTTCAAGTAAATGGTGCGAGTTTAAATATTAATTGCTCTCTCCTGCCAACGAGGTATAATGCACTGAACTTCTGCTTACAGTGCTACACATGAAGCAGGATTGTTGCAGGTAGTCAGGGCCAGCGCTTCCATAGAGGCAAATGGGGCAATTGCCCTAGGGCCCCAGAGCCTATGAGGGCCCCCCAGGGTGCCCCCTCCAGCTATGGTGACCCATGAGAGCTGGGATGATTTGGTTCCAAAGTGCGCATCAGGGTGGCCCCCCAAGAACTAAAATTCTCCATTTATCTCCATCATCAGAAATGCTTTTATTGCATGTACATTTAACCCATTAGCAGCTTTAATTGGATTATCTCGTTTGAGATAACTGCACTGCTTTTGACTTCAGTCAGCAAAACTTGTGAGTAGAAAATATAGAAACTGAAAGCAGAAGTCCTCTGTTATTCTCCCACACTGCACCTTAGTGACAAGCGACTATAAATACATATTTAGCAGTACTAATTAGAAGCAAGAAAATGTAACAAAGGAAAAAAAATCTGCTCAAAATAAATTGGCCTGGAGCACTTGCAAGTCTCTAAATAAATTGGCTGCTAAAGGGTTAAAAAGGCTGCCCAGTAAAATAGGCATGTGGAAATCCCAATAGAAGAATATAGAGATATAATAGCATCCCTCACTGTAACGCTATTCTCACACTAACCTACCCCACCTGCTCCTAACACTAGCCTCCCCCCCATATATGTCTTACACTAACACCCTCTATCTACCAGGATAACCTGGTGCCTTAAAGGGAACCTAAATCCTAGGGAAAAAATGAGTTTCCCTTACCTGGGGCTTTTACCAGCCCCCTGCAGCCATCCTGTGCCCTCAGCATCACTCCTGGATCCTCTGGTACCCGCCAGCAGCTAATTTTGTTTTTGCTGCGCGTATCATTACACGTGTTACTGCGGTAACAGGACGCTATAGCAGGTGTCAACGCGTATTAAAATCCGGCTATATTTTAGCTGAGTGCCTAAATCCCTATCCCGATGACTAAACTTTTCTCTGCTTACAACTGTCACGCATTGGCTGTCTTTGGAAAGCTGCTTTTTGGTGGTCTGTATCATGCAAAACAGTGCTGGGTGGATTGTAAAACCTGCGACCCATCCTCCTTTACCTTACTGGTCCATAGCATTCTCATAGTTCTTTATAGTAGTAGTGATGGTAGTGGCACTGGCAGTAACACCAGCAACACTAGTATTCTACGACAGAATAATTAACATGTTATTGAATTGATAAGGCTACTTTCACGCGGGCGCATTGGCCTCAATTCACTAAGCTTTATCAAACACTATCGAACGTTTGATAATTTACCTCATGGGTAAAATCTAATTTTGAATTCACTAAGGTGTTGTAGATTTATTGAACATTTTATCGATAAAACATTCGATAAATATATAACACCTTATTGAATTCAAATATAGATTTTACCCATGAGGTAAATTATCAAACGTCTGATAAAGTGTTTGTTAAAGCTCAGTGAATTGAGGCCAATTGTGTTGGAAAATATAATGGCATTGTGTATTGATATGTTCACAGTGGCGTGTTAGCAGTGAGGTGGAATCCATAGGCATAACTCGGTGAAATGGAATATGGTACCGCATAACATGAGTAATAACAGTTGCAATAAAGCATACTTTTCATGGACTGCAGGCTTCACTGTATGCGTCGCACAACACGCATAACGTGCCAGGTGACTTTTCCACTCCACTTTGTTGCCATCCTGTTCTTACAGGGAATGCAAAGCCCCAGCGTGATAGTAGCCTGAATCTCTGCCCGCCTGATTCATTCATGTCACTTTTGTGTAAGTATGCAAAAAAAAAATTCTTAAAGAGGAACCTTAACCAAGGATTGAACTTCATCCCAATCAGTAGCTGATACCTCTTTTCCAACGAGAAATCTATTCCTTTTCTTAAATAAATCATGGTTGACATTGTGGTGAAACCCCTCCCACAGTATGATGTCATAACCATGGTCCTGACAGTCTGCTGTCTGTGAACTCATTGCATTGTGGAAAATAACAGCTGTTTCCAACTTCCAAGCAAGCAGCATCTCCCTCTGTGCATAGGACTCTCAGTAAGGAACATTCCGTACAGATCACCTGGCAGAACTAAAGATGCCACCACCAGTGATACATTTCAGAATGTAAATCAGGGAGAAGAAAGATTTTGCAATGGACATTCATTGACTAAATAATCTATGAATGAATATTGTAAAAAAAACAAACAATTTTATTCATCATGTTATTTTCACTATTTCCCCTTTAAAGGACGACTGAACTGAGAGGGATATGGAGGCTGCCATATTTATTTCCTTTTAAAAAATACCAGTTGCCTGGCTGTCCTGTTGATCCTCTGCCTCTAATACTTTTAGCCATAGACCCTGAACAAGCATGCAGCAAATCAGGCGTTGCTGACATTATTGTCAGATCTGACAAGATTAGCTGCATGCTTGTTTCTGGTGTTATTGAGGGCTCGTTTCCACTATCGCGAATCGGCATGCGTCCAACGCATGCGGATTCGCACATGTAATGCAAGTGGATGGGCCTGTTTCCACTGTAGCGTTGTTGAGGTGCGTTTTTTTCAGCGGTGAAAAAACGCACAAAAGAGCCGCAGAATTTGCCTGCGAGTGGAATGCATGCGAATCGCATGCGAATCGTATGCAATGTATTTAATAGGGAAATCGCATGCGGTTTCCCCATGCGTTTTTGCCGCGAATTCGCATGCGAATTCGCATAGGTACCAATGTAAATTCACTCAGGCAGTGACATGGTTAAAATCGCATATACCCTCACCTATAAAAAACGCATGGGGAATCGCATCCGCATGCGATTTCATCAGCGGTGGAATCCAGGCGATTCCGCACCGCAATAGTGGAAACGAGCCCTCAAACAATACTGCAGCCACATAGATCAGCAGGGCTGCCAGGCAACTGGTATTGATTAATAGGAAATCAACATGGCAGCCTCCATGGTCTTCTCACTTCAGTTGTCCTTTAAAACACATCTTCACAATATTGTGTTACCCACCGAAGGCGTGCAGACGTCATTATTTAGTGCATGAACCCACTTTACATTTTATTGCAGCTGCTGTGCAATGTCTGTATGTAAGTGTTGTGTATTTATTTACTACAGCTAGCTATTCTTCATAACGTAATGCATTCATTTTAATAGCAAATGTATAGCCGGTAGATGTGAATGCACTTTGGAATGCAGAGCACAAAACAAATGTATTCAGATCTGTTTCCAGCATGTTGGCCATTGTGGTCTCCATTAGCATGTGCTTATCTTATACAAATGTATTACACAGCGCCTGCACCGCATGATGTGTCCATATCCCTATGCCTGCCGTCATTAATGTCTGGATGTAAATGCACATGATGTATGCAGAACAGAGCAGCAGAGGCACTTGCAATACATTAACCTTCCTGCTAGAGCATGGCAGGAGCCCCACACATGCAAATAGAGACTTTCTTAGGAAGGTTATTCTTCAAGTCACCCCTTCTGAGCCTCACCATAGGTCATAGAGATTGCCCTTCACTGTGATAGGTTAAAAGGAAGACAGCCGAGAGCTGGGCAGGGGTGACTGCATGAAAGTCAGGAACTGAAATGAACCCTGGATTCCCAGACTGCTTCGGCATTCTTGAAGGAAGCTGAAAACACCTCTGAACTCAAACATAGGCAAATAGCAGCGCCAGTATATTGCTAATTATATCCCTGAATTAAAGGAATACTGTACGGGGGTAGGGGGAAAAATAGTTCAACTTTCCCGGGGCTTCTAATGGTCCCCCGCAGACTTCCTGTGCCCACGCATCTACACAGGGATGCTCCTATCCCCGCCTCTGGTTCACCTCTAGAATATCTGACTTTAAAGTCGGAAAACCACTAGGCCTGCGCAGCCATGTCCTCGCTCCCGCTGACGTCACCAGGAGCGTACTGCGCAGGTGCAGACCGTACTGGGCCTGCGCAATACACTCCTGGTGATGTCAGCGAGAGCAAGGGTGCGGGCGCGCAGACGCAGTGGTTTTCCAACTTTAAAGTTGGAAATTCCAGAAATGAACCGGAGACGGGGCCCGGAGCATCGGAGAGTGGCTGTGTGGGCACAGGATGTCTGCAGGGGCGGATCAGCTGATTTTGGTGCGCGGCTCTGAGAGCCGAGCGCCGAAACTGGGCGCCCCATAGCAGCAATGCTATGCTGCGTGGAGCGTGTAGCGGTAATTCGGGGCTCTGGCAGCTGCCAGACCCCGAATTACATCTCCCTCCGAGTTGCGACAACTTGGAGGGGGAATAGTATTTAACGCCACCTCAGAGTTTAGTGGCACCGATGAGAGCCGTCATTCGGCTCTCAATGCGCCGAACTGTGTGGCGCCAAATTAATATGCACCCCTGTAGGGAGTAGGGATTAGATTGTGAGCTCCTTTGAGGGACAGTTAGCGACAAGACAATATATATATATATATATATATATATATATATACACTGTACAGGGCTGCGTAATATATTGGCGCTATATAAATAATAAATAATAATAATAATAATATATATATATTTTCAGTGATATAGCTTTATTTAGACATTGCATCATTCTGTCATATTTGCAGTTTAGAAACCACACTAAGCTGTGCAGAACTAATGACCCTTTGCTGCAGTAAAACCTCAAGCTGTCTCTCACTATTTCTTGGTTGTTTAAGCTATTCAGAAGACAGGACCGAGTTCCACCAAGTTGGTCAAATAGCTCAGAGATGCTCTTTTGCATAGATAACAACTCAAGTGTTTTAACTCTTCCTGTACTGGAAAACAACACAAGACTTTATTTTCTTTGCTACTGATGCTTTATTATTTATCTGTACTACACATACAATTCATTATCTCACAAGTTTATTTTCACTTCAGATTTGCTTTAACCCTCTGGGCGATACAATTATATCGCCCAGGAGGTGGCGCAGCACTATTTTTTTAAATTTTTTATTTTTTAAATCATGTAGCGAGCCCAGGGCTCGCTACATGATAGCCGCAGCGCAGCGGCATCCCCCCACCCACCCCGATCGCCTTCGGCAATCAGAGTAAGCAGGAAATCCCGTTCAGAACGGGATTTCCTGCTGGGCTTCCCCGGTCGCCATGGCGACGGGGCGGGATGACGTCACCGACGTCATGGACGTCGTGACGTCGGAGGGAGTCCAGATCCACCCCTCAGCGCTGCCTGGCACTGATTGGCCAGGCTGCGCAAGGGGTCGGGGAGGGGGACTGCACGGCGAGCGGCGGCGGATCGGTGGCAAGCGGCGGCGATCGGAAGTTACACGCAGCTAGCAAAGTGCTAGCTGCGTGTAACAAAAAAAAAAATTATGCAAATCGGCCCACCAGGGCCTGAGAAATCCTCCTGCGCGATATACCCCGAGCTCAGCTCGGGATTATCGCTCAGGAGGTTAAAATGAACACATCTAATGCCCATGTTTTCATGTGGGAAAAATCTCCCGGCTTGCAGCATTTTTGGCACATTGCATGCATTACCACTAGTGTTGGGCCGAACAGTTCATGACGTCACGCACATGCGCAGAGAGTGCCCGGCAACGGGAGCGCGATCTAGGACGCGCTCCGCCGGGCCAGCGCAGACGTACTACTCCGGGTCATTGCGACCCGGAAGTAGTAAGAGGCCCATGGATTTAGAGATGTTCGCCGGCGAACGGTTCGGGAACCGTTCGCCACATCTCTAATTACCACTGTTTTTTTAACTATTATGAATAAAAGCCATTGCTTTTCAGCATACAAACTTGCGTATGGGGCAGAAGAACACATGCGAAAATACATGTGCATTTTTCTTCCATACAAGTGTGATCTCTCCTTTAGGGCCCATTCACATGTAAAATCACAAAATGCTTTGCGCTAATCACAAAACGCCTGCGATCGGCGCCAATCATGACAGTGAGAACACTGCCATAGGATAACAAAGCTTTAAAACACGCTAGCGCTTTAGCGATTACCGGGAATCGCCCGCTAATCACATAAGTGTGAATTGGGCTTATGTTTATATCAAATCTACTGTTGAATCTGTTAAATTGTATAGTGTTTGGGCACCTTACACAGAAGTGGGGCTCACAATCTGATGTTCTTGCCACATTTTAGGGACAATGCTTTGAGGAGTGAATGGACCGGCCAGTATGATTTGTGCTTGTGAAAAGAAACCAGAACACCTGAAGGAAACCCACGCAAACATGGGAAGAACATACAAACTCCATGCAAACACTGTCCTGGCAAAGAATGAAGGTGAGTGCACTGTTACTGCCACTAAAACTAGGCTTACCTTTTCAATATATCGTTGACTAGAAATCGATCAGAGCGTATCAATTATTTCACCACCTTGAATACTCAAATTTCAAACAGTTTTCAAAGCGGCCTTGAACTCAGAACTTCCTCTCTGCTCTACAAGATACGCAACAGCAAAATAACTTTTAGTTTCAAAGTCTTTTATTGTGAAATCAATAAAAACGGTACATAGTTAGCCAAAGGGAGTCGACACCACCCAACATGGGCGGGGCGACTGCATAAGAAAAAGTGTACAAGATTACAGTCATTACATAATTAAACTGTGTATAGTACATATAACAAAATTGTTTAGCAGCAACATTTCTGGAAGGAATAAGAATGTAAAGAAACACGGTGCATTCGGTAACATTTGGGGGTAACAGGCTTGATAATGGTAAAGGATATCATAGAGTAAATATGAGATTCAGTTATAGAGTCATAATATCATAATAGGAGAAACAGAGGTACACTGCCTGGGGTCACCAATTGTCATTATTGTCATGTCTATAGTTTTTAACTTGAGCCTCCAGCGTGTGTATATTTAGAAGTAAACTACGCTTCCAAGACTGCTGATAGACTGAGGTTCCCTCTAAGCTCTATCCATGGTTCCCAAATATTTATGAATTGATCCATTGTATCTCTAATTAAGGCATTAAGGCGCTCACACACCATTATGTGGTCAATTCTTTGTTCCAATACTGCCAAGGACAGTGAGGGCTGCAGCCATTGGGAAGCTATATAGGTTTTAGCTGCTACAAAAATATATTGTAAAAGTCTGTGCTGTGGGTTTGTGAATTTTGGGGGCTTTAGTCCCAACAGGTAAACCTTAGGGTTTTTGACTACACGGGGAGAGAATAGGCTTGATATTTTCCTGATTAGTTTTGACCAAAATAATACGACTTTTGGACATGTCCACCATGTGTGGAAGGTAGTCCCATTTGCAGTGCAGCCTCGGAAGCATTGCGGGGGGTGAGTTGGGTCAATTTTGTGTAAGCGTACTGGATCTAGATATGATCTATGCAGGAGCCTAAGGGCCCTTTTCCACTAGCAATCGCTAGCGTTCACGCTGAACGCTAGCGATTGCTGAATCGCAATTACCGGCGATTCCCCGACGTTCGCGGCTGCGATTTTGCTATGCTATGCACTGCATAGCAAAATTGCGGCAAATATCGATCCGCCGCGCGTTCGCATTCCCGGCAAAAAACGAATCGCGGTAGTGGAAATGACCTACCGCGATTCCTATGTTAAAAAGCAAACCGTAGCGATTGTAAAATCGCTAGCGGTTTGCGTTTTTGCGCGATGAACCTATGTCTTTTTCCCAGTCTAACATGTATGAAAATTTATAATCAGGGGGTGGCTGGTTAAAGGTACAATATAGAAAAGACAAGATTCCTTTACGCAACGGGTCATGTAGGCAGATGTTCTCAAAAGAAGATTGCTGTATATCTTGAGCTAATGATGTTAAACGTTTGTAGTAGTGGAAGATTTGGGAGGCCCTGAAATATTCTAAAGATGGCATATTTTTTTCAGCAGTGAATTGGTTTAAGGTACAGAGTTTACCTCTTATCATCAGGCTTCTGAGCGAGGTTATACCATTTAGCTGCCACCAATGAAAAGCCCGCAGGTCATGGCCAGGTAGAAAGTCTGGACTTTGGAGAAATTCTGTTCGTGGGGAAGGTTGGGATTGCAGGTTCCATTTAAAACGGTGTCTGCGCCAAATAGCCAGTATGAAGGCAGATATGGGAGAGTTAGTAGCTATATTAGCTGGGAGAGGTGTTTTTGCCCACAAGGCCCCTTTCCAAGAAATTGGGGATAGAAGGGCGTTCTCTAAGGAAACCCACAATGGTGTGTGAGGGCCTGCATAAATAAGTGGGAGGGAAGCTAATTGAGAAGCATGAAAATATCGTTTCAAGTGCGGAACTGAGAGACCCCCATCCTTCCTGTGCCAGTGCATAACTTTTCTTGAGATACGAGGGCGCTTATCTCTCCAAATAAATTTGAATAGGGCCGTTTGCAGTTTTTGCAAGTCTGGAGTTTGTACTTGAATAGGTAGTACCCTAAAAAAATATGTAAGTTTTGGTAGCCACGTCATTTTTATAGCTGTTACTCTTCCAAGCCAGGAAAGATGGGGGAAATCCCATTGTGATAGGAGGGTCATAAGCTCCTGCACCAGAGGTCTATAGTTCCATTTATACATTTGGGAAACGTCATTACATAATTTAACGCCCAGATATTGGATGTAGTGAGGTTAAAATTGAAATCGAAATATTGAGGCCATCATTCTACCCATATCTTTGGGATAGTTACAAAACATGATTTCCGACTTATCAATATTGAGATGTAAGCCTGATACCAGGCCAAAAGAGCGAAAGGTCTTCAGGAGATTAGGGATCGAAATCATAGGATTGGTGAGGGTAAGAAGGACATCATCTGCAAACAGACTCAGTTTTGCTGTGAGAGGAGGAATGGTGTATCCTGAAATATCAGGGTGTAATCTAATGTATTCTGCAAAAGGCTCCATAGCTAACGCAAAAATGGCAGGTGAAAGGGGACAACCCTGCCTTGTGCCCCTAGAAATATTAATAGGTTGGTAAGAAGTACCTGGAAGTTTTAGGGTAGCTTGGGGTGAGGAGTATAGTAGTGTGAGCCAGTGGAGGAAGTTCCCCTGCATACCCAATCTCCTGAAGACCTCAAACATGTAAGGCCATGTCACAGTATCGAAGGCCTTTTCAAGATCTAGGGCCAATAGCACTAAAGGTGCCTTGGTCCTCTGCGCGTGCGCAATAATATTGATGTTTCTTCTTAGATTATCGGAGGCCTGTCTGTGTGGGATGAAGCCCACTTGGTCCCTGGAGACTAAACGGGGGAGAAATTTGTTCCAACGGGCCGCTAGCATGGTTGTCAGGATCTTATAATCTATGTTTAAAAGGGAAATGGGGCGGTAGTGTTTTGGATTAAGGGGATCTTTGTGAGGTTTAGGTATAATAGTGATTGTAGAGGCCAGAAATTCAGAAGGAATATGATTTAGTTTACGTAGTGAATTTAGGGCCCTAGTTAATGGGGTAATTAGGTGTGGAAGACATTTTTTATAATATAATGCCGAAAGGCCGTCTGGACCTGGAGCTTTATGCAGTTTGAGTTTTTGGATAGTTTTAGTTACTTCTAGTTCAGTGAAAGGGATATTGAGGGACACTAAAGCTTCTGAGTTAATTACAGGAAGGTGGACACGATCCAGGAACTCATTTATTTTATTAGGGTCTTGCTGTACGGGGGGAGTATAAAGCTGGGAGTAATATGAATGGAAGCAAAATAACTTTTAAAGAAAAACATTTATTTGTTACAGCTGATACAAATCCTGCAATAAATATGAAGTGTGTCTATTTCCTGTATTCAGGGAAGCAGACATATTGTTAACATCCTGTGTTTACTAATTAGCTCTCTGCTTTGGTGGCTAGCTGACGCAGCTGAGGGATCAAATTACACTTGTGCTTAGTCACAGATAAGGGGGAATTAGGGAGGTTAAACTCTCTAAATACATACATGGGGCATTTCTATGTTTTCTTTCTGCCCTGTGCAAGAGTTCAGTTCCACTTAGGCTACTTACACACCAGGACGTTGCGTTTAGGGGACGTTATAGGGCACATAATGTGCCCCTAACGCAACGCCTGATGGTGTTGGAGCAGGACGCTACCAAGAGCCGCATTACAAGCAGCTCTTGGTGCGCCTGCTCTGTCGGAGGCACTGCGGAGACCACGTGAGCGGAGCTCTCCGCATCACGTGGTCCCGCCAACCAATCCGCGGTCACTCCAGGATGTAAACACTGCAAGTGCAGTGAATAATAAGTAGCCATGTGCCTGGCTACGTAGCGGCCTCTCCCCGCCTCCTCTCCGCCCATAAAATGAAAAAAAAACCCGCGTGTAAAGTACTGCATGCAGTACGTTATGGAGGCGTGCTGCATTACAATGTAACGCAACGTGGGCACTGTGAACAGCCCATTTATTTTTCATTGCTGTGCATTGGGGTGCGTTACAGGCTCCTCTAACGTGCGCCTGTAACGTCCCACTGTGAAAGCAGCCTTAAAGGAGAAATCTTTTTGAATTTTAGTTGAACTGCTGCCCTTGCTGCTGCCCTTGCTTTGTACAAACTGATGACTTCAAATTCCTCACAGCTCCATGCTGATCAGCACGATTATCAGCCTGTTCTGCTCACGTTTCAATCGATATTCATTCAAAGTTGAATTAACTGGGTCCTAGCTTTTAATACATTTTTATTTGAGTCAATGTTATTATTAGATCAATCGTGGTTGGGGTGTCTTGGCACCCTATGGGAAAAAAAAAGATACAGGAGACAAAAAAGGGAGCCCGATAGTGCAGTATGTCAATAGTAGGTGTGTGGAGAAATCAATTGATTGAAAGGGCTACTCACAAAGGAGGGTTGCAAGGGGCAACCGACCACAGGAAGCAGGTGGAGACCATAAACCCGACTCCACTCGGGGTGGTCCTGGACGGACCTGGTTGCGGTCGCTCTCTTAGATGAAAAAGGATGCACAAAACATTAACCGTGGTAAAACAACGGGTGTTCTGTCACCACCCCTCGGACAAACATGTACGGGGGTATAACTATGCACAATAAGGGAAGAGGCTCCCTATGCTACATGATTTCTGTCATTTGGCACTGTATTGGCCTGAGGAAGCGGGCTCAGACCCGCGAAACGCGTTGCCTGTGCTCAAATAAAAATTCTTTTGTAAGTTTACAGAGATTTCGTCATTGAGGTAAGATACCTCATTTTTCTTTTTCGTTTTTAAACTGGTTTTAAAAGCTTTTATTCAAATCAGGGCGCCTCTTTCCCTTATTGTGCATTATTATTAGATCAGACAACTAATGTAACTGATTAATAATGTTGCATGGTGTATTCAAAACTTTAGCCACTGTCCAGGGTGTGTAGCTACAAATCATGGGGCACCCCTGCAAAACTTGATGGGCCCCAATATTTACACCCTTTCCCCAGCCTACCCCTAGTGACCCTCATATAAGTGTAGGCACAAAAACACCTGTTCTGAACCCCTTTATCAGAGGGAGCCCCCTTAAAGCTCTGGGCCCCCCTGCGGTTGCACTGGCTGCTCCCTTGTGACCCCCCGCTGACAGTCCCTGGATGTCATATGTGTAAGATTTACATGTTCTCCAGGGAAATTGCAGCTTCTTAAAGTGGAGGAAACCATCAGGCTGGTTTCACATTGTGGGGATGTGTGCCTTGTAAAAACGGAATCTCAATGCAAAGGAGGGGAAAGACGTATTGCAGGGTACGTGGGCTTTGCATACAGTGAAGAATACAGTACATGAAAAGTACGTTATGCGGAACCGCAAAGCATGCCTTGCGGATTCTGTACCGCCGCCCAGCTAAGGCGCCGATGTGAACATAGCATTACAATATAAACGCATTGCATTAGGAATGCAGTTATATCAGAGCAGGGACAAGGTCCTCCAGCATCCAAGGCTGAGACACCAAAGTGCGCCCCTCCATCCATATCACCCCAGCCGTCACACACTGATTGCTATTAGACTAAGAGGGCCACAGGGCCCACAACCTCCCCAACACCTTAATATCTAGTTATCTGACTTGCAGTCACTGCTATGTATCCCCTTTTCTTATTTCTTTCTGCTTCATACACAATTAGGAATGACAGCTGAATGAATTGTGCGCCCCCTCCTACACTGCGCCCTGAGGCTGGAGCCTCTCCAGCCTATGCCTCGGCCCGGCCCTGAGTTATATTGTCCGACGCAACACAGTACAACAATCCAGTGTGAAGGTAGCCTTAGGGCCCTTTTACACTGGGGCGTTGCGGCGTCCCCGAGCAATGAAAGTCTATGGGGGAGTTCACACTCCCCACGTTGCAGTACGCTGCGGCGGAAGTTCCCTATCTAACGCAAGCGCATATCTACTTTACCGCACAGCACCTGCGGCGGACCGAAAGTCATGTAAGTCTATGTTGACGCGGTCTTTTAAAAAAAAAGTTGGCAGCAGTGCGGCACATGCGCAGAAGCGTATTTGTTTCAATACGTTTCAGCGCACTTCCGTACACCCGAAACAGGAAGTGATCGCAAATGAGCGTCACTTCCTGTTTGGACCCTGGCCAGACGGGGATTATCGCTACTAGCTAAACTGCAGTGTGATACCGGCCTGAACGTGGCCAAACACTGGTCAATATTTTCCGTCGCTATCCAGTCAATTGAATCTGCTAATTGATGCCACAAATGGTGCACAATTGATTTTTGGTTGAAAAGGGTAGATCTAGACAGGAAAAAGATATCGGCGGGCAGGTAAGGAGCTCGAGGGTAGTGACTTTTTTTTTTAATGAAGCGCAGTGTGGACAGCAGAGCTTACGTTCACTTGTCACTTCCTGTGTCTTCTCTACAGCGGCGAATGCTTCTCCTTGTCTCTTCTCTCCTGGGGCGCCTGTGTTTGGCCTCTAGCGGTCAGGGTCGGAGCTACTATAGAGGCAAAGGGGCAATCACCCCAGAGCCTGTTGTCTCCCTCCCATCTTATCTATTGCTCCCCGTGGCCTCTGCTGAGTCTTTGGCACTGCTTAGGTATTGCCAAAGACTCTACAGGGGCCTCAGAAAGCAAAGGTAAGTTGGGAGCTGATTTTCAGGGAGGGACAAAAGCTGGCTCAGGAGGGAAATTTGGCTGCAAAAAAGGGCCCCTAATGCCGCTTTTTGGACGGAGGGATGCCTGTTGGGGGGCCCCTGGGCTAATTTTTCTCTGGAGCCCTATTCTTACCAGCAGCGTACAGTGAACAGGATAGGTTCTGTAAAAAAAACTCTCCATGTCAGCTTGAGTCTATGTAGGTGTTAAGTAAATCAAGGGTCTTATCTACAATATTTGCCATAGATACCTCACAATCCTTGCATTATCCCTTGTAATTAATGTATCTGGATGACTCTTATATTTGCAGAAAATCTCTCTACCTCCTTATGATTGTATGTTTTATTGTCAGTCAACAGGAATAGAGCCTAAAAATGGCTTACAAGCTGGAAGATTACTGTTTTTTTTTTTTTAAATCAGCCAATAAACTACAGTAAAGCTTTTTTTTTTACAGACAGGAAGTTTTTAATCAGGATAATAATCCTGATTCAAAACTTCCTGTCTGTAAAATACAAGCTCTCTAGTCTCCAGCAATGCTTATCTACTAAGATAAGGAATTACACACACAGTGTTTCCCTCCCTCCTGCTTATTCACTTTCCCCTTGCTTTTAGTGTTGTCAGACACAAGGCTTGAATGATTTGTCTGTGATCTGTCCACACAAGAGCAGCTTGCTAGCAAGAGAGGACTAAAGCATGCCAGCAAACTAGTTAAGTACATCCGTAGGTAACTTTTCTTCAATAATAGCACCATCATTTGGACAATCTGCTCTGCTCAAAAGCATCTGAGTTCTCTTTGTGATGTTTAAAGAGACTCTGAAGCGAATAAATGTTGCCATTTTTACCTTGTAATTCGCTTCAGGAGTCTCAGCAGAAGTAAACCGCCGCATCCCCGCCACAAATCGAGGGCTGTAGACCCCCCAAATCCCCGGAGGGCAATCCTGGCAGCGCTTCCTCAAAAAGGCAGAGCTTTCAGCTGCAGCTCTGCCTCTCGTGATGTCAATCACCGCTGATCGCCCCCTCTCCCTGCCCCTCTCAGTCTTCCTTCACAGAGAGGGGCGGGGGGGAGGCGGAGATCCGCACAGCGATTGACGTCAGGAGAGGCAGAGCTGCAGCTGAAATCTCTGCCTCTCAGGGCAGCATAATCCACAACCAAGTTGGTCGAAGATGTTTGCCCCTGGATTTCGGGGGTCTAAAGCCTTCGTTTTGCGGCGGGGATGCGGCGGTTTACTCCTGCTGAGACTCCTGAAGTGAATTACAAGGTAAAAATGGCAAAATGTATTCGCTTCATTGTCTCTTTAAATTTGGTCCCTGTCATTGCTGAACTAGTTAGCCTTAATTTTATCACCTGAGTTAGTCAAAAAATATCTAAACCTCATTATACAAACATCGATTTTCACCAGCCAGCTATCGTGCCCTCTTTGTGCCTTCCCAAAAGTTTGAAGCTGGAGCCACCACTGAATTTTGGATACCTGGAGTAAGAGGTTTCATAAACTGAGGAGCCAGAAATCGGATAATTTTTGTACCAACTCCACAGCCCTGCGTACAACCGAGTGCAGAAACATTTCTAAATATTTAACAAGTCATTACAAAGCAGGTCTGGCTCAAGTCAGGTTTTCAAGTGAGCCAGTAATGGCAGCCCCCATACTTCTTTAATACAGCTTTAAGTGGAAACTTGTCGTATTTGACTGGAGTTATGACATAACGGAAGGAATGATACGCTCACTAGAGTTTGATGATTTACTAGAAGTCGGGATTTTAGTACTGCGCTATAACGGCTATGCCAGTTGAAAGGAAATGAACAGAAGCTACTGGCTAGTCTTGAATGCCACCTTATCCCCGCCTGCAATATTATGTCCTGGTTAAGGCATCAAATAAAATTCTGGCCGAAGCGCCGCACACCAGGAAAAGTAACACTCCTGCGTCATTTTGGCCGTCATCGCCGGTGATGTCAGTCACTGGAAGTTCTCCCATCAAAACGCAAGTTAAGCAAATATTTGTCGAGTGCCTCTGTGCGCCAGTGTACAGCTAATCTAAACAGCAATGAAAATAGAACCAGCCAATCATTCATTCCGTTTTCTCTTTTCTTTCTTGATATTTCCAAAGTGGAAATAAATTAGGAACTGTCACTGAGAGGAGGAAAAAACCTAAACAACAACATATAAAAATCCTAGCCACAACACTAACCAACAAACTTAACGGATGAAGGATCAGGAGCACAGTGGTCAATTAAAGTGGACCTAATCTCTTGCACAAGATGGTGGCGTAGTGGTTAGCGCTCTCGCCTAGCAGCGCTGGGTCCCCGGTTCGAATCCCAGCCAGGTTAACATCTGCAAGGAGTTTGTATGTTCTCCCCTTGTCTGTGTGGGTTTCCTCTGGGCACTCCAGTTTCCTCCCACATCCCAAAAAAACATACAGATAAGTAAATTGACTTCCCCCTAAATTGGCCCTAGACTATGAAACATGCAGTACATGATACATCATACATAGATATATGACTATGGCAGGGACTAGATCGTGAGCCCCTCTGAGGGGCAGTTAGTGACAAGACAATATACTCTGTACAGCGCTGCGTAATATGTCGGCGCTATATAAATACTTAAAGACAGAAGAAAAACGGAGAGAAATGCACCCTGTATTTAGAGTGTTTAACCTGTCTAATTTCCCCTCATCTGTAATTAAACTGTAATTTAATCTTTCAGCTGTGTCAGCTGGCTACCTCGGCAGAGCAGCTAATTTGTAAGCACAGGATGCTAATCCTATGACTGCTTTCATGAAAGCTGGAAGTAGACACACTGCAGATTTATTGCAGGAGTTCTGTAAGCTGTAACCAAGAAATGTTTTTCTAAATTGTTAACCTCCCTGGCAGTCTATTAAAACCGTCAGGGGGGCAGCGCAGCACTTTACATTTTTTTTTTAAAGCGGCATCCCCCCACCCCCTCCGATCGCCTCAGAACGGGATTTCCTGTTTGGCTTCCTCCGTCGCCATGGCCAGCGATCGTCATCGAAGTCATCAACGTCGTGACGTCATCGGGGGTCCTGATCCACCCCTCAGCGCTGCCTGGCGCTGATTGGCCAGGCTGCGCAAAGGGGTCTGGGGGGGGGCGGCGCGGCGGGTAGCGGCGATCGGTTTGTACACGCAGCTAGAAAAGTGCTAGCTGCATGTACCAAAAAAAAATTATGCAAATCGGCCCAGCAGGGCCTGAGAAATCCTGCGCGGTGTAGCCTGTACTGAATTCGGGCTTACTGCCAGGGAGGTTAATATGCTGTTGTGTTTCTTTTAGAGCAGAGAGGAAGTTCTGAGTTTAGGTCTGCTGTAGCAGAAATTAAAGGACAACTTAAATGAGAAGAATATGGAGGCTGTCATATTTATTTCCTTATAAACAATACCAGTTACCTGGCAGCCCTGCTGATCTATTTGGTTGCAGTAGTGTCTGAATAACACCAGGAACAAGCATGCAGCTAATCCAGTCAGATCTGACAATAATGTCAGAAACACCTGATCTGCTGCATGCTTGTTCAGGGTCTATGGCTAAAAATATTAGAGACAGAAGATCAGCAGGACAGCCAGGCAACTGGTATTGCTTAAAAGCGAATAAATATGGCAGCCTCCATAGCTCTCTCACTTCAGTTGTCCTTTAAGCACAGAATGAAATGAAACTGTGCGGGAGGTAGAGGGAAGTGCGAGGAGACAGATGGAGTAAAGAGATGCAGTGTGGTGGTGAAGCAGGTCTGGGATGGGATGTCAAAACAAAATTACAAAATGAGGAAAACACTGAAATGTTTGAACATTTTTTTGTTGTTCGCTTTAAGCTGCCAAAAATGTGAAAGTGAAGAGTGGTGAGCTTGGGAATGAAAGAGGGAGAGAGAGAAAGGGGTGGAGAGTACGAGAGAAAGAGAGGGAGAGAGAGAGGGAGACAAGAGACTAAACAGCCCGTGATCTTGATGTGGAAGCGATCAAACTTGTTATGAATGGATTAGTAGCAACAGCAGGAGAAGCTACACAGCCGGATCACGCAGTGCCAACCTAGGTAATATAAGCGCTTGCGAGCCTAGGTAAGAGCATGCTGCTGATTTTATGAATGGGGTGCTGTCCTCCCAGTCTCAGCTGACTGTCTGTGAACTGGTGACCCTGCATCTCTGTCCTATCTCACACTTCCAAACCACACCAGCAGCTCCTTCTGCTTTCTGTTTTCTCTCTACATTTGGGTTTATCCTTGATCCCCCCCTAATCCTACCTCTATCCTCTCTGACTTTATCCCCCCTTGTTTCTATGCATTGCGTTCAACTACTCTTCGTGGAAATTCGCTTCTGTCGAATTAAAGAACAAGTGTTCAAAGCTTCGCCCTCACCGGGGGAAACTTTACGAGAGGCGCGTTACCCTCTCGCTGCTGCAGATCTGATTGCAAGCTCTTGGGCGCAGAGACGTCCACAGCCGCCCAGCAGCTCACACAGGTGGAACTTTTTTCTTCAGCAATTTTGTTCTTTTTTTTGTTATGTTGCCAATGTAAAACGATCGCCTTCCACCGCAATCCCCATATTAGCGTAGCAGCGCAATCGAAAATGACTGGTTCCCTTAATCAAATAAAATATATTTTTTCTGTCAACTCGATTAAATGAAAAAATCGACTAGGAGATAGAATGCCTGGATTGCCACGTGAGTGGGAAGCCAATCAATGACACCAGCTGTATAATACTGATCTGCGCTGACAGGCAGTTACCTCATGTAGGTAAATGGGAGCCGCACAGCAAAGCCCTCTATTGAGATTCATATTCCACACAAGTGAAGTGACCACTCTGTTTACCCTTTATTTCCATCAAACCTATAATTGCTCCTGCCTGAGTCTACTTTTTCTTCTTCCTTCTGTTTGTTTTAGCAACACCTCCATGTGTCCGTCTTTCCAGTATCTTTTTTTTTTTCACTCCTCTTCTCGCTCTCTTGCCTTTTTTCCTGGTGGAGAATGAATAAAGTAGTACAGTATGTGCAAACGTACATCAGAGCTATGCGTGGGGGTCTGAAGAGGGGCACAGAGACTTTATTTTTGTACTCTGCAACTGTGGCTCGTCCCCTGTTGCAGGACAAACAGGTGTGAAAACAGACATGCTCTGTGGAGATCTGAGGAGCCCTCGTCAAAACAAGTCGTGAGGGAGCGTTGTAAATAGTGATTTATTAATTTATTTTTAGGGCAACAGAAGGGATTACATCATCTTGATATAAAAAGCCCACCTGAATAGAGACCTGCTGCAGGGAGGGAGGGGGGGTGTCATAGCGAATAGGGAGGAGCTTCAAACTGACAAAAAAAAGGGGCGAAATGAGGAGAGGAGATCCTAAGTATGAATTGGAGGAAGGGGGGACATAAAAAGGGGCGCCTGGAGGGGGCAGAAGGGAACATGAGAGGAAAACTGAGATAAAAGGGGGCACAGAATCGTAAGACGTAGAGGAGTCGAGAGAGAAGCTTGTGAGAGAGTCCACCTAACAGGAACCCCAGGTAGGTCACTAGACACGTGCAACTTTGTGTGCAACATGATGCTGAAACAGATACACGGCCAGACAAATGAGATGCGCTGGCTGTCTACTCATTTTCCAGATGAAGAGAGCCACTAGAGCTTATTCATGTGCAGTGTGTCCTTCTGACAGCATTGATCCCCGGCTGTCGGGCTGTTTAAGAGCTTATTAAGCAACTGATGGAAGCACTTGGCTGACTTTGTCCCAGGTATGTGGAGCATGTTCTTGTGCCATTGCTGAGAGATGTTCTGAATGTGCATGTCAAGGATGGGAGCAATCTCTATGTAGGGTCTCGTGTTTTTTTTTAAAGGACACCTGAAGTGAGAGGGATACGGAGGCAACCATATTGATTTCCTTTTAAACAATTCCAGTTGCTTGGCTGTCCTGCTGATCTATTTGGTTGCAGTAGTGTCTGAATAACACCAGAAACAAGCTTGCAGACAATCTTGTCAGATCTGACAATAATGTCAGAAACGCCTGATGTGCTGCATGCTTGTTCAGGGTCTATGGCTGAAAGTATTAGAGGCAGAGGATCAGCAGGACAGCCAGGCAACTGGTATTGCCTAAAAGGAAATAAATATGGCAGCCTCCATAGCTCTCTCATTACAGTTGTCCTTTAAAGCAGCGATAAGATGATGTAGAGGGCAGAAGGTCTTCAGCGAGGGACCTGTTTTATCTGCGCTGTCAATCTGTTATTGCTGTAACCTTTCAGGGGGTCTTCCGTTTACAGTTTTCTATGCCGCATAATGACAAGCAGAGTGAATTCGGCGTAGCCCCATTGTAAATTGTTTATATAGTCCTGTAAAGTGACTGGGTCACACTTGAAGCAAGATCAAAGTGTTGCTGAGCCGACAAATGCCATATAGAAAGCACTCTTGACGTTTTAAATTAATGATGCTTTTTGCAGAGTAATAAGCAGTGGAAAATCAGAAGTTTTCATGCTTTCTATTTTAATCTTTCACTTTGTGGCAGAAAGCTACAAAGGGTCGGGACCACTTGACAAGGATCTGCGCCCGGGTGAACGGAGTTAAGTAATCGAGAAGGCTGAACCCACAATGAATTTAGCACCATGGTGTTAATCTGACAATGACAGAGGAGAGCAAAAATGTTCCTTTAATCACTGAACTAATGGCTGCCCAAGTGCTCTTTATATGGGGATAGATTGCTTGTAAAAAGTGTTTAACTCGCATTGTTTACTAACCTGTTTCCTTTTTGGACCTGCTCCTTTTGGGATGGGATTGAGGAGGTTGCAAGATCCAATCATGTTGGTTATTTTAGAGGTGTAACCAGTCACATGACGATCTGCCTTGTTGTGAGTGACACAAGACAATAATAAAGGAAGGACTTTTAAGTTAGCAGATAATGCAGGACTTGGGTTCGCTGTAGCTGTAATTTGGCAGATGGCGTACTAGGAGGTATCAGTCTGGGTACACTGTCTGCTGGCTGCCTGGAACGTTCAACAGCTGAAAGAACATTTGCTGGAATCGTAAGACTGCATTGACTAATTTACTACATAAGTGACTATGAGTTCATAGCATTGTTCTAGGGGAAGCACAGGGGGACAAAGTAAACAATACTACAAATTCACGGACATAGCTGAGAAGCTATTAAAGGGACATGTGACATGATGAGATAGACGTGTGTACAGTGCCTATTACACAAATAAATATGCTGTGCTGCTTTTCTTTTTCCTCTTCCTGAAAGAGTTAATATTCAGCTCTGCAACCGACCTTTTTTTTTCTAGTCGGGACCCAGTCGGACTATATTGTCCCTCACTCATAAGGCTTTATAGCCATAAAATACTTTCCTGGCAAAGAACAGGGCTTCTGAGAGCAGTGGATAGATTAAAAAAAGGTCAATAGTTTATATATTTTAGCACTTTGAGACGGGGACAGACTGTTTTATTGAGCCGAGACAAAACAATAAATCAACTTTAAGTTTTTAAAGGTAACATAAAACTGCCAAAGCTCGGGTACACAACATCAGATACTTACTTAAAGGAACTCTATCAATCCAAGTGTTCTAAAAGGACAATGTACAAATAATGTCTAAGTAGCTGTGTAAACATTTTCCTACTTTCCATGTTAAATATCAGAGGCAAAAGCTTTAATTCATTGTGTGAAGATTTTAGCTACGTTTGGAATGTCTCATTTGCAGAGGTATGAATCTCCAAATATCTCTGCAACTTTAAAGTCATTTTTAGGAGGAGGATAGATACGATTGTTTTCTCATCAGCTTATATTCAATTAAAGTGACACCGAAGTGAAAAAAAAGCAGCTTACGATGTAATGATTTGTATGTAGTACTGATACTTAATAGAACATTAGTAGCAAAGAAAATAGTACCATATTTGAATTTTTAGATATATAGCTTTTTTTACAACATTGCATAATTCTGTCATATTTGCATAATAATAAGCAACACTCTGCATTTTAAACTATAAAACAAGCAGAGCTAATGACCCTTTCAACTTCCCTGTAGTAAAAATCGTATCTAAATCTGTCTCTGGCTGTTTCTTTGATGTACAAATGCTCCAGAAAACAGGACCCAAGTTGGCTTGCAGAGCTCATAGAAGCTCTTTTGCATAGATAACAACTGAAGTTTCTTAACTCTCCCTGTACTGGAAACAATATGAGACTCATATCTGTGCTACTAATGTTCTATTTCTTAGCTGTACTACACATGCAATTTGTTATCTCATAACTTTATTTTCACTTCAGATCCCCTTTAAGTTTCACTTCAAGTAGCATGTGAGGCAAATAGAAAAGTGATTGAAATTGTCCCGATGAAAACGAAGGTAAAAAGTGAATGATTAGAAAGCTTGTCCATTCATTCACCTCTTGAACATCTCACTGCCCTTGCAGGGATGAACTCCGTTACCTTATATGCACTTTGGGATACTTGCTCATGTCAGGCTTGCCGTTTTCCAACACAATAATGGTGGGGACTTGAGGAAAAGGAGATGCCATCAGCGGTGTAGCAATAGGGGGTGCAGAGGTTGCCATCGCATCGGGGCCCTTGGGTCAGAGGGGCCCCAAGGGGCCCTCCCTCAACTGCAGTATTAGCTCTCTATTGGTCCTGTGCTCATAATAATCACTTCTATAGATACTTAAAATAGTGGTAATCATTGACAAAGTGCTCCCCATCTCCTTCTTGCACCTCTGACACTGTAGTTGCCATTGGCAGGTTTTTGTGCGCCGTATCAATTGTTATGTATAGAGTGCTTGGAGGGCCCCATTGTAAAACTTGCATCGGGGGGCCCACAGCTCCTTAGCTACGCCACTGGATGCCATTAGATGCGTCACCTGAAAATGACAACAAACACCTGACTGTTGGTACGCCGCTATTTTCTTCCAACACACGAAGTTACGTCATCATATTAAATGAAAAAAAATAGTCTAGGTCTTGCCCAGAAGTGTTTCACTTCTGATATCCGATCTCCTCACCCAAACGCATTAGCGGATGAGGTGAATTTCACCTTGAGCCTAAATTTAGCTCATCTGGAAGTTCTCGTATAACCGTCAATTTACTGTTGCCTGGTACAGCAATTGGCGATCGTGACAAGTGACAGTTATAAGATTGATCACTCTACAAACAGCTTTAACGGCTATAGCCAAACAGCCTGTTCTGTTCTATGGAGTCGCTGAGCAATAGTGATCACATTATCCATATTCACAAAGTATTGGTAAAGTTGCTAAAGATGTAAGTGTTAATTACGCTGACGTGTTAGTGGGCGTTATACAATTAGCACAATCTGGGCAGCACATTGGCGTAGTGGTTAGCACCCTTGCCTTGCAGTGCTGGGTTCCTGGTTTGAATCCCGGCCAGGGCACTAGCTGCACAGAGTTTGTATGTTTCTGCATGCCTGCGTGGGTATCCTCCGGGCACTCTGGTTTCCTCCCACATCACTAAAAACACATAGATAAGTTAATTGGCTTCCCCATTGATTGGCCATAGACTACAATACATACACTACATGATACATACATAGACATTTGACTATGGTAGGGATTAGATTGTGAGCCCCTCTTATGCTGGGCACACACGGGGTTGAGGCAGGCTTATCAATCGAGCCGCTAATGGCTCGACTGATAATATCCAACAGGTCCGATGACCCGCCGGATAGATTCCCCGCTCGATCCCCGAGCAGGGATGAGCAGGAATCAATCCGGACGGTGGCGGGGACGAGAGGGGACACGGCGGGGGTCGATCCGGCGGCTAATCGAGCCGCCGGGTCGACCCGTGTAGCATTAGGGACAGTTAAGTGACAAGACAATATACTCTGTACATCGCTGCATAAGATATTGGTGCTATATAAATACTAAATAATAATAATCTGCATTACCTAGGTAACGAGAGTATTGTTAAAGTAACGCATGCTACCATAACAACGCTCATATTGACACAACCTGCACTGCCTCATTACAGTAAAATTGCTGTGCGCTCCCTGCTCATGGCAAATGTACCAATGTTTTGTGAATATGTCCCTTAGTGATTTGGCACTGTATGCTGCTTAACTATGGGCTACTACTGTACTACTACTGTGCTACTACTGTACTTATGCTAGATCTCTTATTTTTTTGTATTTGTCCAAAGTGCATGTGAATATGAACACGGTATGAGAGCACTGCACCTTCAATATGCAGACACACTACGCTCATACTGAGATTGTCCTGCATTCACAATTTTACAAACACATTGAAACGCCAGTGAAATTGCCATCCTTGTTAATTGCAGCCGAAGTCACAACATGTTGTAGTCTGAATAATGCATGCTTCAAGAGACACCTCAGTCACACAGAACAAAACAGTCATATTGAGGCCAGACTAATCATCTCATTAATGGTAATGTTTTAATTAAATCCAGCACTAGCTGTCCACAACCCACTGTACTTTTTATATGATAGCAACAATAGGCATACATGCAAAACGGTAAGATGAATGATATTCTACTATTTGAGCAGTTGTAATACCGATAGTAAAATATTGGTAAAGGTTACTGTTATTTTACTATCGCTAAACCTAACCCTATTCTCACACAAGCCCTCCCTCAACTGATGCCTAGCCCTAACCTACCGACCCACCAATGCCTAACCCTTTCTGACCACTCCACAGATGTATAACCTTACCTGACCTGCCCACAATGCCTAACCTTTCCGACTACGCTACAGATGCCTGATCCTAACCTACCCCACCACACCGATATCTAACCCTTACCGACCCCCCTCCCATGCCTAACCTTAACCGACATCCCTGCCAAAAACCTTTGCCACTATATATGATTAATATCGGGCACTGCAGAAGTTTGGCATCCCATATGCTCCCATGTTAGGATCAGCTATTAAGGGAAATTTGGGTGGTAGAGGTGCTCAATAAAATAGCAGGCACTGGGGCTGCCTGCTGCACAAGCTAAGGCTTCAAATAGTGGATGCCCAAACTTCTGCAGCACCTTCGACACCCACATTTCCTGTTTCCCAACAGTAGTTATGTTTGATGCTTGGGGACTGCAGTATCTGAATCTATTTTGTACATATTGTATACAATGAACAGAGGCGCCAAAAGTATAAGATTAGATTAAATGAGCTTAAAAACCAACTTAAATGGCAAAATTGAAGGAGGAAGTGGTGGTCTTACCTCCCTCAAGCAGACACGACAACGACTGCGATTCAGACAGTCAAACACATTTATTAGGAACTCCAAAAAGAAATGCAACGCATTTCGCAGGTTCAACCCCGCTTCATCAGGCAATATAGGGAGGAGTATCAAACAATCTGCACAAGGATTCAAATTAAGCGCCTCTGGACAACACAAACTTTGTGCAGTACAAATTACACTATTGGGGCTCTTGGTGTTTCCTGTTTTTATTTTGTACATATGTCTGCCTGTTCATGACAGACTCTAAGTTTCAATTGCACTATGGTCTATCCTTGATTGTGCACACCCGCCGTCAGTGACTCAGCTGTCATGTGACCAGGACCGGATTTACCATAAGGGACTGTAGGCACATGCCTACAGGTGCCTGATGGAGGAAAGGTGCCTCACTCCTCTCCCCACACACCTCCTTCCCTAAGTCCTGATGAGAGTGTAAATGAGAGGTTACTCACCCTGCTCTCGGCATTCCACTGACAAGATTTTCCTTCAGTCAGAGGCGTCTCTAGCTACTTAATAGTGAGGTCCTTCTAGCTACCTAATACTTGGTGGTACCTCTAGCTACTTAATGTTGAGGGTACTACTTCCTGCAGGCTAAAGGCCCATACACACGTCGGATGTTTGCGAACGACCCGTCGTTTGAACGTTCCGTCGTTCGCACGTTAAATCCGGCGTGTGTACAGACTATCGTTCGGGTGATAAGACTGGTTTTCACCAGTCTTATCACCCGAACGATAGTCTGTACACACGCCGGATTTGACGTGCGAACGACGGAGCGACGGAACGTTCAAACGACGGGTCGTTCGCAAAAATCCGACGTGTGTATGGGCCTTAATGCTAACAGGAACAAGTAAGTACCTATGATATGCAAGAGAAGTAAGAGAGAGGTGACAGTTGGGACAGCCAACACAGTTGCACTGCAGTTTGGTAGGGGTTTGTAGGTTTATGGAGGTGCCAGGACATCTGTGCCTATAGGCTCCGGTGAGGTAAATCCGGGCCTGCATGTGACAGATGATATATTCTGGATAGCAGAGATCAGGAGGCAAGCTCACTGGCCCCTAACGTCATAATCACTATGACAACATGATTGATCGTAATGATCCCCTACTGAGGTACAATTGCCATGCCTGCCACATTAAAGTTGGCTGAGGCTGCCAATAACGACCGCCTCAGCCAACAATCAGGCGTATGTACGACCCTCGAGGATACACGATGACCAACCCGCGAGCGATCCGCTGCAAGAAATTACTTGATCACAGCAACGCCAATCCCATTGTTCGCGACTCGGAGTTATATATAATATCTGAACTCCTGCACTGATAATGCACCCTCGCCGCCTGTTATAGCAGCAGCCAGAGGTCCGCTATATAATAACCCTAGCTCCCAATTTACATGTAGTCTATGGTAGTCCCTAATTGAATGAATGGGCTGTGCACCAATATTTTGAAAATTTCGAAAAAGGAAATTTGGGTGCTGGAGGCACTGTGGAAGTTTGGGTGCCCCGTAGGCAACCATATTCATATCAGCTATAAATGGAAGTTTGGCCACTGTGGCCATCTGCTATTTGTAGCCATAGTTTGTTTAGTGGGCGACCCCAGCACCCGCTGTTTTATATGTTGTCACAGGAGCCCTAGTGGCTGACCGCACTTAGCCTTCTAAACGGTGCCAGCGCACAGATCGTGCGAACTCTGGTCGCAGTCAATGCGCAGGAACCGTTAAGAATTAGCCGCAGACAACTCGGAAGGGAGCCTGTGAGACACGGGTGATTACAACTTCACCCACTGGTTCAGAGTAAACTGCCACCACCGCGGTTACCATGGGACCGTGGAGCCCACTAACTGACTGACTAGTCCTGCGAATAAAACGGTTAAACACACGGTATTCTGTCTAGCCAACAACAAACAAACAGTAGCGTATCTTCAGAGACCCGGGATCAGTTCTGTGTGTGCTGATAAGCAGGGTAGCGGACAGTGAATGACTTGGAGAAAGTCGTTTATTCACGCAATATAAATAATTAATATATACAGACAATTATTAAAATCACAATTATTAAAACAGTAATAGCCAGTATAAAAAAATAAAAGAAGGGAGAAAAATACTTAGTTCCTGGAAAGATGTCCTTTTTGTGGGAAAATCAGAGTTCTGGGTTTCAATCTGAGTTCAGAGTTCAGACCAGGTGGATGCCAGCATATCCTCAAGCTGGCACCTGATGAGGTCAAGATGTTTCAGTGTGGAGGACACTGAGTTTGGCTCCTCTGCCATTCTTATGCCCCTGATTCAGTAGGAGGGAGTGAGGGCGGGCCCACACCCCCCCCTTAGAACATGAGATGAGTCCTCCCCTTGTCCTGGGGCCAGAAATCATGCCTTAACCATATATGGGCTCTATCTCACAGAACCGTACAGGTCAGGGCAGATTTATTAATATTTTCAGGTCTGCCTCGATGTACCCAGCAGCCTGATACCAAACATGAGGGGTGGGACCCTTGTGGTATCAGCAGGGCACTTCCGAACTGCCTAACTGGCAGTCTTTCCCTCAGGATGGTCTGAAATTCCTTCAGAACCAGTGCCAGATAGGGTCAAGCCTGCTCTGTTAGTTTGGAGGGTCTGCCAGCCTGGCAACACAGAAAATATGATACATATAGCAGTTTATGGAATATGAGAGACCCCTGGGATTTATACCAGGTCATTCCCAGGCAAAGGCTCTTTGAAGTTGGCAGCAGCAAGCCACATGTCGGCTCCCTGCTGGGAAAAGGAGTCGGAGTGTCTGAGTTTCCTCACTCTAGATTGGTTCTGTCATGGTGCTTGTCACCTTATACCTGATGGATGGGCCATCAGCACAGCTTGAAGCCAGGGACTCTCTGGGCCCAGGCTCATTAGCATATCAAAAGAGCCATCCAGCCTGTAGGATGGTGCTCTCTCTCTGCTAAGAAAAGGACTTCAGCTGCCCCTACACACTCAACCCAGATTGTATCGATTTGAAGCGTAATCGATGCAGGGAATCGAGTGCGATCGCTTTTTCTTCACGGGCGGTTCCAGGACGCGCCTGCGGCCCCGCAACTGTCCGTGACAGCACCCCCTGGGGAGAAGGCAGATAGACATGCATCAGCAAGATGTGTGGCGGCGCCGCTAACCTGGCTGACGGGCCTCGAGTTGCCGGTACGGCGGGAAAACCTATTGGAGCCTGTGGCTCGGTTCCCCTGGACCGGTCGCGGTCTGCTACCCTCAGGGTTGACCCGACATGGACCGTTCTGGACAGGGCGTTTGCGCCTCTGCAGTCGGACGTGGTGTCTGCCGGGACTGCTGACAACGGGCAGTGGGTTGGTTAGGTCAACAGCCAGCCCACGCAGGGTTCCCCTGCTAAGTGGCTGTGGACCTAAGGGAACCCCGCGGGAATCCCTGGACCTTCCCAGCTCCTGACAGACGGCACATGCCCTGCAGTAGTTTGCTACATCCCTGTTCATCCGGGGCCAATAAAACTGGTTCCGAATACCGGCAAGTGTCTTGCGGACACCCGAGTGCCCTGTCAGAGGATTACCATGTGCGGATTTCAGCACATGTCCCCTGAACGCACTCGGGACCACAAGCCATTTGGTATTCGCGTGGGATCTACCTGTAGGGGGCTGTACAGACTCACTGTACAGTCTCCCACCTTCCCAGTACACCTTGAAAGCGGCCCCGTCTGCGAGGGGCTCAGCGGCTTGCTGCCTGAGCACCTCCAGGCTTGGGTCACGTTGTAGTGCGGCTGAGAATACGGCGCTGTCAGTTTCAGCCAACTGGCTCATGTCACACGAGGCCAGCGGCTGAAAGGTCTCATCCCTGCGGTCAGAGGAGGGGGAGGAGGCCGGAATCCCCTCCACCTGTTCTGAGCTCGGGTTCTGAGCAGTGCAGCTGCGCGGTACTGCTAGCACAGGTACACTGTCAGAATGGCACAGACGGACATTACTCAAATCATCATTGCATGCAGTAATGACATTGACAGGTATAGACATTTTTTCATTACAGACAGGTTGTACAGTAAACTCAGGTACAGTTACAGCATCATCACAACAGACAGTCTGTACATCAAACTCAGGTGCCTTTGAAGCAGGCACTAGTGAACCTGGTACCCTTGAACTGGGCACATTCAACCCACCTCCCCCTGGTGCTCCCCCAAGTGTATAAAGTACCTGGTGGTGGGTGGAGAGTCCGTCTCCTTCCGTGAGCGACAAGGCGGTCGTGGCAGGTTCATAGTAGGACACAAGCTTGCCCAAATCAGTCCCCAGCAACACAGGGACTGGGAGATCCTTCATAACCCCAACAACCCTTTCTTGGATTCCTCCCACTCCCCAATCCAGCTTCACTGTTGCGTGGGCTATGTGAAAAAGGGTGCCCTCTACTCCAGTAAGGGCAAGGGATCGGCTGGAGCTGATGCTCTCCTTTGGCACAAGGTGTGAGTGAACTAACGTGATGTCAGCTCCGGTGTCTCGGAATCCGGTGACAACTTTGCCGTTCACTCTAACAAGTTGCTGCTGGTCGGTTCAGTCGCGGATTTCTTTTCCGCGGGCAAACAGGACAAAATCTGATGATCCAGGCTGTGGTTCGCTGGCGCGTTGCCTCTGCTGTGGGTGAGGTACAGGTGATGCAGATGATCCAGGTGCGGGTGGTGTCTGTCTCCGCTCCGGACAGTCGAATTTCATGTGTCCGGGCTGGCGGCAGTAGTGACAGGTGACCTCTCCAGGCGCTGCAGGCCTGGGTGCAGCAGCTGTGCTGGATGGCCTCTGTGGCTGACGGCTCACAGGGGCTGGAGAGTCTGCCGAGGTATTGGGCTGACCTCCTCTCCAGCTGGATGGGACAGTTCTGCGGGTATCAGCCACCCGGGTAGTTGCAAAAGTCTCAGCAAGGTCTGCAGCGACAGTGGCTGAAGCCGGCCTGCGTTCTAGCACAAACTGTCATACATCAGCAGGGCAAATGTTCAGAAATTGTTCGAGGACTATCAAGTCCTCCAGGACATCATAAGACCCTTTGGTGAGGCCTAGTGTCCACTGGCGGAGTGTGGTGAGCAAGCTGCTGACCACATCTCGGTACGAATCAGAAGACTTTTTCTGCCAGGCCCTGAACTTTTTCCGATAGGCTTCTGGCGTCAGCTGGTACTTAGTAATGATAGCGTCTTTTATAGCAGCATAATCATTATTCTTCTCCGCAGGCAATTCTGCGAAGGCATCAAGCGCTTTGTAGCGCAGCAAAGGTGTCAGATGTCTGGCCCACTGGTCTTGGGACAGACGATACTGACGGCATGCTTTTTCAAAAGACCGCAAAAACAAGTCAATGTCTGTGTCTTTTTCAATATTAGCAAATTTAAATTTTGCACTTACGGGTGGTGCAGTTCCTTCAGCAGGGAGGCTGGGCGGTGAACTCCGGCTGGCCTGTTGAACCTTTGCCATGTTGAGCTCATGCTGTCGTCTCTCCCGCGCCTCTGCGGCATCCCTCTCCGCGTGGCGTTCAGCAGCAGCAGCTTTGCGTTCTGCAGATTGGCGCTCCTCACGCATGTACTTGTCCAGGTCAGTCTCCATCAGCTTTTGTAATGCCTGCTGCATTACCGGGTCAGCACCCATGGACAGTCCAGTACTGGCCGGTTCCAGGCGAGTACTTTCAGAAACTCTGGGATTGGGGTCCATACTGACAGTCTCTGGCGTAACTGTTGCAACAGGGCCCGCAGGATGCTCAACCTCTGTACGCCTAGGATCTTCAGCCTCTGGTTCCCCTTGATTGTCAGATGGGCTGGTATCCACCTCAGCGGACACTCCCGGCTCCTGCAGTTGCTGGGTATCCCATCTGGACAAGTCTGCTATCAGGTCCTGTTGTTTCCTGCGGCCGACGTCAATGCCTCTCGCTTGGCAAAGATTTTGCAGGTCCGACAGGCACATGTTCTGGTAATTCCTGGACATTTCCATGCCAAATAAAATAAAACTTTTGGGGAGGGGTACTGGCTACACAGTCTCTCTGTATATATAAAAAATATATTGCCTTCCAGCTACACCAACGAATTAGTTCGTTTCTTGATAGCGCTAGCGCTATCTTAGATACTTTCAGCACAACACAGATCCCAACCGCTGCCTAACACTGTCACAGGAGCCCTAGTGGCTGACCGCACTTAGCCTTCTAAACGGTGCCAGCGCACAGATCGTGCGAACTCTGGTCGCAGTCAATGCGCAGGAACCGTTAAGAATTAGCCGCAGACAACTCGGAAGGGAGCCTGTGAGACACGGGTGATTACAACTTCACCCACTGGTTCAGAGTAAACTGCCACCACCGCGGTTACCATGGGACCGTGGAGCCCACTAACTGACTGACTAGTCCTGCGAATAAAACGGTTAAACACACGGTATTCTGTCTAGCCAACAACAAACAAACAGTAGCGTATCTTCAGAGACCCGGGATCAGTTCTGTGTGTGCTGATAAGCAGGGTAGCGGACAGTGAATGACTTGGAGAAAGTCGTTTATTCACGCAATATAAATAATTAATATATACAGACAATTATTAAAATCACAATTATTAAAACAGTAATAGCCAGTATAAAAAAATAAAAGAAGGGAGAAAAATACTTAGTTCCTGGAAAGATGTCCTTTTTGTGGGAAAATCAGAGTTCTGGGTTTCAATCTGAGTTCAGAGTTCAGACCAGGTGGATGCCAGCATATCCTCAAGCTGGCACCTGATGAGGTCAAGATGTTTCAGTGTGGAGGACACTGAGTTTGGCTCCTCTGCCATTCTTATGCCCCTGATTCAGTAGGAGGGAGTGAGGGCGGGCCCACACCCCCCCTTAGAACATGAGATGAGTCCCCCCCTTTGTCCTGGGGCCAGAAATCATGCCTTAACCATATATGGGCTCTATCTCACAGAACCGTACAGGTCAGGGCAGATTTATTAATATTTTCAGGTCTGCCTCGATGTACCCAGCAGCCTGATACCAAACATGAGGGGTGGGACCCTTGTGGTATCAGCAGGGCACTTCCGAACTGCCTAACTGGCAGTCTTTCCCTCAGGATGGTCTGAAATTCCTTCAGAACCAGCGCCAGATAGGGTCAAGCCTGCTCTGTTAGTTTGGAGGGTCTGCCAGCCTGGCAACACAGAAAATATGATACATATAGCAGTTTATGGAATATGAGAGACCCCTGGGATTTATACCAGGTCATTCCCAGGCAAAGGCTCTTTGAGGTTGGCAGCAGCAAGCCACATGTCGGCTCCCTGCTGGGAAAAGGAGTCGGAGTGTCTGAGTTTCCTCACTCTAGATTGGTTCTGTCATGGTGCTTGTCACCTTATACCTGATGGATGGGCCATCAGCACAGCTTGAAGCCAGGGACTCTCTGGGCCCAGGCTCATTAGCATATCAAAAGAGCCATCCAGCCTGTAGGATGGTGCTCTCTCTCTGCTAAGAAAAGGACTTCAGCTGTCCCTACACACTCAACCCAGATTGTATCGATTTGAAGCGTAATCGATGCAGGGAATCGAGTGCGATCGCTTTTTCTTCACGGGCGGTTCCAGGACGCGCCTGCGGCCCCGCAACCGTCCGTGACATATGTTTACTGGCATACATATCTACTGGCATAATATTGTGTAGTGCATAGCAGTACATAGTAAATCATCTGTATCAAGCCAATATCATTTTTTATCTATAGGAGACCTTAACGTCGCATCAAACGCAACGTCCAAGTGTGAAAGAGCCCTAATGTTAGCCATGGGGGAAGGGGTGGTTAAGGCTAAGGTCAGTAGACGGAGGGTGCAGTGTGAGAATAGGGCTAAATTTAGATGTCATTGCTGAAAGAAACCCTTTTCGGCTTCACCAGAGGCCCTTTTTTCCTCTTTGTCCTTTTTGCATATACAGTATGCGTTAAGAGTGTTTAGCCTTAAATTTACTTATTTTTAGGACATTAGGCTAAACTTGACTGTTTTGTTTGACTGACTCATTTGCACAAATAACAACTCTAGTTATTTAGCACTTGCTATACAGAAAAACAGAAAGGGACTTTGGACAATTTCTTATTAGGGCTAGTACTATATGTACCCATGTTTACCTCATCATGTCACAGACCTGAACTAAGAACTTCCTCTCTGCTCTAAAACATAAGCAACAGCATAATAACCTTTTAAAAAATGTTTCTTTGTTACAGCTGATACCAATCCTGCAATAAATCTGCAGTGTGTCTACTTCCTGTTTTCATGGAAGCAGACATAGGGTTAACATCCTATGTTTACAAATTAGCTGCTCTGCAGAAGCAGCCAGCTGACACAGCTGAAAGATCAAATTACAGCTGTGATTAGTCACATATTAGATTCCACTTTAAGCACACTTAAGTACACGGATACATTAAAGGATGTACAGGCATTGAATGACTGACATCTAAATGATCAGGAAGCAATTCAATGTCTGTAGGACTGCAAAAACTCTGCCTGACCTCTCATCCTTGAGACCGCTAAGGTAAAAAAGCAATTGGTGCTGTTGCAGTTTCCTTGCCAGTTGCTGCAATTTTCCTCTGAGAAAGATCTCCTGCTCTGAACGCAGCTTTACTAATGAAAATGGATGCAGTTCATCAGATGCATTCATATGTGTACATCTACAAGACATACAATCCATTAGATAATGTAGGCCAGTTACATTTATCACTGCAGGCTCTCTTCAATGCTTTATGCCTAATGTGCGATATGTAGGGTTCTTCTTAGGATACCGGCATACAGGGCCAGATTTGTACTCTTTACTGCTCAAGGCCACTGTCAGAAGCTCCCCCCTCCAGTATAGGTAGCCAGATGACCTTTCCCCTTTCCTCTACTATAGGTAGCCATATGACCCTTCCCCTCCCCTCCTCAAGTGTATATAGCCTAATGGCCCCCTCCCCCCCTTCCCTTAAAGTGGACCCAAACTAAAAATACAAGATTTCAGAAATAAAATCTATTTTCTAAATTATAATAATAAATAGCAGCCTTTTTTCAGCTGCATGATGAAAAATATAAAATATTTTACATTTATTGGAGGAACCCCTCCCTTCCTTTCAAATTGCCGGGACAAAATCCGGCAAACTGGTGGAGTAGATGGTGTCCGGCAATGGAGGAATTGCTAATGGCTGCCACCTGTATAACCCTGGTTATGAAAAGAGAAGGGTGAAAAGCATGCACTGAAACGCTCATAGGTTTGAAGGAGTGTTTATTTATCTTTGTATGTGTCAGAGTGGTGCAACTAAATATGTTTAATTAAAAAAATGTTTGGTTTGGGTCCGCTTTAAGGAATAGGTATCCTGATGACCTCTTCCCTCTAGTATAAGAAGCCAGATGACCCTTCCCACTTTCCGTATGGATAGCCTGATGACCCCCTCTCTCCAGTATAGGTAGCCTGCTGACCCTTCCCTTCCCCCTAGCATAGCCTGCTGCCCACCCGCCCTTGATCCTGTGGTGCCCTATATGGCCTTGGCTTAAATCCGGCCCTGCCGGCATATAGAAAAGCACCTTCTAGACTTATGACTCTCATCTTATTTTAAGGGTTTCTTGTGAAATATTTATACATAAACATTTTTTTTAAATTTTAAGTGATTTTCATCCAGACACATGAATTCTGCGCAGTAGTTTGGCAATAAAAAGTATACAACAAAGATGAAGTGATTGCAGTGTGGTGGGTCTTAGTGACGTAACACACTGCATGCATCGGGCAACTTGCACATATCATATACCCCAAAAGTGGTAAGTATGCCTTACTTATTAGATTGCACTACAGCTATAACACGCAGCACAACTTCTTGGGCGAGGTGTGGTGGGTTTACAACCACACCAAGTATAAAAGGAGCATAAATGGTGATATTTTTTGCAAGCAATCATATTTTTGATAAAATCATTAAGATCAAAAGAAAAAAAAATATTTAATCGACCCTCAGCATTAAAGTAAACCTGTAGTGAAAAAAATTGCCCCTACAGGGTACTTACTTCGGGAGAGGGAAGCCTCAGGATCCTACAGAGGCTTCCCCTGTCTTCCAACCAGAGGGGATCCAGTGCAGGGACCCCCAGAGATGTCCTTGTTGGCCACTTGTTGGCGTGAGCGCATGTGCACTAGTGGCTTCCTGCTTGGGCTCCGGCGGAAATAGCCAATCCCGATCAGGTCCGCTCTGCTGTGCAGGCGCAGTCACCTACTTCTGCCGGAGCCTGGGTGGTAAGCAGCTAGCGCACCTGCGCACAGCAGCAAATAGGATTGTTGTTGGTTTTTTTGTCTAACCCAGGATCGGCTGACTCAGGAGGAAGGAAGGAGCCACTTTAGGATCCAGAGGTTTCCCCCTCCTGAGGTAAGTACCCCCCAGGGGCTCTTTACAGGGTTTAACTGTAAAAAGTCCTTAACTTCTTCGCGACTGCTCCGCGCCAATTAGCGTGAGCAGCGCGGCAGCCCCTGGACCACCCCATGCCGATTGGCGTGAATGGCTGTGGGCGGAGATTGCAGGGGATCGCACGTTCATCCCCACTTGAATGATGGAGCGGAACTCCGTCATCAGTCTCCCAGCAGCGGTCGCTGCTGGGGACTGATAGACAGCGAAACCACCGTCTATTAACATTGTACAGTGCTGCGATCTAAGGCAGTGCTGTACTGGGGACCGCCGTTTGACACGGCTGTCCCCCTGGGAGGAAAAAAAGTGATCCGCTGTCATAGGCTGAAGCCTATGACAGCCGATCACGCTGATTGGCTGGCGGGGGGGAAGGGGAAATTTAAAAAAAAAATAGGAAACTGTATTTAAAAATAAATAAATAAATATTTATAAAAAAAAATAAACAAGGCAGGAGGAATCAGATGCCACCAACAGAAAGCTCCGTTGGTGGGGAGAAAAGGGGGGGAATAATTTGTGTGCTGAGTTGTACGGCCCTGCAGTGAGTCTTTAACCACTTAACGACCGCCTAACGCCGATAGGCGTCGGCAGGTCGCAAGTGGTTTCCCATGGAAACGGCCTCTTGATGTCAGTTCCCGAAGGGTGTCTCCGTGAACAGTCTGCGAGCCGCCGATCGCGGCTCGCAGGCTAAATGTAAACACAAATCCCCGCTGTTTACATCATACGGCGCTGCTGCGCAGCAGCGCCGTAAAGGAGATCGGCGATCCCCGGCCTCTGATTGGCCGAGGATCGCCGGCAACTGATAGGCTGAAGCCTATCCTAGGCGGCGCAGGACGGATATCCGTCCTGCGCAGCCCATACCTAGAGGGAGAGACACGGAAGGGCAGAGAGGGCAGAAATCGCTGTGGAGGGGGGCTTTGAGGAGCCCCCCCCCCCCCCGCAGCACGCAGAGAGCCGGTGGCGATCAGACCCCCCCAGCAGGACATCCCCCTAACGGGGGAAAAAGGGGGGAGGTCTGGTCACCCTGGCTGAAACCTAATCTGTGTTTTGGGCTGGAGAGCCCACGCAGCACAGATCAGTCGGAGAAGCCCTGGTCCTTAAGTGGTTAAAGCTGCAGTGGCCTATTTTGTTAAAAGTGGCCTGGTCAATAGGGGGGTTAAACAACGCGGTCCTTAAAGTGAACCTCCGGACTAAAAATCTACTCGGCTGAACTGAAAAGGCTTGGTGTTTCTTTAACAGTTTCACAGCATCAGAACTTTGTTTTTCTTACCAAAGCATCAATTTTAGCTGCATTTTTAGCTAAGCTCCACCCATAAAAGAAAACTGCCCAGGCTTTTTTCCCTGATGCTGTGCAAAGCATGATGGGATTTCCTATGTCGTTATTCATGTTGCCTAGCAACTGGTAGGGGTGATCAGCACACAGGACAGTTGGAACTGTGTCTCATGCTCCCTGTCACCTCCTTTCAACCAAAAAGATGGCTGCCCTCATGAAATCAAACATTTGCCTGTTATTTAAAAACAGTGGGGGTAAGAGATTATATTACCTATCTATCTAATTAACATAACTAATGTAACTTAATGACAGTATGTTTGTTTAGCTTTAAGTGGTGAAAGGGTACCTGAACTGGCATGTGACATGATGAGGTAAACATGGGTACATATAGTACTAGCCCTAATAAGAAATCGTCCAAAGTCCCTTTCTTTTTTTCTGTATAGCAAGTGCTACATAACTAGAGTTGTTATTTGTGCAAATGACTCAGTCAAACAAAACAGTCAAGTTTAGCCTAATGTCCTAAAAATAAGTAAATTGAAGGTTAAACACTCTTAACGCATACTGTATATGCAAAAAGGGCAACGAGGAAAAAAGGGCCTCTGGTGAAGCCGAAAAGGTTTTTTTTCAGCAATGACATCTAAATTTAGCCCTACTCTCACACTGCACCCTCTGTCTACTGACCTTAGCCTTAACCACCCCTTCCCCCATGGCTAACATTAAGTCCATGGTCACCTAAAGCTGAAATCTTAGTACCCAGTTAAAACTGGCATATTGGATTTTGAATATCTTCCCAGTTACCAATATGTCTCAGTGTCTCACAGTGTAATTTTCCAGCTATATTTTTACATCACAGCCCTGCATCAGCACCATCATAAATGAGTCACTCTTGTGTTGTTGGACAGGATGACTGTACAAGCTTTAGCAAACACCATGGGTGGGGTATAAGGCGGAGCTAAGCTCAGTGTCTTCACTATTAGCTTCACTAAAAGATGCAGTAAGCCAGTGGGTGAATCAATCTGTCAATATCAGTTCCAAACCAAAATATCATTCTTAGACTGGTGAGCATTGTAAACTTAACTCCAAATATACAGCTGAAATGCAGCATATATAAAATGAATCAGGTAAATATTTTTTTTTTTAATCTGTTCAGACAATTCTCTCATTCTGTGACAGGTTTTATTTCAGTTGATATGTGGGTTGAATTGGAACTTTTTTTGTTTGCCTGGAATTAAAGCTCAACTGTAATAAAAAAATATGACTTTCACTGCCTATTCAATTCTATGCAGAGCCTGGACAAGGTCCTCCAACACCCAAGGCTGGAACACCAACGTGCGCCCCGAGATCCCTCCCACCCCAGCCGTCACACACTGATTGCTATTAGACTAAGATGTGCCCCAGGACCCCCAACACCCCCTTCCCCCAAAACAAAAAATTTGGCATGCCGCGGGAGCGGCTGACCAGCTTCTACACCGCAGCCATTGAATCAATCCTCTGCTGCTCAGTCATTGTCTGGTATGCTGGTGTGACGGCCTGCGATAGGTATAAACTGCAGAGGGTCATAAATGATGCAGAGAAGATCATCGGATCTCCACTGCCACCTCTTGATCTCCTTCACTCTGCTAGGATGAAGTCGAGGGCCACTAGCATCTCTCGCGACCCCTCCCACCCTGGCAGCAGGTACTTCGAGCTTCTCTTGTCGGGTCGCCGCTATAGAACTATCCCATCCAAAACTACCAGGCGCAGAAACTCCTTCCCACAAGCAGTACATCTAAACTAATGGGGGACTCCCATTAGCTGAAGATATCCTCCCAGCCGCTACCAGCTTGGTTGGAATCTGAACTGTCCTTAAATTTCTGTGTCATGTGCAAAGTCCGGCCTGGGGGCCCGCGGAGCCATTTCTGGTGGCCCCCAAAGCTCTCCCACAGGCCGTAGCCATAGCAGGAGCCACCTTGTATTGCCATTCTGCCTCCCCCTTTGTTCTCCTGCAGGTTATCAGCCACCACTGTAGCAGTAATTGCCACTGATTAGCAGCTGCCCCTATGCCAGTAGCATTAACAGCCACTGATTAGCAGCTTCCACTGTGCTAACTGCACAAAGTATATGTTTTTTTTTCTATGGAAATGTTTTATTTGACAAATTGTCACAGGCATAGTGTACCTAACAGCAATCAGTAAAGATTGTGTTTAATTTCGCTAGTTTGGCCTTCTAGCACTCTTAAAGGGAACCTAAACTGAAAAGGATATGATTTTTTCCTTTTAAAATAATACCAGTTGGCTGACTCTCCTGCTGATCCTGTGTCTCTAATACTTTCAGCTACAGCCCCTCAACAAGCATGCAGATCAGGTGCTCTGACTGAAGTCAGACTGTATTAGCTGCATGCTTGTTTCAAGTTTGTGATGCAGCCACTACTGCAGTCAAAGAGATCAGAGTCTCATACAAATGCTAGACGTAACTTGGCCAAGATGGCTATTCGATGCTGTCTCAGTCAAGCATTTCCCATGTGTACAGGTTTCTTATGACATTTCTTAGATATATGGCACACTGGATCTCTAAGCAGCACCCATGAACAAGTGACCCCAGTCTTGTTGCACTCCCCCACCAGGAATCCTCTACAGTGCACCATCGTCCCTCCTCCTCCCTCAATCAAATAATGCATGTTGCTGGCCTGTAGCTAAGCCACATGTCTGTACAGCACACATGCTCTGCAGAGGTGCCCTAATACTCAGAATAGTTATGGGAAAAATTGATTGTGCATGTGTATGCACTGCAAACCTGGAACAGCTGGGAGTTGTGAAAAGATCAAGGTTCTTAAGCCTGATACACAATTTCAATTATGATTGGTCAATCACTGACCAATGTTACCACCTCCATGTAATATGAGGGTCCACAGATATTAAATACTATGAATAGAATGTGTAGGTAAACCCTCATATTATATGTAGGTGGCAAAATTGGTCAGTGATTGGCCAATCATAATTGAAAGTTTGTACCAGGCGTAGTGTTGGTGGGTATATGTGATGCTGATGTACTATCAAAGAAAGCAATTCACCATAGTACCTGGATAGTATACTGGTCAAAGCCAGCACCTTTAACACAGGAGACCAGGGTTTGAATGCCTGTACCTGTTTAGTTAGGTATCCTTGAGCAGGACTCCCTAACAATCCAGGATTGGCTGCCGAACACATCCTTAAGCTGGCCACTAACGGTCCAATTTCTAGTGAAAAATTGTTAGAGCGATCAGAAATTCTGATCGGACGAAAAATCGTTCACTACACCATCAACTAACCAATCATTGCTTCCTATCTATCACGACCACCAAGAAAGTCCAAATTTTCGTTCGACGAAAATTCATTCGGGCGACATTTTTTTTCACTCGTTCATAATCGATTGTGTCCACCAATGGAGATTATTTACAACCAATCCGATCAGAATTTCTGATCGCTCGAACGATTTTTCACTAGAAATTGGACCGTTAGTGGCCAGCTTTGGTGGCTCTTATAGTGGACTGGAATTAAAAGAAAATATAATACCAATTACATAAAAACATGATCAATATTAGTACTCTAATGAAAAGAAACTTACTGTGGGGCGGTGCTGGTCTCCCATCAGATGTCTCTTTGGGTGGTGGATCAAACAATGCTGGCTAGATATAGCAAGTACTGGTGTAATTCAGGGTCGACCAAAAACTAGGAGGTCGGTGAAGGGAGATGAGGTAGTGGAATTCCAAAGGCTACGGTATAGAACCCCCACAGAAAATCAGTGTGCCTGGAAGCTTTAGGTGGCAGCTCCACCAACAGGATCAGGTGCTGAAGGCTAATAACATGTGCACATTAAAGACCACCTCCAGCCAAAAAAAAAAGGTCTGAATGGCAATACATACACTCACCTAAAGGATTATTGGGAACACCTTTTCAATTTCTCATTAATGCAGTTATCTAATCAACCAATCACATGGCAGTTGCTTCAATGCATTTAGGGGTGTGGTCCTGGTCAAGACAATCTCCTGAACTCCAAACTGAATGTCAGAATGGGAAAGAAAGGTGATTTAAGCAATTTTGAGCGTGGCATGGTTGTTGGTGCCAAAGGGGCCGGTCTGAGTATTTCACAATCTGCTCAGTTACTGGGATTTTCATGCACAACCATTTCTAGGGTTTACAAAGAATGGTGTGAAAAGAGAAAAACATCCAGTATGCTGCAGTCCTGTGGGTGAAAATGCCTTGTTGATGCTAGAGGTCAGAGGAGAATGGGCCGACTGATGCAAGCTGATAGAAGAGCAACGTTGACTGAAATAACCACTCGTTCCAACCGAGGTATGCAGCAAAGCATTTGTGAAGCCACAACACGCACAACCTTGAGGCGGATGGGCTACAACAGCAGAAGACCCCACCGGGTACCACTCATCTCCACTACACATAGGAAAAAGAGGCTACAATTTGCACGAGCTCACCAAAACTGGACAGTTGAAGATTGGAAAAATGTTGCCTGGTCTGATGAGTCTCGATAGAGTCAGAATTTGGCATAAACAGAATGAGAACATGGTTCCATCGTGCCTTGTTACCATTGTGCAGGTTGTTGGTGGTGGTGTAATGGTGTGGGGGATGTTTTCTTGGCACACTTTAGGCCCCTTAGTGCCAATTGGGCATCGTTTAAATGCCACGGGCTACCTGAGCATTGTTTCTGACTATGTCCATCCCTTCATGACCACCATGTACTGATCCTCTGATGGCTACTTCCAGCAGGATAATGCACCATGTCACAAAGCTCAAATGAGTTCAAATTGGTTTCTTGAACATGACAATGAGTTCACTGTACTAAAATGGCCCCCACTGTCACCAGATCTCAACCCAGTAGAGCATCTTTGGGATGTGATGGAACAGGAGCTTCGAGCCCTGGATGTGCATCCCACAAATCTCCATCAACTGCAAGATGCTATCCTATCAATATGGGCCAACATTTCTAAAGAATGCTTTCAGCACCTTGTTGAGTCAATGCCACGTAGAATTAAGGCAGTTCTGAAGGCGAAAGGGGGTCAAACACCATATTAGTGTGGTGTTCCTAATAATCCTTTAGGTGAGTGTATATATAGTCTATGCACTGTGTACAGTTAGATGAACATATAAAGATTGCATATGGTACACTGTCTGTCTGCCTAGATTAGATCACATGGACATGAGGGGTGGATTTATGACATCAATCCCCCAGCCAGGGCCGGAGCTACCATAGGAAAAAATAGGCAACTGCCCCAGGGCCCCAGAGCCTTTAGGGGTCCCCAAGGTGTCCCTCCCCATGTTAACTGTTGCTCCCCAGGGTCTCTGCAGAGTCTGTTAAGTTGGGAGGTGATTGGGGTAGGGTCACCAGCCAGCTCAGGAGCCAGGAGGGAAGTTTGGCAGCAACAAAGGGCCTCTAATGACGCTTTTTGGTCTTTGTTGGGGGCCCCTAGGCTAATTTTGCCCTAGGGCCCAACTGTTACTTGAACCGGCCCTGCCCCCAGCATCCTTTGCACCTATGATTTGGAAAGAAAAAAAGGCATGGGCCCAACTTCACAGTGGGGGCGGGGATTCCAGGACTTTATGTGGAATACGGACCCTGAGGGTGAGAAAATCACACTTTATCATGTGTGATTTTATATATCTTATCAACTTATTAGGTTTAAAGCAAACTGTAATTCATAATTTAGGTACTCTTTAAACAAATTATTACTGAAACCGAAGTGAAGGAAATCCAGACAGATCTTACTATAGGTCTTCACGGATGCCTTGTGCTCCACTGGGAGTAAAAGTAACAGATCAAGGTGATTATGCATGAAAAAAAAGGAATACAAGTATTATTGTACTGTTTGGATGTGGGTATTTCCATATGCTGGTTGGTATGTGTCAATGGTCACCTAGCTGTTTCCTTCAGCCACTCCTCCCAGAATATGCCTATTAGCTGTGGTAGAGTACACATACACAAGTTTTTTCTTCCCCGTGATATCATATGGCTCTGAGCATTCTTATCTTTTATAAAAAACAAAGAAAGAAGATCCAGGAGGCGGGCTATAGGAGAATCTTTGAATATCACGGTAAGCTGTCCAGGGTACTACTACATGAGTCATGTGTGTCTCCCCCTGGAACCCACTGCACTGGGTACCATGCCTCTGCAGCATGTCATGGGGGAGTGATTTATATTCACATTTTTTTTAAGAACTGCAGATAGTCTATGCAGATCATAGACTGAATGCATTTTGCAGGAACAGATCTTTTGCAGATACTGATCTTCTGAATGTCTACAGCATCTTTGTGTGCAGCATCTTGCAACGATTTTATCTGATGGGGAGTTTAGCCCAATAGAACAGACTGTGTAGAGTATGGCTCTCATACTATATGGAAGGTGGTAAAATTGGTCTGTGATCTTTCATTAATCTTTCAAGTGTGTACACAGCTTTACAGGAGAAACATTAATGAGAACCCGAGGTGGGGTTCTAACAATGAAATCCCCATACAGAGGCTGGGTCTGCCTATAGAGCCCAGCCTCTGTTGCTATTCAGATTCCCCCTAAGCCCCTCCCCCCCCCCTGCGCTCTGCGAGACCCCATAAATTACAGCCGCGCTGCTCACATGCAGCTTGTCAGAGCGGGTCTGTGTTTACCTCTGTAATGCCAGTCTCGCCGCTCCCCCGCCTCCTGCATCGCTCCAGTCCCCGCCCACGTCCTGTCCCTCCTCGCTGATTGGAGGGAAGGGACGCGGGCAGGGACCGGAGCGATGCAGGAGGTGGGGGGAGCGCCGAGACTGACAGGAGGAGGTAAACACAGCCCGCACAGCGCGGCTGTGATTTATGGGGTCTCGCAGAGCGCAGGGGGGGCTTAGGGGGAATCTGAATAGCAACAGAGGCTGGGCTCTATAGGCAGACCCAGCCTCTGTATGGGGATTTCGTTGTTAGAACCCCGCCTCAGGTTCTCTTTAAACTAATTTCCCCAACTATGTGACATGACTCAGGTTAATAGTTAAAAATGTTTGCAAACCAGACAATTTTTAACAAATCCAGAGCAGGTTTGCAGGATTACATCTGTCCTCAGGCTCAGAAGGATATTTGAAAATTAGGTCCCATGCATTACAATTTGTTTATGTGCATTTTCTGTGCAGTTGCTCTGTCAAGCACATCATGCACATCTGACACGTTTATGAAAAGTATTCTATTAGTCTCAGGGGAAAATGCACATTACTGTAGTGCTGAAAGCTGAGTGTGCCAAAAATAAGTCTGGAAACATTTCTGGATGTGATAATGTGTACAGTTCATGCATTTCCCATCAAAACTAATGGGACACATTACAGAAAATAGCCAGATGCACTTAATGCTTCTCAAATGTGTGGTAGGTAAGCAGCTCAGCTACTGTATAGAAGAGCAAAGAGCTGAATTTATTACAATTCACCTGGACTAGACAACTTAAAGAGGGACTGTCGTGAAAATAACACAGTGAATAAAATTGCTTATTGTTTACATTAATTTATAGATTATTTGCGTACGTTAAAAAGGGGCGCTGGGAAAAAAGGGCGCCGGGTTTTTAACGATAAGCATGGATAACGTTTAAAAATGTATTGTACTGTATTTCGTTTAAAATTAATGTTTTATAAAGTTATAAATCATTAAATAATGTGCATTAAATCGGCAATTGTAATAAAAGTTAATCTTTCGTTTAAATAGTGAAACGTATAATAACGTTTAAAAAAAAAAATTACTAAGTAACCCTCCCTGTACCTACCCCTAACCCCTAGACCCCCCTATTGATGCCTAAACCTAAGACCCCCCCTGTTGGTGCCTAAGTAACCCTCCCTGTACCTACCCCTAACCCCTAGACCCCCCTGTTAGTGCCTAAACCTAAGACCCCCCTGTTGGTGCCTAAACCTAAGACCCCCCTGTTAGTGCCTAAACCTAAGACCCCCCTGTTGGTGCCTAAACCTAAGACCCCCCTGTTGGTGCCTAAACCTAAGACCCCCCTGTTGGTGCCTAAACCTAAGACCCCCCTGTTGGTGCCTAAACCTAAGACCCCCCTTTTGGTGCCTAAACCTAAGACCCCCTGTTGGTGCCTAAACCTAAGACCCCCCTGTTGGTGCCTAAACCTAAGACCCCCCTGTTGGTGCCTAAACCTAAGACCCCCCCTGTTGGTTTTTTCGTTTAAAAATAATGAAAATAAAATTTTTTTTACTGTTTTTCGTTTAAAAATAATGTTTGAAAAAAAATATTGTACTGTTTTTCGTTTAAAAATAATATTTAAAAATGTATAAATCATTAAATAATGTGTAATCATGAGAAGCAGTAATAAAACATTAAGTCTCCGGGCGCCGCTTTTAAAACGTTATTTTTCTCCGGCGCCCTTTTTTCCTATCGGGCGCCCATTAAACGATATTTATTATAGGAGTGAATGGCGGCGCCCGATTTGTCCACTAGCCTCAGGCGCCCGAATTTACTGTTACCAGATTATTTAGTCAGTGTTTTCCCATTGTAAAATCTTTCCTCTCTGATTTACATTCTGAAATTTATCACTGGTGGTGACAGCTTTAGTTCTGCCAGGTGATCTGTGCAGAATGTTCGTTACTGAGAGTTCTATGCACAAAGGGAGATATCGCTTGCTTGGCAATTGGAAAAAGTTGTAATTTCCCACAATGCAGTGAGGTTCACAGACAACAAACTGTCAGGACCTTGGTCATGACATCACACTGTGGAAGGGGTTTCACCACAATATCAGCCATACAGACTCCCCTGATAATCTATTTGAAAAAAGGTAAAGATTTCTCATGGCAAAAGAGGTATCTGCAATAGCTACCACCGCACAAAAAAGTTTGAACAGGCCTCACTTGCCAGTATAAAAATGTACTTTATTGTGAATGAAACAATCAAACAGCGTGTAACAATCTCCATATATAAAAACCATTAAAACACTTTAGGAGCCTCAGAGATTTGCACAGCACGCCCCCACTTCACTTCAATATCCACTCCATCCATACATGCACACGCCATTCATACCACAAAAGGGAAGTGCATGCACTTGTAGTAGCTAACAGAGCTCTGAAAAATAATGCACGTGCTGATCAAAAAACACTATTGCTTGCAAGACTTATAGGTTTAACAGAGTCCAATAGACCACTGTCTCCAGAGTTAAGAATATCCATTTGTTGCTTGTGTCCACAGACTTTAAAGAGAACCCGAGGTGAGTTTGAAGAATATTATCTGCATACAGAGGCTGGATCTGCCTATACAGCCCAGCCTCTGTTGCTATCCCAAACCCCCCTAAGGTCCCCCTGCACTCTGCAATCCCTCATAAATCACAGCCGTGCTGACAAACAGCTTTTCAGAGATGGCTGTGTTTATGTCTATAGTGTCAGTCTGCTGCTCTCCCCGCCTCCTGCAGAACTCCAGTTCCCGCCTGCATCCCTTCCCTCCCTGCTGATTGGAGGGAAGGGACGGGGGCAGAGACTGGAGCTATGCAGGAGGCGGGGGAGAAGCTGAGACTGACACTACAGATGTAAACACAGCCTCACAGCACGGCTGTGATTTATGAGGTATTGCAGAGTGCAGGGGGACCTTAGGGGGGTTTGGGATAGCAACAGAGGCTGGGCTGTATAGGCAGATCCAGCCTCTGTATGCAGATAACATTCTTTAAACACACCTCGGGTTCTCTTTAAAAGCCAGTACTTAGCACAGTATGTGCATCACAGAACCAGTCCAGTCTCCATAGTAAGCAACCTCAATGGGTAACATAACATTCCGAGTTAGTAAGCCTAGATAAGCAGCATAGCGTAAAGTTAGTGTCTCTTGCATACACAGAGTCGGAGTCCACAACAGTGGCAGGCATGCTCAGGGGATCTGCATGTCCCCGTTTTACTCGTTCCTACAAGAATATATGCGGCATCTCCGTTTTAAGAGTACTCACAAGGCAGCACGACTGGCTGTGGCTGAAGGCGGTGGCTGATGCTGTGGATCTACCCGCTCGCGCTCGTAATCAGCGCACCGGCGGGGATCGTACACAGAGCGGCGTGGAGTTGGCGTGATGGGTGAGGCCGGCCTCATGTAGCTCCTCCCACCAAAAGGGGTATCTGCTACTGATTGTTGTAATGAGGATGAATTCTTGGTTAAAGTTCCTCTTTAAGGCCTTCATATACTGTAGATTTTTTTCAATACTGTAGATAATGATACCTCCAAATTATTTGGTATTTTACATTGAGGGACCTTAACCTTAAACTGTTGTAGTATCTTCCTGCACAATTTTTTAGGCAGGAAACACACTTAACAGTTTTTGTGCACATTTTCTGCACAGAAAAACTGAGAACTCATGTTAATCAATGGGCTAGTTCACACTTAATATGTTGTTCGCACGCAGAAAAAAAAACTGACATTCTACATGATGATTCTGCACATTTTGTCAGTTTTCTCTATCAATTACATCAGCAGCTGTGAAAAAACGTGCGCGTTTTCCTGCATAGAAACACAATTGGTGTGCAGAAAAAGTACGCAGAAAAACGCGCTCAGAAAACTGAAAGACAAGTGTGTTCCCTGTCTCAGAGTGGTGCACTCCTCCTCATCTTTACTTCTGACAAATTCAGCCTCTTAGGGACATTCTCTTTCTTTACAAACTTTTTGGAAACAGGTTGCTAACAATACATTTAAAATAAGCATAGGTTTTACTTGCAGAGACTCTGAAATCTCTAAAAAAAGTCTTTTTATTTCATAAATATGTTTAATATGTTATCCCTAACTAAACCGCCGCATTCCCGCCACTCTAAACTATCTAAATCCCCCTAACTCGCCCTCCCTCTCCCCCGCAAAATCCACGACTTTCTTGGTCGTGGATTTTGCTGCCCTAAGCGCTTCCGTGTGAGGCAGGGCTATGATCTGCAGCCCTGCCTCACATGCGTCTGTCAGCGGCGGATCTCCGCCTCTCCCCCGCCCCTCTCAGTGAAGGAAGACTGAGAGGAGTGGGGGAGAGGCAGAGATCCGCTGCTGACAGACGCGTGTGAGGCAGGGCTGCAGCTCATAGCCCTGCCTCACACAGAAGCGCTGCAGATAAGGGAGGGGGTATAGTTGTTCAACTGGAGAGTGACTACAATAGGGAGGCACTTCACCTCCTAAGTGATGCCCATACGTATAGACATTTGAAAAGTGATCCAGGTAAACGTTTTGGAGAGGAGTTGGAACACTTATTAAAGGAGGCCCATCAGGAAGGAATTCTAAACAAAAAGGAATTTGAATTTGTGAGTATGCCCCATCCCAGGACGGCGATATTCTATCATCTCCCAAAGCTGCATAAAGGTTTGACTGATCCCCCGGGGAGGCCTATCATTTCTGAGGTGGGGTCCATCACGTCCAATCTTTCCAGGTACGTGGACACCTTCCTTCAGAGATACGTGAGGTCCACTCCGGCCTTTTTGGAGGATACCAGGCATGTCTTGAACATCCTGGATGGACTATCATGGGAGGAAGGCTGGCTGTTGGCCACCCTTGATGTAGCCTCGCTGTATACCGTAATACAGCATGAGGAAGGTTTGAAGGCCGTAAATCATTTTTTGAATCTGGACTCGACTATGAGGGAAGAACAGAGAACCTTTATCTTGAATGGAATAGAGTTCATATTGACCCATAACCACTTCAGATATGGGGAGGATTTCTACCTCCAGACGAGCGGGACAGCTATGGGGACCCGGTTCGCGCCGGGATATGCAAATCTCTTCATGGCCCATTGGAAGATGACCCATGTATACGGGCATGGGGGGCCCGGCGCGGATCTGGTCCTCTGGAAAAGGTTTATTGATGATGTCCTGCTCGTCTGGAGGGGGTCAGAAGAGTCCCTAAGAGAGTTTATAGATGAATTGAATTGCAATGCTGTGAATCTGAAATTCACGTCTGAGATTAGCGATAAAGATATTAATTTTTTGGATATTAACATATATGAGGAGAATGGGAAAATAAAAACACGGACATATGTCAAGCCCACAGATGTGAACAGCTATATTTTAACCACGAGTTGTCACTTTCCCCCCTGGCTGAACACAATACCCAAGGGTCAGTTCATACGTTTAAAAAGGAATTGTGCTGAAAACGACGAATATCAGAGGGAAGTGGAAATACTCTCAGTAAAATTTGACGAGAAAGGCTATACTGATGGCATTATTGAGGAGGCAAAAAATGAAGTGGAAGGTATTGAGAGAAAAGATTTACTCATTAAAAAAATTAGAGAAGATCCACAGGATTATACCTTGAGACTGAATTTGAAGTATGGTCCACGTAGTGGAAAGGTGCGCGATATTATCTCCAAACATTGGACAGTCCTCAGGCAGGATAAATTATTAAATGAAATCCTACCCGCAAAGCCTCCAATTACCTACAGGAGGTCCAGTAATATAGGCCTTAAGGTGGCAACAGCAGCTAGTAGCTATATACATACCCCAAAAGTGGAGGGGAATGGAGGGTTTGTGAGGTGCGGGAGGTGTATTAACTGTAACAAAACTAAGAGCTACAAGAAGATAACGGAAGTAAAAGAAGGGGGTGACACATTCAAAATTAGAGAATTAATTACATGTGACACTAAAGGGGTAATTTACTGCCTGATATGCCCATGTAACAGGAGATATATCGGTCGCACCAAGAGAACACTATCTAGCAGGATTGGCGAGCATTTAAATAATATTGGGAAGGGATGGGAGGGGCATCCACTGTCCAAACATTTTAGGGATTATCACAATTGTAGTACACACGATGTGGTTTACTTTGGTTTGGAGGTGGTACACAGAGATATAAGGGGAGGGGACTACATAGCTAAAATGTCGCGACAGGAGAGCAGGTGGATATTTAATTTAGATACTTTAATACCCAAGGGGTTAAATGACGAAATGGAACTCTTTGGTTTTATGAATTAGTATATTTCTTGTTGATATATGAGCATTTTGGTTCCCCAGTGAGGTGCTGGATCCCTTAGTTTTTTGAAATTTTGAATAAGTGATATATAATGATTTTATTGAATAGGTCATTGAGGGGTGTGAATTGTTTATTCTCACTGGAAGAGATTCTGTGACGTACAAAATGGAATTGCCTATAGCAACATGCTATTTAATAGCGATGAAGTGTGGAGAGGAGTGCCACTTTAAAGAGACAGGAGGGGGAGGAGTTAAGTGATGAACATTGCCATATAAAGATGGCGACTTCCAAACCGTCCTATAGATTCTGATGAAGACGGCCGCGCCGTCGAAACATGTTAATCAAGCCGCACGTTGTAACTGTGTAGGGGCGCCCCGCATTAGTACAGAGTGACCTTCCGCGATTATCACCAGCTACTTATCAATTGCAACATTTAGAGAGGTATCCGAACGGTGAAGCGCAAGGAAGTCATTGTGGCAACTGGGTTGAGGCGCACTAGGAAGTGACGCCACTACCCTTAGGACGAGGAACCGGAAGCCGACCATCCAACCTGGTTGCGCAGTAGCGTTGGACCAGAGCAGCTAACCGCTGGAGCGGCACTGCGAGTTACATCTCCGGAGTGACGCTGGAGATTCAGAAGAGAAAATCCAGGTTGGAGCAAGTGTCCCGGGCCAAGGACTTTCCGGCATCATTGGAAGTGGTGAGACTCGCGGCAGAAGTCCGCCATATACCTATTATTATTGCGGTAAGAGGTCCGCGTTGCACACTACTTTCCGCTTGTTTATAGCATTGAGGAACTAATATCAGCTGGAGAGCTGTACAGTTTGTGAGACCCTCTATTTCCTAATAGGGATTATTTTAGCCAAACAGCCCACAACCATTTTTGTGGACCTATTCCCTAATCAGGTTTTTTTAGCTAAATTGTTTATAACTAAAGAATTTTTTATGTGAAATCACATCAATTATTCATTTTTAAGGGGAACCAGCATGCTCTTTGTGTGAATGTATGGATGTGTGGATGAGGTTGAATATACGAGACATAATATGTATTAATTGAATATGAATTGTAACATATGTATTGATTGAAGACTTATTGTAATAAATACGTTTTTAAACTATTTAAGTCCAGCGCACGTTCTACTGTATTGTAATATCTTCCTGCACAATGTTTTAGGCAGGAAACACACTTAACAGTTTTTGTGCACATTTTCTGCACAGAAAAACTGAGAACTCATATTAATCAATGGGCTAGTTCACACTTAATATGTTGTTCGCACGCAGAAAAAAAAACTGACATTCTACATGATGATTCTGCACATTTTGTCAGTTTTCTCTATCAATTACATCAGCAGCTGTGAAAAAATGTGCCCGTTTTCCTGCATAGAAACACAATTGGTGTGCAGAAAAAGTACGCAGAAAAACGCGCTCAGAAAACTGAAAGACAAGTGTGTTCCCTGTCTCAGAGTGGTGCACTCCTCCTCATCTTTACTTCTGACAAATTCAGCCTCTTAGGGACATTCTCTTTCTTTACAAACTTTTTGTAAACAGGTTGCTAACAATACATTTAAAATAAGCATAGGTTTTACTTGCAGAGACTCTGAAATCTCTAAAAAAAGTCTTTTTATTTCATAAATATGTTTAATATGTTATCCCTAACTAAACCGCCGCATTCCCGCCACTCTAAACTATCTAAATCCCCCTAACTCGCCCTCCCTCTCCCCCGCAAAATCCACGACTTTCTTGGTCGTGGATTTTGCTGCCCTAAGCGCTTCCGTGTGAGGCAGGGCTATGATCTGCAGCCCTGCCTCACATGCGTCTGTCAGCGGCGGATCTCCGCCTCTCCCCCGCCCCTCTCAGTGAAGGAAGACTGAGAGGAGTGGGGGAGAGGCGGAGATCCGCTGCTGACAGACGCGTGTGAGGCAGGGCTGCAGCTCATAGCCCTGCCTCACACAGAAGCGCTGCCCGGATTGCCCCCCGGGGAGTTTGGGGGTATTTAGTTTACAGCGGCGAGAATGCGGTGGTTTAGTTAGGGATTTTTGAAATAAAAAGACGTTTTTTTAGATACTTCAGGGTCTCTTTAAAGTGAATAGAAACTGCATTTAAAAAAATGAGACAGATACGTCTTCGGGAGGACACGGCTCCCGAAGACTTCCAAATACCCTTTCGGCAGGGGATTGATACCGGGGGGGGGGGGGGATGTTGCCAGCACAGGATAGAGAGCACCGAGATAGGTGACAGAAGGCTCTATATGACCCAGACCCTTCCCTCTCCTTAGGTAAGTATTTGCTTCATTTTTAAAAAATGCGGTTCCCATTCACTTTAAATAGAAACTGTATTGAAAATAACAATGAATAAAATTGCTTATTTAATCACAGTTTGCCTGTTGTAAAATCTTTCCTCTCCCCCATTTAAATTCTGAAATTTATCACAGGTGGCAACATCTTTAGTCCTGTCAGATGATCTCTGTGGAATGTTTGGTTACTGAGATTTCCAAAGCCAGTAGAAAATATACCTGTCTCCCATAATGCTGTGGGTATCCTGAATATTTTACTGCATTCTACTGTATGTTGTTACAGTGCCTTTTTTAAAAAATTCCCATTTTCAGCCTTTGATGTGTTGAATTGAATATGGAGTTTACATGATTCGCAAACCATTTGTTCTAGTTAAATTTTTATACAGCTGCCCAACTGTTTTTGAACTTTTTTTTGTATAGCACACAGTGAGAAATAGTCACTAAAGGCCGGTAAAACTTACCTATGCATATAATGTATTTAAGGTTTATTGGGTATTGTGCAACGTACGTAAGGGATGTTGTACAAATAGCGCAACCCATGTTACATACACAACATGCATGCTGCTTTTATACTGCGTAATATGTTATTTAATCACATTGTTTGTATAACACCCGTTACACTCTTAGTGGCAACACACTCATTGGTACAACACTTTGCAAACAGTACGACATTACGCGAGGAGTCTTTTTATACCAATATACTTTATTGGTATTTTTTATACCAATATACAGTGATGTGTACAGGGGAAAAAGTTGTGTGATCATAAATGCCAGACTAAACAGGTGGCTCTTCAGTTTTGATTTAAAGTGAAGGTACGAGCCCCCCCCCCCACCCCCCCAAAAAAAGATCTACTTACCTTTGGCTTCCTCCAGCCCCTGGTAACCTACGTGTCCCTCGCTGCAGCTCTGGTGTTCTGGGATCCCTTCCGTTGCGAGCACCTGTGCAGAACATTCCAGACCATGTGAGCGCGATCATGAGCAGTGCAGCCACGCACTCGCGCAAAAGATGCCGACCTCTAATGGAGGGGATCCCGGGTCACCAAAGCTGTGGAGAGGAACAGATAGGCTGCCAGGGGCTGGAAGAAGGCCCGGGTAAGTAGACTTTTTTTTTTGGGGGGGGGGGGGGGGGAGCTCACACCTTCTCTTTAAACTTATCTAGGGCTGGAGCTGTCTTAATTACGTTTGGCAAGACATTCCGTAAGGTAGGGACTGCATGAAAGAAAGCTTTCGCTTTAAGAAAACTGATATGTTCAATTTAACCATAGCAATGTAGCATTTCCCTGTTTTCCATCATTTGAAGCTTTGCATGTGGTTTCGTTATTGTTTTACTTATTTAATTATTTCTTTGCTTTTCAGGGAATTGAAAGAAAACAAATGAAGAATATGTAAAATTTAGACTAACAGAGGGCAACATCAAGCTAGTGCAGCTCCCGGCCGGCCAAATCTCTTCTGATGGTTTTCATCTTGCCCTTGTCTCAAGTAGTAAGAAGTCTAAACAAAACAACGTAAACTGCACTCATCCTAAACATCCACAATTCAAATGGAAAAACTTCATTTAGATAAACAGGAATGATTGCTACGGCTGCAGGCGTCTTCGCCCTAACTCCACTGCTGATCACCTAACAGTCTAACACATCATTTAGCTGTACCTCTCTGATATGCTTGGAAGGACCAATTTTACTCAATACTTCCTGTGCCTCATGTTAGAATGTACTGTCTCAGTACTGATCTCTCATTCTAGTGTCAGCGTCTGCATATTTGTTCTAACATAACAGTTGCAGCCCACTTTAGGCCTCCTAGCTACTGTTTCTGCACACCTGCTCGTTCCTTGACCTCTCTGTGTGTCGATATTCAGTCAGCTTTAAAATAACACTGTATGTTCTAGCTAACCACTGGCCCCGGGAACAGAACTCATCTTACGAAATGAAGAGCTGAGAAGAAAGCAAAGACATTTCTTGCAAGAGATCTATACGTGAAGTTTGCAAAGCGGAGAAACATGGTCTTAGCAAACATTTGCTAGACACATGTTACGTGTCCTGGTTAAGCATCTGGCTAAGCAACATATGTTAAGAATCCACTGCGGGCCATAACATCACATCGACATCAAGCAAGAATCTTTATCCCTCAGCTCCTGCACTACGCACACAGATTAGACTGCTAGTGCGGGCTAAGGCCTAGAAAGAACTGTTAAAGCGCCCGGAAGAAACAGAAAATGTAGACGCAAGAGAGGAGATGAACCACTAAATGCATGGACAGTGCCGCTAAATTTGAAATTTCATAATGGTAGACGTCCAAGTGAAGACAGGAAACAACAGCTTTCTCAACAACATGGAGGTCATACAAGAACGTATTGATGCAGAATGAGGCAAGGAATGCAAACATTTTACACAGGCTATTGACATGCTATAAGAATAAGAGGTAATTTTTGTTGTTGAGAACCCTTTCCTAACCCTGTATGCAAGATCGCTCACTTATTGCATCAGAAAGCTTTGGTAGTGCAAGCCAAGATGCAATGCTTGGAGATACCTCTTTTGGCTTTATTTTTCTTATCATGTTGGGCAAGACCCCGTAAGATAGATACTATCCTTCAGCAGAAGCAAGAATTGGTGTTAAGAGCTGAAAACCTCAGGTTACTTTCCGTGAAAGAACCCTGCAGACTTACTCAGCACAGAACTGCAGCAGGCCTTCATCACCAACCTCAAGAAGTCTATTCCTCGCAAGGAGAAGGCTACAGAGAGGAAGACTTGGACTGTGATAAACTTGGATCAGATAGATGCAACTTTGAAATACAAATGAGAGACAGAACTGATGATCACACTAGGGGCATGTTATCTAAATTAGAGGACAACCCTTACTGGAATAGGACTTATTATAATAAACAATATAGACATACTTCAAAAAGACCCAACAAAGATATTCTTAGAAGAAAACCTAGAGCCGTAAAAAAATTACATACTAAGCAAAAAGCAAAAAAGAGAAATCCCAGAGAATCCGAGTTATACGGCTCACAAAGATTATCGAATTTCTCTGTACTGTTTGCACTTCAACAAAAGAATCCTGTTGAGGGTACTTTCTACTTTCATAGCGCACATAGCCAACTGGTGTTAAAACCAGAAGCTGGGCAGAAAATACCTCAAGAAACTTTCACTGTAGAACTGTGGGTGAAGCCAGAAGGAGGACAAAATGATCCAGCAGTCATAGCAAGTAAGAATTTTTTTAAATTCCCTGTTCATTAAACATTGTATTATGGGAACTATTAGGGGCATAACTACAAATCATAGGACCCCCCAGCAAAACTTTGATGGGCCCATGTTCATAATGTTCACACCCTTTCCCTTGCGTACCCTGGTAACCCTCACAATCTGGAGGCCTATCTTGCAGGGTCATAACGTGTGGACATCGTAATCTTCACACCCATAGCAAGTGTAACCACACCTATAACTCTTGATCTGAAGAATGAACCCCTTTATCGGAGGGAGTAAAGTAGTAGTTGGGACCTGCCTACAGCTTTGGGCCCCCCTGCGGTAGCTGGGGCTGCTCCCCTCTAGTTACGCCCCTGGCAACGATCAAAGTGGGATGTCAGTCTCAGCAACATCTATACCGCTATAATCCCTTACCAGCCAGCTAAATTAAATTATACTTATGCTTGGTCCAGACCATGCAATCTCTCGTCAGATTGATGGGTCCAACCGATAATTTCCGACATATCCGATCTGCTCCTGATCGATAACTGGATCGATTTTCAGATAACTTCTGCACAAAATCAATCTGTTATTATTCGGGAGCAGATTGGACATGTCGGAATTTATCGCTTCAACCCGTTGATCTGATGGGAAATTGCATGGTGTGTACAAAGACAAAGAATTAAAGATGAATCAAGTCCAACCAGAAAAAAAAAATAAAAAATGTGGCAATTACACTTTTTTTCATTTGATGGCTTTATTATGTGCAGGTACTGTGGGATATATTCAGCGAAATGCAGTTTGCCGGTACTTACGCCTGTTCCATTGCATATGTTGTGTGACTAGCCTAACTAGATAACGCCAGCTTTGCTCCCCAGGATTAAACTTCTTCCCAATCAGTTGCTGATACCTTCTTTCCCACGAGAAATCTTTTTTTTTTCATCAAGGACTTCTGTATGGCTGAGATTGTGGTGAGACCCCTCCCACAGTGTGATGTCATAACCAGGGCCGGCGCTACCATAGAGGCAAAGGAGGCAATTGCCCCAGGGCCCCATAGCCTGTTGGGGCCCCCAGTGGCTACAAGCGGAATTTTTTTTTTTCAAAAAGACCTTATGGTTTTTGAGAAAATTGATTTTAAAGTTTCAAAGGAAAAAAATACACATTTAAAAGCCCACCGACTTTAATGGTTAATAACAAATCCACCTTAAAGGCTAGAAACCCTAAATGTGCAGGATATGTTAAGGAGATCATTGGGAATAAGAGGAAAAAACTATTTTTCAAAAAGACCTTATAGTTTTTGAGAAAATCGATTTTAAAGCTTCGAAGGAAAAAAGTATACTTTTAAATGCGGTAAATGTCACTTTTAGTAGCAAACCTAACGGTAGTGTAATTTTACATGTATCAAAAGAAAGAGCAATCAATTTCCTGATGGGGTTTCCAGGGGGTCCATACGCAGTCGCAGCGCTTTGGCCAGGGATCGCTATACAGCTGCAATATGGCTGTATGAAGATCCCTGGCATTTTTTCCTATTTTCCCATTTTTTTTTTTTTAATGTTTAGAGTGTGGGAATTTTTTTTTTTAAATTATGTGGGGTCCCCCCTCCTGAAACTTTTTAACCCCTTGTCCCCATGCAGGCTGGGATAGCCAGAATGTGGAGCTCCGACCGATTGGGGCTTCACACCCTGACTATACCAGCTGCAAAAAAAGGTCCCTTAATGCCGATTTTTGTTTCGGGGTATCTGTTGGGGGGGCCCCAGGTTTATTTTGCCCTGGGGCCCCATTGTTGCTTAAACCGGCCCTGGTCATAACCATGGTCCTGACCGTTTAAAGATAAACTGTAACCAAGAACTGAACTTCATCCCAATCATTAACTGATACCCCCTTTCCCATGAGAAATCTTTTCCTTATCACAAACAGATCATCAGGGGGGTCTGTATGGCTAATATTGTGGTGAAACCCCTCCCACAGTGGGATGTCAGGACCATGGTCCTGAAAGTTTCCTGTCTGTGAACCTCATTGCATTGTGGGAAATAGCTGTTTACAGCGGTTTCCAACTGCAAAAAAGCAAGCAGCATCTCCTCCCACTGACATCACCTGCCAGCAGTAAAAATGTCACCATGTGATAAATATCAGAATGTAAATCAGGGAGAGGAAAGATTTTACAATGAGCAAACACTGACTAAATCATTTATACATAATTATTGTAAAAATGAAGCATTTTTTTTATTACATTTTTTTTCACTGGAGTTCCTCTTTAATGTGTAAACTCGTTGTATTGTGGGAAATAACAGCTGTTTCCAACTGCCAAATAAGCCATATCTCCCTCTGCGGAATGTTCGTTAACTGAGAGTTATATTCACAGTGATGCACTTGCCCCTACTAAAGATGTTACTACCTGTTATAAATTTTAGAATGTAAATCGGGGCGAGGAAAAACTTTACAATGGGCAAACACTGACTCAATAAAATAGGACATTTTATTCATTACGCTATTTTTGCTACAGTTTCTCTTTAAATTAAAAAGTACGGTAAGTTCAGCAAACTACATTTTACCAGTACTTACACCAATTCCACAGCATGCGTTGAGCAAAAAGGCTAACTTTGTAATGCAAGCTTTGCTAGCATAATATGCATTATACTTGCAACATACACGTTAATTACCTACGTAATCCAAGTTGGGCTATAAATGCTGCTGAACTAAATAAGGAGAGTTAAATCAAGAGTTAAGACGGATAAGGGGACAATTTTAAAAGTACTTACACCAGTTATGTAGTGTGAATTGAATTGCGCAAATAATGCAACTCATCTTACCTAAGTTGCACAAGTAGTGTAATGTGCGATATTCTAGCAAAGTGCACTTCCTAGGTAGTGAGGATTGCACATGTGCGCTATGTAACTGGCGAAGTACTGGTAAAATCACTGTGTGCTGCTTGCAAGTGGTTACTTTACAGGCATTTGCTGAATATGCCCCAAGAAGAGATAAATCACGAGTTAAGTTGGATAAGGAGAGATAAATTAAGAGTTCAGACAGATGGGGAGTTTGATTCACATAACAAAATAGCTGTGCACAGTAAGTGCAATTTACTTGATACTTGCAACCATGCGCAAATAGCGCAACTCACGTTACTTAGATAACACACAGTTTGTTAGTATACTGCACATTATGTCACTTGCACACCAGACTTTTACTACTTCCAAGTGAATCAACTCCAATGGGGGATAAATAGGAGCTTAATAGGTTAGGTGGGATATGTTCTGAAATACATTTTGTGAATTAACCTTTAAGGTGTAATTCTTCTCCCCGTTTCCGATTTCCTGTTGCCTGTTTTACCTGCATTGTAGCTGCAGTCTTAAATGTGATGTTAGCACTTTGCTAGAGCTCTATGCTACATCTCTATCCTGTGATGCAGTAGTTGCTATGCTAAATGATATGCAGCTGATACATGCACTCATTTATTATTCATGATGTGTACATATAATTAGGCAATGTTTGGCCATTAAAAATATATGAATTGCTCTCTAAAACATGCACTTTATCTACAGAGGTGAGCCACATAGTGTCCACCAGGCTTGGATGTGCCTGTCAATTGTGTATTTTTTTTTACTGTGCAAATCAGCTAATATCTATCAAGCAAGGTAGTCATTAGTTTTTGTGTCTCACGTAAGTCTCACGGCTGCGGCTGCTGCTGCTACAGCCGCAGAAACGTAAGACTAACATCCGTGCCGTTTGCGGGGCTGTGCGCGCGATCCGAGGATGGAAGCCCACGTTCATGATGGTCCTGGAGAAGGGGGTTGGTGGCAGGGGATTATTCTCAATAAAATGCATTTAGAATAAAATAATACTTAGCATAATGTACCACCCAAAGAAAGCCTAGTTGGTGGTGAAAAAAAGAAAGGTATAGATCATTTTGTTGTGATAAGTAGTGATACAGTTATTGGGGAATGAATGGGAGAAGCACTGAAATGTGAAAATTCCTCTCGTCCATAAGGTGAAAACAACCCGCAGGCTAAAGTGGTTAATCAGCATTTCGGAGTTTGACAACCATAGCATACCATTGTCTGTTAAAGAGGACCTCTAATAACACCCCCCCCCCCCCCCCCCCTGCAGGGATACTTACCTCGGGAGGGAGAAGCCTCTAGATCTTAATTAGGCTTCCCCCATCCACCTCTACCCCTCGGTTCCCGCACTGGATCCCCCTGTAACCACATCCTTGTATGGAGGTGCTATCTTGCAGTAGCGCCTGCAGTATTTACCTTCCCCGGCTCCAGGGCAGGCTCAGTAGTGGCTTTCCAATCAGGCTCAGGTGTAAATAGCCGAGCTCGTTAAGGTCCAGTCTACTGCGCAGGTGGCTTGTGCCTGCACAGCAAACGGAAAGCCGCTACTGCGTCTGCACTGAAGCTGGGCAAGGTAAAAATGTACATGTCCACTGTTCGGGTGCTGCCAGCGCTGCAACCGAGGGCAGAGGAGGACGGGGGAAGCCTCATTAAGATCCAGAGGCTTCCCCCTCCTGAAGTAAGTACCCCCAGGGGATGTTTTTATTTTTACAGATACTTTTTAAATTTCTACACAAGCTTACCTCATTCTGCCTTATAAAGTACTCCTTAGGTGATCACCTAAATCAAATACTATTTAACCTCCTTAGCGGTAACCCCGTGTGTGACACGGGGTAAGCCGCCGGAGGGTGCCGCTCAGGCCCTGCTGGGCCGATTTGCTTAATTTTTTTTTTGCTGGACGCAGCTAGCACTTTGCTAGCTGCGCCAGCACCCCGATCGCCGCCGCCGCGCGCCCGATCGCCGCTATCCGGTGCGGCGCGCGGCCCCCCCCCCCCAGACCCCGAGCGCTGCCTGGCCAAGCCCTCCAGGAAATCCCGTTCTTTGAACGGGATTTCCTGATCGCCTATCGCCGGAGGCGATCGGCGGGGCTGGGGGGATGCCGCTGAGCAGCGGCTATCATGTAGCGAGCCATCGGCTCGCTACATGATTTAAAACAAAAATAATTAAAAAAAAACTGCTGCGCTGCCCCCTGGCGGTATTTTTCATACCGCCAAGGGGGTTAATGAAGAAAAGTCTAAAAAACACTGATTTAATTAACACTCTTCTCTTGCAGTGTGACCAACTGGTTTTCAAAACACTGCTAGAAGTACATCTAAGATAATTGTGGTTTTTGAAATAACTATTGATCATACAAAAACAGGTGAAAATAAAGGTTTTGGGTGGGGAAAAGAAAGGCACAATCCTGGCATTAGTGGCACAAGGAAAATGTGAGTGTCATGTTCCTTCCATCCTTAAAATTTCTAAAAGGGCAGTACACAAGAACAAAGTCAAGCAGCAGACGCCGGGGACAACAAAGCTGCAGCCAGGCAGCGGGGGGGAATTAATCAGCACTGAGAGGTCCATTTGAAAGACAGCACATCTATAAGTTATTGGAGGCTGGTGCAGGATTCCTAGGCAAACGTAAATTCAAAGAGCAAAGAAGGAATCTGCACACATACTTTTTGGAACATCAAGTGAGCTTTCTTGTCCCATCACACACGTGCAATATCTGACTGTAAAACCGTTGATCGTTTCGGGGCCTATATGGTGCCCTTTGTCAAGGCAAGGGGCAGACAAACGTTCCAAAAAGGCCAAAAACTCGGTGTGCGGATTCCTCCTTTGGACTCAGCTCTGAGAGGGATGTGAGCAATTGAAGTGCCACTCAAAAACTGTAGGCTGAAATCAAGTAGCCTTTAAACACAATGGCAAACTAAGACTTAAGGTGAAGTACACATAAAGAACAGGCTCCTTTAGGCAGGGCTGAGTTCAAGCACAACCAGAAAAAAAACCTTCATCAGTGAGAAGCAAAGAAGAGTCAAGCTGAGGTTTAATAAAGACCACAGAAATTGGACTGTAGAGTATTGGAGTAAGATCATCTTCTATTATGTGTTGTTTTTCATCTTTACCCCATGCCTGGCCATCTAATGGTGGCCATACATGGTACAATTTTTTTCATACAATCTTACCAATTATATGTAATATAAGGGAACTGCCTAAATTATCCTTTCAATATATTCACTTAATTTACCCTTATACTACATAGAAATGGTAAGATTGTATGAAAAAATTGTACTATGTATGGCCACCATTATAGTCAGATGGAGAACTGGAGAATATCTCACACAAACTGTAAAATATGGTGGAGGGTCAGTGATGACCTGGGTGTGCTTCAGCAAGGCTGGAATCGGGCAGATTTGTTTGTCGTTGTGAGGGATGCAGGAATTCACATACAAGGGTATCCTAGAAAAATTAATGCTTCCTTGTTCTAAGAGTATGTTCCCCTACTCAGAAGATTGGTATTTTCTGCAGGACAAAGCTCAACTGAGCCAGTACATCAGGTTCACAAAATCAAGAGTCGGTCTTGGTCTGCCCGATGGACATGAAGGAAAAGATCCCCCTGCTGTATGACCTCTGCTTGATTGAATATTTATTTGGCTAAAAGCAGCTGCATACAATATAGGAGCAATGCGTTTCACACTACGTGCTAACTCATGAAATGCATTGGACCCTTTGTACCAACATTTTCACATGCACCTGGTGCGGATGTGAAATCCCAGTGGAGGGCATGCCAAAACAGACAAAAGCTGCAACTGTAATTTGGGTTTTTATACCAAATACTGTTTTCTGAATGTTCTTTAGTCAAACATTATTGCAATTTTGAACATGGGTTTTTTTTTTTTACTTTTTCAGGTTCTGCAAACATTGCTTAATTTCTCTCATTCTGAAGTTGTGTCACTTCCTACAGAGCAATATTTTGGGGGGGAAATCAGGAGAAATATTGTCAGCAGTTCTTAAAAAAATAAGACAAAGCAGTTCAGCTCAATAACTGTACCAGCAAAAGATAAAACCTGAGAAACTGATCATATTTGCAGTGGTCTCTTATTTTGTTTCCAGAGCTGTTTATGCTGGATAGGTATTCTACAGAAGTCGCTATGTACTGTATGTATCCACTCAAGCAGAGTTCACATGTATTAAAGAGACTCTGTAACCTCAAAAACATCCCCTGGGGGATACTCACCTCGGGTGGGGGAAGCCTCCGGATCCTAATGAGGTCTCGCTGCAGCCCTCCGAACAGCCGGCGACAGACCCGACTGTAAAATCAATATTTACCTTTGCTGGCTCCAGCGGCGGCGCTGTGGCTGCTTTCCGCTCCGAACTACACGGAAATACCCGATCTCAGTCGGGTCCGCTGTACTGCGCAGGCGCCGGGAACTAGCACCTGCGCAGTAGAGCAGACCCGACGGCGATCGGGTATTTCCGTGTAGTTCGGAGCCGACAGCCGTCAGAGCGTCTGCGCAGGAGCCGGGAAGGTAAATAATGACATCATCTTGTACGGAGGGCTGCAGCGAGACCCCCGTGGGACAAAGGACGGCGTGGGAAGCCTCATTAGGATCCGGAGGCTTTCCCCACCCGAGGTGAGTACCCCCCAGGGGATCTTTTGATGTTACAGAACCTCTTTAAAGAAACACTGAAGCGAAAGAAAATATATGATATAATGAATTGGTTGTGTAGACGGATAATTAGAACATTAGTAGCAAAGAACATATTTTCATATTTTTATTTTCAGTTATATAGTGTTTTTTTTTACAACATTGCATCATTCTCTAATATTTGCAGTTAACACACTACTCAGCATTCTAAATGATTTTACAGAGTAGGCCAGTGAACTATCGACCTGTGTTATGCATAGAAAAAGAAAATACAATGACTGACAGTTGAGATAACAAGCTTCAGAAGACAGAGCTCTCTGCGACTTTGAAAGTCGTGGAGCTCAATGGCTCTTTTGCATAGATAACAACTGGAGTTTTTTAACTCTTCCTGTGCTGGAAACAATATTAGACTTAGAGTTAGGTCTCTGCTCCTAATGTTTTATTTCTTAGCTGTATTACACATACAAATCATTATATCATATTCATGTCTCTTTAAAGTTTGCATGCAAACTTGGAAAAATGTGTTTGCCACAAAAGTAATGGACTTTAATTGTGTCATATTGTACGTCTGATTGTGTTTCAATTTGTGTGTGCAGATTTGCTGTGTTCAAATATTCATATGCATGTTTGTAGTGGCTGGATAGTGTAATGGTTAAGCGCTCTGCCTCTGACACAGGGGATCAGCGTTTGAATCTCAGCTCTTTCTGTTAAGTAAGCCAGCACACGTTCAGTGAGGAGACCTTGGGCAAGACTCCCTAACACTGCTACCGCCTATAAAGCGTGCCCTAGTAGCTGCAGCCCTGTCGCTTTGAGTCCGCCAGGAGAAAAGCACGACATAAATGTTCTGTGTCTTGTCTTGCATGGGGTTTGGAAGTTAATTAGATGTATTTTTTATGTCAATTAGCTTCATTGGTATTCATGCAGAATTCACATAGCAGTTTTCCAAATAAAAAATTTGCAAATTCGCACACAAGATTTGTACAAAAAAAAATTGCAAATGCAGAATTGTGTATGCTAAAGAACTGCATGCTTTTTTTCTGCAATGGTAAGTGCGAATTCTACCTAAAGGGAGTCTTTCAGTAGGAAAAGTCCCCAAAAGTGACTTAAAGTGGTCTGAAAGCCAGCATTTCCTCTTAAAGCAGGTGGGAGGTATGTCCACCGATTACACAGCATGGAGAGACAAAAGGGGAAAAGAGCCCTGGCGAAAAGGCCTTACAGTCTAAAGGTTTAAGGTATAGGACAGTAGGTAAAGGAAAATTGTGTATTGGGTGGTAAAGATGGTGGTCAGTTGGCAGTGTCCTAGGTAGGAGAGTATACTTGCCTGAAGAGGGGAGTTTTCAGATTGCGCCTAAAAAGAGTAAGTGTGGGTGAGTGGCGGATGTGTTGAGGGAGAGGATCGAGAGAAGTCTTGTAAGTGGGAGGGGGAAGAGGACAAAAGGATATTGTTAGTAGAGCGGAGACTGTGTGTAGGATGGTATCTGAAAATAAATTGATTTAGATAGGAAGGGGCTAGGTTGTGGTGGAGAGCTTTGTGGGCGACAGTAAGGATTTTAAATTGTATCCTTTGTGTAACTGGCAGCCAGTGAAGGGACTGACAGAGAGGGATTGGGCTGGAGAAGCGGGAGAAGAGGTGGATGAGTCGTGCAGCAGAGTTCTTGATGGACTGTAACGGAGCTAAACGGTTGGCAGTGAGGCCGCAGAGCAGAGAGTTGCAATAGTCTAGTCGTAAAATAATCAGGCCATGCACCAGAAGTTTAGTAGTGTCCTGTGTGAGAAAAGGGCGGATGCGGGAGATGTTTTTTTAGGTGGAGGTGATAAGAGGAGGATAGTTTGTCAATGTGTGGTTTGATTGAGAGACTTGAGTCCAATATTACACCTAGGCAGCGAGCCTGGGGGACAGGTGTTATGGAAGTACCATCAACAGAAATAGTGATGTCAGGCAGAGGCATTGAATTGTGAGGTGGAAAGATTACTGTTTCAGTCTTGTCCATGTCCAATCTTGTCCATTTCAGTCTTGTCCAATCTTTTGAGTTTTTGCTCTAAAAGATTATTTACAGCATAAAATCTACTACCACAAAAACATTTGTAGCAGAACAGCATTCAAACAGTTAAACACATCACTTTTTTTCTTCAGTGGAAAGCTCCTTGCTTCAACGGGCAGCTTCTGGCCAGCTTCTGCTGAAGAGGTGATAACAATTTCTGTTTACATTACATTTATCATATACATTTAGTAAACTGTCGAAACTGAGCTCTACTGAGCTGAGAAGCAGAAAGAGCTGAGAAGTGATCACTTGATAGATTTTTATATATAAATTCAGCAGCTATGCAACAACATGCAATGGCAGCTTTCAGAGCAGATAAACTGTACTTTGGTAATTCAAAATTTGTAGACAAGCAAGATTACTTGTGCACAGACGCAAATATGATAAATGTATGGGTAATAAAAAGTAGGAAAACACATGTTTATCGAATGTTATGTCAGAGTTTTATCCCGCTTTAAAAAAATCAGACCAAGGCTGAAGAAAACTACACCACAGTTCGGATGCCCAGAAGGAAGTGGAGAGAGGGCTGTAGGGGCATAATTGCATTTTATCTTTCCACTACTTGGGGAATGTCTATGCTCTTAAGGTTCCAGAAAGAAAAAAAGAAAAAGAAAAAGAGAGCAGATATTTTCAGTAATCGCCTCAGACATGCTCCAATCATGTTGAGCTCCCAGCCTGCATCCATTGGTTCACTCATCTCTGCTACATAAAATTCATCTGCTAAAGTGCAGAAATAAATAAATCAGAAATAAGTGTTGGTAGATCTAACTCTCTGTAGGAAGGTATGTGTTTATTTGGAGTTAGATTCTGGTATCGAAGGATATGGAGTCCACCTGGAAACTATTGGTCCCAGAGCCTGCTGTCATGCCGCTCCCACATTATGGAACTCCTTACCTCTGCAGATCAGGACAGCTCCATCTCTGGATGTGTTTAAATCCAGACTGAAAACCCACCTGCTCAGTTTGGCGTTTGCAGAAATATAATTTCTGTTGTGTTCAGGGCAGTTTCTAAAATGCACCCAAGGCAAGGGTGTAAAAATTGCGCCCCCCGCTGTGGAGCCAGGTATAGGTGCCCGCAGTATAGGTTAGCCAGGACTAGTTGCACATAGTATAGGTAGCCAGCTACAGGTAGCCAGGTGTATAGGTGCCCTGGTATAGGTAGCCGACTATAGGTCCCCCCAGTATAAGTAGCCAGGCATCGATACCCCAATATAATTGCCCCCAATATAGGTTAGCCAGGTAGGTGCCTCCAGTATAGGTAGCCAGTATAGTTGCCCCCAGTATAGGCTAGATAGGTAGGAGCCCTCAGTATGGGTTAGATAGGTAGGTGCCCCCAGTATAGGTTAGCCAGGCAGGTGCCTCCAGTATAGGTAGCCAGTATAGTTGTCCCCAGTATAGGTTAGTGCCCCCGGTATAGGTTAGATAGCTAGGCACCCCCAGTGCAGGTTAGCTAGGTGGGTACCTCCAATATAGGTAGCCAGAATAGTTGCCCCCAGCATCGGTTAGATAGGTAGGTGCCGCCAGCATAGGCTAGGTAGGTGCCTCCAATATAGGAAGCCAGTATAGTTGCCACCAGTATAGGTAGGCGCCCCCAGTATAGGTTAGCTAGGTAGGTGCCCGCAGTATAGGTTAGATAGGTAGGTGCCCCCGGTATAGGTTAGATAGGTAGGAGCCCCCAGTACAGGTTAGATAAGTAGGTGCCCCCAATATAGGTTAGATAGGTAGGTGCCCCCAACATAGGTTAGATAGGTAGGTGCCCCCAGTATACAGTATAGATGGATTACTTGTTACTTGCACTTCTTCTCACTTGCTGCTGTGGTTGAAGCAAAATAACTGGGGTGAAGTATTTCTAATACGGACTAACACAGCAGTCCAAACTTGATAGAAGTTGTGTATTCAAGATAACTTTTGTTCCTTAATAAAAAGCAATCCAAGAAAATATGAGGGTCGTCCACAACACAACAGCTGTTCACTTTTACCTGCCATGCAAGGTATTCTTTCTGTGCAGTTTAATTTGCTTCTGTCACATTATTCTGTTCTCCCTCTGCACTGCTTGTTACATGACTGCAGAATGCCAGTAACTGTTTGTTCAGTAGCATTACCATGAAGCCCCCTCAATTCCTTCAACTCAGGTGAGGAGTGTGATACTGCTACATCAGAGAGATTGAAAATCTTGTAAAAAGATATGACAAATGCTTAAAGAGAGACTGAAGTCTAGCAAAATACATATTTTTCTTTTTAAAACCTCTTTAACATCAATGCCCTAACTGAAACGCAGCACCCCCACGGCTGAACACTCAAGAAATCACCCGAAAGTCACTGGGGCACCTTGCGGGGAGCGCTTCAGTGCTGATCGCTGCTTCTCCCCGCCCCACTCAGTCTTCTTTCACTGAGAGGGGCGGGGAGAGGCGGCGTTTAGCACAGATTGACGTGCATGGAGGCAGAACTACAACTACAACCCAAAACTCTGCCTCCCCGGGCAAGTCTTGGATTTTTGCCCGGGAGTTTTAAATAAAGGTGGTGATCATATGAAGAAATAGTCAGAAGATGCAGTTTGTCTAAAATAAAATAAATAAAATGTTTCTTTAAAGAGAACCCAAGGTGGGTTCTAAGAATCCTAATAGCAGACAGAGGCTGGCTGTGCATATAATCACCAGCTTCTGTTGCTATATTTCGACCCTCCAGGGCCCCCCTGCGCTCTGCTCTGCCCCGCCCCGCATAAATCACAGCCGTGCTGTGGATATGCAGCGTGTCACCAGCCGACTGTTTACAATTGCCTATCAATCTCCGCCACTCTCCCGCCTCCTCCATAGCTCCGGTCCCCGCCCGCGTCCCTCTCCCTCCAATCAGCGGGGAGGAAAGGGACGCGGGCGGGGACCGGAGCTATGGAGGAGGCGGGGGAGAGGCGGAGATTGATAGGCAATTGTAAACAGTCGTCTGGTGACACGCTGCGTGTCGACAACGCGGCTGTGATTTATGGGGGGCAGAGCAGAGCACAGGTGGCCCTGGAGGGACGATATATAGCAACAGAGGCTGGTGATTATATGCACAGCCAGCCAATGTCTGCTATTAAGATTCTTAGAACCCACCTCGGGTTATCTTTAATTTATTTATGGAAAACGCCTGTTACTTTCCGGACAACCTAAGTATGTGAGAATAGATACAAATACCGTATAGTCCGGCGTATAAGACGACTGGGCGTATAAGACAACCCCCCAACTTTTCTAGTTAAAATATAGAGTTTGGGTTATACTCGCCGCATAAGACTACCACTCTTTCAATGCACACCACATAAATATTTAAAAAACATCATATACTGGTGCTATGTATGCACTGGTGCTGTATTGTATGTGATACCCAATATATAACACTGTATAGGCAATTGACTGGTTGGATTGGTCAAATCTCCCTCTCCCTAAGTGGATTGGTCAGCTCTCCTTGTCTACGTGCTTATCAGAGGTATGGTATGGAAGAATAGATTGCGCTGTGCCCATAAAACACGCCTCTTTCACCCGTCTGGCCCGCCCTTGTATCCTATTTACCTCCTTCTCTGCCTCTCAGATCTCACACATGTGCGCCTGTGCCGCTTCACTACAGTCCTCAGCAGGGATGAGAATCGGTAACAGGACAGGTCGCATCACCCGGCATCAATGACACCTGGCGTATAAGATGATCCCTGACTTTTCAGATGATTTTCAACGGTTAAAACGCCAGAATATACAGTATGTAGAAACTTAGAAGTGTTCCTAGTGACAGCAACATCAAGCTGTATAACTGATGCTCACCTTCCAAAGGTCAGCACACATTGTTGAGCAATTTAAGAAAAAAGCATCCCCTCACTAAACAAACAATTCTTTCATTTTTTTCGGGACAGCCTATTAAATTTATCGAATTGGTGTAAAATTGGGTATTTTAATGGTATGGTGTGTGGCCACTTCAAGGCAAACCTTCTTAAAGAGGACCTCCAGGCTGAAGTACAAAAACCTGCAGCCTTGCTGTAAGAAAAAGTTATATTCACCTGTGGTGTGATGTCCCACGAAGCTGTCCCGAAGACCCCGCATCACACCACTTCCGGCACCTGGCCCCGCCTTCTCTCTCCTAGGAGAAAAAAACGCCTGGCTATTTAAGGGTCCTGTGTCCCCTTGCAGAGCTGGCACAGTGGTGCATTTTTTTTGTAAATCTCTCACCTGTCCATGCGACAAGTCCATGCTTCTTGGCAGCCGGCTCCTCTTTACTTCCTGTTTCCCTGCGCGTCATGCAGGATTGATGTCAGCCCCACTCGACACTTCTGCTGGGCTTGTCACCCCTTCCAAGCCCGGCAAGGGGGGGGCAGCAGCAAGAAAAAAATTGGCTTCAGGTGGCAAATAGTATAGAACAGTGGATTGTATTTCAGTGGATTGTCAGAAAAGTGCTGTTATTTTTGCAGAAGAAACATCATTTCTCTGGCAATCTCTTGATCTTCACTTTTTATTGAATAGGCCCCTGAATTTCACCTGCCTTGACTTCCGCCATACCTATTAAATACAGCTTCCTTGTTTTAAACTGCATCTCCGGTGAGGTAATGCTGGGTTTCACTAATGTAGACAGTTTATGTTATAAGCTCCTGCTTTTGATCTATGTTTTCTTAGGTGAAGATTAGATTTGTAATTAAGAATGCACTCCCTTGATTAGCTTTGTTTATGAAGGCCATCTAACCAGTAGATGCTGTATTTCATTTTGGACTGCTTTGGCTCCTAAACTGTGTTACTAATGTGTAATGAGCCGTTAAATGAGTGTACTCTCTCTTTCATGTTGTATCTGTACCTTACACTTTGTATTTTATATTGAAATCAGATCAATAAAATATACAGCACAGTCCCCATTATCCGGAATTCAGGCAACCGGAAGTCTCAATTAACCGGCATGCCTGAGGAAGATAACGTCAACAGAAATTTTGGGGATTTCAGGGCATTGTAGGACAGAATTAACTTAAAGAGGAACTCCAGCCTAAACAAACATACTGTCATTAAGTTACATTAGTTATGTTAATTAAAATAGATAGGTAATATAATCTCTTACCCACCCTGTTTTAAAAGAACAAGCTAATGTTTGACTTCATGATGGCAGCCATCTTTTTGGTTGAAAGGAGGTGACAGGGAGCATGAGACACAGTTCCAACTGTCCTATGTCCTGAGCACCTTTCCCTGTTGCTAGGCAACGTGAATAACAACAGGAAATCCCATCATGCTCTGCACAGCATCAGGGAAAAAAAGCCCGGGCTTTTTTCTTTGATGGGTGGAGCTTAGCTAAAAATGCAGCTAAAAATGATGCTTTGGTAAGAAAAACAAAGTTCTGATGCTGTGAAACTGTTAAAGAAACACCAAGCCTTTTCAGTTCTGCCGAGTAGATTTTTAGTCCGGAGGTTCACTTTAAGGATAACTTTGGGCTAGGCGTCCTGCAACTCCACGTGGCCTGATGCATGTAAGGTGAAAAGCTGGGAGAAATACACAGAGGATGTCCAAAAACCTGCTGTGAGCTGTAGGATGTGTAGCAGATGGCGCCCAAAGGATTGTTAAGTTGTTGCTGCTGAACGGAGGGGAGATGTGCTATTTATCCATTTGCTCAAGCAACCAGCAAGCACATGTATCCGGCATCAGGCAATCACTTTATGATATACTCCAATGTGCAATGCGTTTTGCAGGTGTGACCCTCTTCTTCAGGCAGAATAATGTGTAACTGATACCAACCCTTTAAAAGCAGAGGTGCTTGGGTTTTAGACTGTTTTTAGTGAATGTTAATCTTTTAGGCTCCTCTATTGCATATTCTGTCAAGCATCAGTTTACTGTTCATCCAGAACCTGTGTCCCAACCTGCTGCCCAATCAGACTATGCCAAGTCCCAGACTGCTGCTCAGTCATATTCTGTCAGGTTCTAGAATCTAGCCTCATGTTCAGACACACTTTGCCAAGTTTCTGTCCGTTGCCTGGTCAGACTATGCTTAGTCCCTGCCTGCTCAGTCAGCAGATTCTTTCAAGTTCCAGCCTGTTTGCTTAGCCTCTGTTGATACTCCACCTTCTGAGTTATTGTATCCTGATCTTTTGACCTCAGAAATTCTGCATTTTACTCTTCTAACTTCAGAACTCCTGAAACCTGATTAGCTGGTTACTGAGATCTTGCATCTTCCTACTCTTGTTTCTAAAGTGTTCAGTGTTTATCCTCTGGCTTCCAACTTCCTGAGCATACAGTAGATACTCTGGCTTCTAAATTCCTGCGCCCAAATCCTAAAGGATTTCATGCTCACCTAGATCCCCTGGTTTCTGAGTTCCTCGCCACAGACTTACATTACTTTCGGTCCTACTGACTTCGCCACAAGTTGACGCATAACCGTGCGGTAACTTAGGTTTATCCAAGCGTCGGGGATGCAGCGAAAACATCACTTCCATCACATTGCGTCGTACAGCGTCAGTATGAAAGTCTCCATAGACTTTCATTGCCCTGCGGTGGGGGGTGGTAAAATTACCACACCGCCCTAGTGTGAAAGGCCTCTGAATTGACAACTTCTATTGCTGCTATTTAGACCTCGCAGACTCTTGCCTAACATTACCATAGTTACATAGTTATTTGGGTTGAAAAAAGACATACGTCCATCAAGTTCAAGCAGAAAAAGAATTTCTGTCATTTTAACAGCCTCCTTCTGATTCTCCTGCCCACCCTCAATAGATGGCATCTGCCACTCTTACCAGTCTCACTAGATGATTATGGCAGCTCCTGCCCAACTTAACCAGATTTCTTTTGCTCCCCTTGCTTAGCCTCACCAGATTACTCCAGCTCCACTCCAGTCTCCATGGACAACTCTTGAACCTCCCACTCAATCTCCTTTTCCTATGGTGTCTTGTATTGTTCTTGTATTTGGTATTGTTCTGGTCTTTCAAGGGCCTGTATTTTGCAGTATTCCAGTTCCATTCTTGGGGACAAGATTATTCCTATCACCATTCTTTCTGGTAGTGCTGTAAGAAAGAAAACAGTCCTGGCCCAGAATTTGCAATCTGCTAAGGAGTCATGTGTCATGTCTCAGAGCTCTTAACCTGTACTGTTAGGACCTCCTGGCTGAAAGAGACCTCTCTTTTTCTTCTTATTAGGTATCTAAGCTTTTACTAATAGAGTCATTATTTTAGGGTCCTGCAGTGCCAATGGCTGGGGATTAGGATGTCTTAGCTAACCCTGGTAGTGGAGTTTTCTGTGTGGACTGGTGCAGCCCTGTTGCTACATAAAAGATACAATGTAACTCGTGCCATGAGCATTGCATAACTAATAGCAGTGACTGTTCGACTTATTCATTTGAAATGTGACATGTGGTTGCACTACTCTCCTCTGTTTTCCCTTCAAGTCACCACTGATCTATACATCTGTTGTGTAAAGGACAGCTTTTCTAAGCTAGACATCCACACTGACAACAATGTATTTAATGCAATTGGAAGGTGGGGGATATGTTTAATACAGCTGCTGCTGTATTTGGGTACTGAGTGAGGTAGATGGACTGTCTTATTTTACTCTTTTTTTATTTCTCACAATGCAACAAGGTTCGCAGACAGCAAACTGTCAGGACCTTGGCCATGACATCACACTGGGAGGGGTTTCATCACAATATCAGTCGTACAGATCACCTGGCTGAACTACCTGATGATCTATGTGAGAAAAGGTAAAGATTTCTCATGGGAAAGGGGTTATCAGCTACTGATTGGGATGAAGTTCAGTCCTTGGTTAAGGTTCCTCTCTAAGCAGCAAAGCTGGGAAGCAGAATAGACTGGGAAACTGTCCATATGCTTTAAAGAGGAATTTTAACCCAGGATTGATCATCATCACCCCAATGAGTAGCTGATGCCCCCTTTCTCATGAGAACTATTTACCTTTTCTCAAGTAGATCATCAGGAATGTCTGCGGGACTGATATTGTGGTGAGACCCCTCCCACAGTGTGATGTCATGACCATGGTCCTGATAGTTTGTTGTCTGTGAACCTCGTTGGGAAATCACAGCTTTTTCCAACTGCCAAGCAAGTAAGTAATATCTCCCTCTGTGCATAGAACTCTCAGTAACGAACATTCCGTACAGATCAACTGGCAGAACTAAAGATGTCACCACCAGTGAGGCATTCCCGAATTTATAAGAGGAAAGATTTTACAATGGGCAAACACTGACTAAATAATTGATAAATGAATATTATAAAAAATAAGCAATTTGTTTTATTGTGTTATTTTCTCTACAGTTCCCCTTTAATGGATTGTAGAGGATGAAACCAGATGGTCAGTGCTAGGTGAAATGTTCTATGTGAGATTATTGTCAGATTATTTACTTTCCTGAAGAAGTAAGACTTTGGGTTGCATCTGAAGATTTTATTGGCGTGTGAGCGTCCAACATATTGAGGGAGCTTTTTTCCCAGAAGGGAAGAGACTTGTTGGAAAATCCTGTATTCAGAAGCAGGAAGTAATGCTTACAGTGGATACGAGACAGAAGTGCCCAGAACTGTTCACTTGGCGTATGTGTGGCCATTTTCTTTTTGAATTAACAGATTGTGTATCTTTTTATTTTACTGTAAAAACTCCCAGCAATAAAACATATTGTCCAATTTCATCTATAGTCAGCTGTTACATGCTATAAAGTCAGTGAACTAGTTAAAACTTTGTGGCTCAAAACGTTATATTTTAATTGTTTACTCCTTACACGTGTAAAGACAACAATATAATATTTTCCAAAAAGCACAAGCTAGACACATGAAATGGTTATTGGCCCTATCCTATCCTGTTCCTGCTGTGTTCCAGTTTTAATGGTACAACAATAAAACTTTTAGACAGCTATCCTTATTGAGGGAATGGATTATTTTTCTTCATAATCCCACCATAAAACATGCTCAATTTCTTGTTGTATTGCCTGAGAACTGTTTTTTTTAGCTTGCCTCTGTGGTCAGACAATCAACCTCATTATAGAGAATATTGTTAAGAGTGGGATAGACCTTCTTCAGCACTGTTCAGACAGTTCCCATCATCGACAGACCAAATCAGTAAGGTGCTTACTGCATCCAATTAAGACCCAGTTGATGAGGTCTGACAAAATAGTCAGGGTTCCCCTTAACACAACATCTTTAAAGGGACACTTAAGTCAAACAAAAAAAAATGAGTTTTACTCACCTGGGGCTTTCAATAGCCCCCTGCAGCTGTCTGGTGTCCTCGCTGTCTCCCTCCGATCCTCCTGGCCTTGCCGGCAGCCACTTCCTGTTTCGGTGACAGGAGCTGACAGGCTGGGGACGCGAGTGATTCTTCGCGTTCCTGGCCACAATAGCGCCATCTATGCTGCTATAGCATATATCATATACCATATAGCAGCATAGAGGGTGCTAATGTGTCTGGGAACACGAAGAATCACTTGCGTCCCCAGCCTGTCAGCTCCTGTCACCGAAACAGGAAGTGGCTGCCGGCGAGGCCAGGAGGATCGGAGGGAGACAGCGAGGACACCAGAAAGCTGCAGAGGGCTATTGGAAGCCCTAGGTGAGTAAAACTCATTTTTTTTGTTTGACTTAAGTGTCCCTTTAAGCCACCAGTGCCTTTCAAAAATGCAAATAGATTTGCCTCTCCAAACTGTAGGGAGAAGGAGCACTCACATGTATTTTTTCAAGGTGTGCCTAAACCAGTGCCCTGGTATCGTTAGGCTCCACAAATCCAGTGAAATCAAAAGAGGTCGGCACCACCAGCATTATAAAAACTCAGTTACATTTATTAGTACGAGACAAACACATGACTACTGTATGTGAGTAGTAATATATAAACAAAATTGCTTACCTGAAAGCAGTAAACCACTAAAATTAATTTCAGTATTCTTTACCAGCACTGGAAACAACACATTTGACGGGTCGCCGCCTGCTTCATCAGGTTTAATACTGACAGGTGCTCCTACTGATAGATTACTTCATTTTAGAGACACTGGTCCATATGCAATTCACTTTTTCTCATGAGTTTTCACCTAGGTCAGTGATGGCTAATCTTGGCACTCCAGCTGTGACAATGTTAGGCTTGGTGGTGTATTCTCCACAGTCAGCATGCAACACATGAGCTGACGTGAAGGAGGTACACACACTAGCACAAGGAAACAGGCTATCCCTAGTATAGTGGAGGGGAGGACTGACTCCAATAGGAGATTGTGGCGCACAGAGCCGGTGCAGATCCGACAGCCACAAACAATACTTTCGCGATAACGTCTCAGCGCAAGGTAGCGCTGAGCGCATAAACCAGAACTGAGGAGATCAGGACAGGTAGACAGAATGAACGCTTGCTAGCTAGCCGCTACTTAGTGACAGCAAGCATCCACAACAAGACAGACTGGAATGAGGCAGCCAATGCGTTGCAGCGATGGCGTGCCTCACAAAGACAGGACAGGATAGTCAGGAAATAGCAGGATCAAGATAGATGAACGTAACACAGACAAATATACAATAAGTATGTTTTCCTAGCGTATTACAATTACAGCTATCAATGAAACTATTTGTAACGTCTGACTAACATATGTATATATCGGCAATGAACCGATATATGACATAAGCAGGAACACTGACTAGGACTGGAGCAATACAGGGAACAGGACTCAGAAGGATTCGCTATCTCTTCACAAAGATGAACGCAATCCACAAACGGTAACAGAACAGGATTCAGAAGGATTCGTTATCTCTTCGCAGAGATGAACGCAATCCACAAACAGAACCAGGAGCAGGATAACTAACTCAGCACGGGTGATCACGATACGCGCAAACTACCAAAACGTGCTGGAAAGCTGACTAACTGAACACAGGATATAAACAGTTCGTGTACGTATAGATCAGCGACACTGATGTATCAACGTAACACGAATACAAGGAAAATAATAAACGTGCTGGTATGCATATATATTGGCAATGAACCAATATATGATGCAAGACCAGCAAAGTATCTTTAGAACAAGAAACACGATCTGGGGCTGAAGCAACAGCAAGACAGGCTTAAACTGAAGCTATGATAACCCGAGGAGTCCTGCAGGAAGCAGATCTTTATACTGAGGTCATCCAATGGGAGCAGACATGCAGATTCCCACACAGGTGAATGATAATCAGTCACAAGCTGACAGCAGGGAAAGGCAGACAAAGCTATGCAGCTTGCATGGAAAGAGATCAGAACTGCCTGAGCTGCAGCACTACTACTGCCAGTAGTACCTGCTGCAGCAGTGATCATGACAGTACCCCCCCCTTAAAGGCGGATACCAGACGCCTCTCAAAACTGACATTCCCAAGGAGACAACCTAACTGATAATTCATGATGACCGGGACAGCCCGGCAAGACCAAATTCCAGAATCAGTCATCACAAGACTGGACCCATCAGAACCAGAACCTACAGAACCATGCCCATCAGTACTACAAGTCCCAGTGTGACACCCATCAGAACCATGATTTCCAGAAGAAAGCCCCCCGAAGCTCTCTGAGCGATACCCACTCCCTTCCAGGGACCGTCCAAAAAAGCCAAAGCCTTTGCAATGCCCACCGGAACTGTCTTTACCAACACAAAACCCACTGTTGAACCAGTCCAAGGTACCAGGACAAGCTTCCTCAGAGATCTCCCAGAACACTTTGAAGCTCCAAAGAGATCCCAAAAGGTCAGAACGCCCTTTAGGCTCACATGGAGAACTATCAAGAACCCCCATGGAACCTATGGCAATTCCCGAGTCAGGGTTACAAGGACAAACATCAAGATCAGGGCTTTCAGGGACCAGAACCATCTCTGGGCATGCAGGCAGACTGGCAACATCAGAACATGTCTCCCCTAAGGAAGCATCTGAGTACGCTAACACCTTAGACACACTTGGGCATTCTGGCACACAAAGCACATCTGGGCACACTGGCACAAGAGAAACCTCTGGGCATGTCAAGGAACTGTGAACCTCAGGGTCAGCCAAGATAGGACCGAAACCAGGACTGGACAAAAATTCATCATGACTAGACTTCACAAGCACTGGACTCTCACTAAAGAATGCAGGAACAGACTTGGATGTTGCTGATTCTAGCAAGGTTATTAACAAATCAGGTTCAGGGGCATAAACAAGACAGGACAAGTCTTCTGATGTATGAACTGAGCTAGATAGGGATTCCACAACTTCCTCTGGACTGGACAGAGACTCATCTAGTACCTGGGATTGGGGCTCCAAAGTAGCTGCAAAACAAGTCAATATTACAGCATTCCCCACTGAACTGGGCAAATCTGAGGAATTCACTGGACAGGAAGGGAACTCCGGAATCTCTGCCACACCGGCCAGAGAATCAGAATTTTCCAAGATACAAGGCAGGGTTTTAGGAACGCTCACTAAATCAGACTGAAATTCTGAGACTTCTGTTATTTTGACCAGAGAATCAGAATTATCCATGTTACAGGGCAAGACTTCTAAAACATTCAGAGGACAGGGCTGGAGTTCCTCGGCTGTTACAGCACTGGAGAGGGACTCAACAATATTGGTTAAATCAGACTGTGTACAGGGCACGGTATCTAAGACACTTGCTGACAGGGACAATATTTCAATGACTTCTGCTTCCTTAGACAAAGATTCATCAAGTTTATTTAGAGTGGACTTTAATTCTAAGACAGCTGCTAAACAAGTGAATATTGCTGCAACACCCACTGAGGTAAGCCGTGCCTCAGAGTCTTCTGCTAGAGGGTTTGAAGTATCCAAAGTACTGGGTGAAGCATAGGACTCTGCGACCCCAGCTTCACTGTACAGGATCACTGAACAGTCCATATTGCAGGGCAAAACCATGGAAGCACCTGCTGGACAGCATAAGGATTCTGTGACCTGAGCTTCATAGGAGAGATCTACTGCACAATTCATGGTACAGGGCAAATTTACTGGAACATTTTCTGAACAAGGGAATAATTCTGTGACCTCAGGTTCACACAGCAGATGCTCTGAGCTATTCACGATAAAGGGCAAATTTACTGGAACATTTTCTGAACAAGGTAATAATTCTGCGATTTCAGGTTCACATAGCAGATGCTCTGAGCTATTCACGATACAGGGCAAATTTACTGGAACATTTTCTGACCAAGGTAATAATTCTGCGATTTCAGGTTCACATAGCAGATGCTCTGAGCTATTCACGAAACTAGAGCGAGGTGTAGAAACAGGAAGATCAAGACACAATGTTTGCGCATCTGAATCACCATTCAATTGTAAAATTGGGAAATTCAGATGCTGGGGTTCTGAGGTTTCTAGACAGGATTGCTGGGACTCAGAAGATAATGTAATGCATCTATTGGCATCTGCTGGATCAGACAGGAGCTGAACTTTATTAACACAGGTAATTTCTGCAGAAGTGTTTGCAGAGGCAGGCAAGATTTTTCTGATGTCTGTTTCACTAAACAAAGAGTCATGAGTACTGGCTAGGCTGAACTCAGAAGTCAGCAGGACCTCTGGATTCTCTGCTGAGAAATTTGCGCAGGGTAAGGTTAAGAAAGTATCAGTGGCTTCTGTTTTACTGGGAAGTAACACTGAGTTATCCATGGTACAGGGTGGAATTGCAGGAACTTCAATTTCACACAAAAAGAGCTCCGAATCACCTGCTGAATCAGCCAAAAGGTGCTGAAGCAGGCGGGTCAGAACGCCAAATTTGCGAATTCGGAGTCACATAAAAATCATCCAAAATCGGTTCCCACACATCAATCAATGGAGCCACAAAGTCATACCTACACACACCAATCTCTATTAGGTTATAGGCCGACTTAATGCATGCATTCAATATGAATTCACTTTTTGCACTGTAAAATTGACAAAATGAACTTGAATCATTCTTCCATTCACAGACCAGGGCTTCCATCTCTCCCTTCTCGAATGGGGGATCCCATGCATACTTAACAGCTGAACATTCAGGCTGATCACAGTTTGCAGATATGATTGTGGCAGGAACATGTATTGGGTTAATTAGCAGGTGATTGGCAGATTCCTTATTCTTAAGAATCTCCAATACCTGTAGCAAGTGTTGAACTGTAGTGTATGCAAACTTCCCTTGCTTCACAAATAAGTTGATTTGTTCAATACTCTGTAATATCTCCTCATAATCATACTCAGATAATTCTTTTAAACAAAAATCTTTATTTTCCCTAGCCAGGGATGAAAGTTCATTAGTAGTTTCATAAGTCCATTTAACTCCCCTGAAAGACATTTGCATTTCATTATCCGTTAATGGCAGAATCTCATTACAGGTCTGATGCGCAGTCGCTAAAGATAACGACTCTGCAGATCGGACACATTTCTTTTAACGTTTGCGTTTGGCCTTAGACCCTGCTGCCTTTGGTGATTTATTCAAAGCTGCAGGAAAATTATCAGTAATACTCTCTGCTTGCTGATCATTTTTGCAAGCAATTGAAGGAGTAGCTGATTGGCCTGCTGCCAGGAGTTCATTAAAAGGGTAAGGCAAATTAGTTTTGCGCAGCCAGTTATGGATCACAAACGCTAGAAATTCCAGCGGTCTCTCTTTCAAATTGGTATGATCGAGGACATCAAAAGCCCACTGAAACAATTCCCCTTTAAACAAGATATAACTTAGCTGGAGTGCCCAGGTTGAAACAGGAGTCGCTTGGAGATCGGGATTGGCCAGGAACCTGGCACATTCAGAGAAAAACTCATTTTCTGTTTCAGAGTTAAGTTCTTCAAATTTCTTAAAGGAACAGGAACCATAATTAACAGTGTCATACTTTCTGGGAATCCCCCCCACAATGGGGATTGGTAATGGGGTTATCATAATGTTAGGCTTGGTGGTGTATTCTCCACAGTCAGCATGCAACACATGAGCTGACGTGAAGGAGGTACACACACTAGCACAAGGAAACAGGCTATCCCTAGTATAGTGGAGGGGAGGACTGACTCCAATAGGAGATTGTGGCGCACAGAGCCGGTGCAGTTCCGACAGCCACAAACAATACTTTCGCGATAACGTCTCAGCGCAAGGTAGCGCTGAGCGCATAAACCAGAACTGAGGAGATCAGGACAGATAGACAGAATGAACGCTTGCTAGCTAGCCGCTACTTAGTGACAGCAAGCGTCCACAACAAGACAGACTGGAATGAGGCAGCCAATGCGTTGCAGCGATGGCGTGCCTCACAAAGACAGGACAGGATAGTCAGGAAATAGCAGGATCAAGATAGATGAACGTAACACAGACAAATATACAATAAGTATGTTTTCCTAGCGTATTACAATTACAGCTATCAATGAAACTATTTGTAACGTCTGACTAACATATGTATATATCGGCAATGAACCGATGTATGACATAAGCAGGAACACTGACTAGGACTGGAGCAATACAGGGAACAGGATTCAGAAGGATTCGTTATCTCTTCGCAGAGATGAACGCAATCCACAAACAGAACCAGGAGCAGGATAACTAACTCAGCACGGGTGATCACGATACGCGCAAACTACCAAAACGTGCTGGAAAGCTGAATAACTGAACACAGGATATAAACAGTTCGTGTACGTATAGATCAGCGACACTGATGTATCAACGTAACACGAATACAAGGAAAATAATAAACGTGCTGGTATGCATATATATTGGCAATGAACCAATATATGATGCAAGACCAGCAAAGTATCTTTAGAACAAGAAACACGATCTGGGGCTGAAGCAACAGCAAGACAGGCTTAAACTGAAGCTATGATAACCCGAGGAGTCCTGCAGGAAGCAGATCTTTATACTGAGGTCATCCAATGGGAGCAGACATGCAGATTCCCACACAGGTGAATGATAATCAGTCACAAGCTGACAGCAGGGAAAGGCAGACAAAGCTATGCAGCTTGCATAGAAAGAGATCAGAACTGCCTGAGCTGCAGCACTACTACTGCCAGCAGTACCTGCTGCAGCAGCGATCATGACAGACAAAACTACAAATCCCATCATGCCTCTGCCTCCCTGAGTTATGCTTAGAGCTGTCAGAGTATTGCGGTACCTCATGGGACTTGTAGTTCCACCACAGTTGGAGTGCCAAGGTTAGCCATCACTGACCTAGGTGATATTTTCAAACTCGTCAATAAAATGCCTTTTAAAACACCACCAAACATATACTCAAAATAGTACGTTTTCACTTGCTTTTTTGTACTTTTTCCATTGCAAAGTGCTAAAAATTATTATAAATCGAAGATGCAAAATTATCTCCTAGGAGAAAACTCAGGTGAAAAAGTGAATTGCATATGGGCCACTATATTAATCTGATGAAGTTGGCAGCGACCCATGAAATGCTTTTTTTCCAGTTCTACTAATAAAGAATATTGAAATGATACGTTTTAGTGGTTTACTGCTTTTAGATAAGACATTTTGTTTATATATTACTACTCACACAAGTTCCTTTGGGGCTCCTCTTACTTCTCAATGATAGCCCCACTCCCCAGGTGTACTTGGGGGGTGTGAGGATCCGCTCGGCTGCCTGCGCAGGCAGGCAGCCTTTTGACCACTGTTCAGGTCTGCATTCTGTAGGTCTCTGGAAGAGAGACCTTTTGTCAGTTTGGCAGCTTGCTGCTGAGGAATTTGCATACGTTTGTCATGCAGATTGCCTAGCCACATCCTTTGTAGGCTTGCTCTATAGATACCATGTGATATCACAGATCTGCGCTGGTCATAACGGTTAGTCCTGTGGTACACTCCTGAGTGTCAGCCTTGCTCATTGTTTGAAGATTAGTCTAGAGTAATTCCTGGGACTGCACTAGGCAGGTTCCCTAGTGCAGTTAGGATTGCATATCTGTTTTGTTTGTCTGTTGCGATTGTCCTGTCCCAGCGGTGGTCGACAGGAAGTCGTTCTGATCTTTGTTCTTGGAGTATAGCTGGAGCAGCGGTTGCTACCAGCTATCTCATCTGATCTGTCTTGCCAGGATCGCACTCGCCTTGCGCTAGTGCTGTGGATCCTTCTGGTCTGCTACTCTCTTGCTGTACTTGGATCGCACTCGCCTTACGCTAGTGCTGTGGAACCTTCTGTTCTGTCTTCCTGGATCGCACTAGCCTCTTGCGCTAGTGCTGTGGATCCTATCTCTCACTTATTCCTGTCTTCGTGTATCTGTCTTGTCTGCTACGAACGCTTGCTGGAGGCTCGGTAAGGTAACCGTTAAGCAAGCGATCGCGTCCTCTGTTTCATGTTTGTCTGTCGGTGGTTAGTTAGGCGTGCTTGTCTCTGTTGTGCTTATCACGCGGAGACTGCGCATAAACGCGTGCACTGTTGCGAATGAGTGCGGTGTTCGCGTTTAGCTAGCGTTTGTTATTTTCCTTATCTTCTCACTGTATGATTTTCTGTGCCTTTGCTACTCTCGTGCTCTGCCTTGCTGTAGCCTTGTGTCACCTCTGGCAATCGCCTCTCTCGCGATTGCGTTCCTACTTCATATCTGCTGTTGTGTATGCACCGTCGCGGGTTGGCGACTAGTTTGGTGCACACACATACAATCTGTCCCTGTGCTCTCTCTCCTGCAGGGCTATCTTGCCCTGCGTTTCTTCCCTTCGTGCAATTCCTGTCTTGCGTCTGTGGCAGGGCAGAGGAGCGGTTCCTCTGCACTCCACAGCTCCACCTGCCGACAGGAATTTCCCTCTACAGGTGCATTGCACCTTTTGCTGGGTTCCCTCAAATTATACATTTGTGGAGGATTTCGGCAGTGTCAGCGCACGCCTTGTGCGCTGATCACGGAGAGAATTCCACAATCGTTACAGGGGGTTAGTTGAGTTAGAGTCCTTTGGACTTTCTAACTATATATTTTCAAGAGAGCGACCCAACTGCTGACTGACGACTCAATACCCGAGTGAGGATGGGATTTCCTCACCCGCATGATACTGTGATAGCTGGTTTTGCAACCCACCTTCGTGAGTAATAATACTTATATATTATTCACATCCTTTGCTTAATATACTATACCATAAGGGGCTCCTGTGTCTTCTCTGTGTTTTTCTATCACTGGAAGTTTTTTGGGGATTCTCACCAGAAGCCTGTCGTGGATAATAAAGTCAGGTGACACAACATCAATGGCATTACAAACCCTTGCATATTTACATACAGTATATTTGCCTTTCAGTGCCTGGGTTGTGACTATATTTTTCCGACCACTAGCTACCCAATGTTTTTGGGATGGCACTGCAGTGGGCTGGCTGCAATTTGCAGAATTTGCAGAGCTGGTGCCCTTTTGTTTCAGGTTCCATCACAGATTCTGGTCTATATTTTGACTAAATAGGAAAATCCCACTACGAGGAGTTTTTCTTTCCTTGGTTTGAAAAATATAGGCTATGATTTGCTGTGCCTTTGCTACTCTCGTGCTCTGCCTTGCTGTAGCCTTGTGTCACCTCTGGCAATCGCCTCTCTCGCGATTGCGTTCCTACTTCATATCTGCTGTTGTGTATGCACCGTCGCGGGTTGGTGACTAGTTTGGTGCACACACATACAATCTGTCCCTGTGCTCTCTCTCCTGCAGGGCTATCTTGCCCTGCGTTTCTTCCCTTCGTACAATTCCTGTCTGGCGTCTGTGGCAGGGCAGAGGAGCTGTTCCTCTGCACTCCACAGCTCCACCTGCCGACAGGAATTTCCCTGTACAGGTGCATTGCACCTTTTGCTGGGTTCCCTCAAATTACATGCTTGTGGAGGATTTCCACAGTGTCAGCGCACGCCTTGTGCGCTGATCACGAAGAGAATTCCACAATCGTTACAGTATGACCAGCCAAACCGAAATTCCCAGTGTAGAGGGAATTTCCGATTTGTACGATTTGGTCGAGTATGGGTCCTGTGTCTTTAAGAGCTTTAAAAGGCTAAACTCAGAGACTAAAGCGGAATTTCTCTCTGAATGTGTGAGGTTTTGCCTGAATCCCACCTTTCAGATTACTGATCCGTCTACGTCGGCTCTTCAGTTTGCCTATGTGCTCTTAAAAGGCAATTTGTTCACCTGGGCGTACAATGTGTTGAAAGACAATTCTTGGAATGATAATCTGTATCAATTTCTTACATTGATCTTCTCTCACTGGTTTAAGCTGCCTTGCTTACCACCTGCTCTGTTTGGGTCTATAGCTGTTAATGAGTCAGCTGATCTATCCCTTCCAGGCAAAACCATTCAGTGTGATAATCAGTTCAATGTTTCTCTTGCCACTTCAGGTTCTAAACAGCAGACTTGCAAAGTTGCTAAAAAGAGAAAAACTAAAAATCGCAAGCATCTGAATAAAACACTCCCTAATGATGTTTACAATGATGTTGCTCAGTCTCCGGGTTTTTTGCCCCAATCCAAAGCTTTTGTGGATCCTTTGATAGGCAGAATTATTTTCTATATTAAAGGAGTAAGAAAGTCTATGCATGTACCTGACCCCAACCCGTATGAAAGCTACTTAGATACAGGGTTATTTGAGCCCCCATTTGCTTCCTGGGATATTGGGGCCTTGCTGGAGGAATTTGATTTTGATTGGAAAGCCTTTTGCGATTTTTACATCGCAAAAAGCGAAGATGTCTTGAATGATTGTCTCGATTCTATGTACCTTTTGATTGATTCCAATGAATGTGACGAGGGTTATGTGGATCTGGTGATTTGTGTGTGGCAGACGATTTTGGATGAGTTGCACACACACCAGTTAATTGATTCCAATAAAGAGACATCGGTGTCGGATGATTGTTCCTGCCTTTCTGGGGTAAAGCATGTGAGTCTTGACTTTGTGCGATCTGAAATGAATGGGAGTACCACTGTGCTTGATTCCTGTGCGAATCCTGAAAGATTCTCTCCTGACTGTGTGCAGTTTGAATCTATGCGATCTGATGCCTGTTTCTCGGATGTTCCTGCCGATTGTGATCAGCATGAATGTGCCAGTTTTCTCAAGGATGTGTGGGATCCCTTGTCATTTAGAAACAGACCTTTAAGATCTTCCATCTGTGATCCTGCTATGGGGAAAATTCCTAAATTATGCAGCATCAAAAGTAAAATTAATATGTCTAATAAAGTTTTTCCTGATGTTGTCTCTGACTCCTCGGATTTGACATTGTTAGCCGAATCTAAGAGTGAGACAGCGCTTCGGTTTTGCGAATCTGATGCTGAAGCTTCTTTGCTTTGCCCAGAGAAGCTTTCTCTGAACCTGCCATGTACCATGAATGAAAACATGATCTCCACTCGCACTGACATTTGTGAGTCCCTTTCTTGTTCTGAGGAAAATGCTGATTCTGCACCCTGTACACTGGATGAGTTAATATGGCCTTGTTTAGAGTCTCCTGCAGTGTCCCTAGAGGCTTGTCTAGGTATTGCTACTATACTCACCTGTTTTTCTGCCGTTTTGGAGTTGCAAGCTAGTTTGATTGCTACGCAGAATTCTGGGTGCAGTGAGATTAAAGTTAGGGAGTCAGTGTGTGTTCCAGTAAATATTCCTGTACATTCCGCTCATGATGATGAAATTCAGTCTCAGTTTATGGTGGAACCTTCCCTGGGACATCTGCCCTGTCCACCAAATAAAGTTCCAGTTTTGCCCAGTAACATGGATAGTTCAGAATCCTTCTTAGAAAACTTGAAAAATGATGTTTCTGAGGTCTTGCCTGATGTCCTACAGACCTCCGAGTTCCTCCCAAAGGGTGCAGAACTCGTAGGAGATGTCTCCTGCCCCCCAAGTCCTTCTGAAGTGTTGCCCACTTCAGTAGGCATTGCTGTTGTGCTGACTACCTTTGCAGCTCTGGTGGAGCTTCACTCATATGTAGTCAATGATGATATTACAGTCACAGAAAAATCTGAATTTAAGTCCGAGTCTTCTTTTGAAAGACCAGTACCTGTGACCTCCACTCATGATGATTTTCTGCCCGGTACTGGTTTTGGTCTTGTCGTGTCGGACTCTGAGGTTGGCAGTTCCCTGACATGTTCTGAGGTTTCTCCTGTGCTGGTGTTCCCCAATGTGCTCTGTGACCCAGAAAGCCCAAGTGTGCCTCGGTTACCAGCATGCTCAGATGCTTCCTCGGTGGAGACATGCTCTGATATGGCCTGCCTGCTTGCATGCCCAGAAGTGGTCCCTGAAAATCCTGATCTTGATGGGTGTCCTCGTAATTCTGAATCCAGAATAGTCATTGGTTCCATAGGAGGGCTTGATAGTTCTCCATGTGAGCCTGGTGATTGTTCTGCCCTCTTGGGATCTCTGTGGAGCTTCAAAAGGTTCTGGGAGATTCCGGGAGAAATTTTGCTTGGTACCCTGGATAAGATCAACAGTGGCTTTTGTGTTGTAAGGGACACTTCGAACAGGTATTGTGGCAGGTTTGGTATTTTCAGACGCTCCCTGGAAGGTGGTAAGTATTGTCTGGAGGGTGTCGATGGCTTCTTCTCTGGCGTTCACAGTCCTGATGGGTGTTATACTGAGACTGGTAGTACTGATGGGCATGTTTCGGTGGCGTTTGCTTCCGATGAGGTCGGTTTCGGCTGGACTGACTCTGGAATTGGGCCTTGTCGGGCTGTCCTGACCTTCATGAGTCTTCAGTTAGAGTCTTTTGCAAATATCAGGTTAGAGGCTCGTCTGGAATCCGACCCTGGGGGGGGGGGGGAAGGGTTGTACTGTGAGGATCCGCTCGGCCACATCCTTTGTAGGCTTGCTCTATATATACCATGTGATATCACAGATCTGCGCTGGTCATAAGGGTTAGTCCTGTGGTACACTCCTGAGTGTCAGCCTTGCTCATTGTTTGAAGATTAGTCTAGAGTAACTCCTGGGACTGCACTAGGCAGGTTTCCTAGTGCAGTTAGGATTGCATATCTGTTTTGTTTGTCTGTTGCGATTGTCCTGTCCCAGCGGTGGTCGACAGGAAGTCATTCTGATCTTTGTTCTTGGAGTATAGCTGGAGCAGCGGTTGCTACCAGCTATCTCATCTGATCTGTCTTGCCAGGATCGCACTCGCCTTGCGCTAGTGCTGTGGATCCTTCTGGTCTGCTACTCTCTTGCTGTATTTGGATCGCACTCGCCTTACGCTAGTGCTGTGGAACCTTCTGTTCTGTCTTCCTGGATCGCACTAGCCTCTTGCGCTAGTGCTGTGGATCCTATCTCTCACTTATTCCTGTTTTCGTGTATCTGTCTTGTCTGCTACGAACGCTTGCTGGAGGCTCGGTGAGGTAACCGTTAAGCAAGCGCTCGCGTCCTCTGTTTCATGTTTGTCTGTCGGTGGTTAGTTAGGCGTGCTTGTCTCTGTTGTGCTTATCACGCGGAGACCGCGCATAAACGCGTGCACTGTTGCGAATGAGTGCGGTGTTCGCGTTTAGCTAGCGTTTGTTATTTTCCTTATCTTCTCATTGTATGATTTGCTGTGCCTTTGCTACTCTCGTGCTCTGCCTTGCTGTAGCCTTGTGTCACCTCTGGCAATCGCCTCTCTCGCGATTGCGTTCCTACTTCATATCTGCTGTTGTGTATGCACCGTCGCGGGTTGGCGACTAGTTTGGTGCACACACATACAATCTGTCCCTGTGCTCTCTCTCTTGCAGGGCTATCTTGCCCTGCGTTTCTTCCCTTCGTGCAATTCCAGTCTTGCGTCTGTGGCAGGGCAGAGGAGCTGTACCTCTGCACTCCACAGCTCCACCTGCCGACAGGAATTTCCCTGTACAGGTGCATTGCACCTTTTGCTGGGTTCCCTCAAATTATACGTTTGTGGAGGATTTCGGCAGTGTCAGCGCACGCCTTGTGCGCTGATCACGGAGAGAATTCCACAATCGTTACAGGGGGATAGTTGAGTTAGAGTCCTTTGGACTTTCTAACTATATATTTTCAAGAGAGCGACCCAACTGCTGACTGACGACTCAATACCCGAGTGAGGATGGGATTTCCTCACCCGCATGATACTGTGATAGCTGGTTTTGCAACCCACCTTCGTGAGTAATAATACTTATATATTATTCACAACCTTTGCTTAATATACTATACCATAAGGGGCTCCTGTGTCTTCTCTGTGTTTTTCTATCACTGGAAGTTTTTGGGGGATTCTCACCAGAAGCCTGTCGTGGATAATAAAGTCAGGTGACACAACATCAATGGCATTACAAACCCTTGCATATTTACATACAGTATATTTGCCTTTCAGTGCCTGGGTTGTGACTATATTTTTCCGACCACTAGCTACCCAATGTTTTTGGGATGGCACTGCAGTGGGCTGGCTGCAATTTGCAGAATTTGCAGAGCTGGTGCCCTTTTGTTTCAGGTTCCATCACAGATTCTGGTCTATATTTTGACTAAATAGGAAAATCCCATTACGAGGAGTTTTTCTTTCCTTGGTTTGAAAAATATAGGCTAATCCCTTTTTGGGCATTTTTATCATTTGGTCTGAAATAAATGGATTGATCTCATTCCAGTTGGCCTACTAACATGGCTTGCCAACTCCCGGAAATGACATTCTGGCCGCATGTTAGTGCTAATACTAGTTCATAAATCTGCCCTGGCTGTGTGTGCCACATAGGCGCTGTTTAAGCTTCCAGTTTTTGTGGACTAGCCCAAAGAGCTATCTATCCATAAACAATATTGTATGTCGGTCTAGCGTGCTGACGCTTTGCGGATGAGGCATTTACTTGCACAGCAGCAAAGAGTCTTGGGAAATTTCATACAACTGTTGACAACCATGGGCCCCCGGTCCACAGTTTATCTCAACGCAGCTTCCAGGTTTGCCAATTAAAACCCGATGCTTGAACACTGAAATCAAAGAAGCCATAGCTGCCTTTGCCACACCACAAGGCAACGCTGCACTCATTCATATTTGTTTCAGTGTGTTTTGACAACCAGAAAAATTAATGTGACAGAACATAGGAAACAGAGAATGTGTATGCCAGCCGTCTGTCAAGCAAGAAGCTCGCTCAGGCTCCACATCAAGTGCTAAGAAAATAGCAGTAGCCATACCCTGGTCGCTTAGGCATTAAATGGAAGCAGAGCCATAACTGTAAATGTCATGAACTTACAGCAGAGGAAGCCAGGAAAAACCACAACCTATTTATGCCTGATTTTACAAAATGAATTGGAGCTGGCGTCAGATTTCAGGGCTCACACTTGTTTCTTATGTTAAAGGAAACACGAGGTGAGAGGAAACTGATGAGATAAACAATTGTATTCCCCCTTATTTTAAAAATGAATTTTATAGCTATCCGGAAAAAAAGGTCCTAAAGGACAAAGCCCTAGAACTTTCAGTTCAGGACCATAGTCTTACACCCCCCTAGTGACCAGGCTAATTTTTACAATTCAATGCTCTGCAGTTTTAACTGCTTGCTGCAAAGCCATACAACTAAGCACATAAAGTGATGCACCCTCGGAGATTTCTGTTGGTGGGCTCTGATCACTGGTGCAATGTTTATTTTTTTTTTATAATTAATTTTTTTTAAAATAAAATTGCCTATTCTTCTATTTATTTTTCCCCTCCCCCCCCCCTCACCTGCCAATCACTGTGATCCTCTCTCATAGGCATCAGACTATGAGAGGGGATAGGGATCGGAGCCTCTCCAGGGGACAGCCGAGTGACACGGCTCTCCCCATTACAGCGCTGCAGTAGATTGCAGCGCTATACAATGTAAATAGAAGGTAGTTTTGCCGTCTAACAGTCTGCTAGCAGCGATCACCACTGGTAGACTGATGACGGAGCGGGAATGTGCACGCGATCCCCTGTAAAACCCCGCCCCAGGACTTGATGACTTTTGGCTGGGGCTGCCAACTTCCCGACGCCTATCGGCGTTACACTATAAGGCTTCTTGCACACTACATGCGATTCTGATTTTTTTATATGATCCAATTTTTGATACCGATTAAAAAACGTAGCAGCATGCAGTACTTTTTTAAATCTTAATAAAAAATCGGATCGTTTAAAAAAATCGTAATCGCATGTAGTGTGCAAGAGGCCTAAGCTTTATTAGCAAAAATGTTGTACAAACAGGGATCATGGTGTGAGCCATGGCCCTAAAAACCACAATGGATGTGCGTGTAATCAATCAGTATTTTGGGGGAAAAAACAAAGATAGGGGTCCTTGTTGATCCCCCACCACACCTTAGTGATATCGGTGTGGGGTGTAACTATCTACCTATGACTCTCTGATAGCGCACATTAAAGTGAGAAAGCCTAGTGAAGAGTGGGATGTCTGGGCAGTATTTGTGCCTGTATGAGACTGTCAGACCTCTAGCGCTGACTCCTCACATATGAAAGTCTTGTAAATGTCACTAGCCAGGGTAAAAGGCTGCAACTTCTATCTAAGAGGTGCTAAATACATACTGTATATAAAGTGACAATACACCCACAAACTCTCTATGTTTAGCTATGCCACAGTTTTATTTAATTTTTAAATCTACATTTTTACTGTTCAATAAAAATTTTCTCTGCTCAATAACACACTCATCGATGTATGCCAGAGTTTAAATCTATGATCTAGAATCAGAATCACTTTTATTGGCCAAGTACAACAGATGCTGTACTCTGAATTATTTGTGGTTCGCATGGCATAGCCAGAGTACATAAGACAGGCATTTACAGATGTGCAAGACAGACATTTACAGATGTGCAATAGTATATATGACCTTTACATTGGCATTTGCTGGAAATTTATAGTCAGAGCGACCTGTGGGGCCAGCATTTAGTCATTTAGCTCAGGCTGTGGGGCAGTACTGACCCAAGGTGCTCTGAGGGTCGGGTGAGCAGCTGAAAGGTTGAGCTGACCAAAGGGAGTGGGGTCATACCAGAGGACGGAAATGACACGGGGAGGCTGGTGTTCAACAGCAGAACTGCTTGGTTGAAGGAGTTCCTGCGCCTGCTGGATTTGGATGGAATAGTTCTATAGTGGCACCCAGACAGAAAGGCCTTGAAGTAGCGACTGCCTGGGTGGGAGGGGTCACAGGAGATCCTGGTGGTCCTCGTCTTCATCCTAGCCGAGTGGATGAGATCGAGAGGTGGCAGGGGAGATCCAATGATCTTCTCTGCATCAGTAATAACTCTCTGCAGTTTATACCTGTCGCTGGCCATCGCACCAGCATACTAGACAATGATTGAGGAGCAAATGATGGATTCTGTCGTAGCGGTGTAGAAGTTGGTCAGCAACTATTGACCCTTTTTATCTTTTTTGCTGCTCTCAGAAGCTATTTTCTGCTAGGAAAGTGTTTTATAGTTGTAATTCTTTATCAGTGAGGGTTACGCTATAGCCCGAACCAGTACTGTCCTGGAAAGAAACTGTCATTTGCATACCTGATGTTTAACTCTTACAGGCAGAGACAGAAAAAAGCAACACAGCTAAGTTATTTGTGTGCTGAGCACTGTACATACACATGTTTATCTCATCATGCCACATGTCACCTTGTATATCCTTTAAAGAGACTCTGTAACAAAATTTTCAGCCTTATTTCTTCTATCCTTTAAGTTCATATACCTGTTTTAATGTACTCAGGCTTACTGCAGCCTTTCCTAGTTGCACAGTGACTGTGTTATGTCGGTTATATAATCTAATCTTCTTTCCTCTGTCGGGCTCAGGCACTCAGGCAGGAATGTGCTGCTCTGCTTGTGATAGGATATAAGTTATACACACTCTCTCCAGGCCCCCTCCAAGCTCTGTATGACTCACACACTGAGCTACTCTCAGCCTATCACATGCTGTTAGCAGCCATGTCTTTTGTTTGTAAACGCTGCCTAAAACTGGCAATTACAAGCCAGGATTGCAGCAGGGAGTGGCAGAAACAGCACAGAGGGGCCCAGGAGAACATAATGAATAAAATGGTATGCTTTTTATTGTAAGAATTTTAGAGTACAGATTCTCTTTAAAGAGAGCCTGAGGTGGGCTCATAAAATTAAAAACATTTGCTGTGCAGATCAGGTAGCCACCAAAACCGCCGATCTCCGCCGCTCCTGTGGGCTGCACTGGCCCACATTCACTTTTGTGACCTCTGGGTCACGACGCTGGAAGGAGAGATTGTGTCTCTCATTCACAGCATGCAGGGAGGCGGGGGAGTGGCAGGGGGCACAGCCAGGGGGAGGGAGCTGCCCAATGGCAGCTCTGAAAAGCCTGCAGGAACACCCCTAGTGGGCTTTTGAGCAGGGAATCCTTCCTCCCCCCATGTTTACCTCCGGGATAGCGACAAATAATGTTGTTAATTTTGGGGGGGCCATAGCGCAGCGGTGGGGGGGGGGGGCAGAGAGCGATGGTGGGGGGGGGGGGAGAGAGCGGTCGGGGGACACAGAGGCATGTCGTGAGGCAGAGAACATGCCTCTGTGTCCCATCTGCCCCACCCCCCACGAACTACCTCACGTTCTCTTTAAGGTTATAATATAATGAGTTCAGTTGTTGGTCAAACATTCTGTCTCCTTACCAGTCAGGTGACTGCATTGAAACTGTCTAACTGTCTACTGATAGACTTTTTCACTTGTCCTTGTCATTTTGTAATTGAAGCTAGCTACAATAGTATTAGGAATGCACGAGGTATGAGGAAAAAAGCTGAAATTTGTATGATTTTATTGTTTTTTTTTACATGGAGGAGATGCAAAATCGGAAACATGAACTAATGAAAAAATAATCCTGAATTGAGAACGGCCCACTGACTTTCATTATTTGTGCAGAAGTGCACAATTTACGCTATGCAACAAAATGCGTGCAACTTCAAGAAGTGTGAGCTCTGCCTAATGGTCCGCATACATGGTATACAGTTTTTGATTTTTTTTTTCCGATTAGATAATTTTGTTTGATCATTCCGTTAGATCGAAAAAAATCACATGGTTGTTTTTGAGGTACCATACACGAACGGTTGATGTGTCAGAAAATCTGGAAAACATTATTGAATATAAAGCTTTTTCCAACATGTCCGATTGAATTTTTATTTTAAAGAAACGGGATAACTGTTCGTTTTTCTTGATCGAAAAAAAGATTATTTTCGACTTTCATTCGATTCGATCATTTTGGTCAGATAAATGGGAAAATCAAACGTTTTTATTGTACCGTGTTTGGGCACCTTAAGTGTGATCCTTATTAGCAAGGAAATATTATGAATAAGAAAAAAATAAAAATTTGCCAAATTAAATTGGCCCCAAGCACTTGCAAGTCACTAATTAAATTGGTGGATAAAAGATTATATGGAATAGGGATAATTGAAAGCTGGCGGGAACACCAAGGAGTGGGGACGTCTCACTGCTGGAGTCCAAATGAAACCAGCTGTTGACGCAGGCAATGAGATCCCTCCTAGAATTGAAATATTACTTATTTTTCAAAGTAGACTTCATAGACTTCATATAGAGAATATCACCTTTCTGAGGTAGAAAATATCCCCAATATAGAAAAATGTTCTGTACTGAGAACAAATAAGTAATATTAATACAGGATATAGAAGAGAGAAATAGCAGATATGGCCATTCCCATTGTTACCCCAGTTTACACTAATGAGTTTCTTAATGCAACACTTTAATTTCAATTAGACCATGTCACCTATTCTATGCATCCCATGAGCTTATCATTTATTTTTTTAGGACTGTTTCTGATTAAAACAAGGACATTATTCTTCTCGATGAATAATTCAGAGGCTATTGATCAAACTTTGAACATTTCAGAGAAATTAAATTCCAGGTCGCTGTACTTTCTTGAATACAACAATGTCTCCAATAAGAGATATAGCACTCAATTCAGCCTAAGTGCAGGACAGGTATTCCACATATACAACAGTGCTACTAAAATATAAATAAGAATGAGCTTTTAAAAAGATTTGACACATTTTTTGTGGAAATTTCATTTATTACAATCAGTGATAAAATGTTGATTTACTATTTATAAAATCGGTTAATTATGAAATATTTTATAATTATTATTTGGAGGCAGAATGTAAACCTGTGGAGCAGAAATGAATTGTTATAAACTTATCTGACGCTGCTGCCCTTGGCTCCACTGGCGTTTCTGGGCAGCGGCAGAGGCTGCTTATTTCATTTCCATCTGACGGCATCCCAGGCTCCCCTGTGCATGTGAGTCAGCGCGGCGGTTCCGGCCGTGTCTCTAGGTGGGCGCGCACGATTCAGAGTAGCCTTTATAGGCTAATGAGGTGGGTGTGAGGCGTGTCAGCTTACGTAATAGTCAGCTGACACTGAATTCCGCAGAAGCGCTGCTGATTGGCTGGAATTTACGGGGGTGTGGTTCTGTACTTACCTCTGTATTTAAGTTCTGACTTGTCAGTTGTCCAGTGTCCGTTATAGCTATCAGTTCGCTGAGCGCTGGACCTTGCTTTACTACTGTGCCTAGTCAGCTGGCTTGCAGAGCTATATATATATGCAGACACTGCAGATATATATGTACTCTAGTTACTGTAGATCAGTATTGTATTTGTATTTTGTAATATCTGTTATCTACCTTATTCTTCTGATATATTATATTCTGTGTATGACCCGGCTTGCCCCTCACTTTGATTTTGTCTCATTCTTCTTGTACTGCAGTCATCTGATAATTGTTATGATCTCGGCCTGTTAAACGACTCTGTCTCTGCCTTATCCTTTGGTACCTCTGTTTCTGATACGTGTATGACCTTTGGCTATTCCTGACTTCCCGATATCTTACATTCTAAGTATCTAGTGTTCAGGCATTACACGAATAGTGCTAAATATATTACCGTGTATTAGTGATGCTCGGATACCCCTTTTTATTATTCGAGTTTGGTCGAATTCGAATAGTAAATTATTCGTGTTCGGTCGAATATTCGAATCAAATTTTTTTTACTATTCGATTCGACCTCGGACTTCGAGCTCACTATTCGAGTCGGTATTCGAGCTCATTATTCGAGCTGACTATTCGAATTGGCCTTAAATAGCTTCCAACACTTGTTTTGAGGGTGAATGATGCAAGAAACATCTTTTTTTACAAGTAACAACAGCAAGTGAGTATGTGGGGATGTTCCTTTAAAAAAAAAAAAAAAGGTGGAAAGAGAAGTTGTGTCCAAAAAGTTGTTCAGTACTGTATATACTTCTTCTTCTTCTTTATCTTCTATATCTTCTTCTTCTATATCTTCTTCTTCTATTTCTTCTTCTATATCTTCTTCTATATCTTCTTCTATGTCGTCTTCTTCTTCTTCTTCTTCTTCTTCTTCTTCTTCATCATCATCTTCTTCTTCATCTTCTTCTTCATCATCTTCTTCTTCTTCATCTTCTTCATCTTCTTCATCTTCTTCATCTTCTTCTTCTTCATCTTCTTCTTCTTCATCTTCTTCTTCTTCATCATCATCTTCTTCTTCTTCATCTTCTTCATCTTCTTCTTCTTCATCTTCTTCATCTTCTTCTTCTTCATCTTCTTCATCTTCTTCTTCTTCATCTTCTTCTTCTTCTTCTTCTTCTTCTTCTTCTTCTTCTTCTTCTTCTTCTTCTTCTTCTTCTTCTTCTTCTTCTTCTTCTTCTTCTTCTTCTTCTTCTTCTTCTTCTTCTTCTCCTTCTTCTTCTTCTCCTTCTTCTTCTTCTTCTTCTTCTTCTTCTCCTTCTTTTTCTATATCGTCTTCTTCTTCTTCACTTATTTCTCTTTTATATTTTTTTTTAAAGAAATGCAGCTATTTTTGAGCGTAATAAATAGCTGGTGGCGCATGCATGTTGGAAGCGCCATTATATGTGCTCCCTGGCAGTGGAAACACACAGACAGCAGAAGGTAAATTCAGCAGCAGGAGGAGGAGGATGATTGTGTGGCAGCAGGCAGTCAATGAGGCAGGCAGCGAGACGAGACATAATAGGCTGTGGTAGCTAGCGGTGGTACCAGGCCGTAAATACACAGCATGAGGTTCCAGACAGCGGTCGTGAAGCCCACATCATGTCCAATACACAACTGGGACAACACAGTTTTCAACCCGGACACCTCTAAAAATAATATCACACAGTATTAATAAAAAGTATATATAATTTTTTGGTTTTTTTAAAGAAATGCAGCTATTTTTGAGCGTAACAAATAGCTGGTGGCGCACGCATGTTGGAAGCGCCATTGTATGTGCTCCCTGGCAGTGGAAACACACAGACAGCAGGAGGTAAATTCAGCAGCAGGAGGAGGAGGATGAGTGTGTGGCAGCAGGCAGTCAATGAGGCAGGCAGCGTGACATAATAGCCCTGGTACCTAGCGGTGATACCAGGGCTGTAAATAAACACAGCAGGAGGTCCCAGACAGCGGTCGTGCAGCCCACATCGTGTCCAATACACAACTGGGACAACACAGTTTTCAACCCGGGCACCTCAGAAAAATTAAACCTTTTTTTTTTTTATGGTTTATTTGTTTTGTTTTTACAACAAATTACACAGACAGATATAGCTATTGTTTGACGTAATAGCTGGTGGCAGAGTGGCAGCAGAAGTTAAATCTGTGTACCCTGGCAGTGGGAAACACAGACAGACAGCAGAAGGGCAGTACACAGCAGCCCACTGTAGGTGTAAAATGTGTGGCTGCAGGCGACGTAATAGTCAAAGTGAACCAGGCTGGCTTAGTGAGCAGGAGCCAGGAGGTGGTAAAGAGTGGTAAGGCACATTAACGATGGTTCTTCCGGTAGCCAGTTCATGTCCCCCTCTCGCCGACAACAGGGGCCAGGAACTCGCCTTCCACCCATGCCTGGTTCATCTTGAGAAACGTCAGTCTGTCCACAGACTTGTGAGACAGACGTGAGCGTTTCTCGGTGACCACGCCACCAGCTGCACTGAAGCAGCGCTCGGACAGCACGCTGGAAGGGGGACAGGACAGCACTTCCAGGGCGTACTGCGCCAGCTCGCTCCAGATCTCCAGGCGCTTGACCCAATACTCCATGGGATCAACAGGGGCATCGCTGTCAAGCCCGCTGTAGGACCCCATGTAGTCAGCCACTATTCGGGTCAGGCGCTGGCTGTGACCGGAGGAGGATGCTGCTGCATGCACCTCCTCTCTAGTCACTGCTGCCGGAGCCTCTACAGTCCTGTAGAGCTCGTTGCTGAGAGACAGCAGGTCTGTGGGGCGCTTGCTGCTGGATGCAGGCACCTGCTGCTGCCTCTGTGCTGGCTGGACAGTGGGGGTGGAAGGCTGGGTGAAGGCTTCCTCCAAGCGCTCAACAAGGGCCTGCTGCAAGCTCCTTATTTGTTGCGCTGGGTCTCCTCCTGCAGGCGGCAGGAACTGGCTCAACTTCCCTTTGAGGCGTGGGTCCAACATCATGCTGATCCAGATGTCCTCCCTCTGCTTCATCTGGATCACCCTGGGGTCCTTGCGCAGGCACGTCAGCATGTGCGCTGCCATTGGGAAGAGGCGGGCCACGTGTGCTGGCACATCGACGGCAGTGCTGTCCTCATCCTCCTCCTCTGCCTCCTCAGCCTCATCCTCTCTCCACCCCCGCACCAACTCAGCTGCGCTGTGCTGATCCCCCTCATCAGCAGCAAGGTCAGGGACCTCCACCAAGTCCTCCTCCTCCTCCCCCTCAGAGGTGGACTGTGCAGCTGCATGACGCTCCTGCTGGTCCAAGGCTGCTGCTCCCTGTTCCAGCAAAGCATCGAGGGCCCTGTTCAGCAGACAAACCAGGGGCACCCACTCGCAGACCATAGCATGGTCCCTGCTCACCATGTTAGTGGCCTGCAGAAAGGGAGCCAGCACTAAGCACACCTGCTGCATGTGCCTCCAGTCATCATCGGGGACGATGGACGGGATGTTGCTGATCCTGTCCCTTCTCTGAGCGGCGGACACAGTGGCCAGGGCAAGGTACTGGTTGACAGCGTGCTTCTGTTCAACCAGACGCTACAACATCGCCAGGGTGGAGTTCCAGCGAGTCGGAACGTCAAGGATCAGCCGATGGCGTGGCAGCTCCAGCTCCTTTTGCACGTCTTCCAGGCTCGCACAGGCTGCAGCCGAGCGCCGGAAGTGACGCACAACGTTCCTTGCCGTTTCCAGCAGTTCGCCCATCCCCTGGTAGGTGCGCAAGAACTTCTGCACCACCAGGTTCAGCACGTGGGCAAGACAGGGGATGTGGGTCAGGTTTCCCCTGTCTATTGCAGCAACCAGATTGGCCCCATTGTCGGCCACTACCTCTCCGACTCTGAGGCCTCTGGGGGTCAGCCAAATCCTCTCCTGCTCCTGGAGTTTGGCCAACACATGGGTTGCCGTCAGTTTGGTCTTCCCAAGGCTGACCAAGTGCAGCAGCGCTTGGCAGTGGCGGGCCTTCACGCTGCTGCTGAGGCGGGGGGTTTGGCCAGGTGTGCCGGAGGATCGGAGGAACCTGCTGCAGTTCCCCTGACCCTGCGGGGTGGCACCACCCACTGTGTTGCTGCTGCTGCTGTGCCCGCTGCTGCTCTCCCATCCTCACCCCCTTCCACCAAGCTGACCCAGTGGACAGTGAAGGACAGGTAGCGGCCTGTCCCGAAGCGGCTGCTCCAGGAGTCTATGGTGACGTGGACCCTTTCACCAACCGCGTGCTCCAGCCCTCGCTCCACACTGGCCATCACAAAGCGGTGCAGTGCAGGAATGGCCTTGCGGGCGAAGAAGTGTCTGCTGGGGAGCTGCCGCACGCGACGGCTGCTGGGAGGCAGAGCCCTAACCACCCCCTGGAAGGACTCGCTCAAAAGGCTCTGGCGTGGCCTTTTGCTTGCACGGGAATCAGCAGACACAGCAGAGGAGGCCACTGAGGACTGGCTGCCAGAACAGGCCTCAGTGTCGGTGGCAGGAGTTGCAGAGGGGGGAGGAGCACTGCGTTTCCGCACTCCTGCTGGTGCTGCTGGAGGAGCAGGAGGGCGGGTGGCTGCTGTTGCTGCTGCTGCTGCTGCTGAAGGCTGTGCAGTGATGGGTGTGGTGCCACTGCCAGCACCAGATGCCTTCAGCCTCTGGAACTCCTCATGCTGGTGGAAATGTTTCGCAGCAAGGTGGTTGATGAGTGAGCTGGTGCTGAACTTTAAGGGGTCTGCACCTCTGCTCAACTTCCGCTGACAGTGGTTGCAAGTGGCGTACTTGCTGTACACTGTGGGCATGGTGAAAAACCGCCAGATTGGTGACAAAAACAACCCCCTACGGCCTGGAGCCGCTGCTGCCTGTCTCCCTGTGGTGGTTGGGGCGGGGGCTTGGGTGCAGCTGGTGGTGGTACTGGCAGATGCTGCTGCTGCTGAGCCTGAGACACCAGCAGGCTGTGGGACCTGCCTACTGCTGCCAATGCTTGCAATGATGCACCTCCTTGCAAGGCCCACAAGCGCATCCTCCTCCTCCTCAGAGCTGCTGATGACGACATCCCCTGGAGCTGGTGGCACCCAGTCTTTGTCTGTCACCGTGTCATCATCATCCTCCCCCTCCTGAAACATGTCCTGCTGGGATGATGACCCCCCAAACTCCTCTCCTGATGCATGGATGGGCTGCTTGACTGTCGCCACAGTCTTGCTGTCCAATCCCTCCTCCCCCAAAGTGCCCATCAGCATCTCCTCCTCAAAATCGCCAACAACAGCAGACAATACCCTGATGGTGCCTGGGGTCAAAAAACTGCTGAATGACAGGTCGGCGACTGACGGTGAACTTGCCTCCTTCCCAGGCCCTGCTGGGCGGCTGCTGCGAACAGGGGTGGTGGTGGTGGTGGTGGTGGTGGTGAGGGTGGAGGCCTCGGATGCAGAGCTGATGGCGGGCTGCTCATCCTCTGTCATCAGTTGCACCACAGTGGCTGCATCCTTTTCCTCAATGGGACGTTTCCGACCCGGCTGGAGGAAAATCGGAGCAGGTGCTACACGCTGCTGCTGCTGTGTCTCTGCAGCGTGAGTTGCAGATGCTCCTGCTGGGCGGCGCCCAAGGCGTCCACGGCCAGTGGCTATAGGAGGAATGTTAGCCACTGACGCTGCTGCTGCTGCTGCTGCGGAACTGTGCATGGTGGCGCGGCCGCGGCTTGCCACAATGCTGCTCCCTCTCCTCCTGATTCCCTTGCTGCCCTTCCCCTTGCCCAAACCGCGCTGGCTGCCACTTCCAGACATCTTAGATGTTTTGGGCGTAAACACAAAAGTTTTTAAAAAGGGCGGGTGAAAAGTGGGGTACTTTAATGGAGTGGGTTGGTGGGTGAGGTGACACTAATCACTAACTGATTAGATCGCTAACTGATTAGTACAGTACAAATACAAAATACAATAATCGGTAATCAGTAAGTGTGAACAGTGAACAGTGAGTGTGTCCCCTAGTACACTAACTAGAAAATACAATAATCAGTAGTAATCACTCAGATTCAGTAGAAGGAAATAGAGTGTGTGTACACTACAGACAGTGAGTGCACGCACGCGCACACACGCGCAGGAGCTAGCCTATGAACAGTGACTGAGTGAGTGTCCCTACCCTAGTACAGTAAGTAAGTAGTAACAGTCAGGAAGTACAACTAGAAATTACAATAATCAGATTCAGTAGTAATCACAAGGAAATAGAGTGTGTGTACACTACAGACAGTGCACGCGCACACACACGCAGGAGCTAGCCTATGAACAGTGACTGAGTGAGTGTCCCTAGTACAGTAAGTAAGTAGTAACAGTCAGGAAGTACAACTAGAAATTACAATATTCAGTAGTAATCACAAGGAAATAGAGTGTGTGTACACTACAGACAGTGAGTGCACGCACGAGCACACACGCGCACACACGCGCAGGAGCTAGCCTATGAACAGTGACTGAGTGAGTGTCCCTAGTACAGTAAGTAAGTAGTAACAGTCAGGAAGTACAACTAGAAATTACAATAATCAGTAGTAATCACAAGGAAATAGAGTGTGTGTACACTACAGACAGTGAGTGCACGCACGCGCACACACGCGCAGGAGCTTGCCTATGAACAGTGACTGAGTGAGTGTCCCTACCCTAGTACAGTAAGTAAGTAGTAACAGTCAGGAAGTACAACTAGAAATTACAATAATCAGATTCAGTAGTAATCACAAGGAAATAGAGTGTGTGTACACTACAGACAGTGCACGCGCACACACACGCAGGAGCTAGCCTATGAACAGTGACTGAGTGAGTGTCCCTAGTACAGTAAGTAAGTAGTAACAGTCAGGAAGTACAACTAGAAATTACAATATTCAGTAGTAATCACAAGGAAATAGAGTGTGTGTACACTACAGACAGTGAGTGCACGCACGCGCACACACGCGCAGGAGCTAGCCTATGAACAGTGACTGAGTGAGTGTCCCTAGTACAGTAAGTAAGTAGTAACAGTCAGGAAGTACAACTAGAAATTACAATAATCGGTAGTAATCACAAGGAAATAGAGTGTGTGTACACTACAGACAGTGAGTGCACGCACGCGCACACACGCGCAGGAGCTAGCCTATGAACAGTGACTGAGTGAGTGTCCCTAGTACAGTAAGTAAGTAGTAACAGTCAGGAAGTACAACTAGAAATTACAATAATCAGATGCAGTAATCAGTAGTAATCACAAGGAAATAGAGTGTGTGTACACTACAGACAGTGCACGCGCACACACACGCAGGAGCTAGCCTATGAACAGTGACTGAGTGAGTGTCCCTAGTACAGTAAGTAAGTAGTAACAGTCAGGAAGTACAACTAGAAATTACAATATTCAGTAATCAGAAGGAAATAGAGTGTGTGTACACTACAGACAGTGCACGCACACACACGGTCACACGCAGGAGCTATGAACAAACAGTGACAGTGAGTGTCCTAGTACAGTTATATAACTACAATACAAAATACAATCACTCAGTACTAGTAAAGGACAGCAGAAATACTGGTATAGATGAGAAATAAACTAACAGAGGACAGGAGAGAACAGCTGAGCTGCCCACACAGGCAGGCCCTGAGGCCTAAAGTTGTGTAAGCTTGCCTGCAGCAGCTGGCTCTCTAGTAGCACACAAGCTACTAACTAAAATACAATGTCTATCTAACTAACAACAATATAGGTGTATATAGGAGGTGTATGTGAGCAAAAACGCTAGGTGAATGACCACAATAAAGCTCTTGCTAAGCCAAAGCACAAAGGAGCAGATCTCTCTCTGTACAAAGTCAGGCAAGGACGGAAAAACCGAACATGGCGGCCGCTATTTATAGGGTAGGGGCTGGCCAGGGTCCCCCTCAGTGATTGGCTGCCATCAGAGGGCCTGGGAGCCCTCTGATTGGCTCTGAGGACATCAATCTGGGCTATGACGCTATTCGAGCTCGGTATTCGAGCTCGAATAGCGCTGTTAGCTCGAATAGCGCGAATAGTGAATGTGCTATTCGAGTTTACTCGAATAGCCCATTCGAATATCTCCAGCTATTCGGAGCTCGAATACCGAGCTCGAATAGCTGAAAAAGAGCTCGAATATTCGAGCTACTCGAATATTCGAGCTCTGTTGAGCACCACTGCCGTGTATTCCGGCATGTAAGACGACTGGGTGTATAAGCTGACCCTCCAACTTTTCCTGTTAAAATATGGAGTTTGGGATATACTCGCCGTAAAAGACTACCACTCTTCCAATGCACACCAAATAAAAATAAAAAAAACATATACTGGTTCTATGTATGAACTGCATTAGGTAACTCCAGTTGTTTTTGAGATAAATTACAAACAGGTGAAATATAATCCAAACCAATTAGCCAATCCCCCATCAGATTAATTTTTTGGGGAGCGTGGAAAGGGAAGGCGGAGAAAAGCTCTATGCAAATGTTAGCATTGTTATTAATTTTTTAAACTTCTAAGGTAAAATAATCATAGTTAAATGGTCTTACAGCAGATGGACAGGAATTTCATCTCCTGGCTTCCTTTAAATAACATACCACAAATGTTCTATGAATCTGCACGGGTGATCACTGCTGCTCTTCTGCTGAATATTACTGGAGAGGGTGTAGCTATGGGTGCCACTCACCCTTCCTATCATTGTTACCTTTAGAAAGGAGTGGGGCAATGCCTTCTACTTAACACCCCCCCCCCCCACACACACACACACACACACTGACACACACGCCTCCCAATATGACAACAGTGTCACAACAGGGCTTGTGGAATGCAATGTGAAAAGTTGTGTGACAAGATGTCCCTTGTCTTCTTCTTCTTAAAGAGAAACTCCAACCTAGAATTGAACTTTATCCCAATCAGTAGCTGATACCCCCTTTTACATGAGAAGAAGCTCTGAGTACCGCGGTACTTTTGGCAGTTTGTTACAATGTAACAAGGTTCACAGACAGGAATTAACTGTTTAGAGCTGTCTCTAACAGCCAAAACAGCTAGGAGCAGCTACATAACGTGCCCACTGTAAAAATGTCTCCATGTAATAAATGTCAGAATGTAAATCGCGCAGAGGAAAGATTTTACAATGAGCAAACACTGACTAAATCATTTATACATAATTATGGTAAAAAATGAAGCACTTTTTTTACTACATTATTTTCACTGGAGTTCCTCTTTAAAATTCCTGGCCTGTTTTTAAAGGAAGGAGCAATGTCCGAGGGTACAAGAGTGTTTTCTGGACAACTGAATCTAGAGTTAGTGTAAGGAGGGGTAGATGTGATACTACCACTAACATTTAAAAAGTGTAAGGTCGGTATTTGGGATGGTCAACTAAATGCAAATAATTCTGAGTTGATGCAGCATATTATTATGCAAATTTGGAAAATAGACTTAGATTATGAAAATGGATTTTGACATGTTTTCTTAGGGCAGGTTTTCTGCCATTAAAATAAATATATATTTTTAACTGGGCATTATTATTTTAATACTTTATGAGATAATAAGTAAAGAATTAGAAAATTACCTTTTATACTTATTTGGCTGGGTAGGGATAGTGATCTGGTTGTATGTGGTCCAGTGTTAGCCATGGATAGTCATGGAGAGTGCCCCGGACCTTTCCAGATCCTAGCAATGGCCCTGGCTTTGAATACGGTTGTTTTAGTTCCAAAACACGAGATTCCAAATTCAAACACCAAAACTTCCCCTGATAACCACCACAAAGCCACATGTTAGCGTCTGTGAATGTGTACACGGCAGTGGCTGATAACTTGTGGCTGAGAAGTGGTAACCCCATTGCTTCCCAACTATCCTTGTGAGCTGTCTTTAAATACATTTCCAAGGCTAAAGCCCCACCTGATAATTAGGAGCGAAGTGCCACCATCAGGCATGGGGCTGCATAATACTGATGCAGAGGAGAAGAAAGTTCACACTCCCAACTGGCAAGGAACGTGATCGCTCATGGGCACACCAAGTGGGTGAGTATTGTGATAAAACCAGGACATGGTCAAGGTAACTCAGTGTACTGCTGGAACCCGATTTCACACAAAGCATCCCGATGCAGCTTCTATGGCCAGAGTCACCCATCAAAGGCCCGTTTTTTAACTTTATAAAGTTCTGTCACTAGTTTCATTAATTGAAACTAGTGACATGGTTTAGAAAAAGGAAAAATCGCTCAACTCTTACTAAGACCTGGACAGTGCCCGGCCCAGGACAGCCAGTCCAATATAAACAGTGAAGAAGAGGAAGGTCCGCACTATGTCTAAAAAAATGCAAAAACTTTATTTTGGACGTATCCAATAAAATTGACCGGCAATCACAACATGCTTACATGTTTCAGACCAATGTGGTCCTTAGTCATAGCCAGAGGCATAGCTAGGGCGTTCAGCGCCCGGGACAAAGACTATTAATGCGCCCTCTAAGGAGTGTGCGCCACGCCAAAAAGGGGCGTGGCCACACAGCAGAATGTGGGTGTGGTAATGGATGGGGCCAAATATACATGACCTTAGCAGTGGTGTAAAAGGTCTGCCAGGGAAGTTTGAGCTCTGCCATAGTGTTCCCCCCCCCCCTCCCCCCAATATACATGTAATCTGACAGCATTTCACCAAAAATACATATAATTTGTCAGAGGTTCCTCCAAAATACAGATAATATGGCAATAGTTCCCCCAAAATAGACATAATCTGGCAGCAGTGGTTTCCCCAACATACATATAATCTGGCAGCTGTTCCCCAAAATACACTTAATCTGGCAGCAGCGGTTCTCCAAAAATACAGATAATCTGGCAGCAGTTCCCCCAAAATAGGTGCCCCCAGTATAGGTAACCAGGTCTATAGGTGTCCCCAGTAGAAGTAACCAGGCCTATAGGTGTCCCCAGAATAGGTAGCCAGGTGTATATGTGTCCCCAGTATAAGTGGCCAGGTGTATATGTATCCCCAGTATATGTAGCCAGGTGTATATGTCCCCAGGGGTATAGGTGTCCCCAGAATAAGTAGGCAGGTCTATAGTAGTCCCCAGAATAGGTAGCCACGGGTATGAATGTTCCCAGTATAGGTAGCCAGGTGTATAGATGTCCCCAGTATATGTAGCCAGGGGTATATGTCCCCAGTATATGTAGCCAGGGGTATATGTCCCCAGTATATGTAGCCAGGGGTATATGTCCCCAGAATATGTAGTCAGGGGTATATGTCCCAGGATATGTAGCCAGGGGTATATGTCCCAGTATATGTAGTCAGGGGTATATGTCCCCAGTATATGTAGTCAGGGGTATATGTCCCAGTATATGTAGCCAGGGGTATAGCAGTCCCCAGTATAGGTAGCCAGGGGTATATGTCCCCAGTATATGTAGTCAGGGGCATATGTCCCCAGTATATGTAGCCAGGGGTATATGTCCCAGTATACGTAGCCAGGGGTATATGTCCCAGTATATGTAGCCAGGGGTATATGTCCCAGTATATGTAACCAAGGGTATATGTCCCAGTATATATAGCCAGGGGTATATGTCCCCAGTATATGTAGCCAGAGGTATATGTCCCCAGTATACGTAGCCAGGGGTATATGTTCCAGTATATGTAGCCAGGGGTATATGTCCCCAGAATATGTAGTCAGGAGTATGTGTCCCAGTATATGTAGCCAGGGTTATATGTCCCAGTATATGTAGCCAGGGGTATATGTCCCCAGTATATGTAGTCAGGAGTATATGTCCCCAGAATATGTAGTCAGGAGTATGTGTCCCAGTATATGTAGTCAGGGGTATACGACCCCAGTATATGTAGTCAGGGGTATATGTCCCAGTACATGTAGCTAGGGATATAGTAGTCCCCAGTATAGGTAGTCAGGTGTCTTTGAGCAGACCAGACTAGTGGCGCAGAGCTAACTCCGGCGGCTGCAAGAGTAGCGGTAAGTCCCCGCCTGCTGCAGCCACCGACACTACACTGTACAGAATTCTGGGAGATGAGAGAGAGGGGGAAGGGGAGAAGGGGAGCCCTAAGGTGAGGGAAGGGGCTGCTGCTGTGCCCGCTGCTCCCCATTCACTGCGCTCCCCGCAGGCCAGGGATATATATATATATACAAGGAGTGCAGAATTATTAGGCAAATTAGTATTTTGACCACATCATCCTCTTTATGCATGTTGTCTTACTCCAAGCTGTATAGGCTCGAAAGCCTACTACCAATTAAGCATATTAGGTGATGTGCATCTCTGTAATGAGAAGGGGTGTGGTCTAATGACATCAACACCCTATATCAGGTGTGCATAATTATTAGGCAACTTCCTTTCCTTTGGCAAAATGGGTCAAAAGAAGGACTTGACAGGCTCAGAAAAGTCAAAAATAGTGAGATATCTTGCAGAGGGATGCAGCACTCTTAAAATTGCAAAGCTTCTGAAGCGTGATCATCGAACAAACAAGCGTTTCATTCAAAATAGTCAACAGGGTCGCAAGAAGCGTGTGGAAAAACCAAGGCGCAAAATAACTGCCCATGAACTGAGAAAAGTCAAGCGTGCAGCTGCCAAGATGCCACTTGCCACCAGTTTGGCCATATTTCAGAGCTGCAACAACACTGGAGTGCCCAAAAGCACAAGGTGTGCAATACTCAGAGACATGGCCAAGGTAAGAAAGGCTGAAAGACGACCACCACTGAACAAGACACATAAGCTGAAACATCAAGACTGATTTTTCTAAGGTTTTATGGACTGATGAAATGAGAGTGAGTCTTGATGGGCCAGATGGATGGGCCCATGGCTGGATTGGTAAAGGATAGAGAGCTCCAGTCCGACTCAGACGCCAGCAAGGTGGAGGTGGAGTACTGGTTTGGGCTGGTATCATCAAAGATGAGCTTGTGGGGCCTTTTCAGGTTGAGGATGGAGTCAAGCTCAACTCCCAGTCCTACTGCCAGTTTCTGGAAGACACCTTCTTCAAGCAGTGGTACAGGAAGAAGTCTGCATCCTTCAAGAAAAACATGATTTTCATGCAGGACAATGCTCCATCACACGCGTCCAAGTACTCCACAGCGTGGCTGGCAAGAAAGGGTATAAAAGAAGAAAAACGAATGACATGGCCTCCTTGTTCACCTGATCTGAACCCCATTGAGAACCTGTGGTCCATCATAAAATGTGAGATTTACAAGGAGGGAAAACAGTACACCTCTCTGAACAGTGTCTGGGAGGCTGTGGTTGCTGCTGCACGCAATGTTGATGGTGAACAGATCAAAACACTGACAGAATCCATGGATGGCAGGCTTTTGAGCGTCCTTGCAAACAAAGGTGGCTATATTGGTCACTGATTTGTTTTTGTTTTGTTTTTGAATGTCAGAAATGTATATTTGTGAATGTTGAGATGTTATATTGGTTTCACTGGTAAAAATAAATAATTGAAATGGGTATATATTTATTTTTTGTTAAGTTGCCTAATAATTATGCACAGTAATAGTCACCTGCACACACAGATATCCCCCTAAAATAGCTAAAACTAAAAATAAACTGAAAACTACTTTCAAAAATATTCAGCTTTATATTAATGAGTTTTTTGGGTTCATTGAGAACATGGTTGTTGTTCAATAATACAGTTATTCCTCAAAAATACAACTTGCCTAATAATTCTGCCCTCCCTGTATATATATATATATATATATATATACACACACACACACACACACAGTGGGATGCAAGAGTTTGGGCAACCTTGTTAATCGTCATGATTTTCCTGTATAAATCGTTGGTTGTTACGATAAAAAAATCAGTTAAATATTTCATATAGGAGACACACACAGTGATATTTGAGAAGTGAAATGAAGTTTATTGGATTTACAGAAAGTGTGCAATAATTGTTTAAACAAAATTGGGCAGGTGCATTGTCATGATCGCTGCTGCAGCAGGTATTGCTGGAAATAGTAGTGCTGCAGCTCAGGCAGTTCTGATCTCTTTCCATGCAAGCTGCATAGCTTTGTCTGTCTTTCCCTGCTGTCAGCTTGTGACTGATTATCATTCACCTGTGTGGGAACCTGCATGTCTGCTCCCATTGGATGACCTCAGTATAAAGATCTGCTTCCTGCAGGACTCCTCGGGTTTTCATAGCTTCAGTTTAAGCCTGCCTTGCTGTCGCTTCAGCCCCAGATCGTGTTTCTTGTTCTAAAGATACTTTGCTGGTTTTGCATCATATATTGGTTCATTGCCCATATATATGTATACCAGCACGTTTATTATTTTCCTTGTATTCGTGTTACGTTGATACATCAGTGACGCTGATATATACGTACAGGAACTGTTTATATCCTGTGTTCAGTTAGTCAGTTCCAGCACGTTTTGGTGGTTGCGCGTATCGTGATCACCCGTGCTGAGCTAGTTATCCTGTTCCTGGTCCTGTTTGTGGATTGCGTTCATCTCTGCGTAGAGATAGCGAATCCTTCTGAATCCTGTCCTGTTTTCGTTTGTGGATTGCGTTCATCTCTGCGAAGAGATAGCAAATCCTTCTGAGTCCTGTTCCCTGTATTGCTCCAGTTCTAGTCAGTGTTCCTGCTTATGTCATATATCGGTTCATTGCCGATATATACATATGTTAGTCAGACGTTACAAATAGTTTCATTGATAGCTGTAATTGTAATACGCTAGGAAAACATACTTATTGTATATTTATCTGTGTTACGTTCATCTATCTTGATCCTGCTATTTCCTGACTATCCTGTCCTGTCTTTGTGAGGCACGCCATCGCTGCAAACGCATTGGCTGCCTCATTCCAGTCTGTCTTGTTGTGGACGCTTGCTGTCACTGAGTAGTGGCTAGTTAAGCAAGCGTTCATTCTGTCTACCTGTCCTGATCTCCTCAGTTCTGGTTTATGCGCTCAGCGCTACTTTGCGCTGAGACGTTATAGCGAAAGTATTGTTTGTGGCTGTCGGATCTGCACTGGCTCTGTGCGCCACAATCTCCTATTGGAGTCAGTCCTCCCCTCCACTATACTAGGGATAGCCTGTTTCCTTGTGCTAGTGTGTGTACCTCCTTCACGTCAGCTCATGCGTTGCATGCTGACTGTGGAGAATACACCACCAAGCCTTACATGCATACATTTGGGCACCACAAAAAAGAAATGAAATCAATATTTAGTAGATCCTCCTTTTGTAGAAATTACAGCCTCTGAACGCTTCCTGTAGGTTCCAATGAGAGTCTGGATTCTGCTTGCTTATTTTGGACCATTCCTCTTTACACAACATCTCTTGTTCATTCAGGGTTGATGGCTTCCAAGCAAGGACAGCTCTCTTTAACTCACACCACAGATTTTCAATTATATTCAGGTCTGGGGACTGAGATGGCCATTCCAGAATGATGTACTCGTTCCTCTGCTTGAATACCTTAGTGGATTTTGAGCAGTGTTTAGGGTCATTGTCTTGTTGAAAGATCCGGCCTCGGTGCAGTTTCAGCTTTGCCACTGATTCCTGAACATTGGTCTCCAGAATCTGCTGATACTGAGTGGAATCCATACGTCCCTCAGCTTTGTCAAGATTCCCAGTCCCTGCACTGGCCCCCACAGCATGATGGAACCACCACCATATTTTACTGTAGGCAGCTGGTATTTTTCTTGGAATGCTGTGTTCTTTTTCCTCCATGCATAACGCCCCTTGTTATGCCCATATAACTCAATTTTAGTCTCACCAGTCCACAGCACCTTATTCCAAAATGAAGCTGGCTTGTCCAAATGTGGTTTAGCATACCTCAAGTGGCTCTGTTTGTGCTGTGGGCAGAGAAAAGGCTTCCTCTGCATAACTCTCACATACAGCATCTCCTTGTGTAAAGTGTGCTGAATAGTTGAACGATGCACAGTGACTCTATCTATCAGCAAGATGATGTTGTAAGTCTTTGATGCTGGTCTGTGGGTTGACTCTGACTGTTCTCACCATTTGTCGCTTCTGTCTATCCGAGATTTTTCTTGTTCTGCCACTTCGAGCCTTAGCTTGAACTGAGCCTGTGGTCTTCCATTTCCTCAATATGTTCCTAACTGTGGAAACAGACAGCTGAAATCTGAGACAGCTTTCTGTATCCTTCCCCTAAACCATGATGGTGAACAATCTTTGTCTTCAGGTCATTTGAGAGTTGTTTTGAGACCCCCATGTTGCTACTCTTCAGAGAAAATTAAAAAAGGAGGGAAACTTACAATTGACGCTCTTAAATACTCTTTCTCATAAGTGGATTCACCTGTGTATGTAGGTCAGGGGTCACTTAGCTTACCAAGCCAATTTAAGTTCCAGTAATTAGTTCTAAGGGTTTTGGAATCAATAAAATGACAACAGTGTCCAAATGTATGCACGTGCCTCATTTTATTTAAACAATTATTGCGCACTTTCTGTTAATCCAATAAACTTAATTTTACTTCTCAAATATCACTGTGTGTGTCTCCTATATGATATATTTAACTGACATTTTTTATCATAACAACCAATGATTTATACAGGAAAATCATGACTATTAACAAGGTTGCCCAAAATTTCGCACCCCACTGTATATAAACACCTCACAGTCACGGTGGGGCATCCCTAGGGACCCAGTGCCCGGGGGCACATGTCCTACCCCGCCCACCCCAAGCTACGCCCCTGGTCATAGCACAAGCTTGTTGCAATTGCTGGTCAATTTTATTGGATACGTCCATAATAAAGATTTTGCATTTCTTTGGACATAGTGCGGACCTTCCACTCCTTCACTAGTGACATGGTTGCTGCAGCCTTCATAATTATTATGCCCTCTTTTAATAAACTGCAATACGCAGCCTAAATAATTGCTTCTTTTTTCCTCTACTGTGTTTCTTAATACGACTTTGGCTCACTACTCATCTCAAGTAAACACAAACAGCCTCGGAAAAGCTCTTAGTATATAATAGGCTTCTGTGCTCAATAGCACATAACATGCTAATAGCTAGAGTGCAGCCTTCAGTTAAAGGTATCAAGAGGCTGTATGTCACTAAGTGGCTGGAGTCTTTCATCGACTCAATAGCTACAAGTAAACAATGTTTAACTAACCCTTATTACAAAACACTAATCCCTGAAATGGTGAAAAAATACTAATACAAGCATATATTCATTACTACGATGCAATTTATAGGCAGTCATTACATTTTTTAATTAAATAATGATAAATTACTTAGCAGTGATCATTGAAGGGACAAGAAATGAGGGCCAGTTACAAATTATGAAGGGTTCAGACTCTTCTCTATCTGGCAGAATGGTTTTATTTTTTGCTGTCACTGTCCTAGGTAGTTCTAGTACTAGTTGTGTAACTACAAATCATGTGGCCACTCAGTCAAACTTTTATAGGACCCACCAATGTTTACACCTTTTGCCTTGCCTACCCCTGGTGACCCTTCCACTTAAGGTGCCTGTCTTGCAAGGGTTATAAAACAAGTGCGGCCATCATGATCTTCACACCCATAGCAAGTATAGACACAAAAACACCTGATCTGAAGGATGGACACCTTTACTGGAGAGAGTTAAGTAGTAGTTGGGGCCCCCTTACAGCTCTTGGCTCCCCCTGCGTCTCTGGGACTGCTCCTCTGTAGTTATGCCTCCGACTACTACTGTCGTGTACAGTGGTCAGGTCATGTTAGGGTAAGTAATATTCTATACATGTACACTGTAGTACTGTCATGTACACTAGTCAGGTCATGTTAGGATAAGTAATATTCTATACATGTATACTGTAGCAGTGTTCTCCTCAGAATTTTTTTCCAGCCGGGTGGCATGAAAAAGTAGCCGGGTGGCATGAAGTAGTAGCCGGGTGAGGTGAAATAAGAGAATGCAGGGCCGGCACTTCTCTGCATAACTCTGCTTACAGCATAGGAGGAGGTGAGCCGATGACAGCCGGGTGCTCACCAAAACTAGCCGGGTGGAGCACCCAGGTAATAGAGCCTGGGGAGAACTCTGCTGTAGTACTGTCATGTACACTAGTCAGGTCATGTTAGGATAAGTAATATTCTATACATGTATACTGTAGTACTGTCATGTACACTAATCAGGTCATGTTAGGATAAGTAATATTCTATACACGTATACTGTAGTACTGTCATGTACAATAGTCAGGTCATGTTAGGATAAGTAATAGTCTATACACGTATACTGTAGTACTGTCCCGTACACTAGCCAGGTCATATTAGGATGAGTAATATTCTGTATGTTTATACTGTAGTACTGTCATGTACACTAATCAGGTCATATTAGGATGAGTAATATTCTATACATGTATACTGTAGTACTGTCATCTACATGAGTCAGGTCATGTTAGGATAAGTAATATTCTATATGTCTGTACTGTAGTACTGTCATGTATACTAGTCAGGTCATATTAGGATAAGTAATATTCTATACATGTATACTGTAGTACTGTCATGTACACTAGCCAGGTCATGTTAATATAAGTATAGTAAGTACATATACTGGGACATATACCCCTGCCTACATATACTGGGACATATACCCCTGTCTACATATACTGAGCACATATACCCCTGACTACATATACTGGGCACATATACCCCTGCCTACATATACTGGGCACATATACTCCTGACTACATATACTGGGACATATACCCCTAACTACATATACTGGGACATATACCCTTGACTACATATACCCCTGACTACATGTACTGGGCACATATACCCCTGACTACGTATACTGGGCACATATTCCCCTGACTACATATACTGGGCACATATACCCCTGCCTACATATACTGGGCACAAATACTCCTGACTACATATACTGGGACATATACCCCTGACTACATATACTGGGCACATATACCCCTGGCTACATATACTGGGACATATACCCCTGGCTACATACAGTGGTGTGAAAAACTATTTGCCCCCTTCCTGATTTCTTATTCTTTTGCATGTTTGTCACACTTAAATGTTTCTGCTCATCAAAAAACGTTAACTATTAGTCAAAGATAACATAATTGAACACAAAATGCAGTTTTAAATGATGGTTTTTATTATTTAGTGAGAAAAAAAACTCTAAACCTACATGGCCCTGTGTGAAAAAGTGATTGCCCCCCTTGTTAAAAAATAACTTAACTGTGGTTTATCACACCCGAGTTCAATTTCTGTAGTCAGCCCCAGGCCTAATTACTGCCACACCTGTTTCAATCAAGAAATCACTTAAATAGGAGATATCTGACACAGAGAAGTAGACCAAAAGCACCTCAAAAGCTAGACATCATGCCAAGATCCAAAGAAATTCAGGAACAAATGAGAACAAAAGTACTGTAAAGGTTATAAAGGTTATAAAGCCATTTCTAAAGCTTTGGGACTCCAGCGAACCACAGTGAGAGCCATTATCCACAAATGGCAAAAACAGGGAACAGTGAAGCTGCCTGCCAGGTTTTCCGTATTTTGGGGAACTGCTTCCAAATTATGTGTATGTTGGGGGAACTGCTGCTGCCACATTGTCTATTTTGGGGGAACCACTGCCGTATTATCTGTGTTTTGGAGGAATTTCTACCAGATTATGTGTCTTTTTGGTGAAATGCTGTCAGATTACATCTATTTTTGGGGGATACACACACTACGGCAGAGCTCAAACTTCCCGGGCAGACGTTCTACATCACTGCTAATGTCATGTATATTTGGCCCCACCCATGACCATGTCCACATTATGCTTGACCACGCCCATTTTTTGGCATACCCGTGAGTCCACTCACCTCTTTTTCCAGGACTAGACCCCTGTCTGGGCCCCATAGCAAAACGAAATGTATGCCGCCCCCCCCCCCCCCCACGACCTTCCAACCCCACGGACCTCGGACCTCCCACACAAACATTTTGTGGGGAAATCTTATTTCCCCACAAAATGAAACCAGATTGTCGGCAGATTTCCCTACAACATGCAACCAGATTGTCGGCAGATTTCCCCACAAAATGCAACCAGATTGTCGGCAGATTTCCACACAATATGCAACCAGATTGTTGGCAGATTTCCCCACAAAATGCAACCAGATTTTTGGCAGATTTCCCCACAAAATGCAACCAGATTTTAGGCAGATTTCCCTACAATATACAACCAGATTGTCGGCAGATTTCCCAACAAAATGCAACCAGATTGGCGGCAGATATCCCCAAAAATAGCAACCAGATTGGCGGCAGATTTCCCCAAAAAATGCAACTAGATTGATGGCAGATTTCCCTACAAATTGCAAACAGATTGTCGGCAGATTTCCACACAATATGCAACCAGATTGTCAGCAGATTTGCCAACAAAATGCAACCAGATTGGCGGCAGATTTCCCCACAAATTGCAACCAGATTGGCGGCAGATTTCCCAAAAAAATGCAACCAGATTGGCGGCAGATTTCCTAAAAAATGCAACCAGATTGGCGGCAGATTTCCCCACAAATTGCAACCAGATTGTCGGCAGATTTCCCCACAAATTGCAACCAGATTGTCGGCAGATTTCCCCAAAAATTGCAACCAGATTGGCGGCAGATTTCCCCACAAATTGCAACCAGATTGTCTGCAGATTTCCCCACATAATGCAACTAGATTGTTGGCAGATTTCCCCACAAATTGCAATCAGATTGTCGCCAAATTTCCCAACAAAATGCAGTATATGTAGCCAGGTCTATAGTGGGCTAACATTAATTACCTGGAGGGAGGGTGGTTGAGCAGGCTGGCACACTATTTGCGGAGCAGGCACTGCACTAAGTAGGCAGTTAAGTAACCGGGTGGCAGGGTAGGCAGATAGGTAGACGGGTGGGAGAGTAGGCAGATAGGTAGCCAGGTGGGCAGTTAGGTAGCTGGGTGGCAAGGTAGGCAGATAGGTAGAGGGGTGGGAGGGTAGGCAGATAGGTAGACGGGTGGGAGGGTAGGCAGTTAGGTAGCAGGGTAGGCAGATAGGTAGCTGGGTGGTAGGGTAGGCAGATAGGTAGCCAGGTGGGCAGCTAGGTAGCTGGGTGGCAGGGTAGGCAGATAGGTAGATGGGTGTGAGGGTAGGCAGTTAGGTAGCAGGGTAGGCAGATAGGTAGCTGGGTGGCAGGGTAGGCAGATAGGTAGACGGGTAGGCAGTTAGGTAGCAGGATAGGCAGATAGGTAGACGGGTAGGCAGTTAGGTAGCAGGGTTGGCAGATAGGTAGCTGGGTGGCAGGGTAGGCAGATAGGTAGCTGGGTGGCAGGGTAGGCAGATAGGTAGCTGGGTGGCAGGATAGGCAAATAGGTAGCTGGGTGGCAGGGTAGGCAGATAGGTATCTGGGTGGCAGGGTAGGCAGATAGGTAGCTGGGTGACAGGGTAGGCAGATAGGTAGCTGGGTGGCAGGGTAGGTAGCTGGGTGGCAGGGTAGGCAGATAGGTAGCTGGGTGGCAGGGTAGGCAGTTAGGTACCTGGGTGACAGGGTAGGCAGTTAGGTAGCTGGGTGGCAGAGTAGGCAGATAGGTAGCTGGGTGGCAGGGTAGGCAGTTAGGTAGCTGGGTGGGCAGTTAGGTAGCTGGGGTGGCAGGGTGGGCAGTTAGGTAGCTGGGTGGGAGGGTGGGCAGTTAGGTAGTTGGGTAGGCAGTTAGGTAGCTGGGTGGGAAGGTAGGCAGTTAGGTAGCTGGTTGGCAGGGTGGGCAGTTAGGTAGCCAGGTGGGAGAATGGGCAGTTAGGTAGCTGAGTGGGAGGGTGGGCAGTTAGGTAGCTGAGTAGGCAGTTAGGTAGCCGGGTGGGAGGGTAGGCAGTTAGGTAGCCGGGTGAGAACGTAGGCAGTTAGGTAGCCGGGTGGGAGGGTAGGCAGTTAGGTACCTTGGTGGGAGGGTAGGCAGTTAGGTAGCCGAGTGGGAGGGTAGGTAGCCGAGTAGTTTAGTGGGGTAGGGGCCCGACTCCTATCCCCCCTGCCTCAGCTGGGGTCCCCCGTCCATTTATCAGCGGTGGGAGAGGTGAGGGAGGGGGGCCCCCGAGGTGAGGGAGGGGGGCCCTGGCCGGCATAATTAAAAAAAAAAGTCCTCTCAGCAGCGGGCCCCCTGTGACGTAGGGCTGCCGCGGGCCCCATAGCAACGCTATGTTTGCTATACACATTGCTACACCACTGTGCCTGCGTCTGCTTGAAAACCTGAGTGCTGCATTGGCTGCAATGTGAATTTGTAGTCCATCCTTTATTTCTGAATGTGTAGGATGATCTGTCTATCTTCTACCCAAGCAAATTCTTATTCTATTTGGTGACTTTAGTGATTAATTCTTATCTGAGTAACAGTCTGCAAGAAAGGCTTTCTTCTAATTAATTAAAAGCAATTTATTAGATCAATGTAAAAAATTCTTGGTCTCTTTTAATTTGTTTGATCAAGAATTTGAACACTCTAATGAACTAATGTTTTAATATTTAATTATTACAAAGTCTTCTTTGCAGCCTCTCTAACCACTCATTGATTTTGTGTTTATACAGTATATTTAAATTTGTGCCTGGAGTTGAGGTTTAAAAAGGGAATTACATTCCGGTATAGTATACAAAACTTGATTTTCCTACTTGTTATTGGCCATAAAATAATCCTATTGGCATTTGTCCTGAAGTAATGTGATCTGTGTAAAAATCACAGGTCCCATATGCTTAGAGTACAGCATTGCTAGTAATTTTCATTAATATTTTATCTCATCAAACTTATTCTAGAATTTGGAAACTTCTGTTTGCTAAGCTTACAGACCTATTCAGTCATTGAATACTGCAGAAAAAAACTTCTATGTGCTGTGTTTGCTTTATCAACTGCAACTAGTGTGTCAGTGAAAAACTGGGGCGCTTCCATGACAGTGATAAGCTTCCATGGCATGTGATTGATAAGCTTTAACCAAAGTGAAACACAGTCTATAAAACCTTTCTGTAACTGTTTTGAAATAATGTAGATAAGACAACAGGCATATACTGGGCACAAATTCATAAAGGGACACTGTATGGGGGTCGGAGGAAAATGAGTTGAAGTTACCCGGGACTTCTAATGGTCCCCCACAGACATGCTGTGCCCGCGCAGCCACTCCCCAATGCTCCGGCCCCGCCTCTGGTTCACTTCTGGAATTTCGGACTTTAAAGTCTGAAAACCACTGCGCCTGCATTGCCGTGTCCTCACTCCCGCTGATGGCACCAGGAGCGTACTGTGCAGGCCCAGTATGGTCTGTGCCTGCGCCGTGCGCTCCTGGTGGCATCAGGGGAAGCAAGGACACGGCAAACCAGCTGCAGTGGTTTTCAGACTTTAAAGTCTGAAATTTCAGAAGTGAACTGGAGGCGGGGCCGGAGCATCGGTGAGTGGCTGCACGGGCACAGGATGCCTGCGGGGGACCATTAGAAGCCCCGGATAACTTCAACTCATTTTCCCCCGACCCCCTGTAGTATCCCTTTAAATTAATTTAACCGGTTATGGACCAGGGTAGTTGAAATCTATGTCCTAAGCCTGCCAGGGCATAGATTTCAACTTCCGCATTCTGCACGTCCGCTGTTCCCATAGTTTGCGCCAATAGTGCAACGCTGCAGCCCACTCGCTCTGCTGTCACGGTGACGGCAGAGCTCTGTATCTCAGCCAATTTAATTGGCTCCTGACCTTGTAATTACTATGAACCAATCACAGTAATTATAATTTATAAAGGGAAAGGGACAGTGAGTGGAAAGCTGCTAGTGCGCCTGCGCTGTCAGGCAAGTGTAAATACTATTGTCGCTGGAACAAGCAGTCTGAGGAGGACAGCAAAGCCTCATTAGGATCCAGAGGTTTCCCCCTCCCGAGTTAAGTATCAGTTGTTTTATTTATATAAAATTACAGGTTTCCTTTAAGCCTCTAACAATGCAGGGAACAGCATGACCTCTGCAGTAAAATGGGATCCCAGTTAAATAGCCCATTTCAATTTACCAACCTTTAAATTTTAATTTTACAAATATTCTGCTTCTCAAGCACTTTTTAGGAAAATAGAAAACAATACCTCTCTTGTAGAATGCTAAGTCTCCCGAGCGTAGTGTAATTTGCCACAATTACGAGAAAAAGTTGGATGACTTAGCAGCACTCTTGAACAGCTGCATGTGGAAACAGAAAAATGTTGACAGCAGTAGTAATCCTGCAAAACAGCGGACTGGGGCATTTGTCCCAGGTAGCAGGAAATCAATCCTAAAAATGTATGTTTTCTTCCTGCCATTGTGTAAATTACTGGTTTCTGCTACGGTGAAAGTTCAGATGGAAAATAAAATGATAATATGTGTGGGATAGCAATATACTGAGCTGAAATCCATCTTTACGTTTCTTTGTGTAAAGACTAAAATGGGTTCATTGAAGTCAAAGTCTGAAGAGAATCCTAAGGTTCACACATGGCCAACAGTACAAAAAGATGAAATTTCCCATCATAAGTATAAAGAGTAACAATCACACTCACTCCCCAATATGTACTTTTACAGAGGCAGGTAAATATCTCCAATGCTATAGATAGATTGATAATTCTGGTAAGTAGTGATTCGCTTTTTTGACCTCAGTCTTTTCAGTTCATGTAAGTATAGCATCCAGCTGAGTGCGTGTCCATTGAACACCATACAGATTATAGTAGTAAGCGTAAAAAGTTAAAACAGAACTCCTGCTGAATCTCTTCCCGGTTTTCCTGCTGTGTCTACCTTTATAGGGAAAATATCGCCATTGCTGTCCTAGGTTTTTTTTACAGGTGCCGTAACAGTAACTATAAAAACTGTCCTAGATAGAAGTTTAGAAGATTTTATCCCATGGCCCTCTCAGAGCCCCTCAGACCCCCCCCCCCTACCCCCTCAAGATCGTTGCTGTCATATTCACATCCAGGTTGTTGTAGGCAAAATATCGCCATTGCTGTCCTAGGTTTTTTTACAGGTGCCGTAACAGTAACTATAAAAACTGTCCTAGATAGAAGTTTAGAAGATTTTATCCCATGGCCCTCTCAGAGCCCCTCAGACCCCCCCCCCCCCCTACCCCCTCAAGATCGTTGCTGTCATATTCACATCCAGGTTGTTGTAGACATTAGTCATCTAGCTTCAGCGAGTAGAATGAAAGCCACTAAAACCAAATTCTTCTAAATTTTTGTGGCATTTGCGTTTGGTATATATTAATTTTTTTTTTAAAGCTAGTTCTTTGTTTAAAGAAGCCAACTAATTTTTCTTCGGAGGTGGTTTCATCCTCTTTTAACAATAAAGTTTCAGTTATCTACAATTGAAAAATTTCCAAAAAGTAGGACAGAAAGTACTGTCAAGTATTTTCTTGCTTTTTGCAGGCTTAAAGAGAGTCTGAAGCCAATTGAAATACTTGTTTTTACCTGTTATTTATGTTAAGGAATATAAGGAGTGCTAAAATGCCGCATTCCCGCGGCAGAATGAGGGCTTTATACCCCCAAATCCCCGGGGCAAAAATCGGGGAGCGTTCCTGGTAGAGTCAGAGCTTTGCACTGTAGCTCTGCCTCTACTGAAGTCAATCTCTGCCGATCGCCGCCTCTCCCCACCCCTCTCAATCTTCTTTCACTGAGAGGGATGGGGAGAGGCAGAGATCCACACATAGATTGACTCCAGTAGAGGCAGAGCTACAGCACAAAGCTCTGCCTCCCCAGGCAGCAAAATCCACGACCTGGAAAGTCACCATCCTTGGAATGGAACATCTGTTTAGAAATGTCCCCTGCATCAGGCATGTCATAAAAGTATAACTATTATATGTCCATGTTCTGTTTAGTATATATAATTATTTGATTATTGTGTAATTACTGATCCCAGAAGTTACATGACATGGAGGCTGCTATCTTGGTTTCTGCAAATTGTAAAAAAAAATATGAGATTACTTGCATCATAACCAACTTTTTGTTGCTCTAAACAATTTTTTTCTGCCTCTAAGGGGGTTTCACACTTCTTGCTTTATGTTATAATGCCGTTGTTCATCAGTCAGTGATATTGTATTGGGAGAATACAACAAGCAAATAGAGATGGCCCGAACGGTTCCAGGCGAACTTTAGGTGGTTCACATTCGCTGGCGAAGGCGAACTTTTGCGGAAGTTCGATTCGCTCCATAATGCTCCATTGCGCAGAACTTTGACCCTCTACATTACAGTCAGCAGGCACGTTATCACCAATCAGACTACACTCACTCTTGCAGCCCCACCCCCTCTTATAAAAGGCAAGGTTCTCCTGTCGTTTTACTCACTCGTCTGCCTACAGTAATTAGTTAAGGGACAGCTGCTGACAGACTCTGCTAGGGAGAGTTTAGTTAGGCTCTTGTGGCCTTGTTCTTAGCTGATTGTTATTCCTTATATTACCCTCTCTCCCTCCCCTCCCCCCGGAGGGAGGAGGGTCTCGTCTTCCAGGGAATTGTAGCATTTCAAAAGCCAGCTTACATACCGTGGCTGGGAATTAAACTCAGGTCTGAGCGTGTGGTAGGTAACTCACTAAACCACTATACCACCACCAACACTACATGCTGAAGCCAGCCTAGCATGACCATTATGATCAATCCAAGAGAAAAATTAGCTTGCTTAAGGATTTCTATCATGTCAAAAGCCAACACACATTGGCTGGGAATAGAACCCAGGTCTAAGTGTGTGGTAGGTAACTCACTTAAAGAGAAACTCCAACCTAGAATTGAACTGTATCCCAATCAGTAGCTGATACCCCCTTTTACATGAGAAATATAATGCTTTTCACAAACAGACCATCAGGGGGCGCTGTATGACTGATTTTGTGCTGAAACCCCTCCCACAAGAAGCTCTGAGTACCGCGATACTTTTGGCAGTTTGTTACAATGTAACAAGGTTCACAGACAGGAATTAGCTGTTTACAGCTGTCTCTAACAGCCAAAACAGCTAGCAGTAGCTACATAACCTAGCCCACAGTAAAAATGTCACCATGTAATAAATGTTAGTATGTAAATTGGGGAGAGGAAAGATTTTACAATGGGAAAACACTGACTAAATCATTTATACATAATTATGGTAAAAAAATGAAGCACTTTTTTTTTACTACATTATTTTCACTGGAGTTCCTCTTTAACCACTATACCACCACCAACACTACATGCTGAAGCCAGCCTAGCATGTACCATTATGATCAATCCAAGAGAAAAATGAGCTTGCTTAAGGATTTGTAGCATGTCAAAAGCCAACTCACATTGGCTGGGAATAGAACCCAGGTCTGAGTGTGTGGTAGGTAACTCACTTAACCACTATACCACCTCCAACACTACATGCTGAAGCCAGCCTAGCATGTACCATTATGATCAATCCAAGAGAAAAATTAGCTTGCTTTAGGATTTGTAGCATATCTAAAGCCAACTCACAATGGTTGGGAATAGAACCCAGGCCTACCGCTCTGTAGGCTGCTATCCTAACCATTATACCACCAACACTACATGCTGAAACTTCTCCCTCCAAAAGACACACATACATCCCCATAAAATCATTCAACAGCAACTGCATGCACAGTCTTTGTGGTAAACAGTCTGTGTGGCACAATTGGTTAGTGCGTTTGGCTGGAAACTGCAAGGTTGGTGTTTCAGGCCCACCCAGGCATAGCCTTGCCTTTTGTGTTCAACAGTTGTCCGAAGAGAATACCAGATAGCCAGGTAGATTCATCTCTCTCTCTCTCGCTCTCTCTTTCCCTAGTAGGGATGGTGACCGCTTTCCGCGGAATTGTATTTTCCGCAATTTTAGACGGAAATTGGTCATTCCGTTCTGTGAATGGAATTGCTTTTTCAATCTGGCGTAATTCCGAAATTCTGTGAAATTCTGCTGGTATCCGTTGATGGTTTTAAGCTGAACATTCACTTCAATGGCATCAAGTCCTTGAGAGAGAGCTAATTTTTCTCTTGGGTATATCACAATGGTACACGCTAGGCTGACTTCAGCATGTTGCATTGTAGTGTGTTGTGTTGGTGGTATAATGGTTAGGATAGCAGCCTACAGAGTGGTAGGCCTGGGTTTGATTCCCAGCCAATGCGAGTTGGCTTTGACATGCTACAAATCCTTAAGCAAGCTAATTTTTCTCTTTGATATATCATAGTGGTACATGCTAGGCTGGCTTCAGCATGTAGCATTGTAGTGTGTTGTGTTGGTGGTATAATGGTTAGGATAGCAGAGTGGTAGGCCTGTGTTCTAGTCCCAGCCAATGTGAGTTGGCTTTTGACATGCTACAAATCCTTAAGCAAGCTAATTTTTCTCTTGGATTGATCATAATGGTACATGCTAGGCTGGCTTCAGCATGTAGTGTTGGTCTTGGTATAGTGGTTAAGTGAGTTACCTACCACACACTCAGACCTGTGTTCTATTCCTAGCCAATGTGAGTTGGCTTTTGACATGATACAAATCCTTAAGCAAGCTAATTTTTCTCTTGTATTGATCATAATGGTATATGCTAGGCTGGCTTCAGCATGTAGTGTTGGTGGTGGTATAGTGGTGAAGTGAGCTACCTACCATGCACTCAGACCTGGGTTCAATTCCCAGCCAAGGTATATAAGCTGGCTTTTGAAATACTACAATTCCCTGGAAGACAAGACCCTCCTGCCTTCGGGAGGAGGGAGGGATTCCTGGTGTTATAAAGCAGTGTAGGCCTGCAATTGAACATTCAATGAGATTTCTGACCTTAAAACACTGCTTTGTATTAAATCCATTTTTTTTCTGGGACTTTTGATGTGTATTTCACTCAACCATGTCTTCCTCCATGTATTACACCCCTTGAAACATCTTTTCTATCATTTTTGCAGTCAGCAGAAATTTTTCAAAATTTTAAAATTTGCCTCCCCATTGAAGTCTTCGAAAGTTCACGAAAATCGGACGTTCGCGACATCTCTACAAGCAAAACAAAATCCCTGTAGGTGCACCACAATCACCCCCACAAGTACTATTTTATACTCCGGGATATGATCAAAAACTCAGGAAACCAAAAGTTGCAAAATGTACTTTTTTTTTTAATATTCCAAAAAGTGCAGAAATGTGTATACAATAGCTTCAATCGCTTCAATAGCTTCAATCGCGTGGTAAAGTGCATATAATTTGTAGAAAAGCCAACAACATCGATTTATTTCGGGTCCATGACCCTTCTTCAGGCCTTTATACGTACAATGAATATCTACAAAATTTAAAATACAGTACAATTAAAAAATACAGTAAAATACCACAATGTACTAAGGTTATAGTAACAAGGTCACCACCTTAGAGGAGAAAACGCCCAGGAAAGTGTAAACAGAGTGAAAACTAGAAAAGCACCACACGCAAACAGCGTGAAATGGAAAACACTGAGAGAGGATGAAACGCAGTGAATAAAATGAAGTGTTACCACATAGTGTAACCCAGAAAAAGCAGAGTAAAACTGTACCTGCACAATCTAATTATACAACAGCATCTCATCTGGACAACAATTAAGCCAGGTTACATTTTGCAATTTTTGGTTTCCTGGGTTTTTGTTCATACCTCTGAGTATAAAATTGTTCATCAGTCACACTGCAACGGTTTCAAAAAGTGGCATCGCACCTTAACAGTGCGGCGCTAGCAAACAGTGAGGCGTAAATTACCATGAGCGTAAGCCTCCCTGCCAGGGCGTTGTCCTGTATCGCAAGAGTATCCATTGCATTGCAACGCGAGCCATGTGATAGCCCAATAGGACTATTATTGCTTCTGCATCTCTATGCACTGATTTTGTGTGACGTGACGCAACGGCGTAAGTGTGAAAGGAGCCTAATGTTCACATTAGTTGGTGATAGGTGGGAGGAAACAGAATTCAAAGGGTTAACTTTTGCCGTTAAGTTAGCAGTAAATCATCAAGCATAAAATGGGAAACTAGGAGAAATGGGGTTCATAGAGACAAGGTATCTAGCTAATCATAATTAAGAGGTTTACATAAAACACATTCTTATTAGAAAGGACATTCAGACTTCAAGTACATTGTAAGGAGGCACAAGACAAAAAAGTTAGGTAAAATAGAGTTTTCTTTCCACAAAATAGTGGACTCCTGGACCACATGACAGCTTACCACAACTATCAGGGCTTACTTCAATCATTCACTGTCCAGAAATGATTACATGACAGCTTCAAGATGAGAGTGTGATTCTCAGAACATAACGTTAACAGCATGATATCCTAAGTACAACCAAGTAATATAAAAGACTTTCTTGCTTCGCTGCTCCTGAATGAGCCCAGTGAGATGTCTAACATAAATTAAAAATATTAGGAAATACCTGAATTTTTAATGCGGAGCCTGAAGTAACAAGTCAACTTACTGGGCTATTGTTGTGTGGACTACAAATTAACATTCTGGTAATTCTGAGCTTTTAAATTATTTGAGAGCCTTCTCTAGACTGCTTTAAAGGATACCCAAAGTGACATGTGACATGATGAGATAGGCATGTGTATGTACAGTGCCTAGCACACAAATAACTATGTGGTGTTCCTTTTTTTCTTTCTCTGTCTGAAAGAGTTAAATATCAGGTATGTAAGTGGCTGACTCAGTCCTGACTCAGACAGGAAGTGACTACAGTGTGACCCTCACTGATAAGAAATTCCAACTATAAAACACTTTCCTAGCAGAAAATGGCTTCTGAGAGCAAGAAAGAGATAAAAAAGGGGAATTTCTTATCAGTAAGGGTCACACTGTAGTCACTTCCTGTCTGAGTCAGGACTGAGTCAGCCATTACATACCTGATATTTAACTCTTTAAGGCAGAGTAATAAAAAAAAGGAACACAGCATAGTTATTTGTGTGCTAGGCACTGTACATGCACATGTCTATCTCATCATGTCACATGTCACTTCGGGTATCCTTTAAAGAGGAACTGTAAACAAGGACTGAACTTCATCCCAATCACTATCTGCCACTCCTTTTCCCATACAAGATCTTTAACTTTTTCTCAAATAGATCATCAGGAGGGTCTGTATGGCTTATAATGTGGTGAAAACACTCCCACAGTGTGATGTCAGGACCTAGGTTCTGACAGTTTCCTGTCTGTGAACAGTGTTGCATTGTGGGAAATAACGTCTGTTTCCAACTGCCGAGCAACCATCTCCAGTATATCTATATAAAAAAAAAAACATTTTAGCCTATCGCATTCTTAGGGGGTGTGGTTATAGATAATGGCAGTTGGTGCTCTCTAGTTTTTTTTCATGTCAGCCAGTAGTAAAGATGATGATGTGCAGGCTGAATGTGGATCAAACAATATGAACAAATTACATGGCGAATATCAATCATTTCTTGATCTCTCTTCTATTTTTAACTTCTCACTTTGCAATATGTTTATTTATTTTTCCCCTTTTTGCTAAAGTTCTATCCATGCCAAAGATATTGTAATTCTCACTGATAATTAAACTTAATTAAAACTTAGACAGTGCTTTCTGTGACTTGATGTCTATGTGGTGACAGAACTTTTAATCCATAATGGGTGATGCCTGTTGATTCCTCCTATGCTTTCTGCAGATGTATGCAATATTCATAGACCTGGTTTTGAACTTACTTGTACGTGTAGAGCGCATATATTCTGGTAGCTGGAAGAGATCCTTTTTGACTAAGTCCCGTGCTTTCCGTAAGGCTCAGTTTTCACAGCATGATAAGTGCACACAGCTGTTTTTGATTCCACCTTTTGCTCCATCGTAGGAGATTAAAGGAGAGAGGACACTGACTTTCAAATCTTTATTTCTGTACTATAACAAACCCCTGTCAACATGGTCACTAGTAAAGATGGATGTCTGGACACTAAAAAACTCTTGTCCTATTAGTCAGACACTTCCCGCACATCTGTCTTCTACAAGCAGCTCTGAGGACAGAAATCTGTTAGCACACAGACAGCACTAAGGATGGGTTATCATTTTCCCAATTCGAGCTATATTGAGAAGGCAAACCTGCTTTGTGGTTACTGGTTCTATGGTTAGGCAGTCTATGATCATTTAAATATGCATTTGCTCCATAGAGTGCTAACTGGAACATGTTGCCCAAACTCATACAGAATACTGGTCGAGACATTTAACCACTTCAGGACCGCAGGCTTACATCCCCCTAGTGACCAGGCCATTTTTCACAATTCAGTGCTGTACAGCTTTAACAGTTCGCTGCACAGCCATACAACTTAACACACAAATTAATCTTACCTCCTTTTCTTGTCACACACAGGACAGTCTTTTGGTGGTCTCTGATCGCTTTTACAATCGTTAGTTTTTTGTTTTTTTTATTTATAAAAAAAGTATCCTTTTTAAAAAACAAAACACAAAAAAAACCTTATTTCCTTTAATCCCCCTCCCCCCCTCAATTGTCCCTGAACAGCAATCGGCGCTCAGTCCTATGTCTACAAGGCATAGGACTGTGGCAAGTACTAGATTGTGCGTGCATCTGAGGGACAGTCAAGTGACAAGGGAGAGCCACAGCGCTGTTTACATTTAATTAACATTACCTTTACATTTGTAGCTATGATCAGAAGCCTGCCAGCCGCAACCGTGGGCTGGCAGGCTTACCACTGTGGCTCCCTCTCTCCCCCTGCCAGGGCCGGTTCTAGCAACAATGGGGCCCTAAGGCAAAAGTAACTTGGGGGCCCTGTCGACCCTCCCTTCCAACCACTGTCATGGGTTACCATAGCTGGAGGGGCACCTTGGAGGCCCCCACAGGGTCTGGGGCCCTGGGGCAATTGCCCCCTTTACCTCTATGGAAGCACCGGCCCTGCCCCCTGCAGGAAACGGCAGTTGAGCGAGCGCTTGTTCCCTGCAAATCTTGCGCATCGCGAGGTGGCACAATTCCGCTTTAGGTGGTCCTGGGGGAGCCACTCTGCGGCTGCAATTCTGCGTTAGGCGGCCGCAGAGTGGTTAAGGTATAGTGTTGGTGTTTGAATTTGGCACTACGTGGTTTAGAACCCAAACACACATTCTGCACTATTTCAGCTCCAAGCTGCAGGATAGTGTGCGCTTCACTTACTGTAACTATGATGCTTCCTCCTTCCAAGCTGGATGGAGGAAGTATCGGAGTTAAATTAAAGCAAACCTGAACTCAGAACTTCCTCTCTGCTCTAAAAGATACGCAACAGCATAATAACCTTTAAAGAAAACTTTTCTTTGTTACAGCTGATACAAATCCTGCATAAAGCTGCAGTGTGCCTACTTTCTGCTTTCATGGAAGCAGACCTATTGTCAACATCCTGTGTTTACCAATTAACTCTCTGCCATGGCAGCCAGCTGATGCAGCTGAGGGATCAAATTGCAACTTGTGCTTAGTCACAGATGAGGGAATTAGACAGGCTAAACTCTCTAAATACAGACATGGGGCATTTCTCTCTGTCTTCCTTCTGTCTTGTGCAAGAGTTCAGGTCCACTTTAAACACACCCTGTCCTGCTGTACTTTGGTCCTGAACCACGTACAGTAGTGCCAAATTCAAATACCACCACTATTGAGAAACCTCAGGGAGGGGGGGGGGGGGGGGAGGGAGCACAGGACTGCCAAGAGTCCAGTATAGTGTGACTTGCATTACGTGAGTAATAATAATTGCTGGAATAAAAGGTGCTCACAAATCCGGGTTGCTGAACCAGCAACCACCATCAATGCATGTGGGGAACATCCACCATCCACTCGGGCATGTGGTCCCTCTCAGGTCCTAGGTCACTCATCAGATGAGATAAATAATCGACTGTAAAAAAACCTCCAAAGGAAGGTGAGACTATAACAAGGAGGTGGAGGCACCCAGGGTGTGCTAAAATATTTAAAAAATATTTAAGAACAGTTGAAAAAAAAGGGTAAGTGATTTCATACCTCAAGGAAGAGAACCATATATGGTGCAAGGTTTATTGCACAAGGTAAGGATTACGTGTTTCAAGGGTTAGATGCAAGGCTTTCTTGCGTCAGTACTAAAAGTTCCTATAGCAAGCACCCAATTTTACCACCCCCTGGTGCCTCCACATCCCCTTTACAGAATACTGGGGGCTATAAGAGCGTAACTCAGTACCCCTGTGTCCCAATCCAGATGATTCAATTTGGGAAAATATTGTATATAATTTGAATTAAATATCAACTAGCTGTCCAGTGGACTGCTACAAAGCCCTTTAGTAAGCAACCTTGCCAACAATTAATTTTTGCAGTCCCACTTCAAGATCGTTTTAAAGAGACATATGAAGGCTGACATTTATTTCCTTTTAAAATGCACATTGCCTGTCTGTCCTACCGAGCCTTTGCCTCTAATACTTTTAGTCATATACCCTGAACAAGCATGCAGATCAGATGTCTCTAACTCAAGTCTGACTGGATAGCCAATGCTTGTTTCAGGTGTGTGATTCAGACAGATGCAACTGTCCAGAAAGTTGATGTAACGATTGGTGTCAGCACGCAGAGAGAATCTGATTATTGGTGATCTGCAGTATCACCGATAATACAGATATAGTGCTAACCTCTGGACACCTATAGGTATGTGAGTGTTTGGTGTAACAGTAATACTTTGAGCAATGCACCAGCAGTGCTGGAATATTGCTCGGGAAGGCACAGGAGCCTTTCAGCAGCCTGAGGCTCTCCAAGGGGAGGAGTTAGGCTGGAGGTAGGTAGGACCTAGGAGTGAGTGACACCCGAAGGTGGATGTCACTATCTGATCTGGAGACTATCTCTTAAGGGGAGAGATAGCTCTCGAGGTCGGACACGCCTGGTCGGTAACACACTGACAGGTAAAGTACAAAGACAGAAGGCTGATTCGGTATCCAAGGCAAGCAGGGTCTGGCAACGGTATATCAGATATGCGAGGTACTGAATCAGAAGACAGAGGAGTAGTCAGAAAAGCAATAAGTCATAACAGATATCAAACAATGCCTAGTCTGAGTGCGAGGTCCGTGGTCTCAGCACCCTGTAACTAGTCTGAATAAATACACAGATTAACAGTACAAGTAAACTGGCTAAGTGTGAATTCCCAGGGCCACCTGGTTCTAACACACTGTAGGATCTGACTAAAGGTCTGAGTGCTTCCACGTAGTGATCGCAACGGCAGACAACCAGCAACTGACAAGCAAGTTGTATATATAGTTGCAGGACTCTGCCGCCCCGCCCGAACCACTCAGCCAATCAGGAGTCCAGCAGGAATCAGCTGATCATCCTGATCTTCTGACACATCTCCTGCTGGCATAAAGGTCCTGACTTCTGGCGCACGCGTGCGTAGCTCTAAATCTTTGTGAACTAACAGGCTCAGCCACACCAGCTGCACGCTGCTGCGTGCAAACCGCTGCGCTGGCCGCGGAATCAGCCGCCTGACTGTTGTTGCATGCGGCGGCTTTTCCGCGTCCCGCTCTGCCGCCAGACACACGCTTCCGCGTGCAAACCGCCGCACTGGATGCGGAATCAGCCGCCTGCTCAGTAGCACTCGCGACGGCTTTTCCGCGATCTCTCACAGTTGAGAAAGATTACCTGGCAACTGGTATTGTTTAAAAATTGAAATAAATGTGGCAGCCTCCATATCCCTCTCACCTCGGGTTCCCTTTAACCACTTGCCGACCGCACGCTTATACCGTGCGTCGGCAAAGTGGCAGCTGCAGGACCAGCGACGCAGTACTGCGTCGCCAGCTGCAGGCTGATTAATCAGGAAGCAGCCGCTCGTGCGAGCGGCTGCTTCCTGTCAATTCACGGCGGGGGGCTCCGTGAATAGCCTGCGGGCCGCCGATGGCGGCTCGCAGGCTAAATGTAAACACAAGCGGAAATAATCCGCTTTGTTTACATTTGTACGGCGCTGCTGCGCAGCAGCGCCGTAAGGCAGATCGGCGATCCCCGGCCAATCAGCGGCCGGGGATCGCCGCCATGTAACAGAAGACAGCCTGTCACTGGCTGCACAGGACGGATAGCGTCCTGTGCAGCCCAGATCTCCCGGGGGAGCAGGTAGGAGAGGGAGGGGGGAGAATGTCGCCGCGGGGGGGGGCTTTGAGGTGCCCCCCCCGCAACATGCCTGCAGGTAGGAGCGATCAGACCCCCCCTGCACATCATCCCCCTAGTGGGGAAAAAAGGGGGGCGATCTGATCGCTCTGTGTGGCCGCGGATCTGTGCTGGGGGCTGCAGAGCCCACCCAGCACAGATCCAAACAAACAGCGCTGGTCCTTAAGGGGGGGTAAAGGGTGGGTCCTCAAGTGGTTAAAGGGTGCTGAACAGTACTGACTTTCATTTTGAAGTAAGAAAAATGTATAATGAACTGCTAAAGAGATGTAAACTTAAATCTATATTTATGAATTTCACTACATTTGTGAATTTATAAGTCAGTGACATAGTTGGGAGAGTCAATAAAGATCCCATGTAACCAGTCAAGATACAATTAGAAGAGATTTTGTCTGTGTAGTTCAAAACTAATAATAACCAAACCCAGAATCCAGATACAAAACAAGTGAAATATCTAATTGCCCTGTACACATTATGCTACAGCTCAACAGAAGGAACATAACAACATGATTAATGTTAGTAAGCTGGTCTCTGTCAACTGTTCCCTGAAAACATGTGTTTTTTTTTTATTTTCTGAGTCACTGTACCCGAGGCAGATGCTAATGAAAAACATACCCACGAAAAAGGGATGCCTCTGGATCTATCTGGAAGCCGTGTCTTCTTGCCCCAATCATTTCCACGTGTGAACACCCAGGAACATAGCCCAGAAGAGTTTGTCAGATATATTATCATGGCCACACTCCTCTCCTTGTACGACCACCTGCACAGAGAGCATAGCCGCTCATCCATGAGCGGTGCTGTGTTACTACGTGGGAGCAGCTGTACTTGCACAGGTGCAGCGGGTGGTTGTGAACCTCCAGGGGGTCCTGGGCAGCAGCGATAGCCTTGTGGAGGACAAGAAAAACCTCTGAAGGATCCAGAGCCTTCCCTTATTGTAGGTAAGTTTCATTTTCATCTGCCTCAGGTTATCTTTGATAGAGTATTTAAAAATGTTCTACCAATGGCAGTCAAGCTATTATGACTATAAAAGAATGCATTCATGAGAATAATTGCTTGTGCACGTGTTGCTGTGCTGCTTTCAGTAACGTGTCTCAGTATGCAATACACAAGAACATCAGGTGCACACAGTATTTTCTGATGGTCCACCTGCATTGCGGGCAGGGGCGTAGCAATAGGGGCTGCAGAGGTTGCGACCGCATTGGGGCCCTTGGGCCAGAGGGGCTCCGAAGTTATCTTCCTCAACTACAGTATTAGCTCTCTATTGGTCCTGTGCTCATAATAATCACTTCTGTAGATACTTTGAATAGAGTGATCATTAACAAACTGTTCCCCACCCCCTTCTTGCACCTCTGACACTGTAGTTGCCATTGGCAGGTTTTTGTGCGCCATATCAATTGTTATGTATAGAGTACTCGGGGGGCCCCATTGTAAAACTTGCATCGGGGCCCGCAGCTCCTTAGCTACGCCACTGATTGCGGGGCAATGGGAATATGTGCACAAGCATTGCTGTGGCATGACATGGTGACACAAGCATTTTTCCAGTTTAATTAAAATTAACTCTCTATTGTAGCCTGCGGACATTTATGGTCCACCATTGCTGAGCCCAGGGCTGACCCTCTGCAGACGCACCCAGTTACCTCTTCGTCTCAGTGCCTGAATCCAGACATATGTATTACCAGCTGAAACAAAAAAGAAAAACTGCAACAAACAGGAGAGCTGCTTTTGTTTAACTTCCTAAAATCCTCAAAGAGTACTTATTTGACCTGAAAGTAACAGTTTTCTTTCCTCTGTAAAAGTGCAGCTACAGCTTAACTGGTCCAAAAGCTACAATATTAGTTAACCCTTGGTTTGTTGCAATACTTAACTTGTACCACTAGAGGGAATTATTGCTCCAAGTATCACACTTTGAGGGATTCACGTCAGCAAATATTGTTTTTTTTCTCTGCTTTTAGCTTTTAGAAGAAAGGGAATCTAATATAAGCAGTAATGAAGCAAGGCCTCTATTCTGTGACACTGGTATCTATAGCTTTGAAGTGACCTTTTCCCGACTTCTATTTATGCATGGAAATTGACACAAGTCCCCGGCTTGTTAAGACATCATATTACTTCGACTGCCAGCGAGGTCCTGTGGGTTCTGTGGTCCACGCAAGCAGACGATTGGAGGGAGGTGGGGGGGTACTCTTGGATATCTTGACATATCGTTACTTTCATTTTGCAGGCAATAATATTTGTCATTGTCTAATGTGTTTCAAGCTCATGCTTTGGTAATGCTGCTGTTCTGTGAGGGAACCTGCAGGGGGCAGTGTTTCTTTTCGTATCTCTCTGTGTTTCGTACATTTTTAGAATCTGCTGCTATGGGTAAGTTTTAAAAGGACTGTATTTTTTCTTTTAGATCTAATAGATATTAACGCTGCAGACTTTCAATATAATTTGTAAGACAAATAATGGGCACTGCGAACATCTGTAGCATGTAGGACAATGACAAAAAATAACTTGGCTATTAGAATAAATCAACTTAGCATGCCTCAAAATGGTAAAAGCACAATTTGGTATGCATTATCTCAAAGTAATGTTTTTTCTGTTGTTACATAGGTGGCTTAGGCTCGTTACTGTAGTTGAACGAGAAATAAGATTAACTGAAACTTGCTGTTTGAGATTAAATAGAATCTCATGTACTTACAACAAAGATGTACTAAAGCATCCCTAAACTGCACAGCTACCAATAAAGCAAATGTAACACATTACTGATTTTGTCTGTTTTCCCAGCGCAGCAGCCTGTGTATCGTGTACAGTACACAGTATTCCATCACTACTGCTGCTGTACTCTGACAGCTTCCCACCTCTCACCTGCTGGCCACCCATGTGCTTTATCCACATTTACACTGAGTGGCTCAAAAATTTGACACACCCCTTATCTGAACGTAAACCAGTCCAACAGTGACGTAGAGTGACGTTACAATGCAGAGTTGCTTATATAAGGAACGTTCAGCTTCGAACAATGTAGTTATCATAGAAGTTAATGTCAAAATGGGTAAGATGAAAGAGTTAAGTGACTATGAATGAGGGATGATCTTCTGTGCAAGAAGAACTGGTGCTAGCATCTCTGAAACAATGACTCTTAGTATTTTCTCGCCCAACAGTATCTTGGGTGTTTAGAGCATGGCAGTTGAGAAAAAAACTTCAAGCAATAAGGACTATTATGGTTGAAAAAGGCTGGTGGACAAGAGGCGAAAAGCAAGTAGCATGCAGAGTCCGCAGCAACAACTCAACATATTACAGCTGAATTCAATGCAGGTACATCACAAAGCATATCCAAACACACAACAAGATGGACTTTGCAAAGAATGGGCTTTAGCAGCAGGAGACCATCAAGAGTGCCTTTGGTATCACTGAAAAAATAGGAAAAGATGACTGATGTGGGCCCTTGTCACTGTGCTCAATTGGTCTCTGAGGAACATCAGATTTTAACATGCTTCCATGGCCAGCTCAGTCCTCTGACTTCAATCTTATTGAGTATTTGTGGGATTAAGTCAAAAGATCACTTCAAAGCTTGGACATGCAACCATCCAATCTGACCCAACTTAGAGTTGCCATTATGTCAGCATGGGCCAACATTCCTTAGAAACGGTATCAGCATCTTGCTGAATCCATGCCAAGAAGAATATCGGCTATGATCAAAGCTAAAGGTGGACCAACTCGCTATAAGAGGGTGTCTCCATTTTTTTTCGCCACTCAGTGTATTTGACCCCTGTTCTATGCTGCTATGCATCTATTAAGCTATGCACACTAAACTCCACTGATGCGGCCAATATACAGTGGATTGCAAAAGTATTCGGCCCCCCTGAAGTTTTCCACATTTTGTCATATTACTGCCACAAACATGAATCAATGTTATTGGAATTCCACATGAAAGACCAACACAAAGTGGTGTACACATGAGAAGTGGAACGAAAATCATACATGATTCCAAACATTTTTTACAAATAAATAACTGCAAAGTGGTGTGTGCATAATTATTTGGCCCCCTTTGATCTGAGTGCAGTCAGTTGCCTATAGACATTGCCTGATGAGTGCTAATAACTAAATAGAGTGCACCTGTGTGTAATCTAATGTCAGTACAAATACAGCTGCTCTGTGAGAGCCTCAGGGGTTGTCTAAGAGAATATTGGGAGCAACAACACCGTGAAGTCCAAAGAACACACAAGACAGGTCAGGGATCAAGTTGTTGAGAAATTTAAAGCAGGCCTAGGGTACAAAAAGATTTCCAAAGCCTTGAACATCCCACGGAGCACTGTTCAATCGATCATTCAGAGATGGAAGGAGTATGGCACAACTGTAAACCTACCAAGACAAGGCCATCCATCTGAACTCAAAGGCCGAACAAGGAGAGCGCTGATCAAAAATGCAGTCAAGAGGCTCATTGTGATTCTGGACGAGCTGCAGAAACCTACAGCTCAGGTGGGAGACTCTGTCCATAGGACAACTATTAGTCATGCACTGTACAAAGTTGGCCTTTATGGAAGAGTGGCAAGAAGAAAGGCATTGTTAACAGAAAGCATAAGAAGTCCCGTTTGCAGTTTGCCACAAGCCATTTGGGGGACACAGCAACCATGTGGAAGAAGGTGCTCTGGTCAGATGAGACCAAAATTGAACTTTTTGGCCAAAATGCAAAACGCTATGTGTGGCGGAAAACTAACACTGCACATCACTCTGAACACACCATCCCCACTGTCAAATATGGTGGTGGCAGTATCATGCTCGGGGGGTGCATCTCTTCAGCAGGGACAGGGAAGCTGGTCAGAGTTGATGGGAAGATGGTTGGAGCCAAATACAGGGCAAACTTGGAAGAAAACCTCTTGGAGACTGCAAAAGACTTGAGACTGGGGCGGAGATTCACCTTCCAGCAGGACAATGACCCTAAACATAAAGCAAGGGCAACAATGGAATGGTTTAAAACAAAACATATCTATATGTTAGAATGGCCCAGTCAAAGTCCAGATCTATATCCAATCGAGAATCTGTGGCAAGATCTGAAAACTGCTGTTTACAAACGCTGTCCATCTAATCTGACTGAGCTGGAGCTGTTTTGCAAAGAAGAATGGGCAAGGATTTCAGTCTCCAGATGTGCAAAGCTGGTAGAGACATACCCTAAAAGACTGGCAGCTGTAATTGCAGCAAAAGGTGGTTCTACAAAGTGTTGACTCAGGGGGCCGAATAATTACGCACACCCCACTTTGCAGTTATTTATTTGTAAAATTTTTTTGGAATGATGTAAGATTTTCGATCCACTTCTCACGGGTACACCACTTTGTATTGGTCTGTCATGTGGAATTCCAATAAAGTTGATGCATGTTTGTGGCAGTAATGTGACAAAATGTGGAAAACTTCAAGGGGGCAGAATACTTTTTCAACCCACTGTAGACCGCCTTTGGCAAGAATCGTGCATGCATCTGTTGTGTGTACAGCAGCCGCCAAATGTTGTGTAAAGAATGAGTGTGGCGGATCCTTAGTGACACCTGAGGAACCCTTGATTGTATTGTTCACACCGCTAACCCTGCTCTGCGATAAACTACTCCATTGTGTGCCACTCATCGCCCCCTTGCCTCTCTCCATAGCAACTGACGCTTTGCTAGCCTGTCAACCATAAGCTGGCCCCTGAGGTATCGAGACTGCCGGGTAATAAGAATTGCAAGTGTACATTTAGCTTTGGAATTCCTGTCTGTGACAACTCAACAGAACATAAATGGATATGCAGCCAGCGAACCCGGTAAAAGCTCCCTGGTAATATTATCATTGCGTAGGTGGCAATGGTAATAGCTGTGATTAGCGGCATTAGAGGAAATTCCAGCCAGGCCAGCATCTGCAAAGAGTTTGTATGTTCTCCCCGTGTCTGCGTGGGTTTCCTCCAGGCACTCCGGTTTCCTCCCACGTCCCAAAAACATACAGATAAGTTAATTGGCTTCCCCCTAGATTGGCCCTAGACTATGATACATACACTACATGATACATACATAGACATATGACTATGGTAGGGACTGGATTGTGAACCCCTCTGAGGGACAGTTAGTGACAAGACAGTATACTCTGTACAGCGCTGCGTAATATGTTGGCCCTATATAAATACTTAAATAAAAAAAAAAATTTGGGTAACCAAAGGCACCCGTTTGCAGCAATGATTATAGCCACGATTAGGGCATTAGGAGGATATTAGGTGCACGGAGGTGCCAAATAAAATAGCACCTAAATGTCCTAAATATGCTGCATATTGTGAATTTTCAGCAGAGGGGAGTTAAGCATTAGGCACACTAGAGTGGGGAGGGGTCAAGGGCTAGCCACCCCAGGGGGGTTAAGGGTTAGGCACCGCTGGGTGATATGGGGTTTAGTGTTAGGCACTACCTAAGGGTTAGGGAGGGTGAAGGGTTAGGCATTGGTAGAGGGAGGATGAAGGGTTAGGCATCAGTAGAGGGAGATTTAAGGGTATGGCATTGGGAGAAGGAGGGTTAAGGGTTAGATATTGTTAGAGGGAGGGTCCTGCGTGAGAGTAGCATTAGCTTAGGTCATAGTAAAATATCGGTAAAGATAACCAAAATAGTACTACTGCCAATTTAATTTTTTTTCCCCAAGAGCCTTTATTACATGTACTCTGTTGATTAGACCAGATGAACAGATCATAGATATTTGAGTAAAGCTTTGGAGATGGAGCAAGAACCAGGTAGAGGCAAGTGAAGCTGGTAAAATGTAATGCTCTTGTGAACACAGTACTCAGGCTGCTAGGAAGGGGAATGTTTGTGAACTGGCAGTCAGCACACTCAGAGATGTCTTCAGGAGGGCAAAATCAATAATGCAGTACAATTGCATTATTAATGTAGGGCTGATTTAATAGATTTATAAGTACTTGCACATTGCCTACAGTTTTTAAGCGCAAAGCCCCATGCAGGTTAAAATTAACGATAGTACACCAACTGATTATATCAGTATTACTAATATCAGTTCAATCAATACAGCTTTTCAAATAATTCAGAATAAAACCAAGTAAACATATCAGTGCGGCATTATTGGTAACTGTGCTGTTTTTCTTTATTGTCTATATCCATGTTGACCTTACTGATTCTCTCCCCAAAGACAAAAAAGTATTAAAATGCGTTTGCAGTCAGATTCTAAGTATCATTTTTCTAGTGCAAGAGCAAAATGAAATCTGTAAGTGCACTCACGTCAAATTTTGAATACATCAGAGATATTGATTGAACAGATTCATAAACATATTGCAACAGTAGAAAGCTAAGGTGTGGACCAACTATGTTACCAAAACAGCTGACTACAGGTCACTTAGAGGAAATCTGAAGTGAAAATAAACTTATGATATAATGCATTGTATGTGTAGTACAGCTAAGAAATAGAACACCAGTAGCAAAGATATGAGTTTCATATTGTTTCCGGTACAGAAAGAGTTAACAAACTTCAGTTGATATCTATGCAAAAGAGCTTCTCTGAGCTCTCCGACCCAACTTGGGTCAAAGACAGTCCTGTTTGCTGAACCACTTATACTTCAAAGAAACAGTGAGTTGCAGCTTCAGATACGGTTTTACTGCAGGGGAGTTCAAAGGGTCATTTGCTCTGCTCTGTTTCATAGTTTAAAATGCAGTGAGTGATTTGTAATTGCAAATATGACAGAATGATGCAGTGTTATAAAACAAAAAGCTGTTTAAACGAAAATAAAAACATGAGACTCTTTTCTTTGGTACTAATGATCTATTTCTTCGGCAGAGGGGAGTTAAGGGTTAGGCACCCGAGGAAGTGTGTGTGTGTGTGTGGGGTGGGGGGATTTTACTATACATTGTAATGATCTGCGGTCGATTTCCACCGTCAGCACATTCCAGGTGCGCTGAAGCAGATGGGAATCCCCACAATCACGGAAGGAGTGTACCCAGTATGTGCAAATACATATGCAGACGGAAAGTCCAACCAGCAGGTGGAGCTGTGGAGTACAGAGTAGCAGGTTCTCTGTACAACCACAGATGTCAGATTGAAATTGCACGACTTGAAACAGAACAGAGTAAACAGAAACAAGATAACAAGATAGTAGAGAACAGGAAAAGAAACAGACTATGAATGTCTACCAATCTAGTCGCCCCCCGGCGACGATAGACATATGAAACAGACCAGAGTGTGAAAACCAATCGCACAAGAGGCGATTGCTATCAGAGATACAAGACTGAGTAAAGACAGAGCATAAAGGAAGATACAGCAATAGGTACAATGTGAAGGCCAAGGAAAATAGCAAAGCACTAACTAAACGCGGTCACCGCACGTTATGCGCAACAGTGACAAAACATGTTAATGGCACGGTCACTGCACGATAAGCGCAACAGTGACAAAACGTACCAACCCTGACTAACAAATGAAGACAGAAAGTAAAGACAAACAGACAGTGAGAACGCTTGCTAATCGGTTGTCTAATACCAGACAACAGCAAGCGTTCCTTCCCTGCAAGACAGACAGATGGAGTAACCAGTAGCAACCGCTGCCAAGGTATACTCCACGACACAAACAAGGGAGGTCCACCACCTCTAACGCTAGTGTAAGTGCGACCAAGGAACAGGACTGAACGATTCACTACCAACCACCGCTGGAGGTAGTGCAATCGCAACAACAGGACAAGACAAAACTAGACAGAACAATTCGCTACCAGCCACCGCTGGAGGCAGCGCAATCGCAAGTTCAGGACAAGACAAGATAGACAGAACGATTCGCAACCAGCCACCGCTGGAGGCAGCGCAATCGCAAGTTCAGGACAAGACAAGATAGACAGAACGATTCGCTACCAGCCACCACTGGAGGCAGCGCAATCTCAAGTTCAGGACAAGACAAGATAGACAGAACGATTCGCTACCAGCCACCACTGGAGGCAACGCAATCGCAAGTTCAGGACAAGAAAAGATAGACAGAACGATTTGCTACCAGCCACCACTGGAGGCATCGCAATCGCAAGTTCAGGACAAGACAAGATAGACAGAACGATTCGCTACCAGCCACCACTGGAGGCAACGCAATCGCAAGTTCAGGACAAGAAAAGATAGACAGAACGATTCGCTACCAGCCACCACTGGAGGCAGCGCAATCGCAAGTTCAGGACAAGACAAGATTAGGCAGTACAAATATTACACAATACTAACTGCACTTATAGAAATGCCGAATGCACTCCCCAAGATAAACTGCACTAGAATATAGACAATACGATCCAAACAGGCTGAGGCTCAAGGTCAGTCTATCAAACAGAACCTATGACGAGCCAGGAACTCTGGGAGGAAGTGACATTTATACTGAAAACCTTCCAAGGAAGCAGACAAGCAATTTGCATGACAAGTGGATGCAAATCAGTCCACAGCAGCAAGCTGACAAAAAAAGGCCTCTTTTCCTGGACTGCATTATGCAACCTGCATAAGAAACCAACCAAATGTCCAGGGAAACACGGCCAGCAAAGCTGATTCTAACATACATACAATTCATTATATTATACTTTTTTTTTTTTAGCTACAGTGTCACTTTAAAGCCAGCTCAGGTACTGAATGGACCAGGGCAGAGTCCATTCAGGTTCTTAATGGACCAGGACACTCAAGTATGACAGGACACAGGTCAGAATTAGGGATGACAACAGATCTGGTTATGGAAGTGTCTGTGCACAAAACTGGGTCATTAAAACCTGGACACATAGGATGGAATCTAAGGAAAAAATTTAGCACTCTTCAATTATAAGCAGGGTGTCGCTTGCTTGATTAAGATCACACCAATCTTTTAAGAATCCTTTAAGATATCAATTTCTAACAGTTAAGCAGCGCTCTGATCTAAATACACTCCAATCTGTGTCTCTTGCACATTTACAGAATTCAGAAAGATCACCCTGCAAGAAATATATGCTACATATATTGCATGAATCCATCTGGGTATAAGCACCACCATGTGATAATCACACTGCAATCCAGGGGTGTGCCCACTCCAAACACAGGAAAAGACACAAAAGGGGTACGTATGGCAACCCCCCCCCCCCCCACAAGTAGATTGTGATCACCGTATATCCACTTGTGTAATTGCTTATAAGATCTGGGCAGGATAGCTTCAATCAATACCTTAAAACATAATAGGAACCTCTATAGCGTAAAACTGTATTTATTATAAAACCAATCCCCTTTTTAAAAAAAATGCCCATGCAATGTATAAAGGAAGAGATCAGTTTATCTGGGTACAGTGCCTCCGTCCGCTGCGGTCAAATCAGCCAGCACACCTCTACCAGCCCATCCAGTGCACGTGTACGGGGCCGGATTTAGGACAAGGGCACCACAGGACTGGAGCAAGGGCACCAAAGCAGCAGGCTAAACTGGTGCAAGCTTGCAAATGCTGCAATGCAAGGAGATCAGACGAGCGCCTTACCTCAGTACTCTGCTGCTAGCCGCCTGTGTAGCAGCCATCTTGCTCTCTGTGCACGTTTGCATTGTGGCCGGCGGCTATGGACTTGGACAGCATTGGAGACGGAAAGGAAGAGGAAGCTTTTGTACTGGAGATAAGTGGAGAAATGAGTGACACTGATGGTTGCTGCGATGTGAAGGCGATCTGGCTACCTATACTGAAAGCGATGTGGGAAAAGGAGGGATTAAGGGAGTCATCTGGTGTACCTAAACTGGAGGGAAAGATGGGAGGGGTCATCTGGCTACCTATACTGGGGGGCTCATCAGACTACCTATACTAGAGGGAATGGGGGGAGGGGTCATCTGGCTACCTATACTGGAGGGAAGGGGGGAGGGGTCATCTCACTACCTATTCGAAGGGGGGCGGCTGGTGACAGTGGCCTTGGGCGGTAAAGAGCACAAATCCGGCACTGCACGGGTATCTCACTCCCGGGTATGACCTTGCATCCACATATCAACGCCCATAACATTTATATTGCACTTTTCTCCTGGTGGACTCAAAGGGCTTGAGCTGCAGCCACTAGGGTGCACTCAGTAGGCAGTAGCAGTGTTAGGGAGTCTAGTTCGGGATTTCTTATTGAATACATGCTGGCTTTCTGAACAGGAAGTGCCGAGATTTGAACCCAGGTCTCCTGTGTCAGAGGCGGAATCCTTAAACATTACACTATTCAGTACATGGATTTAACAATTACATTGCGCTTTTCTCCTGGCGGACTCAAAGCACCTGAGCTGCAGCCACTAGGGCGCACTCAGTAGGCGGTAGCAGTGTTAGCATACCTCCCAATTTTTTGAGATTAGAAAGAGGGACACTTAAGCCACGCCCCTGCCACACCCCTAATCACACCCCCGTCACACCCCTAGTCACGCATACCAAACAGATTTCATAAGAAAAATATGTTGTTTTATAATTCAACCCACACTGGTCCTACCTATCCTGGTTCATTTTCCTTCATATTAACATTCTAAAATTAGTAATATATCAATTCAAAGGATGGGAATAAAGTTTAGAATCAATCAAACACATTTTTTAGACGATAAATATATATATTTACATAGAAAGAGGGACAAAGTCCTGAAAGAGGGACAAATGAGGAGGAAAGAGGGACAGATGGACAGGGCTCCCAAAGAGGAACTGTCCCTCCGAAAGAGGGACAGTTTAGGAAGTCTAGCCCAGGACATCTTATTCGATAGGTGCTGGCTTACAGAACAGGAAATTATGAGATTTGACCCCAGGTCGCCTGTGTCAGAGGCAGAGTCCTTAACCATTACACTATCCAGTATATGGGCCATGCACCTTACGTGCCCAGGAGTATTCTGCGTAAGCCCAGTCACAGTCTTAATGAACTGCGATTGTGCAGAACTCTCCAAGCCAAGGGACCGCTATTGAGGGTGTGTGTCTGGGGAAGCCCATGCGACTGAGGCGAGTTGCGGACTTTACGGGGCTGACAGCGGCACAAGCAAGGGGACCAGGAGGATGGCTAGGAAGCAGAAGCCCCAGGTAAGTAAAAATCCTTTACAGCAGTTCATCTCATATACACTTTTACATTTCAAAAGCTTTCAAGGAAATCTCGTACAGTTAGCCATTAAAGGTATTACCTAAAAAACTTTTTTTGTTATGTCTTCGAATTATAATTACTAACACTAAACCACAGACACTGATGCAGGAGATCCTTTCACCTGAACCACTTTCTCCCTTAGGGCTCATTTCCACTATAGCGAATCCGCATGCGGGCACTGCATGCAGATTCGCATACTCAATGTTAGTGGATGGGGCTGTTTCCACGTGTGCGGCGGCGGCGTTTTTCGGTGCGGGAAAAATCTGCACGACAGGGTCGTCAGATTTCGCGTGCGGCAGGAATGCGGGCGAATCGCCGCTAATGCATTCAATAGGGAAATCGCATGCGGCTTTGTCATGCGGATTTCCCCGCGATTTCGCATGCGATTTCGCATGAAAGGCAATGGAACTTTACACAGGCAGTGACATGGTTAAATTCGCCTGGCTCCTTGCCATGCGAAATCGCGGGTAAATCCGCATGGGGAAACGCAGCCGCATGCGATTTCTTCAGCGGTGGAATCCAGGCGATTCCGCACCGCTACAGTGGAAACGAGCCCTTACCCTCCTATGCTGTTGGGAGCACTGAGGACCAGAAGGTGGATGCTTGCCTCCATCCGGTACCCCAGGTGTACCCAGTCAAAGTCAGCACAACAATGCTTGCAATTGCTTATACCATTCACACAGAACAGATACAAAATACATTTTAAAAGAAAGGAACTTTTATTCTGAAGAACTGTCAAGACCGCTTGGCAACTGCTGTATTAACGTCTGCCATTTAGCAACAAAAGCAAGCTTCAAAAGTTGACAGGACTGTACTTTAGTGCTCCAGACACTTGGCTACACAGAAGAATCTCTTTCTATTGAACTTCAAAATAAGACATAAAACTGAAAGCCTAACTGGTGTCAGCCAATAGATCCAAAAATACAGCATATGTAAAAAATGACAGGAGAACATGTAAAGCACGTAAGCATTCTGTGTTCATGGTGTGCTGATCCCCCCACCTCTCTCTCCCCCATGGAAGCTGCTGTCAACAGTTTCAAGCAGTGATCCAAAAAGAGGTATCTCAGAAATTACTGTTGAAGATGTTGAGGTGTGATAATAACTCTCTATTATTTCCGTTTTAGTCCAAAATGGGCTTAGAACCGATTTGCCCTCACCCGTGCTACTAAAATAAATTAATTAATTAATTTCTCCAAAGCAGAGCAAATCCAATCCATTATCTCTCTATAGAGCCATATCAATCCCTGCCATGCACTGAGAAGGACCGACTGTCTGAAACAGGCTGTCTGCATGTGGGGTTGGTGTGGTGCTGTAAAATTTAAAGCTATAGGCTTGCTATGAACCAGCGGTTCTGGATGTAACCCTGGCTTTAGGGGCATAGAGATCATTTGCATATTCAGTCGTGGTGCATTGTGGGTAACCTTAAATCTGAATTATTGCAAATACCTTCTGTTCTAAGAAGGCAAACCACACTAAGCATTATCTCTGCGGCTCCCTCTTTTGCTTCCACGTCATGTGTCCATCAAGCATATGAACAGGACAGTCCAAGGTCAATGGCCCAGTACAGACGGCATAGGACATTGGATCCCAGGTCGTGAAAGGCTATGGTGAAATCTATCATATACAGTATATTAATTGAATAAGCTGATATCAAAATATGTACTGTATATAGAAAGCTGAGAAATAACCTTATTGGCTAAAGGAGAACATAAATATAAGTGTGCAAAATATTAAAAAGGCTCCATGTCAGTGCAGTTATTTGCCCGAGTACCATTGTCAACCTTTCATTTTTGTATATCCAATTGAAAGGCTCTGCACTTTCTCAGTACCAACCCCTCCCTATGTAACACCTTAATCCCACAGTGAAGAACTGAAGGGAGGTTAAAGTACACCCAAGGCAAACCTCAGGTCAAAAGTCAAATACTTGGAAACCTCTGGATCCTGTAGCGGCTTTCCATGCCATCCTCCGGTTGTTGCTATAGACAAGAGCTTGTTGGATTTTAAGCACAAGCGTGGCCGTACTGTGCCTACACAAGCTCGGACACACCTGCGCATTAAGCTGTGGCAGCGCGGACTCCAAACTAGTGACCATGCTCCTCTTCAAACACAAGCGCGACTGTGTTGCACAAGTGGCTTCGTGCACAAGTGGCTTCATGCTACGTGTGCACAAGTGGCTTCGTGTGCACAAGTGGCTTCATGCTACGTGTGCACAAGTGGCTTCGTGTGCACAAGTGGCTTCATGCTACGTGTGCACAAGTGGCTTCGTGTGCACAAGTGGCTTCATGCTACGGCGCCAATGTGGCCCTTCTCACGCATGAAGAGGAGTGTAGTTACAGTTTGTGCGGGACGATCTGGGGCAACGGTGGAGGTCCAGAGGTTGGCATGGATAGTCTCTGGAGGATCCACAAGCTTCCCCCTCCTTAGGTAAGTATTCGTTTTTTGACCCAAGGTTCCCCTCAGGTTCACTTTAAGGATGCCCTGCCCCCTCACCGCTCACAATCCCTCCACCACATCTCATAAGCTCCCACACTGCTATCCTCCAACTTGCTCAGTTTGCTACTATGCCTTATGCAATACGTGCCCCCCTTGACTTCAGATATCGTCTCATCAGTCCTACAATGTGCATAATGTGCATCCTGCCCACCACCACGTCAGTCTAGTCTTGATTGACATGGCAGGCATGACTATATATAATGAACTGTGCAGCACTTATATATGTCACAGCAATTTTCTTCATTTTGCAAAGGTGGGATTTCATTTTAAAGAATGTGTTGAAAGTACCCTTTCAGTCTACACTGTAGTAAAATATGTTTGGAGTATTCTCATGATACACCTGTCTTTCCCCTTCTCTCTCTCTCTCTCTCTCTCTCTCTCTCTCTCTCTCTCTCTCTATATATATATATATATATATATATATTTATACTCTATATACAGGCAGTTCCCTACTTACAAAGAGGTTAGGTTCTGGGGCATTGTTTGTCAGATCAATCTGTATTTATACACAGGCTATGTAGCAACACTTATCAGAACCTTGCCACTAGATGGGCTACTAACTGTAACCTTAAGAGGAGAATTCCTCTCTACAGAAAATAAACTTACCGTTTGTCCCAAATCAACATAAACAATTGTAAAAACTGTAGCCAGTCTTATGCAGCACAAATATCAGATACCTGTTTTGTCTTTGTGCTTCCCATGGCTATGCTGGACTGAGTTTGGCTTTCTCTCTGATAGAACACCAAATCCCATAGTGCATTTGAAATGGCACCTCAGAGGTCAGAGATCTGGGACTTACATTGATATTATAATTGACTTTCTCAGACACACACACACACACACACACACACACACACACACACGCACGCACACACACACACACGCACGCACGCATACACACACACACACACACACACACACACACACACACACACACACACACACACACACACACACACACACACACACACACACACACACACACACACACACACACTGTAGATAATAAATACCATGTATAACATATGTCACTATTAGTAAGACAGTCCTATTTTGTGGGAATTAAATCTGCTTTTCAACAAGCCATCACTGCTGCTGGGATTTCCACACTGTCTTTCTTCCACTTAATTTGTGAATTACAGTCACTTACATACCTTGACATTGTGAAAATGTGCACAACATATGCCTTAACCGGTTTCTAAAGGAAGTACAGAACTGGAGGCAAAAAAAGTGTCAGTTCAGAAGACAAATTGCCAATTGTCATGCTGTTTTGACATGCTAGGAAAATGTTTAGAAAATCCTGAGATTTCTGTCGCTTTTTTTGCTTTTTAATTTTCAGTCGGCAAATGCACTTTTTAGAATGTGTTGATTAGGTCCTTGAGAAAGTAATGATAGCATGAATCCTGCAGACTACCTGCAACTGCATGATATTTGTGGTTTACTGTGAAGAGATATATTTTTTTTAATGCAGTTAGTGGGATAAAAGTCAAATCTGCATTATTACACAGTAATGTCTGTCATTGACTTTCTGATGGTTGCAGGTGAAGATAATTTTTCTTCATCATGTACATTAATGACAAAATGCAATGTACATATTTAGCTGTGCAAGTTTCTTATTGGCTGTCCTTTTTTGTGTCTTCTACCAGGCATGTTTGATAATTGCTCTCATGTGGTGAGTGACCGTGGTTGGTCTTTCGGTATACGTCCAGTTGTGCTTGGTTCTAAAAGAGATGCTCGCTTCTACTTCTCACTCCGGACTGACCGATCTTCAGATGCTACTATATTGCTGTCTCCACGGCCCTACAGCCCCAGAACATGGACTCATCTAGCTGCCAGCTACGATGGACAACAGACGTTGCTTTATGTTGATGGCGTACAGGTTTCCAGAGCAAAGGATCAAATGGGTCCTCTTCATAGCACGTATATATCCAAATGCAGATCCCTCTTGATTGGCAGAGACAATTCAGAAACTGGTAACCACTATCGAGGTCATCTCTTCTCCCTATATTTGTGGTCAGAAGTTAGGAATCAAAGTCAGATAAGGATGGAATCCTTGAGGAGGTCATCTCAAACTAGCTTCTCATTATTGTCCAAGAATATCTGGAATATTTACAGAGATGGGGTGACTCCAGAATTTATATCAGGGCTTGTGCCATGGAAGGCCATGATTTCCTCCATCATGCTCCCTCTTTGTGGGAAAACCCTATGTGATTTGCCAGATGTGTCTGCAGGGTATAACTGGTCTGGAGCAAAAGGAGAAAAAGTGCTTCACTACCGGGTGGTTAATTTATTTGAAGATGATGGTTCTAGGCCACTGGTAAGTGTTGAACAAATCAAGAGGCAACATCAGGCTTTATGTGATGCCTACAGTCCACATGGCATTAATTGGCAGCTTAATGTGGTGGAAATTCATAACTCCAGCTTACGAAATCGAGCGGTGCTCCCTGGTTGTGAGCCAGGAAAAGTTGGAAATGAACACTGTGATCCTGAATGTAAGCACCCCCTCACTGGGTATGATGGTGGTGACTGTGGCTTCTTCAGGCCTTGCAGTCCCAGAAAGAAGGGTGATGGAGTTTGCCATCTTGAATGCAACACTGGAAGAGATAACTATGATGATGGAGACTGCTGTCTTACTAAGCAACCTGGAGATCCTATCAAGACCTGCTTCGATCCTGATGCACAAGGGAGGTAAGGAAGTTCTGATTATTCAGCAAGAAAGGACAAAAGCAGAATTATATACAGTATATACTGACTGAGGTGCCTTAAGCCTAATGCCAACTTAAAGGACAACCGAGGTAAAAATAAATAAATGAGATAAACAATTGTATCTCTCCTGCTCCTTCTAAAAATTACTTTTTTTAGTTATCCCACAGTTTCATTTTATAGTTAAATCTCCTTTCTAAGTTTTTACTGTTTCATGGCATCTTCTTAAAGAGAACCCGAGGTGGGTTTGAAGAATATTATCTGCATACAGAGGCTGGATCTGCCTATACAGCCCAGCTTCTGTTGCTATCCCAAACCCCCCTAAGGTCCCCCTGCACTCTGCAATCCCTCATAAATCACAGTCAGGCTGCTGACAAACAGCTTGTCAGAGCTGGCTGTGTTTATCTCTATAGGTTCAGTCTGCTGCTCTCCCCGCCTCCTGCAGAACTCCAGTCCCCGCCTGCATCCCTTCCCTCCCCGCTGATTGGAGGGAAGGGACGGGGGCAGGGACCGGAGCTATGCAGGAGGCGGAGGAGCAGCTGAGACTGACACTACAGATGTAAATACAGCCTCACAGCATGGCTGTGATTTATGAGGGATTACAGAGTGCAGGGGGACCTTAGTGGGGTTTGGGATAGCAACAGAGGCTGGGCTGGATAGGCAGATCCAGCCTCTGTATGCAGATAACATTCTTTAAACACACCTCGGGTTCTCTTTAATGACACATTCATTTAAGTATGCCAGAGCTAAAATCTAGGAACTATTGATCCCTTTTATCTCTTTTCTGCTCTCAAAAGCTATTTACTGGCAGGAAAGTGTTTTATGGCTGCAATTCCTTATCATTTAGGGTTATGCTATAGTCTGACCCGGTCCCGACCTAGACAGAAACTGACACTTGCATACCTGATGTTTAACTCTTTCAGACAGAAAGAAAAAAAGTAAACACAGCAAAGTTATTTGTGTGCTTGGCACTGTACATACACATGTCTATCTCATCAGAGCCGAGAGAGATTTAATCCCAGGTCTCCTGTGTTAGAGGCACAGCCCTTAGTTATTACACTATCCAGCCACCAGTTATAAGCATCTTCAGTCAGTTACCTGAATTTACATTATTATTCCTGTGCCTGTACAGCTACTCTTAACCTTCTGGCCGATACAATTACATCGCCCAGGAGGGGGCGCAGCACTTTTTGTTAAATTTTTTATTTTTTAAATCATGTAGCGAGCCCTGGGCTCGCTACATGATAGCCGCTGTGCAGCGGTATACCCCCACCCACTCCGATCGCCTTCGACGATCAGAGTAAGCAGGAAATCCCGTTCAGAACGGGATTTCCTGCTGGGCTTCCCCGGTCACCATGGCGACCGGGCGGGATGACGTCACCGACGTCATGGACATTGTGACGTCAGAGGGAGTCCCGATCCACCCCTCAGCGCTGCCTGGCACTGATTGGCCAGGCTGCGCAAGGGGTCGGGGAGGGGGGGGCTGCGCGGCACGGCGGGTAGCGGCGGATCAGCGGCGAGCGGCGGCGATCGGAAGTTACACGCAGCTACCAAAGTGCTAGCTGCGTGTAACAAAAAAAAAATTATGCAAATCGCCCCACCAGGGTCTGAGAACTCCTCCTGCGCGACATACCCCGAGCTCAGCTCGGGATTATCGCCCAAGAGGTTAATTTCCTTCTTCTTTTATTTACCTGGCCTGTATATCCACTCCAGATCTCCTGCTCTGGTTACCTAGATAGAATATCTGGTTTAGTTGACACTTGATATGTTTCTGGAAAACCAATATTGGCCTGTAATATGCCTGTGCTTACCTGAACACTGCCCTGACTTTTGCTTTGCTCTGTGTTTTTCTTGTCCATCTGTTGTCAGCCCAGACCTCAGCCTGGGTCAATTACTGCACTTTATGCCTGGTGCAGACCATGCAATTTCCTGTCAGAAAGACTGTCGAATAGATCGTTTCTTACAGGTCCGATCTGGGTTCTGATCATTTTTCTGATCAATTTTCCAATCACTTCCATACAAAGTCGATGAGAAAAAAATTCGGAAATTAGATCATACCTGAAGGGAAATTGTATGATGTGTATGAGGCATTAGACTTTTTTTTACACCTCAGAGTCACCCTGTTCTTCCGTTTTCCAGTGGGGTAGTTCCAGGGGTGCTGCTAAGGTTTTTGTGGCCCCAAGTTGCACATTATTTGTGGCCCTGCCCCCCACATCAGAGACCCCCTTCTCACATTATATAATAAGTAGCCAAAGGTGCCCCCCATATAGGGAGCCCTCCAGTATAGGTACCGTAGGTAGCCAAAGGTGCAACCCCCCCCCCCCCCCCAGTATAGGTAACCACCCCCTGTATAGGCAGCCAAGGTGTCCCGTCCCCCCGTATAGATAGCCACCCACAGTACAGGTAGCCAAAGGTGCCCCCACCCCATATAGGGCATTGGTGTCAGCGCATAGTAACCGCGTGGCACACTTCAAATGCAGTAAATAAGCAATGACCTCACTTCGGCATCTGCAGTGTACTCCGTGGTCACTGTGCTGCACTCCCTCTGTTCACTTTGTTGCTAATCTAAGGTCTTTATGTGAGGGACGGGAAGCCAGGGACGGCCATACAAATCTCAGACAGGGTGGCCCTGGCAGCATGGGAGACCCCTGCTGTGGATGAGGCTAGTTGCACCCTTAGCAGTCCATTGTAGGGTGCTCAAACCTCAATAGAGTTGTGACATCACCCACCACATTATCACATTTCTGGGACACAGGCACCAACGCAATTAATAAAAGTGTGGACGAAAATGGGCGCCCTCTACAACCACCGGCGGTTCCAGTGCCTACTATTTAGCGGGCAGCCCCGAATAGCTGTGGGGGTGTTAATTTGTTGCCGGGAGGAGGGTTATTAGTTGCCAGGGAGGAGGGTTATTTGTTGCCTGGGAGGGAGGTTATTAGTTGCCTGGGGGTAGCTTCTTAGTTGCTCGGGGGAGGGTTATTAGTTGCTGGGGGGCGAGTTATTAGTTATCCAGGGGGACGTTATTAATTGCCTGGTGGAAGGTTATTAGTTGCCTGGGGGGAGGTTATTATTTGCCCGGGGGAAATGGTCATTAGTTGCCCGGGGGAAGGGTTATTAGTTGCCTGGGGGAGGGTTATTAGTTGCCCGGGGGAAGGGTTATTAGTTGCTGGGGGGCGAGTTATTAGTTATCCAGGGGGACGTTATTAATTGCCTGGTGGAAGGTTATTAGTTGCCTGGGGGGAGGTTATTATTTGCCCGGGGGGAGGTCATTAGTTGCCCGGGGGAAGGGGTATTAGTTGCCTGGTGGAGGGTTATTAGTTGCCCGGGGGAAGGGTTATTAGTTGCCCGGGGGAGGGTTATTAGTTGCCTGGGGGAGGGTTATAAGTTGCCTGGGGGGGGTGGGGGGGGGGTTAGTTGCCTGGGATGGAGGGTTCTGTTTGAAAGTAGGGAGAGGTTAGGTCATAGTGACTACTGTATTATAGTCACTATATAAAGCAGGATGTAGAATATCGGTAATTCTACCGATAATGTACCTTCGCTATTAAATTGTTATTTATCTTTTTTTCCTTTAATTAGTGCACGGCTTTTTCAAATGAATGCCACAGGCGCTGTGTTCATACTACAGTCCTGTGGCGGGGCAGGGGGCTGACAACTGGAGTCAGGGTACGCTATCGTATATATATCACCAATGATGCATACAGGGAACCCGATTACCCCCGAGCAACCTCAGACCACACTAGCATTTATATACACACATGAAAACAACCTAAACAAACTATTTGAATGCCTAATTTGTACATTGTAACTGAGCCTCAGTCTTGCATGAAATGGGTGTCTATGACAAATATGCTGACACTTTGCTGTTTTCTTTCAAGCCAGATGATATTTCACTGAGTTTTCACATTTATTAAATTGAATGCATGTATTAATTCTGCTGAAGCCAAAAAAAAATAGATTAATCACGTCAGCAATAGTTTTCTGGCCAATTGCTGGATGTTCAACAGGTTCTGCATAACAATAAGGCCTCTGGGTGTGATTAAAGTGGAAATGCAGCACCTTGTATAACTATTCACTTCCCTTTGGACTTTTCTACATTTTGTGCTGTTACAACCTGGAATTAAAATGGATTTTATGTCAGTGATCAACACAAAATAATTCACAATGTTAGGGTGGAAAAAAAATTGAATTGTTTTCAGAATTATCTACAGATAAAACCCCCTGAAAGGCTTTGGTACATCCCTTGAATAAGCTCTGCTGCATCCTGTCGCTTTCACAAGCCACATCATTTTTTTTTTAATGGAGTGCTTCTTAGGAATTAAAGGGGTTCTCTGGCCAAAACATTTATATTAGCTGTAAACAGGGTTATGAAGATTTAGAACAGCTGTATCAAGTCTACCAGAGACGGGTGATTAGGAATAAAATATACATAGTTGGGTCTTCCATTAGCCCCTCCGGCCTGATCACTCCCACGGCATCCTCTTCTCCCTCTCTGTTCGCCCGCTACCGGCCCCCGGAAAATCTGTCAGTCTGGGCCAGTCAGCGCATGCGCTGTCCGGCCAGGCACGCTCCCCTGTCTTGCTTACATCACTAGCGCAGGCGCAGGACACTCCAGGTGATGTGCACATGATGGGAGCACGAGTGCGGCTGGGCCGCTCATGCACAGTTGGCTCTGGGCCGGAGGACTTTCCGGGGCTAATTGCGGGTGAACGGAGAGGGAGAAGAGGATGCAGTGGGAGCGATCAGGGGGCTGGTGGAAGCCACAGGTATGTATATTTTATTCCTAATCCCCCATCTCAGGTTCCGTTTAACTATTATTTCTAGGCTGTTGTTAGCGTACACAAATGCGTTAACTGTCGACCACAACGACCGATAACGACCTTTTCAGCGGACGCTCGTTGTGTGTGCACATTGGTCGCCGATCAGTCTTGCTCGGGCATTGTTAAAGTGTACCCGAGATGACACGTGACGTGATGAGATAGACATGTGTATACACAGTGACACGAACACCTATGACTGTGTTCCTTTTCTTTTTTCCCTGTCTGTAAAGAGTTAATATGCAGCTATGCCAGTTGGGACCCATTCAGACTACAGCTCCCCTCAGTGATAACAAATTACAGCTATAAAACACTTTCCTAAGCAGATAATCGGGCTTGTGCCTGCAAGTGATAGATAAAAAGGTAAATAGTTCATGTATTTTCGCTCTGGGACTCTTGAAGCACTGCAATTGAGCAGAGACACTAAAACATTATATCCACTTTGTAAATGTTTATACAGAAAATAATACTGCAGGATTCTAAAAATAAGTCACCTTTAGAAGTAGGAGGACCGATCCAATTGTTAAGTTCATCAGTTTATTTTCATCTCGGGTTCACTTTAAGGGTCTGTCCTGTCGGTATATGGAGGCTGCCATATTTATTTCATTTTATGCAATACCAGTTGCCTGGCTATCCTGCTGATCTTCTGCCTCTAATACTTTTAGCCATAGACCCTGAACAAGCATGCAGCAGATCAGGTGTTTCTGACATTATTTTCAGAACTGACAAGATTAGCTGCATGCTTGTTTCTGGTGTTATTCATACACTACTGCAGCCAAATAGATCAGCAGGGCTGCCAGGCAACAAATATGGCAGCCTCCATATCACTCTCACCTCGGGTTCACTTTAAAGGACACCTGAAGTTAGAAAGATATGGAGGGTGTCAAATGTATTCCCTTTTACAATACCAATTGCCTGGCATCCTGCTGATCTTTCATACATCTGTAGTGTCTGAATCACACATCTAAAAAAACCATGTGGCAAATCCAGTCTAGTCAGACTTCAGTCAGAAACGTGATCAGCATCACATGACAATTTGCATTGTTTAAAATAAAATACATACTGTATATATGGCACCCTCCATATCCCTCTCACCTCAGGTGTGTCCTGTAAGTTTTCATAACAATCCTGCATCTACTACAATCAGAAATATCAATTTTGAGTGGAGTCATCCCTTAATAATGCTGATGTAGCTGAGCAGATTTCAGAAAACGGAGATTCAGACATTTGAGTCGAGCAAACGCGATCTCTTTATTTGTTTTTTCCTTATATATATATTACAGCGCACGTAGAAAGAATTCTTGCGATTTCAGAACTATGCGTTTGGTGCTCCATGTGCCAGGTTGGCAAAGCTGGCTCCAGGAAGTCTGCTGTTGATTCCATGGGGTTGTGGTGAGATTAGGGGTTGGGCTCTGTCCCAGCACCCATTCTTATAATTCCCTAGAAGGAGGAAGAAACAGCATCCAAAGAATGTAGTAATAGAAAGAGAATAATGAAAGTCTGACCAATTCTGATACCGCTGCAGTAACATTAGACTCCGCAGTGGGCCTCCTGGAGTCTTGTATGAGCAACGCTAGCCAGCACTGGGGTTAGACAACATAAAGCTTGGGCTATAAAAGGAATGAGGTACTCTAATCCTTAATGCTAAGCAAGTGCCAGTAGAACACAGAACATGTCATTATTTTATACTACAAATATGCTGCAGATTTTCAGCACCATGGCCATATTTTATGAGAGCTGTGTCACAAGGGGTCCATACCTAGAGCAGTTTTGTTGCACCCTTTATTTGCTGCAACATTATTTTAATGAAGTATCTGAGCTTGTATGTAACCTGCCACATGCCGCGCAGTTCCCTAGCAACCACAATTTTTAAAGAGGAACTGTAACTAAGGATTGAACTTCATCCCAATCAGTAGCTCACACCCCTTTTTTTCATGAGAAATCTTTATCTTTTCTCGAATAGATCATCAGGGGGATCTGTGTGCCTGTAATTGTGGTGAAACTCCTCCCACAGTGTGATGTCAGCACCTAGGTCCTGACATCACACTGTGGGAGCCTTGTTCCATTGTGGCAAATAACATCTGTTTCCAACCAGAGCCGGGACAAGGTCCTCCAGCACCCAAGGCTGAGACACCAAAGTGCGCCCCTCCATCCCTGCCACCCCAGCCGTCACACACTGATTGCTATTAGACTAAGAAGCGCCACAGGGCTCACAACCTCCCCAACACCTTAATATCTAGTTATCTGGCTTGCAGTCACTGCCATGTATCCCCTTTTCTTATTTCTTTCTGCTTCAAACACAATTAGGAATGACAGCTGATTGAATTCTGCGCCCCCTCTTACACTGCGCCCTGAGGCTGGAGCCTCTCCAGCCTATGCCTCGGCCCGGCCCTGTTTCCAACTGCCTAGCAACCAGTATTTACCTCTGTCTATATGTACTGTACAGTATATCTATAAAAAAAATAAAATAAACATTTTTGCCTACTGCATTGTTAGGAGGTGTAGTTGTAGATAATGACAGCTGTCTGTTTTTTTTTCTTGTCTGCCAGTAGTAAAGGTGATCACGTGCAGGCTAAATGTAGATCAAACAATATGAACAAATTACATAGCGAATATCAATAATTTCTTGATCTCTTTTCTATTTTTTAACTTCTCTTTTTGCATATATTGATTTATTTTTTCCCCTTTTTTGCTATAGTTCCTCTTTAAAGCGGAATATAACCCTGCATTTCAACTTTGCTCTAAAACATTATTTACAGCATATTATATGCAAAAAGCATTTTTTTTACTAGACCAGCATTGGAAGGGTTAAACACAGAGGTTTAAAGTTCCATGGAGCGATATGCAGAAGTTCAGATTGTTACATTCTATTTAGTTAAATGTATCTATTGAGAAATGTTACACACTCTTTGGCTGTCCTCCAGCTCTTTCTCAGTCAGAGAGAGTGAGTCACATGCCTCACTTAGATACATTTATGTAAACAAAATGTATCTATGTCAGCTTCGGATGTGTCTGCAGAAATCTCCAGGAACTTTAAAGCCCTGTGTAACCCTTCCAATGCTGGTCTAGTAAAAAAAATGCTGGTTGCATATAATATACTGTAAATAATGTTTTAGAGCAAAGTTGAAATGCAGGGTTATATTCTGCTTTAAGCAGTAAGTGCTGCCAACTGCCTGTAATATTCTATTTATAGCTGCCAATTGCCATCCGGGAGCGACACAAACTTGTGTTGAAAATTAGGAAACCCTACAGTTCACTATAGATTACTAGCAAGAGACATTTGTTGCGGCCACTGATCTCTCCTACAGGCTTCCAATGTGGCACAGCTACACAGTTTTGAGATGTGAACTTTATGCTAGTTTAGCAATCGAATGGTATATTGACATTGTTCTACGAGCCACATAACTTACTGTAGATCTCCTCTTTTCAAATTGTACAGACACCAAGGGCCTATTGCAATTCACTATGGACTTGTATCACTCCGGCATTACATCCGTTGTGTGCCGATGGCTGTCGGGACCACTCATCACTTGTCCGCTGCCTCATGGAAGAAACTGCTCCTTTTGCCAATGCAGTGGCTGATCATGCTACTCTAGAGCTGCCTTCCACTTTGAGTAATACGCATGCTCAGTGCGAACTTTAAACAAATTATCCCAAATATCTCCATAGCCACGTCTCCTACACTCCCTACATTTTGAACTACCTCTGTGCCAAACTGCAGCCCCCAAAACCAAATGGTTCCTGAGACAGAGTAAATAAACCCATCTCGGGAACCAGCGGGGCTGGGAAACTGTAATTTAAAACAAAGGTAGTTCAGGACCCCCCCCCCCCCCCTCCATACCGTCAAAATTTTGGGGTGTGTAGGAGGCATTGCTCTGCAGATATTGCCAGTAAAAGAAGAGCAAATCTTGCAGCGCAGGATCATACTGCGCATGTGGGGCAGTGTACATTTTAGAATACCACAATCAGACACAGCACCGGCTCTCTGACTACACTGTATGAGGAGCCCCAGCAAAGGCATCTTTGAGCCTCCTGCCTGGGCTTCCCTTTGGTCTTGAGTTTAGCCAATGACAATCCTGCATGTGGAGGATTTTCAATGTTTAGTTTACATTAAACTGATATAGGATAACACTAATAATGAGGAGCCCTAACAGGAGGCTCAACGATGCTTTTGCTCTGGCTCCCGGCACAGTGGCTGGTCATATGGATGTTGGTGGGCATGTTGGCCCATCTTGTCTGGTTCCTGTGTGTTGGGGTCTGGCAGTTTGCATACATACGTGTTACCTGGCCCAGTGTAAGCATTGGCGCTGTAAGGTGTGTGAACTTGTGAAAAGATGTCTGTTTTCAGCATTGCCTGTGTGTTTGCTCACTTGCGTGTACATGCTTACATGTGACGTGTTACCCGATTCGTGTCAAAAGGCCTATTCAGTCTGGGAAGTGGCACTCCCGTGTATTTCAGCTTGTTGTGGATGAATGCTCTTCTACCTGTTCTTGTGTTTGGATGTTGACCTTGACCCGCCTGACTACCTCATCCATTGCTAACCTGTGCTGTGTATGATGACTGCCCGATTTGTTACCGACTTTTACCTGTCTTGAGAACCTGCCTTGTTGCCTTTCCCAGAGACTGATCTGTTTCCAACTTCTGCCTGTCCAAGAGCCTGATTTGTTGCCGATTTCAAGAGCCTGGTCTGTTACCGACTTATGTTTGTCAGAGAGTCCGATTTGTTGCCGAACTCCTCCGATCCTCAGACCAACCTGGCTGCTGAGACATTGCAGTTCCAGGCTCAGTTTGTGGGAGCTCTACAGTGCCACTTTAGTGTCACGCCGGGTCATCATGCCATTGGTCCTATGAATGCTCCTGCCCCTTGTTCACTGGAGGGCTCTGTTTAAAACCCAAATCCATCAGCTGAGAAGCCACAAGAGTTGCAGTCCTTACTACATGATATGGAGGTATATAATATGATGATAGATTTTTAAAGCTCTGATTCACTATCACTTTCTACATTAGCCTACACAGAAAAGAGAAGCAGCACATGATTATGACCAGCAAATTAGAGCCTTATATGTTTATCACCTGAGGGATTGCACCTTAAAATTATGTTACTCTAGCAACGCAACCCTTTCCTAGATAACCTGGTTTGTGCTAATTGCGAACACTTGCTTCATAGTCTGCGTAAGTAACGGTAATATTTCTGTATGCTTTCTGCACACAGCAACTTTACAGATATTTAGTGAAATGTGGTCTGATGTTCTCCACATGGAGAAACTGAACTGTAGTTCCCCTTTAAAATGAGCTTCTCTGTCCAGCAATCAGGATCTCTAGAGGAACAATACGCTGAGGCAGAGGTGTTTTTGTAAATCTAATAAATGCAAAAAAACAAAATCAAATGTCTTTCTGCTGAGCGGAGAGAGAAAGTTTTATTGTGGCACAATGTTATTTACAGAGTTTACCTGCTCTTAGTCCTGCACACAACATATAGTTAGCTCTTACCTTGTGCACTCAGAATTCACTTATCTCTGACAGAGCTGCAGACTGTGCAGTGTTCCTGCTATTAAACTCAAATCCTGCAATTTCCCTTTTGAATTAATGGGCGTTGCTAACACCAATGAGCAATTGATGAAGCTGTATGGGTTCTGAAGCTGTGCTGGCCACTAAATACACCACAGGTACTATATTTGCTTGCTAATTGAATATGTAATAGCTCCTTTTGCTTACATAGAGAAGGTGGCCCTACAATACAATAGATCCAAGCTATGAGACTGCAATCCCTCTAGCCACAATGTCAACTTGATATCATGATATTGATTTTCATACTTTAATCACTTCAGCCCATGGGTTGTTTTTACTTTAATGATGCAAGCAATTTTCACATTTCAGCACTCCTCCCTTTCATTTGCCAACAACTTTATCCGTACACACCTAAATTATCTTTTTTTTTGCCATGAATTAGGCTTTTTGGGGGTGATACTTGTTTTCAGTGATTACTTGTTTTCAGTGATTACTTTTTTTCTATGCATTTTAAAGGGGAAAGTGTGACGATAAATGCCACTACTCAGATAACTGATTATTGGTGATCTGCGGAATCACCAAGAATACAGACGCTATACTCGATTATGTGTGATCCACAGAATCACCAAAAATACCAGTATAGCAAGAACGAGAGCAGAGCGTAAGTGTGTGTCTAATGCCACCGTAACTCTAATGGTTATACAGGACCTTGCCACAGGAGTTGGCAAGGAACCCTCAGGACACCAACAGAACAGACTAGACACAAGGCCCCCAAGTGGGGCTGGAAGGTACAGACAGAGAAATACGGTTCTAACGGTCACCTGTGGAGCAGGTGATTCAGACTTGACTGCAGTCTAAGAGATACAAAAACACGGCTCTAATGGTCACCTGTGGAGCAGGTGATTCAGACCTTACTGCAGTCCAAGAGATACAAATAACACGGCTCTAATGGTCACCTGTGGAGCAGGTGATTCAGACCTTACTGCAGTCTAAGAGATACAAATAACACGGCTCTAATGGTCACCTGTGGAGCAGGTGATTCAGACCTTACTGCAGTCTAAGAGATACAAGTAACACGGCTCTAATGGTCACCTGTGGAGCAGGTGATTCAGACCTTACTGCAGTCTAAGAGATACAAATAACACGGCTCTAATGGTCACCTGTGGAGCAGGTGATTCAGACCTTACTGCAGTCTAAGAGATACAAATAACACGGCTCTAATGGTTACCTGTGGAGCAGGTGATTCAGACCTTACTGCAGTCTAAGAGATACACATAACACGGCTCTAATGGTTGCCTGAGAGAGTGTAAGTGTTAAGGTGTGAACAGTAATACTTTGGGGACCGCCCCTGGAAGACAGGAGCAAGAGCAGATAGGAATACTGCTCAGCAACAAGTTCCTTCCGTAGTCTGGACTCTCCACGGGGATGAGTCAGACGGGGAGAGGGAAGGACAGAACGTGAGTGACACCAATGGGGAAAGTGTCACTGACAGATCTGCGAACTATCTCCTAACAGGAGAGATAGTTCTCGAGGTCAGACAAGCCAGGTCGTAAACACACGGACAGACAAAGTACAGAGACAGGAGGCAGATGCAGAATCCAGAGACTAGTCGAGTTTTGGCAACAGAGTATCAGAATGACAAAGGTACAAAATCAGAGTTCAGAGGAATAGTCAGGCAGGCAGAAGGTCATAACAAATAATACAGTTCAATTCCTAACGCTAAGGTGTGAGCTCCGTGATCATCAACACCTTTGGAAACTATGCTAGAACACAGATACAATTAGTACTTTAAGCTATCAACAGAATCTGGCTAAGTGTGGAACCCCGGCTCCGGCCGGTTCTAGCACACTTTGGGATCTGACTATGGTCTGAGTGCTGACACACAAGCGTTCACAACGACAGACAAAGACAGAGTAACAACTCCAGGTTTAAATACTGACAGCAGATTCAAGCAGCCCCGCCCGAGCGGCTGAACCAACCTGCAAAGAAGATTGACAGGTGGAAGTCAGCTGACCACAAAGTCAGCTGATCTGTCTCCTCTGCCCATAAAGGTCCTTTAGCTCCATGTAAAAGTCCTTTTGCTCCATGCGCAGGCGTGTGGACCCAAGCTGCTGCAACAGAGATCCCTGTCCCAGCTGAGTCGGGAAGCGACACCCGGGATGGCTTGGCCAGAGAGGTGACATCAGGTGTGAAAGCAGCTTCGCTGCTTTCCACCACAGAGGTAACGTTTTAGATCGTAACAGAAAGCCAGGAAAAAAATACGCTATTTCTCTTTTTCCATCCCCTTTGGTTTTACAACAAACAATGCTACTATAGATAAAACCGGCATATTTTGTTTGCCCATTAGTCCTGGGGCTTTCACAAGATTTATATTATGTTCCTAGTACATGCTTTTTTGCTTTCTGACTGTACCTTATAAATAATTATAAGCTCTTATTTGCAAAAATAACCGTGCTATACCCTCATGACATACATATTAAAAAAGCTGAGTCCCTAAAGTAACTATCTATTTATTTTTTGTAAAATGCTGACACTTAGCTTTGCTGATTGTAGTCATGTTCATTCATTCCCAGGCACATGTTCCCATTCATCAATCTCCCCCGTATAAGTCCCGCTGTGACTGACAGGATGCACTTGTACGTTCTGATTGAGTTAGGAAGGCTCAAACTGGATGTGTATGTACGTCCAGTTTGAGTTAAATAGTTCAAAATTAGGTCTGTTTCAAATACAAATGTATTCCGAATAGTGTTGATTGTAATGGATAATTGAATTTTTGTGTAATTTTTGCAATTACTAACTTGATTGTAATTACGATTTCACATGTAATCTTAATTTTACGCTAAATTAAGTTCACCAAATTCACGAATGTATTTTGAAGACATATTTGCATAGATGAGTATATGTGTGAAAATGTATGGGCATACATGTGAAAATTCATTTTCACCAAATGCATTGAAGTCAAAGGGCATGAAAACTCTTATGTGAATTATGAGTCAATGCAAAGTTACTCTTCTGATTACATGCAACATTAATTTTGCAGTAGCTGCTTTATAATGTCATCATTAGGAATTTCGCTGCAAAAATTTATGAGCGAAATGTGAGCTTATCTCTAATTTTAAATTCAAGGCTTGCCAAGGACAGGCTGATGTTTCACACATGGCCACATCTGGAAGGATCTAAATTAATGATGAATCTGAATGATCTGGGGGCAGCCTGGTGGGATGATAGATAACACTCTGGCCTTGCAATGCTAGGCCCTAGAACCCCTGCCAGGGCACTGTCTGCACAGAGTTTGTATGTTCTCCCCGTGTCTGAGTGGGTTTCCTCCCACATCCCAAAAACTTACAGATAAGTTAATTGGCTTCCCCCTAGACTATGATGGACATTTGACTTTGGCAGGGATTAGTCTGTGACAAAAATGAATACTCTTACCTATAGTTTGGTTTGCAAAAAGACCTCTGCCCATCAAGTCCAACCAGGAGTCTTTAACGGCTGGTTCAGAGGGGCTTCTGCGTTTACCACTGCGATGGACAATGCCCCCATTGGGAGCATTAATCTCAATGTGTTTACCATCTTTTACCGGTGATTGCACGAACATTGTGGTCCATCAATATTCCAGTGGAGCATTCAGGGGCGGTTGCATTTGGCGGTTCGATGTCCCCTGTAGAGCTCAAAACGGAACAATGGGAATCAATGTGATCTGATGCCAAACTTTTTTGTCCTTGGTTGCAGAAAAGCATTTAGCATTGGCAAAGTCTGCACTACGATATATGTCAGCGCTATATAAATAATAATAAAATATTAAAATCTATTAACAGATTGAGCTGGTAATGGAATGCATAGCATCAGCCCATTTGATTCATTCTAATCATTCTGGCATGGTGGACCGATTAAAATCAATGTTCAGATATATCGGACCAATAATTTTGCGTCAGAATTGTCATTCATTTCCATTCCATCTGTGCAGATTCTCTGGTAGCCTTAACTTCTGTGATGGTCCAAACCCATGTTTAGTGTTTCACCTATTCCTGTGAAGGAAATCTGACTTGGATCACTCCTACTGTAAACATAGTTCTTGGCATCACTACTTTGAAAAAGCTGCCTCAGTGGAAATGTGTTATTCAGTGGGAAGAATAAGCAGCAGTCTGCCAAAAAAACCCGCTACTTCTGTATAGTTTTCTGCTGTCCATGTTTTGGAAGAAAAATCCTTAATTTGGAACTGAATCCCAGTGTCCTGCATTTCCTCCTCATTTGTCTCCTTTCGGGTCTTCTACATTGGCCCACTTTAATAAGTTCTGTCTCACTGCGATAAGTATCTACTGGAGTTTTTAAAAGTGTCAAAGCTATACTTTTTTTCCGCTAAATTTGTATTATTATTGTTCATTTATAAAGTGCCTTACCAAACACACAGGAGATACGCACTTCCCAAACAGTTCTCTGCTGCTTATATAAAGCCTGCAGGCTGCTTGTAAGCCAATCAAGAAGTGCACACACACGTTACACCTAGTCTGCAGTAATTAATTTAAACAGAAGCTGAGCAAATTCAGCCAGTTGTTGGAGAGGGTTTCAGTTGCATATAGACAATGGCTATATGGCCAGCAGGGGGCACCAGTGTGCAGGATATACCCTCTCATCTGCCCCCCTCCTAACTAAACTGCATGGGAATCTACAATAAAATTAAAAACAATAATGGTGCACAAGCCAGCCTGGGGCCCCAGGAACTCTCACTGCCCGGGGCCCCAGAACCAGCATGCAACACCATATGTGAGCGCAGCCAAGCCCTGGATCTGCCACACCCAGGAGCTTGTCCCCAACTGCTCTGAGACTTACCAAACACACAGGAGATACTCACTTCCCAAACAGTTCTCTGCTGCTTATTCAGCCAGACGCTGGTGCCCCCTGCTGGCCATATAGCCATTGTCTATATGCAACTGAAACCCTCTCCAACGACTGGCTGAATTTGCTCAGCTTCTGTTTAAATTAATTACTGCAGACTAGGTGTAACGTGTGTGTGCACTTCTTGATTGGCTTACAAGCAGCCTGCAGGCTTTATATAAGCAGCAGAGAACTGTTTGGGAAGTGAGTATCTCCTGTGTGTTTGGTAAGTCTCAGAGCAGTTGGGGACAAGCTCCTGGGTGTGGCAGATCCAGGGCTTGGCTGCGCTCACATATGGTGTTGCATGCTGGTTCTGGGGCCCCGGGCAGTGAGAGTTCCTGGGGCCCCAGGCTGGCTTGTGCACCATTATCATTTATAAAGTGCCAACATATCTTCTGTAGCTCTGAAACAAATTAATGTTTTACAGCCACAGACAATAGACAAGCAGGATCAAAACAGGTAAAACATGGAGGTGTAGTGCACCTTGTAAGATACTAGCGACCTAATGGTGTAAAGTCCAGTAACGTTGGCATGCACAGGGAGCGTACAGCAGTTTTAAGGTTACCAGATCAGGGGGAGCACTCGCTGTTAACTTTTAGCACCGTGTTACACCACGTGTTACCATAGCAACCTGCACTGGTAACGGTACACTTGACGTGCGCCCCAGGCCTTGGTTTAGCAATCCTTAGGGTTTTGCGCAATTTTAATCAGTACACAGAAAACTCCATAAATGGTTACAATCTGAGCAAATTAAAGTGAAATTTAAGTTATAAAGTGATAAGATAAACATTTGTATCTATCCGCCTACTTTTAAAAATCTCTTTTTGATAGCCCACAGTTTTGTTACCTTTAAAAACTTTAAAAAAAACATCAGCTTTATTGTTTTGTCTCAGCTCAATTATACAGTCTGCCCCTGTGTCTCAGTTTGCTCAAATGTATGAACTATTGACCTTTTTTATCTATCCTCTCCTGGTAGACAATTGGGACTCTGAGAGCAAAATATTTTATAGCTGTAGTTCCTTATCAATAAGGGACACTATTGTCTGACTGGATGCAGACTGGAGAATAACTGAATATTTCTTTCAGGCAGAGAAAGATGAAAAGCATCACAGAAGATTTATTTGTGTGCTTGGCACTGTACATAAACATATATCTCATCCGGTCCCATGTCATGTGTCCCTTTAACCACTTAAGGACCAGGGGATTTTGGTGTGATCGGTGCTGCGTGGGCTCTCCAGCCCGCAGCACCGATCAGGATTTAGCCAGGGCGACCAGACTTCCCCACTTTTTTCCCCACTAGGGGTATGTCCTGCTGGGGGGGGGGGTCTGATCGCCGCCGGCTATTTCTGCGTAGCGAGGGGGGGGCTCCTCAAAGCCCCCCTCCGCAGCTATTTCCGCCCTCTCTGCCCTTACCTGCTTCTCCCGCAGGCTATGGGCTGCGCAGCACGGATATCCGTCCTGCGCCGTCTAGGATAGGCTTCAGCCTATCAGATGCCGGCGATCCCCGGCCAATCAGAGGCCGGGGATCGCCGATCTCCTTTATGATGTGAACAGCGGGGAATTCTTCCCCGTGTGTTTACATTTAGCTTGCGAGCCGCGATCGGCGGCTCGCCGGCTGTTCACGGAGGCACCCTCCGTGAACTGGCATGGAAAGGCCGCTTCCATGCTAAACCACTAACAACCCGCCGATGCCTATCGGCGTTAGCCAGTCGTTAAGTGGTTACAGTGGACCCGAACCCTTGCACAGCACAAAAGGAAAAAATATAGACATGCACCCTGTATGTATTTAGAGAGTTTAGCCTGTCTAATTCCCCCTCATCTGTGACTAATCACAAGTTATTTGATCTCAGATGAGTCAGCTAGCCTGCCATGGCAGAGAGTTAAAGTGGATCCAAGATAAACGTTTACTCATTGCATAATTGTGTTCCTTTTATATAGTTTATAGGAAATTCCTCAAGCCAAATACATTTTTTTTGTTATAATACACGAATTCCCTATAAACTAAACAAGCCTCGCCCACAACTTCCCCAGAGTGCCTTGGCACTCTCAGCCTTAGTAGCAAGGGCTTATGGGAGCTCAGTCTGGGCAGGAGGAGGTCACTAGCCAGATATTTCAGAGGCAGAGGGGAGGAGGCAGGAGGAGAGGGGAGTGAAGTTTTCACAGGCTGAGGGCTGGAGATACAGATCAGCTTGCCTGTGTGTAATGTGACAAACAGAACATGGCCGCTCTCATTGTATCACAGGAATAAATAATCATAAACTGTTGAAGCAGTTTGCAGCTAGATTTGCTATGTAAACTATTTAAACTTTAGATAAGCTATATATACAAGTTATCTCTGCGCTCTCTCTTCTTATATAATATAAAGCAGTAAGAAATCCCCTTGCGGGTACAGACTCACCAGATCCAAACGGTCAGATTGACCAAGTCTCGCATTCGGGGGGGTGCCCCCCTCTCCCCCCCGTCGCCTCTCTCGCTCTTATGTGATGTCTCCTGCTTCTTCCGTCTGTTATATGCTCCAGGCAGTCCAGTGAGGGGGAGGAAATGCAAAAAAGAGGACCCCCCTCTAATAGTGCATTACTCCTTTTATTTAAAATTGTTTAAAAACAAAACAGCAGCAATCGGAATAAGCAGCATCTATATACAGGCATAAGCTGGTAAGGGGACTTCCGGGTGGCTGCCTCACTCACCGCCGCTGCCTCTTAGTACGCCGCAGCTGCATGAAAAAACCCGCGCTGCGGCTCACATCCAGTGACGCCGCTCAGCTCCAGTGTGGTTGCGTACGAGTCACACCTTACGTGTCCACGCGCCTGCATCACTCCCAAGCTCTTCCCTATGCGTTTCGCTAGTAACAGCTCATCAGGGGCGCCTGATGAGCTATTACCAGCGAAACGCGTAGGTCGGCATCACGGGATGTGGAGCTGAGCGGCGTCACTGGATGTGATCCCTAGCGTGGGTTTTTTCATGCAGCTGTGGCATACTAAGAGGCAGCGGCGGTGAGTGAGGCAGCCACCCAGGAGCTAAGTCCCCTTACCAGCTTATGCCTGTATATAGATGCCGCTTATTCCAATTGCTGCTATCTTGTTTTTAAACAATTTTAAATAAAAGGAGTAATGCACTATTAGAGGCGGGTCCTCTTTTTTGCTTTTTCTCCCCCTCAATGGACTGCCTGGAGCATATAACAGATGGAAGAAGCAGGAGACATCACATCAGACCCCCGAATGCGAGACTTGGTCAATCTGACCATTTGGATCTGGTGAGTCTGTACCCGCAAGGGGATTTCTTACTGCTTTATTTAATATAGAAGAAGGGAGAACGCAGAGATTACTTGTTCCTTTGGATGTTCCTTTGGATTTCTGGCCTGACCTATCTGGCAAATCCTGCAGCACCCCGATTTGTACTAATGAACTTGGATGTAGAAAGTTGTGAACTTGCTTCTGTTAGCATTCAATGCTGACAGGGCCTAGCTAAAGAGGACTTTTAATTTAGCTATCTGAATTGCATTTAAAACAGCATACCAATAGCTGTGAGCGCTGAATGTGATTGTTGGTATATTAGACAAGTTACTTGTTATAGTTAGTTTTTCATCTCGGATCCGTTTTAATTGGTAAACACAGGATGTTAACAATATGTCTGCTTCCAGAAAAGCAGGAAGTAGAAAAACTGCAGATGTATTGCAGGATTTGTATCAGCTGTAAAGAAATGTGTTTCTTTAAATGTTAATTTGCTGTTGTGTAATTTATAGAGCAGATTAGCAGTTCTGAACTCAGGTCTGCTTTAAAGAGACTCTGTAACAAATTGTTTATCTTTATTTCTTCTATGCTATAAGTTCCTATGCCTTTTCTAATGTGGTCTGGCTTACTGCAGCTTTTCCTAATTGCACAGTAGCTGTGTTATCTCTGTTATATGATCTAATCTTCTCTCTATAGTCGGCACAGTCAGGCTGAGGCAGTCAGACTGGAATGTGCAGGGCTGCTTGTGATTAGCTAGAAGCTGTACACACCCCCTGCAGGCTCTGTGTGACTAACACACTCTGCTTAGCTGAGCCTATTAGAAGCTGGTTAGTTTGTTTGTAAACACTGCCTAAAACTGGCAATTACAAGCCAGGTTTGCAGCAGAGAATGGCAGAAACAGCACAGAGGGGACCAGGAGCACATAATGAATAGAATGGTATGCTTTTTATTGTAAGAATTTCAGAGTACAGATTCTCTTTAAGGTGACAATTTGAATCTGCACAAGTAACATCTGGAACAGAATTTGCATTGTGGAATCATCTCTGTTTATAGAACTGGCCTCTTGTTACCTCTGTGGCATATTCAAAGTTAATAGCATTGGTTCTTTTTGGCTTCCTGACAGCCCTTTTTAGACATATTTATTACTGTTGCATGACAGCATATTGACTGTTTTTCCACTTGACATTGTTATCATGATCAATAGATACAGACGGAGAACGTCAATTTCTTTGTGCTCATGAGCAAAATGTTTAATTGCATAAAATAAATATTCTGCAAAGATGTTGAAGTACGTCCTATGCTGCAACTATTTATTGTGTCTCCTTTCTGTCCCCCTAATAGGGCTTATATGAGTGTGAAAGAACTGAGGGATGCCTTGCAGTTGAACAACACCATGTTCCTGAACATTTTTTTTGCTGGTTCCGCGGGGGAGGAGTTAGCTGGTACAGCCACCTGGCCATGGGATAAAGATGCTCTTACTGTGCAAGGTAAGTCGGATGTTATCGGTATATTTTATTTGTGATATCCCCAAACCCTGCTCATCCAATCTACTCTGTTCAAGACTGCTGAAGACTTCTATGGGTGTTTGATATTACACGAAAAAGAGATTATAATAAAAACAAAAATAAAGCTGACTTTAGATGGGTCTAGATTTCTGCATAGGCCAAATAGGTCCAGGCTAGGGCAGCAGGTGAGCCAGGGCGGCAGCTAACTATTACACATTATTACAGTAGAATCCTTTTATAGTAAACTTGAAGGACTAGGGAAAGTAGTTTACTATATCAGAATTGGTCATGCATTGTTTATTTATACAGACACATTTGCTGGGACCTGAGGACGGAGTTTACTATATCAGTGTTTACTATAACGAGATTCTACTGCATTCATTTTATTTTATCATTCATCCAAGCTTCCCTTTGTAAGGCCTAGCAGATCACCTGCCTTCCTTCAGTCTTTATACCCCAATTTAATTTCACGCTCTTCACCTATAGACAAGCCCCCGCGTGAATGGGAGACAGAAATATGTCTACCCGACTGCGGTTACCCTCAGGACTTAGGCCGCTTTCCCAGTGCAACGTTAAAGTCGCACATTAGAAAATGTTTTAACGTGCAGTAACGCACAGCAATACTAAGTCTGTGCAACATTCACAGTGCACACGTTGCGTTTGTGTGTAACGTGTAGCATTATTAGAAAGTGCTGCATGCTGTGCATTATACACGTTATTAACTGCGTTGGTCTGTTTGCACATGCTCAGTAATGACCTGGAAGCATACTTTTGATTGCCTGTATGCCCTACTGTATGCGACGATCACGGGGCATAGAGTTGTGGTGCGACTTTTTGGGGGCGTTGCGTTGTTAGTTTGCATTGCATCAAAACGCAACGTCCCACTATGAAAGTAGCCTCAGAGTGCAAGGTATAAGGACTGAGGCCGAAAAGGCAGAAGTACTACTAGAACCAAACTAGCAGACACAGGAGGCAGTAAAAGTCCAGACAATATGAAGTCAACAATCAGGTCAAAGACAATTTGAGGTCGGTCCAGGCAGCAAGGTTCAACACGAGTATTCAGGCAATAGGTCAGTCCAGGCAGTAAGGGTGAACACGAGTAATCAGGCAAAAGTCAGTCCGGACAGCAAACAGGCGAAGTCAATAACAAGTAGAGGTCGATATCCAAAGGTTCAATCAAAAGGTTATGCATCTGCAATACAGGTAGCATCCAGCAGCCAGCAAGCTAACGCTATCACAGGCAATGTGATACTGAACCAGCAGAGTTTAAGTATGGTCAATCACCCAATCAGTGGCTGGCCACTAACACAGCAACCAATCAGATACACACAGTATAGTCCTGCTAAGCATCAGCTGACACTGTGTTACAAACCTGCCTGAACGTCAGCTGACTAATCGTGTCAGCTGACAATATACCCTCCGGCGCCTAATGGAATAGGACGGGCGCCTGCCGGAAAGCGCCACCCACCCTCTACTAGGAGATGTGTGCGCGTGGTTGCTATGGACGCGCCAACGCGAAGAGCGTACTGAGGCGGAAGTGGAGGAATCTGTCCCTGTCTCCGCGGTGATGGATACCTCACGGGATCCCAGAGGTAAGTTGCGGTTGGCACATTATGCTTTGTTCATGTTTAGTGATAGAGTAAAGGTGGCCACACATGATTCAGTGTTGGGGGTATTTGACCTGAGAGATCTGATTGATTTTTCTGCTCTCTATTAAACCAATATACCATACATGTATGATCGATTTTTTTTGGAAGTTACCCCCCCAAAAAAGAGGATTGAAAAAAAACCATAAAATGTATGCTTTTATCATGTGATTTTTAGTCAGATATTTGTAGAAAAATTCTGAAAAATCCCATTTTGTATCAGGCCGGGCCATTGTGGCTCTTCCAGAAATCCAGCCCTGCACTTAATGCTCTTGTGGGCCACATAAAATGGCGAGGAGGGCTGGGTTCGGCCCGCATGCCTAGAGTTTTCCACCTGTGTACTAGAGTGTCTTGCTCCTACAGTAGTGATTGATATTTTCATATTTTGAATATTATTTAAAAAAAAATGAATACACTGTATATATATATATATATTGCATGCATGGCTTGTTTGAACCTTATTCCTATCATTGAAAATTTCTGGGTATTTTTGCATCTCAAGACACGGCAAGCTCCAGGCAACTCAACAGATGAAGACATTGCATTTTTAACAAGTAGATTCAATGAAATCTATTCATGTTATCTAACTCCTGTGGCTTTTTTTATAGAGCCATAAACTTCATGAAGCTCAGTCTACATATGTGCGTTTGCGACGTCAGAGTTAAGCAGCTCCCATTGTCTGTTCTACATTTTTTAAAGAATAAACAAATCTCAGCATCAGTTTTAATATTGTGTTTTTAAAAGAGTTACAAATAACCTTGCGTTAAAGTGCTATTTGCATCATTGTCAAATGTTTATATATCATTTTTCATGTTGTGTTTGGTATTTTAAAAAATACTTATTTTTGCAAAACAATTTTCTTGAGTGTTCTAGTATTCTTTTGTTTGGCTATTGAAATACACAAAAGAGCATCACTTAGAGGTAGTACAGTCCGCGGAACGCTGAGGGGCATTATTTGAGCCTACTGCAGGCAGCATCCTAGGCTGTCTATTTTTAAGTGCGTCTGAAGAGATTCATATTCTCAAATAGATGCAAATGACTCACAAAGCCCGTACCAACGCTCTTCAAGGTAAATGTAACAGAAGAAGCCTCATTTTCCGAGCTTCGGTACTAAGCAGCAGGGAAGCGACACACAAAAGCACATTGAAGTGCAGCTGTCTAAATTTGCTGTAATTGAATGGAAGGAAGGTCTGTAGAGCTATGAAAAATATCTAATATCCATGTTTATTTTTTTTTTAAGTTTTCAAGTCAAATCCAATCAAAATATTTATCACCATTTATCATAATTGTAAATTCTGTCTTAAAATCTTTACCCAGACATTGTTAAGACCACACACACCTTTAGTCAGGTCACATTAACAATTAACCCTTTATAATCCTATGGCGGACTATGACCGACATTGGCATTTTCCCCTACAGCACCAATGACGGCTGTAGTCCAACATAAGAAATGTGGCTGTCACTAGATGGCGCTGTTGCTGATAAAATCCGGCACAGCGTCATCCGTGTCAGCTCAAAGTGTCGGACAATGGCCTCAATTCCCTAAGCTTTATCAAACACTTTATCAAATGTTTGATAATTTACCTCATGGGTAAAATCTAATTTTGAATTCACTAAGGTGTAATATATTTATCGAATGTTGTATAAAACATTTAATAAATCTATAACGCCTTAGTGAATTCAAAATTAGATTTTACCCATGAGGTAAATTATCAATCGTTTGATAAAGTGTTTGATAAAGCTTAGTGAATTGAGGCCAATGTCCGACACTCTGATCACAGCTGTCCATCTCCACCGCCCCCCCCCCCCCCTGCCCCCGCCACCTTCCCCACTGCTGGTCATAAGGGCATCGCTGCCAGAACTGGTCTTGCACAATATCCCCTATGTGGGACACTTTGACCCCTCCATCAGTATGGAGTGCCACATAACAATGAAATTACACTAGCATTCATGCAAGGGGGCATGGCCCCATCCTTCTGCCACTGATGCCAGTTATAGAGCCTCCGGGCCACCGATTACCCAAGCCCCCCCCAGCATCCTGGAAAAATAATATGTATGAATAGATGGGGGGAGGTTAGTGTTAGGAGTAGATAGGGCAAGGTTAGTGTGAGAATAGGAATAAAGTGGGGGATAATAGAATATCGGTACAATTATCAATATTCTACAACCTATATTATCACGCACCCATTTTACCTTTATAAAAAAAATGGTCTTGCACCGGATACAAGTATGCACATTATTTTGCATAGACTGCATTAAATTTGCATGCAAGTCATAATTATTAGGAGCTCATTTACCATCCCTACTCATTTTCCGTATATGGGCTAATCCATTTAGTAGATGCAGAGTTGGACACTTCCCTATCAGGGCCTATGTAAAGAATCCTGTAGTGTAACTGTGCTTTGTGTGCATACCTGTAAGTAGTGTATGTATTAGTATGCCAAAGGTGAGCTGGCTGCTGCCCCTCTAATTCCCAGCTATGTAAAATACTAATCCCCCTCCAAGTCATACCAGCTCATAGAGAGGCGTAAATTGTTGTTCGGCGGTTGCCAGAACCCTGAATTACCCTTGCGCAAGGTGCGCACTATAGCGTTAGTGCTCACCTGCTTCAGTGTAAGAAAGCTAGTATAAGGCTAACTGTCTTTCATTCCTTTAAAGGGGCACTATGGCGAAAAATTGTAAAATTAAAAATATGTGCAAACATATACAAATAAAAAGTATGTTTTTTCCAGAGTAAAATGAGCCATAAATTACTTTTCTCCTATGTTGCTGTCACTTACAGTAGGTAGTAGAAATCTGACAGAAGCGACAGGTTTTGGACTAGTCCATCTCTTCATAGGGGATTCTCAGGGATTTATTTATTTTCAAAAGCACTTAGTGAATGGCAGTTGCTCTGTCCACCTGCCAAAAAAACTGTGTAGCGAGCAGGGAGGCTGGCCAGCATCATTCTTTAGATCCTTTTTAGGGAATATCTTTATAAAGAATAAAAGCCTTGCTGAGAATCCCCTATGAAGAGATGGACTAGTCCAAAATCTGTCACTTCTGTCAGATTTCTACTACTTATTGTAAGTGACAGAAACACAGGAGAAAAGTAATTTATGGCTAATTTTACTCTGGAAAAAACGTACTTGTTATTTGTCTATGTTTGCACATATTTCAAATTTTACAATTTTTCACCATAGTGCCCCTTTAATGTATAGACCTGAACAGGGTTGAAATTCGTTAATAAATAAAGCATTTGGAACTAAAATGATGCTAGTATCTAAAATACAATACAAAGTGTAGCAAGGTTTTGAGCAATCCAGACTATAGACCCGTAGCGGTTTCTGTTCTGTAGATAACAGAGTAGATCTTGCCAGGGCAATACTGTAAGGGAATGCTAAGTTGAAGAGCCTGCCTTGATCAGTCAGGGTTGTGGTAAGATATTTTGAGGTACTGTACCATTGCAAATGTCTTTTAAAATATGAAAGCCTCAGCGAAGGCCATTGTTGGACATGCTGTCAATTTCACCTTCAGTTCTGAGCAGACTTGTGAAAAAAGCAGAGAGGCAATTACATGAGAACAGGAGATCGCGTCTAACTGTGGACTACTGTTGCTATAGTTGCAAGGTGGAAACATTTCAATTGATTGTGCCAGGAATCATGGCAGGTTACAGATTGACTGTAATGAATTATAAATTACAATGAATTTCTATGACACTTATCTATAGCATATTTAATGAGAAAAGTAACTTTTCTGGATGTTCACCTGCATGTTCTACTAGAAGTATTCCCAAGTCCATTAGTAGTGGAAAGCTTAAGAAAATATTAATTTTACTTAAAGATTACGTTTAATAGTCCAACTAAAGCCACTCTTTAATCTAAAGCTTGCCATACATCTGTCAATATTGCAGCCGTTCGACCATCCAATTAGATTATTATCGGATAAAAATCGGTGTGACAACAAGCCCAATCAACAATTCAAGCAATATCGGGCTAAAATTAGTTGAATGTAAAAATCAGACATGCTGGGAAATCTCAGGCCGCCATGGTTGAGCGGGTTCGCATTGGTAATGGCATGCAATATCACAAGGAGGTTAAAATATGGCGCCCGATAAATAGCGAGCACCTAGCGCCCGCTATTTATTGGGCGCCATCATTTAACCTACTTACCACTAATCATGTCTTGTAATGTTGCCGCCTATGGCAGCAAGGAGTAGATACACTTAGGTAGGGAGGTTAGGGTTAGGCAGCTGGAGTAGAGTGGCTAATGTTAGGCAACGGGGTAGAGTGGCTAGTGTTAGGCATAGGTAGAGGGAGGATTCAGTGTGAGAGGCAGCGGTATAGCTATACATTACGTGGTCCCAGGCGATCAAATCTCCTTTACTTCCTAGTTAGTTTGCATTAGTCCTGCATCCATGCGGCTTCAGTCCCCACATGGTGATTGGCTGGCTGCAGGACTCCAGCAAACTGACAAGGAAGCAGAGGAGGAGACGTGATTGCCCGGGACCAGGTAATGTATGGTACTGTAGATGCTGGTAATTACATCTTAGTACTAATGTTATTTAAAATGTTAGGACATTTCTAAAACGTTAAATAAACTCAATAGCAAGATGTCATTATCGGCACGGCATCAACCTTTGCCATTATTTTTCGGTGCCTTTTTTAAATGTACACTTAAGCTAGGGCGCATAGCAGATGTGGTAGAAGGTGATGGCAAAGGGCTGTCACGAGGGCCATGATAGAAAGAATAAACATTGAACTAGCACTTGCACCTGTCCTCTGCTCACTGCCTGTTTTGTCATTGCTAGATCTTGGTGGAGTGGTGAGCAGGCGTGCTATGTGTGTAAGTTATGCTGCCGAGGGAAATAGGAAGTATGTGTATCCCAGATTGCATGAGAACTACTCCCCACCTGTCCATTTACCTCATCTGTATAGGGGGGGGGGGGGTGAGAGCAGACTGAGTAATGTGATTCAGGGCAGCAGACTGTAGGGGGCAGCATCATCTCTACACTCAGCTAATCTTTTTTCACTCTCCCCCTCTGCTCTGTTGCTTCTGCTTGACTCACAGAGCACAAAAAGTCCCTGTGTGGTTTTCGCTGGTCCAGGTGAATGGTGCTATAATGTTGACAACCAGGGGCGTTGCTAGCCCCAAAGATCAGTGGCACATGCCCCAGATCTATTCTGAGGTGCCCCGAAGTCCCCCAGGCAGCAGGTGGCAGTACTCACCTCTGGCCATTTGGTCTTCAGATTCTGCAGACAACTCCTCTTCTGGGCTTCTTTCCCTTCTCCACCACAACACCCAGCATGCCCCAGAGAGGCACCACTGCACCCAGCATGGCACCACACAGGGCATCTATGTGGGCCTACTAGGTGCCGAGGTGCCATGCTGGGTGCTTTGATGCCTTTATGGTGGTATGCAGGGAGCTATGGTTATTATATAGGTGCATTCTGGGAGTTGTGGTGCCTCAGTGGGCGGCACATGAGAGCAGGGGAGGGGGTCCACTAGAAGGCCTGGGAATGCTAATGGGGGGGAGCAGGGAGTGCCAGACAACCTGGCATCAGGCCAGCCTGCCCAGCAGAAAGCCAGACCAGCCAGCACAGGAGCCAGGTAACTCTACCTAGTTATGTTTAAGTGACACTGCCTATTTATGTCATATGCTGCATTTTTTTTGTATTAATGGAGAAGAGGCTTCATCCAACATTTTTCTGGGCAGGCCTTCTTAGACTGCTGTTAAGTTCATGTAAATTTTGCTCCACCCATGACCACACCCACATTCTGGTGTATGGCCTTACCCATTTTTCGGCTGGAGTGCCCAAAAGTTCCCCAGATCTCTTAGTATCCTAGCAACGCCCCTGTTTGACAATGTAAACCTTAACCTGTTATATTGTCTTTAAAGAGTAACTGTCAGGCTGCAGAAGCTAATTTAAACCTCTATTCTCCTGTGTTAAACAGTTTAGAAGGAAGCCATAAAGCAATTAGTGAAGATAAAAATCTCAGTTACCTTTGATGTGTGCTTATCAGCAAGTCTGTTACAGAGCCATAAGGACGCAAGCCGCATACTAAACTGCAAAGCATTCTGGGGCCCTCCCCTCGGCTGCTAATGAGACGGTACAGGAGCTTCTAAACAGTCCAGCGTGTAGCACTGATAAATATCCGGGCAGAGTACACTGCAGGAGTCAGCTATTGTTCCTAGCCACATGGCTCATTAATATTCACTGCACACTGTGTTGTTCAAGTAGGAGCTTATCTGTGATCAGGAAGCAGGCAGGACATGACAACACATTTGACAGAAAAACATGGAGCCTGCCATGAGCTGTCAGGAGCATCTATCTCTGCATATACTATATACAAATTCTGTGAAATCCAAACGTGGACAGTGAAATGCATATGTAATGTAAGTACAGCCAATCTTTAGCTACTGATATATGTGTTTATTTTCTCTGAGACCTTATACCTAACAGCTCCTCTTTAAAAGCCTTTTCAATAAAAATTTGATACAAAGAAGGGTGACACTGTTACATTACTGTTGACTACGCCCATGTCATGGTCATGGCCAATTTACACTTTACAAACTCTATACTCAACCTTTTTCCTTGGTGTCCCAAGGTGCCCCGGATCTTTTAGAATGCTATCAACGCCCCTGTTGGCAACAACTGCAAGTGGATGCTCTCTTCATTTACTTATTATATACAAAGCTAAACTATAGATAATTTGAGATTATTTTCCAGTAGAATACATTTATAATATAATAAACAAATATTTCATGTTTACCATTTGGAGCCAGCACTCTCAGGCAAATACATTGATAAGTGTACCAGAGACGAAAAAATAAAAAAGTTTTATACATACCTGGGGCTTCCTCCAGCCCCATGCGCATGGATCGCTCCCACGCCGGAGAGATACGTAGAGGGCGCACTTCTCTTGCGCAGACTGGCTGCGACTGAAAGTAGATATGGACCCGGTACCGGAGCTGCAGACAGAGGAGGACGGCGGCGTGGGAGCGATCCGAGCTTATGGGGCTGGAGGAAACCCTAGGTTTGTATAAATTTTTTTTATTTTTTCGTCTCTGCTTTCCTTAAGGGCCAGTTCACAAGGCTGGCTGCCGGCAGCTAATTTTTTCGTCATCATATTTTGAGCCCCTGGAGGGATACCATAAATGTAAGACTTCAGAAGCTGCCTGCAGCATCTCAGAAAATTTGATTGAACGCAGTGCGTGTGCAATCAACTGTGACGCTCCCATTCATCTCAACACGCAACGCACTGGTTCCTGGCACTAAACAATGGGGACGGACACCGATACAACCGGCCCTAAGTCATTATTTATAGCCTGGTCTGACATCAGGAAATAGCACTTTTCTGAAATCCCATAATCAGATTTTGGTTTTAAAAAATTAAAAACTTGAATCGAAGGAATCGATCGGGGGTCAGTGTCGAACTGGGAGCTGGGAATGTTGAGGAAATCCACCTGCTGGCCAAGCAGCAGTAACCCTGTGTTATCACTCCCAATAGAAACCTGCAGCAAGTCTTCACAGTGAGCAGCATCACCTGATTACTGCTGCTTGGCCAGCAAGTGGTTTTCCTCAGCTTTTACAACTCCCAGTCCGACACTGTCGGAGGTGGCCACGTTGCAGAATCAATCTCTGACAGATTTGATCACTATGTTTAAATCAGACAGATATCTATGTCGAAAGTCAAGTAATGTTTGGGAACCTTTAAAGTGTAATTTACAGTCCTGGATTATTAAACCATGCAGTGAAAAAATGGAACACAGGCTAGTTCTAAGTAGGATTGAGCCCGTACATACACAGGCAAATCTCATCCTGTCACACGTCACTTAAAGTGGACCTGAAACATGCACAGGACAGAAGGAAAACATAAGAGAAATGCACCCTGTATGTAGAGTTTAGCCTGTCTAATTCCCCTTTATCTGTGACTAATCACAAGTTGTATTTTGATCCTGCAGCTGTGTCAGCTGACTGCCATGGCAGAGAGGCTAATTTGAAAACACAGGACCTTAACAATATGTCTGCTTTCATGAAAGCAGGAAGTAGTCACACTGCATATTTATTGCAGCTGTAAGAAAGAAATGTTTCTCTTCAAAGGTTATTATGCTGTTGCCTATCTTTTAGAGCAGAGAGGAAGTTCTGAGTTCAGGTCCGCTTTAAACTACTGAACTATCTCTGAGCACACTTCTGCTCTCTAATCAGAAAACCCATAAGGCTGTGTAATGACTGCCCTGTGTATTTAGTATTTGTTTGCAAAACCACATTGAGTGGTCTACTTGTAAATGTTCCAAAAAGAAAATGAGTAAGATGAAAGACCAATATGCTTTCTCTTTGCCAGCCCGGATAGGCATCTGGCAGGACCAGCCCTACCATACAACTCCTGTGTACAAATCCTAAGTGAGGGATCACATCTATTACCCACAAATCCCGGCCCAAGTGTCACTCTGTCCGTTTGTTTTGTTTTATGAGGCGTCTCCCTAACATTCATTTTTGCTTGGCTACTTGCCGCAAGCGGCGGACATATTCATTACGCAGCAATTGTTTTATGCCAGCCTGTGCCCTCTTATTCAAGAAGCGAATAGGAAAGTCACAGAAATGTCTCAGCGGGCGAGATAACGGCCAAAACAAAAACCCTGGGTCTTTAAGCACGGAGTAAACGTCCCCCCACCGTAATAAGTAATGGTTATCTAAGTGCCTGGTGATTTATTTGGCCGTATTCCTCAGTCTTCTTTTAGAAATGTCCCTATTTAAATTATAGACGGGCTATTTAATTTCACACATCTAAAAGAAACACTGACTCTTGTGTAATTACAGCTGGAAGGGAAGTTACTGGAATATGACCAGATCAGTGGACAATGTAGAGCCAATTTAATTACATCAAGAGGAATGGATGCTCGAGACATTAAGCATTTGATCGCGGTTAAAAGTCGCTTTGTATTGGGCTAAATGACCATCAGGATGCATCACGCCGAACTAAATGAAACTTCAAAGTCATACGTAGCGTCCCTATCTGTTTTTATTAGCGCTCCGGTCGGTTCAACTATGAATGGACTGTCATGAGTAGCTTGTTTCTGATTCAGATCATGTTTTGCAGAACCTGTTTGGGTAGGCGCCAGTAGGAATAATCTACAGACAGGTGGCCAAGTGTAAAATGAATGCTTGAACGACTGCTTGAGAACGGAAGGACGAAGTGAATTACTTAGACTGGCTGAACACTATTTCATCCATTTTTACTTAGCGGCACACCAGGCTCCCCGCAGGGCCGCTTCCATTGTCCAGAGGCCTGTGCAGGGCAGAGTCACAAGAAGCTAAGAGGCATGACAGGAAGAAGGAAAACAACCATAAACAAAAGAAAATGTATGTTTCAATATATAGTAGACACACATTTTTTCTTTTATCTTTTTTTTTTTTGCTATACGATACTAACAGTCACATAGCATAAAAACTGCAAAAAATAATGTTTTAAAACAAGGTTTTGACAGAAGCAAAAAGGAACTAAACACAAAGATTGTTCTGTTTGTAATCATTCTAAAAAGGATACCAATATGCCCAGAAATGCACCTGTGATGTGAACTTGAAGTGAGAAGGATATGGAAGCTGCCATATTTATTTCATTTTAAATAATGCCAGTTGCCTGATGATCTCTTTGGCTGCAGTAGTGTCTGCATCACACACCTGAAATGATCTGATGCATGCTCCTTTATGGCTAAAAGTAGGGGCAGAAGAGCAGCAGGACAACCAGGCAGCTAGTATTGGTTAAAATTAAACAAATATTTCAGCCTCCATATCCTTCTCACTTCAGATTGCCTTTAAAATGGACCTGTAAGAACAAAATTGCCCCTATGGAGTACTTACCTTGGGGGGAAGGGAAACCTCAGGATGCTAATGAGTCTCCTCCCGTCCTCTTGAGCCTCAGGAATCCAGCGCTGGCTTTCCCCAAAATCCCTTGACAAGCTCCAACAAGCTGTGCGCAAACGCAGAAGTGTGCAGCAATATTTACACTCTGCGCTCCTCCGCAGGCGCAGCATCAGCTTTCCAATTGGGCTCAGGCGTGAGTCGCCTGTGCAATAGAGCGGACCTGATCGCGCTTGGCTATTTCCATCTGAGCCCAATCAGAAAGCCGATACTGTGGGTGTGCAGGAGCGCAGATTGTAAATATTGCTGCATGTGATGTTTGGGGGCTGGCGGCGCTGGATCCCGGAGGGGGCAGGAAGCCTCATTATTATCCGGAGGCTTCCCTCTCCCGAGGTAAGTACCCCCCAGGGGCAGTTTTTTTCATTACAGACAACAAGCAAGCAATGCATGCAATCCTAAGTGAGGAAGCACATGTATGACCTACTAAATCCTAACTAACTGGTTTGCGGTAGTGGGAACAGCAAGATAAGCTTTCTATGAGAAAGCCCATGTCACTGTGATTCCCCAGTCGCCTGGGTTTTGACAATTGAATTGGATTGCATGTAGTGTGTACCAGGCCCTAAAAGACAAATATAATTGCCAATCTAATAAATTAGTACTATCACTTGTGTCATTTTCAGGGGCAGATTATAACCCATTCTTCTCCCTTTGCTCCATAAAGACTTCCTTCTTGCTATCCAGACGATTTGTTCATGTTTGATATAATGCAATATGCTTTGCTCTAAACGTGTGTACACATGCGCGATCAGTGATGCTCGCAATCTGAGCAATTATTAGGGAGACACTGCGAGGAACAGCACTTTAGAGACTTGTTGCTTGGATAAAACCAAGGGAGGGCCCTATCACACCAAGGGCATCCTGATTTGATTTTCAGAACGTTGTGTTTTCCTGATCGCAAGGTCAGCTCCTTTAAAATGGTAATTGTGAGAATACGTTCACACTTAATGCATTCCAATTTTTTTTCCAAAAGGCAATCGCTGGCTTGCTGCATCTTTCCTGTGTTTCGATTGAGGCCAACATAGAGAAAATCGCCAAATGTAGCAAAATAGATTTTCTTTGCAACTGCGTTTCGTTTTGTGATTTTTGGTGTGAAAGAGTCCTTACCTAATAAAACACCTTCAATTAATTTATTAAAGGAAGGTGTCTCCAGAAGGGAAATAGAGCAATACTAAAAACACCATTGTGTTAAAAAGTTACATTCCTGCTTATACTGAAAATATTAAATACGGTGATTAGTTTGAGTGATGACACATGAAATACTACATTGTTCATATTTTAAGGTCTGTGCTGTGAATAAACCATAACTTTGAGAACTTCCTCTAAAGACCTGTTCTTGTTCTTTACAGGGGGAGTGATTTTGAATCCTTCCTATTATGGAATTCCTGGCCATACCAACACAATGATTCATGAGGTGGGCCATGCCCTCGGGCTCTACCATGTTTTCAAGGGTGTGAGTGAGCAGGAGTCATGTGATGATCCCTGCCGTGAGACTGAACCATCCATGGAGACGGGGGATCTGTGTGCCGACACTGCACCCACCCCAAAAAACAAATTTTGTCGTGATCCTGATCCAACCAATGACACTTGTGGGCCAAGATTTTACACTGGAACGCCATATAACAACTATATGAGCTACTCGGGTAAGAAATTAGAATTCATTTCTGCAGTATGATGGGAAAGTGATTTTATTGTTCTACTGAATGCCTATAAATGCTGTTAGGCTGGATTACTTATTTGCTTTCTTATGAGCACTTTTGTCAATGCATTTTTCTGTGGTCTTTACAAAAAAATGAATAAAAAAAAAAATAGGTGTACATTTGTATTTGGAGTGGTTGATTTGGGGGCAGGCATCACTCTGACTTTGACGCACACACAGCCAGTCAGTCACACACACACACACACTCTAAAGCTCAGTACTCATCATTCGAAGGGTCCTGCGATGGCCCCTTGATGATGGTCGTCAAACGACGCCTCTTCCTGCCAGCGGGTATGCATGATGTCACGCGACGCTACATGACGCGAGTGAACGAGACTTCAAGCGATCACGGTACTTTTTGTGGGAGCCGCTGGGGATGTTAGCGATCCGATCTGCCGTGGCGGTCATTATTGCGGTGTGACACTAAACGACGTTCGCGTGCTCGTGTGACCCAAGTCGCGATACCGCAGAAACTACCAATCGGTGCTCAAAAAATCGTTAGGAAAATTGGCGGCAAAATCGACGCGACGTGGTTACATAGCTTAACTCCTATCTAACACCTGACTCAAATCCTCTAACTTATTTCCTGATTAAATTCCCTTTTTTATACCTAAGCTTAACATCCTTAACATCCTACCCTTAGCTGAGAAAGCCAATCTTCTCCAAGGCCAGATTTATACTTTTTTCCGCACCTAGGCCAACTTTCTTGCAGCTTCCTTTCCATGCGCAGCAGCCCCCTTCCCATGTACAGCCCTCTCTTCCATGTCTAACATTAATGTACAGCAGCTGCCTTCAGTTACATACAAATCCTGTGAGCAGCAGCTCCCTATTTCTATGTGTTGCTTCTTATCTGAAACCTCTGTATTCCATTTGCAGCCTCTTCTTTCATATGCAACAATCCCTCTTCCGTGTCCAGCCGCCCCTTGGCCAGCTGCCACCCAAGGCCTGGGCCTTGGTGGCCTTTCCAGAAATCCAGACCTGACCTCCCCTACCCTGACCACAGCACTAACATTCGTAAATGATGCCTAACTCTGACTGACAACCATCTCCAAATTCCTTACAGTCCTGCACTGAATCCAAGCACTGGGTGCAAATTCATGAAAGTTACCATTTTGGCTACAAAATAGTGAAAGACTCACTAATCAAGAGAGAAGTTTAAAGGGACCCCGGCTCAAAATCATAGATAGCCACAGAAAGTACACAACCTGACAGGATAAAAAGCCTGAGAGCAGACTTACCTGAGGTTGTCTCCATGAGCCCCAAAGCTTGTGGGGTACAGTCAGGCGTCAGGGGGGACCACTGCAAAAAAATCAGCCTGATGACTAACATATGAGTAGCTCAAGAGGCTGGACAGAAGCAAAGAGCAAATTTCAGAGCTCACAAATGAACTCTTCACAGTCAAACACTTGTACATGATATACTCCTCGGCACCACTCCAAATCTGCTTTGTAAAAATCACGTCATTCCAGGATGTCTTATTTTGTGAACACCTGTCTCTAACTTATTCTTTTTTTCTTTTTAGCTCTAAATAGTTTTAGGAAGGGGTGGTGGCTTAACTAGAAATAATGAATAATGAAAACTTTGATGGGACCCCCCCCCCCCCAATGCTCACTTCCCTTCTCTTGCCTCCCCTTTGTGCCCTTCAGGGCCTTGGGGCACATCCCACAAGGGTCATAAAACAAGTGTGGCCTTCATAATCTCCACACCCATAACAAGTGCAGCTACAAAAATCACCTGATCTGAAGTATAGTCCCCTGTATCGGAGGAAGGGAAGATTAGTAGTTGTTCCCCCCCCCCCCCTCCCACCCACCCACCCCCCCACACACACACACACACACACACACACACAGCTCTGGGCCCTCCTGCAATCCCAGGGGCTGCCCCCTCTAGTTACGCCCCTGGAAGGAGGTTATGATCTCTTTTAGGGTGTCAGTGCTGTCTGTTCTTTAATTGGAGAAAGGTTCCCTCATTTCCTTCTCTGAATGGTTTGGAATTTACTGGAAAAGAAAATAAAGGTCAGCAATGGATACCTGATGGAGCCTCTTTTTTCCCTCCTTTTCTACAACATTAAAACCAAGGTTTTTTTTTATCCTATTGCTGTCTGTATTCTTGTTGGAGGGATTGACTTCATCTCCTGGCACAAAGCTTAACCACTTCCCAACTGAGGGGTTTTACCCCCTGACCACCAGAGCAATTTTCACCTTTCAGCGCTCCTTCCATTCATTCGTCTATAATTTTATCATTACTTATCGCAATGAAATGAACTATATCTTGTTTTTTTTGCCACCAATTAGGTTTTCTTTAGGTGGGACATTATGCCAAGAATAATGTTATTCTAAATGTGTTTTAATGGGAAAATAGGAAAAAATGTGGGAAAAAATTTATTATTTTTCAGTTTTCGGCCTTTATAGTTTTTAAATAATGCATGCTACTGTAATTAAAACCCATTAAATGTATATGCCTATTTATCCCGGTTATAAACCCGTTTAAATTATGTCCCTATCACAATGTTTGCCGCCAATATTTTAGTTGGAAATAAAGGTGCATTTTTTTCAGTTTTGCGTCCATCCCTAATTACAAGCCCATAGTTTATAAAGTAACAGTGTTATACCCTCTTGACATAAATATTTAAAAAGTTCAGTCCCTAAGGTAACTATTTATGTATTTTTTTTAAATTGTAATTTGGGGAGTGTGGGAGGTAAGGAGTTAATTTTTTGTGTAAAACAAGTTTATTTGTGTGTAAAAAATGGTTAGGGTGTAGTTTTACTATTTGGCCACAAGATGGCAACATTACAAATTAGTTTCAGGCGACCTGCAAGCGTCCTTCCGGACGCTTGCAGGAAGTAGAAAGAGGCTGGGACTTTGTTATTTTTCACAATGATCGCGCTGCTCAGTCGAGCGGCAGCAGATCATTGCGGGGCTGAGATCAACGAACGGGAATGGATTTTCCCGTTCGTTGATCTCTGGGCGAGCGGGCGGCGGCGTGTTTACTAGCGGCGGGCGGCGTGTTTACAAGCGGGAGCGCGGACAGCGGCGGGAGTGCGCAGAGTACGGATTTCTCCGTCCCTGGGGGTGAAAGGATGGAAAAAGGGGCGGAGAAATCCGTACGCGCGGGGGTAAAGTGGTTAATATATTCTCCAAAACATAGAGACAAACAGTAATCTCACTACTATTATAAAAGTGAAAGTTTGGATGTTTGTTACTCAATCACGCAACAATGGATTTGAATGAAATTTGGAACACACAAAGTACATTACCTGGAATAATATATAGGATACTTTTTATCCCCATAACCCAAAAGTGGGCGGAAACAAATACAAATTTCACTGGGAAAATGTAAACTGCAGCCATTCTTACACTGTTTATGGCTGGGTTCTCAAACTTTGCACAGTTGGTCACTGGGTGACTGGGATTTATATTCAGAAAAGTGGGTGGAGCCTACAAAAGCCAATCAAAATTCACCTATTGATTTTCAAGGGAAATATTGAATGGCACAAGCCGCAAACCTGGTACAGTTGGTCATTGGTTGACTGTGGTTAAAATGAATAAAAGGGGGTGGAGCCACAAGCAGCCAATCAGATTTGTTACAATGCAAATTATTGATTCCAAAGACCGCAAAGCTCACAAACTAGGTCATTGAGTAATTGTGTGTTAGGGTTAGAAAAAGTGAGCGGAGCCAACACCAGCCAAATACATACCCGGGCAATGCCGGGCCATCAGCTAGTACAAATCTAAAAGTCATTTTAACTCTATTCTATGCTGCCCAATCTTAAAATAAGTGTTTTGGCTTGAACGTTTTTTCCTCTAGGAACCATGGACAACATTATGACATGTCTAATCGTCTCTGAATTCTGGATTCTAAAATAAGGGCCTAGCTGATAAATGTGTAGTGACAGGTGCACTTCAAGGATTCATACGTACTGTGATCTGCTTTTAGGCCTGACAGTTCTTTTCATGCAATTCTTCACTGAAGATCGCCTTGAAATGCTCATTGTTATTCTGCGCATTTTGCTGTAAGTCCAAGCACTGACCTTCATTCGAAAGTACACACATTTTTAAAGAAAATATAAACTTCCTTAAAAAAATACCCTTCAGGATAACTAACTATACTGCAAAGGTTTTAGGAGGCATAACAGCACCCTGTTACCATGTGACAGTCCACAACACTGCTGTGTGACATAGGTGAGCTGATTGCACACCTGAACAGAGAGTGATAACTGGATGTGTCTACACATAAACGGCTCTGAGTTGATGCAGAAGACATTTGGGGTCGTCTGTTCAACAAGGAGTGTGGGTTATTATGGCTGTAGCTAAGGACATTTGAATTAGCTGCAGGCTAAAATGAAAGGATGATTTTTAATATGTTTTATTATAAATGGATTCTGTAGCACTGATTTATGTTACAACAATTTTTCAAGCAAAGTTTAGCTTTCCTTTAAAGGACAACTGAAGCGAGAGTGATATGGAGGCTGCCATATTTATTTATTTTTAAGCAATACCTGTTGCCTGGCTATCCTGCTGTTCCTCTGCCTCTAATCCTTTTAGCCGTAGACCCTGAACAAGCATGCAGCAGGTCAGGGGTTTCTGAGATTACTCACAGATCTGACAAGATTAGCTGCATGCTTGTTTCTGTAGTTGAATAGACCAACAGGGCTGCCAGGCAACTGATATTGTTTAAAAGGAAATAAATATGCCAGCCTCCAAATGCTTCTCACTTCAGTTGTCCTTTAACAGTCTGACTGCACATGCTTTGTAAGGTTTTTGGTTTCTTTTGTCTTTTGCATACATACTGTATATATTGCATTTTATTGTAAAAATGCAAGAACAAATAATTGAATGGAGAGTACCAGTATACAGTGTAATGTGTGTGTCTGCATAAAAATCTTCTCTGAGGCCTCATTCACATTGCGTTCTGATCATGTTAGCGTTCGCGTTGGGCGTTTTTTTTTAAGCAATTTTTTTCCCTTCCTGGCGATTTCTGTTTGTCGGACGTTTTTGGTAAGCGTTTTTCTAGGCGTTTTTGCAGAGGGATTGCGGTTTTTGATCTCTTGAACTCTTTGATGCGGAAAATAATAAATACAATGTATTGATTCTTAAGAACGCGAACACAATCACTGCACAAAGCGATTTTGTGAGCATTTTGCGTTTTTCCTATACCTTCCATTGAGGCAAAATCGCCTCAAAAATGGTACATGCAACGCTTTTCTGAGCGGATCGGTAACTCAGATGTGAACTCTCTCATAGAGAATCATTGCACAAGCACTTTCTGGGTGATTTTGAAAAATCACAAGCGCTTAAAAAAATTACAAAGCGCCTCTAGTGTGAATGAGTCCTGAATTGGGTTACCTCAGCAATATTTTAAAATAACATTGAATCCTATGGAACCCAACACATTGTTAGATTTCTAACTTGAGAGTCAAATGGGCAAGATTGAAGTCTCAGATAGTTGACAAAGCATCCAGTTCTTCTGCTTGATGCACATGGGAACCTGGGGAAGAGTTGCTGGTATTGGTTGTTGTTCTAGATTGCCATTACTTTGATCTCTGTGGTTCCCCAACATTCATGGATTGGATGAAAAACATCTGATTGTAGCTCTGTACATATACCAGTCCCACTTTTATGGACCACACATGTACACAGTGTGCAAAGTAGGTAAAGCTATTTTTGTGGCTTGATCCAAAATAAAGTCAGAGACAGTCCTGGCTGGAGTGCGTACATCAGGTGGCCAGGGGGTGAGTAGGCAGGAGCTCTGGAAGTGAGCACACTGAACTAAAGTAGCCTCCATCAACTTGATACCTGTTAGAAATAAAGAGAAAATAGCTATAACAAGGCAAGACATGAAAATAAACCTCACATAAACTTAAAAATCTTCAATTTGACCGAAATTGGTATTTATGATAGGTTCAGATTAGAAGGCATAAGCATATGGCCATCAAGACCAGCAGAACAGAGCTCCCCTGAATGAGGTAACCAAAGCGGACTTCACAGCACGAGAGCCTGAATCTGTGTGGAGGAGTGCAGGACATCACTTAGGCAGCAGTAAAATGTTAGGCCATACAAACATACTGGTTCCTTAGAGGAGAGGATTGCCAGAGCCATAGCAATAGGTGATGCAGAGGTTGCGACCGCATCGGGGACCTCCTTCATCCATCTTATTAGCTTTACATTGGTACCACACTGGTAATGAACAACTCTAAATGTGCACTGAATAGCAATCATCCTTAACAAACTTTGATTAACCTTCTTTAACATTGCAGCTGTCCCTTTTTGAGGCTCCATATCAATAGAGTTCTTGGAACCCCATGTCAAATTTTCATTGGGTCTCCAAGCTTCCTAGTTACGCTGGCAGAGGCATAACTACAGGGAGACCCAGAGCTGTAAGGAGCCCCCAACTACTACTTCACTACCTCCAATTAAGAGGTCCATCCTTCAGATCAGGTGTTTTTGTGGCTACACTTGTTATGGGTGGGAAGATCATGCTGGCACACTTGTTTTATAACCCTTGGAAGATTGGCCTCCAAGTTGTGAAAGTCACCAGGGTAGGCAAGAGAAAAGGTGTGACTGTGACCATTGTGGATGGGGGGGGGGGACATCAAGGTTTAGCTGGGGGGGTTGTAGTTTCACCCCTGCTTACCACACTATCTAACACTAAGATACACATTTTTCCTGGTGTTGAGCTAAGATAACATATCTCCAGAGGCACCGACCTTGGCATACAGCAACTCAGCAAGAGAATGCAAAACACCATTATTTCTATTAAACCTTTGTGGATTTTTAATACGGTGCTAAATAAATGAAGAAAATAAAGTTCTTTTTTTATTTTGTTAAAATCCGGAGTGTATTAATTCCCTGAGAGATTCAAGATGAAGATAATGTGTACAAAGAGTAAAAGTGACACTTTTATATACTGGAACAGTGAACCCCGTGACATCGCTGTAGATCTGAAGACGGACTGCACAATAAAATTGTTTTCATTACAGATTCCCGTTAATGATACACAATAAGCAATAATAGTTTTCATTACCTCATGGAGCTATTATGATTTGCCATGCTGTGTTACTAGATAGTCGTTTTTTTTCATTCTGAGTCTGGTTTCTAGTCCTGCATTGCTTTATTTTGGAAATGGGAAAATTCCTTGCTTTGCTGTAAAATACTTTGTGAATAAACAATGTTGCTGCTGTCTTTTCCGAAAGTTTTAAAGTACATTAGAGCTGAAAAGTTAAAGGACAACTGAAGCCAGAGGGATATGGAGGCTGCCATATTTATTTACTTTTAAGCAATACCAGTTGCCTGGCTACCCCGCTGTTCCCCTGTCTCTAATACTTTTAGCCATAGACCCTGAACAAGCATGCAGCAGATCAGGTGTTTCTGGCATTATTGTCAGATCTGACAGATTAGCTGCATGCTTGTTTCTGGTGCCATTCATACACTTCTGCAGCCAAACAAACCAGCAGGGCTGCCAGGCAACTGGTATTGTTTAAATGGAAAAAATATGGCAACCTCCATATACCTTCTACTACAGTTGCCCTTTACATACTCTACGACCATGTCACGCCGATGGGCGTGGCCACGGCGGAAGCCCCAGGACCGCCTAAAGTCGATTGGCGTAAAGTCCTGGGGCTGCAGTTTGCAGGAGATTGCGCGCAGGATGCACGCGCATCTCCTGCTTGGTTGATCGGAGTGGAGACTGTTAGACGGCGACACCGTAGATCGCAGTGCTGTACTGGGGACTATGTGCTCAGAGGTGATCGGCTGTCATAGGCTGAAGCCTATGACAGCTGATCACAGAGATTGGCTGGCAAGGGGGGAGGGAGGGCTGGTAGGGGAGGGAAAAAAAACAAAAACACAAATTTATTTAAAAATAATCACACAAATATTGATAAAAAAAAACATCTGGGGGGCAATCAGACCCCACCAACAGAGAGCTCTGTTGGTGGGGAGAAAAGGGGGGGAATCACTTGTGTGCTGTGTTGTGCGGCCCTGCAGCTTGGCATTAAAGCTGCAGTGGCCTGTTTGACAAAAAATGGCCTAGTTACATAGTTACATAGTTATTTTGGTTGAAAAAAGACATACGTCCATCGAGTTCAACCAGTACAAAGTACAACTCCAGCCCAAAGTACAACTCCAGGCTTTAGTGGAGTAAAGCCTGTGGTCCTTATGTGGTTAAAGGGAATCTGAAGTGAAAATAAACTTATGAGATAATGAATTGTATGTGTAGTACAGCTAAGGAATAGAGCATTAGTAGCAGAGATATGAGTCTCATATTGTTTCCAGTACAGGAAGAGTTAAAAAACTTCAGTTGTTATCTATGCAAAAGAGCTTCGCTGAGCTCTCTGATCCAACTTGGTTTGTGGACAGTCCTATTTTCTGAAGCATTTATACATCAAAGAAAAAGTGAAAGACAGCTTCCGATAAGCTGCGGTAAGCAATCTTTCTGAGGGGCTAAAGTTGCACTGGAGGGCAGAATAACAACACAGAGTTACCAGATAGACTGCCAGGGGCTGGAAGAAGCCCCAGGTGGGTAGTTCTAATTTGTAACATTTCAGTTCAGACGTCGTTTAAGTATAGCCCTTACTTAATAATTAAAATAGGCTGTATTATACATTTCTCACAAAGGGCCATATCCTATTCAAGGTGATAAGTAGCTTGCAGATGCGAGCTACTTATCACCTTGCCATCGCGCGAGGATTACCGGCAAATCCTATTGCCCATATCCTTCGCGCGATGGCCGATCGTTAGGGAGCATTACTCAGGCGAAAGCCTGAGCGATGCTCCCTTTTACCGAGCGATGGGGAGTGAGGTTTACGCTGTGGTGCTGTCCATCAGCACCACGGCCTCACTCCCCACACATGCGCACTGGCCCGCCGCCATCTTCCGCCGCTGCATCTGGGGGTCTCCTTTAATAAGGAGACCCCCAGAGCTCCCCGTCGGGTCGCCGCACAGTTTAGAATCCCCCGCGCAGCTCTGCACCGGCACCCCTGCATACATACCGCCGCAGATCACCCGCCGCCTCTCGCCGCAAAATCCGTCGCGTAATTACAGTGTATCTAACACTGTAATTACTGTCGGCATAGAAGGAGCCCGGGCAAAGCATCTTTGAATCTGCAGCCGGGGCTCCCCATTGGTCCGCTGTCTGAGCCATTTTATTGGTTTAGACAGCGGACCAATGGGGAGCCCAGGCTGCAGATTCAAAGATGCTTTGCCCGGGCTCCTTCTATGCGGACAGTAATTACAGTGTTAGATACACTGTAATTACGCAACGGATTTTGCGGCGAGAGGCGGCGGGTGATCTGCGGCGGTATGTATGCAGGGGTGCCGGTGCAGAGCTGCGCGGGGGATTCTAAACTGTGCGGCGACCCGACGGGGAGCTCTGGGGGTCTCCTTATTAAAGGAGACCCCCAGATGCAGCGGCGACGACGTGCGTTAGCTAGTTTAGACCTGCTTTTTGCAGGTCTAGGCTAACGCTCATGTCTGCCGGGAAGCATCGCTTCCCGGAGACATGATAAGGGTGATTGGATTCGGTGTTAAGAACTCGCTGGGCGATTATATCGCCCAAGCGAGTTCTTTTCCGCCTGGGGGGGTCTAAAGTTTTATTAGATTAGGCGATGCCCCCATCGCCTAAGTTAAGAACTCGCCAGTGCTTAGCGCTGGCGAGTTCAGCAATAGAATATGGCCCAAAGAGTTCTGAGAAGACAGCAAAACTTGTTGTTTGCATCTAGCGGCAACACAGAGCCCTGACTGCATTTCTGCAACTTGCTCTGCTAACATATACATGACAATACTACTACATTACCTATAACTTTACAACACCATTACCTTATACCCACTGATTTCAGTCCAGTTCCGAAGCTCTCCGATTTTCCAGCAAGGCAGTAGCTTATGGTGCCCATACATGGCACAATTATTTTTCATCCAATCTTACCATTTCTATGTAATATAAGGGAATTGCCTCAATTATTCTCTCAGTATATTCACTTAATTTACCCTTATACTGCATGGAAATGGTAAGATTGAATGAAAAAAACTGTACCATGTATAGGCACCATAAAGGTGGCCATACATAGTACAATGTTTCATTTTTTTTTTATTAGATAATTTAGTTCGATTATTCCGTTAGATCGAATATAAAGATTTTCCCAGCATGTCCGATCAGATTTTTCTCAAAAAAAAACGGGATAATCGTTCTAATTTCTTGAACGAAAAAAAATATTTTCAACTTTCATTCAATTCGATCATTTAGATTGAATAAACGGGAAAATCAAACATTTTTATTGTATCGTGTATGGGCACCATTAGACTGCATTTCTACTGAGTTTCTTGTGTTTACACAGGATTTGGAAGCAGCATTAAATGCTTGTTAACTGAAATATGCAAGTTATAATTTCATATTTGTATACTATTATAGTCAATGCATTGCTATTAGGGCAAGACAAGGAGTGAAGGCAATACAGTACTACTTTTGTGTATGTGTTAGTATTTTCTTAGCATTGGTAATAAGCATGCTGGCAGGATCACTGTGTTTGTGGCCTATGTAATATAACTGTATGTAAACAAATGGTTTATCTTGCCTTTTCATATCTGCTTATAGCAGTAAGATCTATAATTCACTAAATTTGCTTCATTGAGCAGGAGAAAGTAGTAAGCTTCCAATGAAAAATAAGCACTTGAAAGTATATTTTCTTTTATTGCTACCATAACTAAAAAAAAGGCATGCCTCTGCGCATAGAATGCCATTTTCTCCATTACTTCTCTTAGACGCACATCACCGGAGAAAACATTGACCTGTTCCTAAAGGGTCAATGTTGCCTTGGCAAAATATACATCACTTTGTTGTTCCAGCCATCCAATCTCTGCAGCGGCAGGGTGGTCTGTAAACAGTGCAGTAGATCTGAATTTCCTATTACTAGTCACAGCAGGCACACGAGTACTTGTGCAATTATTGGAGGCCCTTTCCTAGAACTACAGCTACCACTGTTGGGGGGGGGGGGGGGCACATGCTTCTATTGGCTGATCCCAGATCACTAATAAACCACATGATTTTATTATGGCTAGCATTGTGGTAACCCTTTCACTGCCTTTGTAACCTATAGATATTCATTCCTTAGTCTTTGTCACCCATACCACTCTATTGCCCTTTTTGTGCCAACCGTCCATTTGCTTTTTTTTTTTTCTAGCAAATGCTGCACAAGGCCGTGGCTTGGGAGGTGGAGTGTGTTGATGGGTGGGGTTTAATGTACTAGGATTTGCATCTTCAGGCTCTTGGCATTCAAGTCTCTGTGATGTTTTTTTTTTGTAATCCCAAGTGGCTAATGACAAGGTGGGACCTCACCTGAGCACTTATTATAAGATCTTGCAGTGATTGGTGCTGTCCCATTGAAATAAACAGACATAACCAACTTGTGTTACATTAACACAGTTTTGTAATGTGGAATTAGCCAGACAACTGTTTAAACTTTTGACTTTAGTCATACTTTACTTCTTTAAAGAGCAACTGTCAGGCTGCAAAAGCTAATTTTAACCTCTATTCTCCTGTGTTAAACAGTTTAGAAGGAAGCCAAAAAGGAAATACTGAAGTTAAAAATCTCTCTTACTTTTGATGTGTGCTGAACCAATCGTGTGTTTTTAAACGTTTTTTTTTTCAGCTCTAGGACATAGCGGACAGGTGAGCGGTTAGGGAGGGACCCCTGTGGGAGGGATGCCTGCACGGGGCGGTCCTGCTAGCGACGCAATCTTGCGATTTGCGTCCAACTGAAGCCTCCCACCTGAATGCTAATGGCTGCTAGATGTGGTATGGCAGGTAAAGGGTGTATGACAGTGCATCCTGATTGGCTGACGAGCACCTGCTGACGACTTAAATGTAGCTGGATGCATGTATTGCTGTGTTCTATTGCTTGTGTGTGTCGGATGTGTGCTGAACAGCAAGGCTGTTATTCCCAATCCCTTAAAAGGATGAGAGACCGCATACCATACTGCAAAGCATTCTGGGGCCCTCCCCTCGGCTGCTAGTGAGAAGTTACAGGCTCAAGTTACAGCAGCTTGTAATGCAGTCCAGCTCACAGCACTGAAAAATCACAGGGCAGAGTATACTGCATGAGTCCGCTATTGTTCCTAGCCACATGGCTAATTAATATTCACTGCACAGTAGTGTTGCCCATTAGGACATTTTTTGTGAGTCGAATCATCAGGAAGCAGGGAGGACATGGCGACACAATTGGCTTCATAGGAGACAGACAAACATGGAACCTGCCATGAGCTGTCAGGAGCATCATTTTCTGCAAATACTATATAAAAATTCTGTGAAATCCAAACGTGGACAGTGAAATACATATGTAATGTAAGTACAGCCAATATTTAGCTACTGATATATGTGTTTTTTTTCTCTGAGACCTTATACCTAACAGCTCCTCTTTAACACCTGTATAACATGAATATACATTGTTTGCCTGGTCTACAGGGTATGTGACCAAGCCCGGATTTATACTTTTTGTGCCCCTAGGCCAAGTATGTTGTGGCTCCCCTTTCTTGTGCTGGAGTGCCCCTCCCATTCCATGTGCAGCCCTCTCTTCCATGCGTATCATCCATGTATTGCAGCTCCTTTATTTAAAGAGGAGCTCCCTTGAGCATCATTTTCACGTGTTGCTCCTCAATTTCAGCCTCTTTCGCATCATTTGTAGCAAGCCTTATTTCATGTCCAGGGCTGCCCAAGGCCTGGACCTATGTGGCCTTTTCCAGGAATCCAGCCCTGTATGTGACTGCCTGGAGTTACGTATGACTCCAACACATACTATCACACGATCATGAGCTACACGCAATCTAGCTTGTTTATTTAACTGTCTGTCCTTTAGAGCCAAGATCTGTAATTCATTCTGCCTCATTTCTTTCTATGTCAGATGACAACTGTGCCAACAGCTTCACGCCTAACCAAGTTGCCCGTATGCACTGTTACCTCGACCTCAAATATCAAGGCTGGACCCGGACGCAGCAACCGTCACCTGTTCCTCTGGCGCCAACAGTCATCAGACAGAGTACAGGTTCCCTCACTATTCACTGGCTGCCTCCTATCAGTGGAGAACTCTATGAAAGGTAGCAGATGCAGACTGTTTATTATTATTGTTATTATCATCAGTGTTGAGTTATATATTATCTTCTGTGACTCTGAAGTAAGAAACAAAAATGGATATACATTTATAGAACATTTGGTACTTGTCTTTTAATAGCGCTGTTAGATTCCAATGTGATAAGATTAATCATTTTTTATTAATTGGAGATTTTCAGTGACAAGAAGTCTGTAATACCTTGTAGAATTTTGATAAATACCATATTTTTCAGACTATAAGACGCTCCTGACTATAAGACGCACCTAGATTTAGAGGACAAAAAACAGGGGAAAAATACTAAACCTGGTGCATCCCTGGTGAAGGAGCATCTTGTGGATTATGCCACCTTTGTACCTCAAGCCCTTTTGTACCTCTCGTGTCTCTGTGTCCTCCTCTGTCCCCCTAGTGTCCCTCATGTGTCCGCCTCTCTCATCCTTGTGTCCTCCTCTATTCCCCTTTGTGCCCCCCTTGTGTCCTCCTCTATTCCCCTTTGTGCCCACCTTGTGTCCTCCTCTATGCCCCTTTGTGTTCTCCCTGTGTCCTCCTCTATGCCCCTTTATGTTCTCCCTTGTCCTCCTCTATGCCCCTTTGTGTCTCCCTGTGTCCTCCATTTGTCTCCCTGTGAGCTCTTCTGCATGGGCACAGTACAGGGAGTCCCCAACATTGTGGCAGGTTAAAAGGTCATATTGGCAGGCGTTCACAAGTCAGGAACTCCCTCCATTTGGACTATAAGACGCAGTGACTTTTTCCCCAACTTTTGGGGGAGAAAAAGTGAGTTTTATAGTCCAAAAAATACAGTACATTGTTGACAGCAGTGAAGTATTGCTGCTAATTACAACCCCATAAAGTACAATTCTAAGTGTTGTCTTGCTGCATTTCTGTCTTTTTTTCTGCCCTTTTGTGCTTCCCCATAACTTTTTTTAATAGTTTGTGTATATACATTAGTACTTGTGATCCCCTTTAGAGTGCAGAAATCAAACACTTTTGATTGTACTTCTGCCATATGAGCACCATGAATCAGAAGAGATGGTAGAAAGAGCTGGAAGAAAATGGCTTTCTTATTTTCAACCCACTAGCAACTTTAATAGAGCTATCTCGTTTGAGATAAATGCACTGCTTTTGACCTCAGTCGGCAGAATGTCATGCTGTAAATTCTTGGAATGCTTACATCTCTCTCTACTAGCAGAAAAAAACTAAAAGCAGAAGTCCTCTGTTATTGTCTAAATCTGTCCCTAGTGAAAAGTGGCCATTCATGCACATTACAGCAATACTAATTGGAAGCAGGTAAATATAACAAATAAGAAATAAAAAAATGTGCTTAAATAAATTGGGCTGGAGCACTTGCAAGCATCTAAATACATTGGCTGCTAAAGGGTTAATAGCTTCCATTGTTTTTCAAAAAGTAGCCGAGTGAACCATTGTTGATTTTCGTGCCATATCCACTTATGGGAAAATACATGTCCTGTGCTTTTCGTACGCATGATTTTGGCAACTTTTGCAATCATACTGTCTCGGACAATTTTTACAGAGAATATACGTATGCACCTTTACCTGGCCCCCCCCCCCCCTGGGACTCAGTCATGGGAAGGGCGGCCCGACTTCTCCCTCCCTTCCTCTCCCCTGGGCTGCCCTCAGTGCTCCCCCCTCCGCTGCAGAGTAAGCACAGGAAAGCCTCTTGTATTGAGCAACTCACTTCCCTGCTGTGCTAATCGCCATTCACTTGCCGCTGGTCTCCTTTATATAGCCGCTTATACACACTGTTAATCGGGAAGTAGAGCGTGTATCAGCTGCTTTGCAGAGGAGATCAGCGGCAAGTGAGTGGCAATTGGAACAGCAGGGAGGTGAGTTGCTCAATACGAGAGGCTTCCATGCGCTTTCTCTGCAGCAGAGGTGGGAGCACAGAGGGCGGCCCCTAGGAAAGGAAGGGAGGGAGAAGTCGAGCCGCCCTCCCTGCGGCTGAGTTCCAGTGAGGCCGCAGCCCTTCCCTTTATCACAGTGCCCCCCTCCTCACAGCACTCAGGGTGGTCACATGCCTTGCATGCCGCTAAAAACGGGGCTGGCTCACAGACAGGAAACTGCCAGGATCTCGGTCCTAACATCACACTGTGGGAGGAATTCACCACAATATCAGCCACACAGACGCCATGATGATCTATTTGAAAAAAGGTAAAGATTTTATCAGTTACTGTTCTAAGTGCTAGAATTCTGAGACAGTTATCGCAAGCCTAGTGGGTAATTACATTTTAACCAATCCCATTAGGAAGTGATATCCTTATAAAAGTGGTAGCAAGATCAGGATAATGATATAGCAGATAACAGCAGGGTAGACTAAGGAAAGGGTCAAAATAATGAATGAAGCACATATTATGTGGTGTATTATGTCCTTTTAAGCACAACAAAACTGTATCTAGTTATCTAAGACTTGAAAGAACTTGCCTTTATCTTCTGCAGAGAGTTAGGATCTATGTGTGGGTTGTGTGCAGCTGATGGGTCTTTCCAACAATATGCTCACCAGGCTTCCTCCCCTCGTGTGTGCGACAACTCCGGATACTGGACTCCAGAAGAGGCTGTTGGTACGGATCTTGCAATACTCACCATTCTAAATAAATGCTGAACATGATTTACAGGTACTGCTTTGTGTGCAAACTAGTTTGTAGCTATGGTTTTGTAGCTATGATTTTGCCTAGCACAGAGCTCTGGTGGGCTGGTCTAGAAATGTTCCCCTTTGTAGAATGATGATATCCCAATATGCCAGTTTGCTTAGGAGCAGTGTGTTACTTTCTATTACTCTAAATTACTCTAAAATCCAAGATTTTGTCTATAGCATCCATCTACTCTCACTCCATAGCATCCACCTCAATGTGTTTCATAACTGAGCTAGGATAGGACCAGCATTAGTGGTGCAAACTGGGTAATTGCCCTAGTCCTGCATGCTTTTTTAGAAGTTCTGTAAATAGCCCTAGTTACTGTTATTGCTTGAGGGTCTGTAACTGTTGCAGGGTGGGGGGAGGGATGGTGGTGGTTAGGCTGCTCTTGGCTGCCTCTGCTTGTATGTGTGATGGGGGGTGCCTGTGCTCGTTCCCCTATAGTTACCGGAGCCCTCCTAGAGTAAAATTATCCACGCAGCAGTCACAGGAATACTTATGCAGTAACAGTAGCTTCCAAGTAGCCACAGGGGACCTCATTCAGTCAAAAGAAGCTCACCGCCAGTTTCAAGAACCCCCCAGATATAGTCATATGGGTTCACAGAAGTTTTATCCCAATGCCATTCACTGTAGTCTGTGTCCTAAAAGCCACAATGTAATTCTCACAGTAGTCACATGAACACCTTTGAAAAAGTCACATATGGCTGCGTAGTGCCCCAGTCTTTACTCCCAGTCTCTGTCAGCAGTCTCATATAGACCTCTGTCACTGTTATTGGCAGTATACCCCCCCCCCCCATCTCTTTTTAGTCTCTTTTCAGTAGTCAGTCCAGTTCACCAGTGTTTGTTAGCAATGTGATAAACTGGAAAGCTGCTAAACATTTTAGATGCACCAGCAAACTGGAACACACTTTGAAGCACTTGGAAAACTGAGGTACACTATCAGGGCCCTGAAAGTTACAGCACATTATGGGTCACTGCACAGCTGAGGCATACTGTAGGGCAGTGTTTCTCAACTCGGTCCTCAAGTACCCACAAGAGTGCATGTTTTGCAGAAAACCACAAGCAATTATAGGTGAGGTAATTAGTGTTTCAGCAGTACTAATTAACTACCTCTGTGGTTTTTATAGGCTAGCATCCTCCATTTGCTGCATCTGTTTTGAATGCAAGTTGTGTAATCTGTACAGCAGGAGACATTGGCAGTGCTTCTAGACAGAGGCTGTACCCGAATTACCTACCAGCATAGATGTGCAGAGCTCTAGAATATGGACAACATTACACAACTTGCATTCAAAAGTTTGATGTCAAGTTGTGTAATCTGCCCGTGTTTTTGGCTCTGCACATCAGTGCTGCTGATCAAGTAGGGTGCAGCCTGCATTTGGAAGCACTGCCAATATCTCCTGTTGTACAAAAATGTAAGTCTACTTATGGCTAGCTGCATCCATATGTATCAGTTTGCATTCAATGTATATAGATTAGGATTTAGTGCATAGTTTTGCATCTGATTTGTATTCAAGATTAGTACCTAAATCCCTGGGGGGCGCTGGACACCTCTTTTGGCTTCATTTCAGTTGAAACCTGATTAAGAGTACTGCCAATTTTTCCTTTTCTGTCGGTGCATTGGCTGCTCTTACTTGGCTTGCATTGTCAGTTTGTTCAGACTGCAGTTGGATGGGTCATAAGCTAGCCATTAATGATCGTTTGTGCCCACTAGCACTGCTATCCAATTTGATCAGATTAGTGGAATTGATCTGAAATTCAGATCAATTTGATCGATATTACTATCTAAACAAAGAGTCGACTGTACAAAGAACCATATCGTTAATAGCCCCTATAGAATATACTTGCCAAGATGGTTGCAGCCTAAGCTTATAAAACCTGTGTTGGATGAGGTAACTGATATAGGGACTCCAAACTGAATAGTTTAAAAGAGATTTATTTTGATGTCAGCTATTTTTATACTGAAGGAAAATAGAATCTCTACGACTGGGTGCCTACACTAGTCTGGTAAAACATTTGTATCCTAAGTTAGATATTAGGTCCTGATGACCACCAGTACTAAATTTGGCTAACAAAAATGTGTTGATATATTTTGTGTGTGAAAGGCCACTTGGCACCGAGATAATGTACAGCCTACGTAACATTTATCTTCTCTTGGTGTAGGTCCTCCAGATGTAGACCAACCTTGCAAGCCAAGTTTACAAGCTTGGAGCCCCGAATTGCACATCTTTAACACCAACATGCCAGTCCCTTGTACTCCACCACTAGGATGTATGCTGGAGTTGCTTTTTCTGAAGGCCGTTCAGCCCCAGAGCCTCACCATCTGGACAACTTTCCTATCTCCTAACATATCCACTCCCTTGTCTAATATAGAGTTAGTGACAGAAAATAATGACTCATTGCATCTGGGAAGTATGGAAGCCTACTGCGATACCCCCGTGACCATAAGACTCAACACAGACCAGAATGTAACTGCAGTCCGTATTTACACGTTTGATGCAAGAATGGAAATAGATGCGGTTCTTCTGGTGTCCGTACCTCTTAATCCCATGTGCTCATCCTGCAGGCCTGTAAAATACCGGATCAACCGAAATCCACCTTTCCTGAGAGATTTCCACCTCCCAAGGATGCAGACTGAACGCTGGTTTACTGACACGTGAGTACTGGATGCACGTGAGGACATTGGGCTTGTTTTGTTAAGGTTTTACAGGGCTGGAGAACACAGTAGAACATAATCTAGCAACCTTGGCGTGTATTTTCTATTAAGTGTCTGCTTATTAAAGGCAAAAGTGAGCGACTCTCACATGGGTTTTGGTAGAACATAGTAAGGTATGATTTATGTGAGATGCAATTATGCACAATTTTGTGCATATCTGTTCATTTATTAGGTGAAGGTATCGATGATATTGCTTTGGTCTGCTCAGGATGTTTTTGTAGAGCTTCTGGGTAGGAAATCAACCAGACACTATCATCATCCACATGCATAAGGGGGATAGACCAGCCATACTGCAGAGGGGGAGGAGGCATTGTGTCTCCATCTAATTGAAAACTGGTTGGATGTAGCTGGCTGGTATGTTTTGTTTTTGGTGAGGACACAAGAGCATGCTTGGACTTTGACAACTTTACTTACAATGACATGGTCTTGATGTTGTGTGGTAGTGCACATCAACATTTTATTGAGTGAGTCTAAGATTACCAATCCTTCATTTTGAAAGGTACTTGGTGATGCTGCTCACAGAACACCATTACAGGTACTTGGGTGAAATCAAAACTAACAAAAGCCTAACAGGGAAAGTGTGTCTAGATTTCAGGCTCTAGAGAAAGGCCTCACCTTGTTGTCGAGTATTCCTAGAAGAAGTTGGCACACCGTCAATTGCTTTGGGTGCTTGACAAAGTGGCATAGTCAGTACCACAACATCAGAACAGTTCGCAAGGATTGTCAGCACACCACTTGTTACAGCACACACTTTATTGTGCCAGTTTAGAACATTGTGGAAACTGGCATAATAAAGTGTGTGCTGTAACCAGTGGTGTGGTGACAATCCTTGCAAACCAACCTGGTTGTCGAGGCTGGAGAAACCTACTGTATATAGGTTTGCCAGCTGTTATGCTTATGTCCCTCTTATGCTGGGGACCTAGTTTGCATGGTTATCCTTGCGGTCTTGGATGGTGATCCGGTTGGGATTCCATGATGGTTGTTTGGAACATGTATACTTTTTTTGTTCTCGGCTGTTACAAGCCTGAATCCCCGGCTATGAGTGTAGTAGGAGATAGAGAAAAGCTAGCAAAGCAAGGTGCTGTTAACCACAACGATATGCAAAGGCTGTGTTTATTATAGCACAGTTATGTTCAACTTAAAACCAGAAGCCCATTTCTTGTAGGTGTTCCCCTTTATTCATTCTATTGTACTTGTTGCCCTGCCGTGCTCCTTTAAATAAACCAATGTACATTTATGGCACATGCTGTTTTAACTTCCCGTTTTTCGATCTCTTGTATTTGAACAGCACTGAAGCGTGGATATGGGAGTCACGGAATGTCCTATGATACATTTCTAAAACTCCTCCAGGGTAGAGCACCTGACAAGGCAGAGGCAGGGGGGTTAACACATCGGAGATTGTAAGAAATGGAGAACATATGACAGAGACAAATGCCAGCCCATTATTAGACTGATGTGAATGACTAATGTGTCTATGTATGAGGAATAGTGTAGGACACAGTGGGTGGGGATCTGGGATGAAGATAATAAGTCATTATCCTTGAAGCTAATGAACCATACTGAAGGTGGGTGGTATATTTTTTAAAATAAATTCTGTGATTAATTTCATTTGAAAGTGGTAATTGCATTACTTCTCCTAAATAATGCAGCTTAAACTGCAGGCTGGAGACCGGGATCCGTAAGATGTACAGCACGATAGAATGCTTTTCTTGACAATTACTGAATATAAAACATGATGGCTTCACTAAAGCTAGCTTAGACTACCTGTAGTCTTCCTGCATGTTAGAAACTGGGCAGGAACACCTCGTCCAATTCTTCTGCCGCTACTGTGGAACTTCTAGTAAGAGTAAGACGTATATCTGGCAGGGTTTATACTTTATGAAATTTAAAGGTACCATTATTATTTATCTTTGAAAGTGACGGATGTTGAAGAGCTCTTGTCTTCAGGTTTATTGATGTCATAGTTTACCAGTGGAGGCAAGCAGGAGACGAAGACGAATTTATCTTAGCGGCGTCAGGATAAAACTTTATAACTTATTTTTGTGGTGTGTCTGCAGACCTTGGTTTCATTAGATTAAACAAAACTTAAACTCTACAAAACATGGAAGGAGTTATCGCGGACTTCCTTTTCAAAATGGTACATGTCTAGAGGTTGGTAGGTCCTCAGAATTACTAAGAAAAATATGTAGATCAGGTACTCATGACTCCGCTGGCTGCATGCCTGTTGCAGATATGAATTTCATAGAAACTGAAAGATCAATACAAAAGTTGGCCATCAAACTTATTTTCTTAAAAAAAAATAAAGATGGCAGCCTCCATAGTATCTTAGTTCAGATTGTTTTAAAGCGAACCCAAACTGAAAATTCAAAGTCAAAATAAACATACATAGATCATATTTCTCTCCTGTGTAGTCTACCCCTCAATCTCTTTCTCCTCTCCTGCATTCTGTTAGTCCACTGTGATCAATGTAATTCTCTGTCCTCTATTTTAAAAATGGCAATGACCCTATAACAGCTCCCTGGTCAGCACACTGTTAAACCGTTGCTCACTTGAGCCATGGATATTACCTTGCACATCAGTCGTCCTTTTAGCTATTACTGACGGCAACTGATATATAACTAACAGCAACTGATATATTTCAGTTCTGACAAAATCCTGACAGAACTGGAAGGGATTGCTGTTAGATAATGTTTTCCCCCTTTTTTCAATAAAATTCATCTTTCCAAAGCAACATTTGTTCCACAGTTGAATGGTTAATGGTAAAATTGTGTAGCTGCATGGTCCATTGCAGTCATGATATTGCTGTGTCTTTCTACTGGAGTTTAGTTTTTGCTATGTCCGTGGAGTACAACCCTTCACTGTTCTTCTCCATTTATGTCACCAGTTTGCTAAGGGTGATCAGTGGTACCAATATGCACATATGCAGTGGCGTAGCGAAGGCATTCTGGGCCCTGATGCAAGGTTTACAATGGGGCCCCCCAAACACTCTATACATAGCAATTGATACGGCATGCCAAAACCTGCCAATGGCAACTACAGTGTCAGAGGTGCAAGAAGGGGCTGAGGAACAGTTTGTTAATGATTACCACTATTCAAAGTTTCTATAGCAGTAATTATTATGAGCACAGGACTAATTAAGAGCTAATACTGTAGTTGAGAGAGGGCCCCTTCGGGGCCCCTCTGTCCCAAGGGCCCCGATGCAGTCACAACCTCTGCAACCCCTATTGCTATGCCCCTGCACATATGTTCATTGACTCGGTCACCAGGGCAAACTCAATCTAGAGTATATTGACGATTGCAACCAATCAGACCTTAGTGTAAAGGTCATGCTAGGGCATTATGGGACAAAAGGTCACTGTTGACGACCATGCATAATAGTTTGGGAATGCACATTGGCAGATGTGATTGCAGAGGGCAACCTTCTTTCCCTAGTTAGCTGCAGTTTATGTGAGTACTTGTGCCACCCACATACACATTTTATCTGGAGGGCATGACCAATTTTCTCTCAAAGGACAAAAAGCAATAAGAGGTTCATAGGGATGGGGGCAACCCTAATTCTCTCCCCGTGCCCATATAATGGTTACCTTATTTCCTGTAGTTTGAATTAGTTACAGTTGTATGCAAATATTTGGCCACCCCTGACAACTACTGTGGTTCATAAACAATAAATGTGTCCAAAAGTGTTAATGCAGTTACTTCTTATTTTACAAAGGCCTCATTTGTAATAGTGTTTATGTAGGTGGAAAACCGCAATGTTTTACCACCCTCTAAAACCGTGCACTGTTAACCATATGGCCCTACACATGTCTGAATTTACAGAATGGAATGGCCCTTAAAAAACGTATGCTAGAAAATCGAAATTTAGTGACACCCACCTCAGTAAGCATTGCAGCTTGTGAACACCTTTTGTATCAAGAGTTTAAGTTCTTGCTGTAGGCAGTTCGTCCATAGATTACTTCTGATTCTGAGATATTTGTGGCCCTTCTTGGCTATGCCCACACAATTCCAATCACATTTAATTAAGGGAACTGTGAGGGATATTTCAGATACTTCAGATTGCTTTTTCTTCAAGTAGCTCAAGGTGGATTAAGCCAGAGTTTAGGATCTGTAATGTCTTACTGTAGAAGTAATTTCATTTTCAGCTGCAGAATCTTGACTGATGATTTAACATAGACACAGTGAATTTGTTGACATCTGCTGAATCTATTCTTCCCTCTTCTCATATAATATCTGCCACATAGCCTCAAAAAAAGAACAAGCCCACCACCATGTTTATCAGTTGGCAAGGTATTTTTTCAACCAATGCTGCTCCTTTGTTTCACCAAATAAGACCAAATATTTCTGTAACGATTGTGTAACTATTTCCGTGGTCAGTGCACAGGATGCGCGCCGACACTGCAGAAATCCTCCACAAGCATATAATCGGAGAGAACCCAGCAATGGTGCTATGCACCAGTATAGGGGAATTCCTACCGGCAGATGGAGCTGTGGAGTGCAGAGGAACAGATCCTCTGCACAGCCACAGATGCTAGATAATGATTGTACGTAATGGGGCAGCAAAGCAGGGCAAGATAGCCCTTAAAGAAAGAGAGCACAGAGACAAACCAAATGTGTGTTCCCCAATCTAGTCGCCACCCGGCGACGGGGAACACACATCCACAGAAACAAAGCGGGAATGCAATCGCAGGAGAGAGGCGATTGCCAGAAGTGACACAAGGCAGAACAGAACAGAGCACGAGAGTAGCAAAGGCACAGCAAACAACAATCAGAAGGTAAAGAAAATAACAAACACTAGCTAAACGCGAACACCGCACTCATTCGCAACAGCGAACACGTTTACGGTGCGGTCTCCGCACGATAAGCGCAACAGAGACAAGAACGCCACCCTGACTAACCAATGACAGACAAATGAACAAATAACAGGAACGCTTGCTAAACGGTTTACCACAGGCAACCGCAAGCGTTTGCTCCAGACAGACAGACGAATGATCAACAGGAATAGGTCAGATAAGATCCACCGCTCTTCCGCCAGAGCGAGTGCGATCCGGGTTCAGGGATAGGACAGAAAGGATCCACTGCTCTTTCCGACAGAGCGAGTGTGAACCAAGTAGAGAAACAGAACTAGCATGATCCATTGCTCTTTTCCATCAGAGCAAGTGTGATCCAAGTAGAGAAACAGAGCTAGCAGGATCCACTGCTCTTTACCACCAGAGCAAGTGTGATCCAAGTAGAGAAACAGAGCTAGCAGGATCCACTGCTCTTTTCCACAAGAGCAAGTGTGATCCAAGTACAGCAACAGAGCTAGCAGGATCCACTGCTCTTTTCCACCAGAGCAAGTGTGATCCAAGTACAGCAACAGAGTTAGCAGGATCCACAGCTCTTTTCCACCAGAGCAAGTGTGATCCAAATACAGGAATAGGCCTAGCAGGATCCACTGCTCTTACCGCCAGAGCGAGTGCGATCCACACGGCAAGACAGACAGAAGGAGTAACCAGTAGCAACCGCAGCTACGGTAAAACTCCAAGACATAGACTAGAGAGACACACTGCCACTAACGCTAGGGCAAGTGCGATCCAGGTACTGAACCAAACGATTCACCATCGCCAACCGCTGGCGACAGTGCAATCGCAAGGACAAGACAAGACAGGCAATACAGATAATACAACCTGACTGCACTAGAGGGATGCCTAGTGCAGTCCCCCAGAATACTCTAAGATAATCTTTAGCAATAAATAGCAAGGCTGACACTCCAGGAGTGTTTTAGCTGTAACAAACCATCATGACCAGCAAAGGATTGTGGGATCACATGGTATTTATGCTGCAAGCCTTCAAAGGAGGCGGCTAGGCAATTTGCATGACAAATGTATGCAAATTCCTCAGCAGCAGAGCAGGTCTGAAACTTGCAAAGTGAAGACAGGTCTCTCTTCCAGAGACCTGCAGCCCACAGACTTGAGGAATGGTCAAACAGCTGTCTGCCTGTGCAGCCAGCTGAGCGGATCATTACAATTTCAAATTCAAAAGTGTGTTTTGAGTTTTGTGCTAAGATTTCCTTCTGAGATATTTTTCATGCTGATCATGTTTGTGAAAGCTACAATGCACTGTTGAATGGTCCACCACCAGACTTGTGTCAGCCAAACCTGGCTGCATGCCCTTGGCACTTAACTGAGGGTCTGTTTACTGGCCAGTGCACAGGCAGTTTCCTCTAAAAGTTTCCTTGTTTTTCTTGATCTTACCTTGACAGTCTTTTTTTATAGTCTTACTGCTTTGTAAACATGGTTTAGTCTTATTTTCAGATCCTCACTCAATTGCTTAGAGGAGCCTATAGAGGTTGAGTGACAGCCAAAAGATTCAAGTATTAGTAAATTTATTGAACTTTGCTGTTGTAAGCAGGTGACAACTCTGAGTAGTTACAGTAGAGTCCCTTGTTACTAGCCAGCAGTCTCAACCAACCAGCACAAATTGCCGGCAGTACTCACAGTGGTGAAGGCCAACTTATTAGGCTGTTTGTGGGTTTTGTTGTGCTTAAAGACTGGTTTTCACTGCTTCCCAAAGGTTAGCATACCTTAAATTACTGTATTTTAACATTTAAAGTGGATACAAGATAACATTTTAAGCATTTCATAATTGGGCCCCTTGCATATATTTTATAGGACATTCCTCAAGTCAAATACTTTTTTTTTGTTTTCATGCCCTAATTCCCTATAAAATAAACAAGCCGGGCCCACAGCTCCTCCAGCATCTAGGCACTCTGAGTCCCATGTAGCAAGTGCTCATGGGAGCTCAGTTTGAGGAGGAGGAGGCTTTTCCCGAAGGAGGAATAGGAGGCGTTACCAGCCGGGAGCTGCTGAGATTTCAGAGGCAAGGGGGCGGAGAGAGGAGTGGAGCTTTCATAAGCTGAGGGTTGGAGATACAGATCAGCTTGGCTGTGCAAAGATGACAAGCAGAATATGGCTGCTCTCATTTGATCACATGAAAAATTAATCATATACTGTTGAAGCTGTTTGCAGCTAGATTTACTGTGTAAACCACCTAAACTTTAGATAAGATATATAGACAAGTTTCTTGCTATAGTTAGTTTTTCATCTCAGATCCGCTTTAATACAAGGTTCATTATATGTATTTAGAGTGGAGTATACTATCATGACAGACACATGAATAGTTCTGTGTTAGTTATGCCTTTTTTTAACATTGAGTCTCAAGCAACCAAAAAGCACAATGATCCGGCTTCAGCTGATCCTCATCGGTGCTGGATGACCGAGACTCTATTGTACTAAAATCTAATAAGATAGTGTACTTAGAAAAAAAAGCTGATGTAAAATCGACTCTTTTATTTGTTTTAATTTGCTTGAAATAAAAGTAACTGTGCAGGTATGCTTGCAAATATGATGCTTTTGTCAGCACACTATTTCCCACCATAGTTGTTCACTTAGAACATTAACCAAGCATGTAATTTGGCGTGGGGTACCAAGCATGTGCATAAAATGACAGAAGCGAGGAAGGTCGGCACTTGCCCATAAGACTTCTCTATTAAAGGATGTATCCAAAATAAAACTCCATACACATCTAGACAGCTATGATAAAGGACTTGTTTGTCAGAAACATATCAGCCTGTTTGTGTGAGCTGTGTAGATGTGTATGGAGTTTTATTTTGGATACGTCCTTTAATAGAGAAGTCTAATGGACAAGTGCGGACCTTCCTCGTTTCTGTCGTTGATAAGTGGGCGTTGCTGACCCGGGCGAGCACTGTCCTGGAACGGAAAGGGGTGAAGCGGTCTTCCACCTTTTACTATTTGCATAAAATGGTATGCGAGAACTGTGTTATTATTATTTAGTATTTGTATAGCGCCAACATCTGCCACTGTGCCACAGCACTGTACAGGGTATATTGCCTTGTCAATTAAAGAGACTCTGTAACAAAATTTTCAGCCTTATTTCTTCTATCCTATAAGTTCCTATACCTATTCTAATGTGGTCTGTCTTACTGCAGCCTTTCCTAGTTGCACAGTGGCTGTATTATCTCTGTTATATAATCTAATCTTCTTTCCTCTGATGGCTTTGTCGGGCTCAGGCACTCAGGCAAGAATGTGCTGCTCTGCTCGTTATAGGCAGAAGCTATGCACACCCTCTCCACGCCCCCTGCAGGCTCTCCATGAGTCACATACTGAGCTCCTTTCAACCTATCACATGCCATGTCTTTTGTTTGTAAACACTGCCTAAAACTGCCAATTACAAGCCAGGATTGCAGCAGGGAGTGGCAGAAACAGCACAGAGGGGCCCATGAGAACATAATGAATAGAATGGCATGCTTTTGTAAGAATTTTAGAGTGCAGATTCTCTTTAAACTGTGAAAATAATGTAATAAAAAAGTTCTTCATTTTTACAATAATTATGTATAAATGATTTAGTCAGTGTTTGCCCATTGTAAAATCTTTACTCTTCCTGATATACATTCTGACGTTTATCACATGGTGACATTTTTACTGCAAGCAGGTAATGTCAGCGGAAAGAGAAGCTGCTTGCTTTTTTTGGCAGTTGGAAACCGCTATAAACAGCTGTTATTTCCCACAATGCAACAAGACTCCCACAGTGTGATGTCAGGACCATGGTCGTGACATCACACTGTGGGAGGGGTTTCACCACAATATCAGCCATACAGAGCCCCCTGATGATCTGTTTGAGAAAAGGAATAGATTTTTGGGGGAAAAGGGGGTATCAGCTACTGATTGGGATGAAGTTCAATTCTTGGTCACGGTTTCTCTTTAACTGTCCCTCAAAGGGGCTCACACTTTAATCCCCATCATAGACATTTGTCTATGTATGTATCGTGTAGCATATGTATCTTAGTCTAGAGCCAATTTAGAGGGAAGCCAATTAACTTATGTGTATTTTTTATTGTGTGAGGAAACCGGAGTGCCCGGCGGAAACCCACACAGATACGGGGAGAACATACAAACCATGTGTAGATTGTGCCCTGGCCGGGATTTGAACCGGAGAGTACTAACCACTACGCCGCCGTGCTGCCTCTTGTCTTTATCGGCATGTTCACGCTTCTTTTAGCCTTCTTCCCCTTCTCAATTCTTCTTCTCTCTCTTTTTTGTAGCCTATATTTGTTTTGTAGATTGAAAAGATTGTTTTTTGTTTTGTTTTTCCACAGATTTTGGTATGTATGTCACCTTTAAAAATATATACATATAGCGTGCGCTTTCTTGTGTTAGTCCTTTAATGACACGCATATGCTGACATGTCAGCTGTAAACAAATGGTTTGGTAGCACCTGTTTCACCCTCTGTCACACACCAGTAGGTACATTCATGTTTTACATAATAAATGTTGTCATATGCAATAACTTTAGAATTGGCAGTGACTTTAAATGCACCGCTGAGATACTTAACCTGTTTTGTGTGCATTGTAACCACAGGGTATGATTTTATTTTACTTGGCACTTCATCCCTTGCCATCTTTAAATAATACTCCCCGCAGCTCTTGTCATTCTTTCATCTTTAAATGCATTTGTACAGTTAAGTACATCTGTAACACAGAATTGTAAATGCACAATAACCGCACAAAAAAGTGAGTGGTATATTAGCTGAATGCCATCCTTTTGGATCAGGACTATTTTAGGCTACAGAGAATTTGTCTTCGATCCATTAGGCATACGATGAAATGACTCAAGTTTATGGCTCTATAAACAGACCATATGGTCAGAAGATGCTTTCAGTTTATAAATGGCTAGATCTGCACTCTATGTTAAGAAGCTAAGCCATTTGTTTTCATATAAAAAGATTCATGTTTGGCAGTTTCAGACCATGGGATCAGCGGGTGCTGCGTGGGAGAAGTTGCTTTATCGTTATCACAGAACTGTGGGGGTGATTCCCATTTTTCTTTTTTCTTGAGTTATCTCATCTTAGTTATTGTTACTCAAGGCTGTGCTCCCACTTGAGCTGAGAACATTTTTTTTTGTCCATTCTCCGCTCATCTCTAAGCTGCTACCGGATGGCTCCTATTTTATAAACAAGAGCCGTTCACACGTGTCAGTCTGCAATGGATCCGGGAGATCTATTGTGGTAAGCAAGCAGCACTTCTGTGCAGTGCACGATAATCCCAGGCAGGGCGGATGCATTCCCCCATATAGCCTATGGGGGTAAAGCATCTGCCCCGGGCTCCAGTCTGACCACGAGTCCTGCTGTCAATCGTCACCACCCGGTCACTGTACACAGCCCGGTGGTGGGCAGAAGCATGGGGATGTCCATTGGGCTACAAAAGACCAATGGGAAGCATCAGCAACAGAGAGAATTCTCATTGGTTCATTGTGGACCAATAAAAAGTCTCCCTGTTGCTAGGGAGAATTGGTCTATTGCATCCTATGGAGAGCCCCATGCTACTGTCAGCCTGCAGGCTGAGCAGAGAGGGACCAAGCGGAACCGATCGGCGGAGGGACACGTGAAGGGTAATTGCAGCGGGTGAAATGGATGGGCAGGTGCAGATGGTGCAGTGTTTATGCAAAATGGACGTAGCACATACCATGCCCGTTTTGCATCCTCTCAGGTGTGAACCAACCCTAAACTATAATGAGAGCTTATTCTTGAGATTAACTGATAAGTAGAGATGCAATATGAGATAAACAGTTAAGGAGAGATAAAACATGAATTAAGACATATAAGGAAAGATGAATTGTAGGTTACTAAGTAAGGTGAGACAATTCTTGAGATAAGTTTTGTGAACTAACTCTATTTCATTATGTCCCATCATTTCAGGTACAATTGCATCCTCAGACATAGATTTAAAAATACCATCGAAAATGAATAATCGGAGTGCTCAAATGTTACCCATCTGATATGCAGCTACTACAGTTAAAAGTCTTGTTTAAAATTCTGATCACATAACAAGAGGAAGCTTGGTTGAGGGACCTGCTTTCAAGCCCTGTGGTTGTGGCTAGGGGCTGGATTGCATCATCCTGCAGTGGAGACTGCAGGGGCTAATGCTATGTACACATGCTTGGTACAAGCAGTTGGAAAGTATGTCTCTCATTGAGGGACATCTGAGCTGTCCAGCTTTGTAAAAGAGTAGGTTCTATGTAAGCTGTCCACACTTATGAGAACTGTCACCATCAGGAATCAGGATTTGATCTCTTGGGCAACAGTTCAAGTACTGTACAGATGGGTCACTAGCCTGCAGGCAGACAACCTGTTCTGTTGCTAAGGAGGTGGTAGGAGGGATAGACACAGCACAGCAAAGTGGGAGGGGTTAGGAGATTGCTCTTGGGTTGTACTTGGTAGATGCGATTAGGGATCGCTTGTAATTGCATTAGGGCTTCCCTACACATCTCAGTTCAATATAGGTCAGCACGGGTCATGATAATTCAAATGTTGCAAAACAGCATCACGTAGCATTGCACCATGCAGAATCTTTAAGCATGTTAGTTGTCACACCATCGCTGACAATAAAAATAAAGGCTTACCAGTCAAAATCAACCCACCTTACAAGAAATCCACAATATAGAATCAAAGGTCTCTCTCTGCAGGTTTCAGGATAAAGGTCCCTCCGGATCTATACATGCTAGACTCTCAGCAAAGGATTCCCTGACCAGCCACCACAGCCAAGAGCCATCTAGCATCTGTACGAACCTTTAGCATTGTGCTCTTTTCCTTTGTAAATCAGATTTTTTTTTTGACTTTAAAACAAAATACAATTAGTGTAACGGTCTGAAAAGCGCAGCTTAGATCTGCATACATTGACAGTCATTGGAGGTCTGCATAATACAGTGGCTCATTGAAAAAAAAATCTCTTCATGTTTACTTGTTCGCAGCTTCAGTTATTGCATTAGTTTAGGGTCTTGTTGTTACTGTTTATTTTCACCTTTGTTAAACACATCATGATATCCAGAGTTTGCCACATTCCTCTGCTGCTCCGGAAAGGAGTCCCTGTAGCATGAAGAAGGGGATTGACAGACAATACTAAATAACCATATGGTGCATATATGCCCTCACTTGTGTATGTGTCAGTACGCCGCCGGTCAGTTGGGTGCAGGGCGAGCTGAATGATGGCTCACCCTGCAGCCGCTGAAATACATTTCCGGAGGCATAAAATATTACCCCCGAGTTGCAGCAAATCATGGGGGAAGGGTTGACACTTAATTCGGAGTCTGGCCATCGCCGGCACCTGAATGACAGATCTGCGGGTGCGGACTATAGCATTGCACCTATAGCCACACCGATATCAGGCACTACGCTGCGCCATCTCGGTGGCAAAGGGACCTGCTTTGCTCTCACCTCCTGAGGACACGTTAAAGGGGCACCGTAGCTACTTACAGTGGAATGAAATACATTATTCAGGATAGTCAATTTTGTATTAGTTAACTTGGCTTCAGCTTCAGAAACATTTCCTATATCAATGTATATTGGCATTACAGAATATCCAGATAGTTCATGGTGACCCAGAACCACTAGGAAAGTATAGGAAGCTAAAAGAGACTGAAACGCACCCTCTCAGGGATGCTTAGCCTAGGCTATTTAGTTATATAGCCTTCTGCCCCAGAGCACACTGGGAGAGCAGGTGTTGTTTCTGCTTACTTCCTAACGCACATGACAAAATATAAAAAAGTAATTGGAAAACATAAAGAAATGTGTCTGCACGGGAGAGGGAATAAAATGTGGGAGCTTAATAGAACATGGAGGCGGTAGCATCAAAATCTAGTTTTGCTTTGTGCAATTAGGAAACCTAAGGCCGGCCCTGCAATTATTAAGTTGTTATGATGCAGCCGGTATGTAACATGCAGCTTCCTGCATCACCCAGGTAGTCAATGAGCAAGGCCTGCAGGAGGATTGGTCTTCTGGCAGCAAGGGATGAGTTATGGTGGTAAGTATGGTTCCTTTTGCAGGAACCAGGAGCATATGGCCCCCAATCTAAAAAGTTTGAACATCCTTGGTTTACACTGACAACCTTACAAAAATGTAAGCAACATACATTTGTTAAAGTAATACAGTGCACATGAGGTAGATTTAGCAATTATTAAGATAAGTTTGATTCATCCACCAATAACAGACCTGGCAATTATGCAGGCAAGCAAAGTTTGTGTCAAAAATTCATCACCAAAACTACACTTACAATCCCATGATGGTAACTGTCCATTACCGAGCTCATTGTCATTCACCTGTGTGGTGTGAAAACTGTCCTTCTTACAGGGTCTATGCCTCCCTAACTCTCTGCTCGATACATTCACAACACATACACCATTGCCGTGGCAACATGGTAGTTGGGTTGCTGTTCATCTTTACTCTCTAAACGTAGATCAATCTAAACAAGTTGGGTTGTCAAAGATCACATGTTCCATTGTAGCTACAGGTGTCAATTAAGGCTTTTATTTAAGGAAAAGGGCAGCTTATGTTGCACATGCTGGTTATAGTGCATTTCTCTCTGGACATCGAAGTAAAGCTGCCCAGTAATGATACAATCTTGATTTTACAAAAATATGTTTTTCTTTAAAGGTTATGCGTTGGTTTATCTTTTAGAGCAGAGAGGAAGTTCTTAGTAGAGCAGTTTCGGTCCACTTTAAAGTGAACCGGAGGTGAAAATTAACTGATGAGATAGCATTTGTATCTATCCTCCTACTCCTAAAAATTACCCTTTTTGAGGTATCCTATGGGGTTTTTTTTATGTTTAAACATTTCAAAGTAGATGTAATGTTTTATTGGCTCAGTGGCAGTATCTCAAGAGTCCCAGAGTTAAAATACATGAACTACTGACATTTTCTTATCTATCCCATGTACTCACAAGCTATTCCCTGCAGGAAATTTTTTGATGGCTGTAATTCCTTGTCAATGAGGGTTACATTATAATCTGCCAAAGGTCCAACAAAAGAGAAGTTGTCACTTGCATGCCTGAGGATTAACTCTTTCAGGCAGTAACATTAAAAAAAGGAGACAATCTGGTTTTTAATGTGTTTGGCACTGTACATACACTTGTTTATCTCATTATGTCACGTGATGCCTCGGGTATACTTTAAGGTATACAGGCGAAACTTGAATATCATGCAAAAGTCCATTTATTTCAGTAATTCAACTTAAAGGTGAAACTAATATATGAAATAGGAACCCTTTGCAGGTGTTTTGGATTAATTAGCTGATTAGAGTCCAGAATATTTAGCCTAGAATATTGAACATTTTCACAATATTCTAATGGTCTGAGATTTTGATTTTGGGGCTCTCATAAGCTGCAATGCATAATCATCAACATTATAACAAATAAAGGATTGAAATATCTCGCTTTGCATGTAATTAATGAGCCTGTTTCATATATTAGTTTCACCCTTTAAGTTAAATTACTGAAATAAATGGACTTTTGCACAATATTCTAAGTTTTCAAGTTTGACCTGTAAACCAAAGTTGATGAGTTTCTAAGTTCATGTTTTGATTTGGAATAGAATATGCCGTGTTTCCGATGCATTTGCAAGTATGGAAATAAAAGCTATTGTAGGGATTGTCAACTTTATGCACTTTTTTTAAACACACTGCTATTATTCGGAGCACAAGTGTATACCGGTAATTCTATATGTGGTGTTGATGAGTTTGTTATGTTGTCAGACTAGATCTTGAAGGGTATGATAATTGTTTTTACGCTCGCTGTTATAGTTTTTATCTACGACAGTTTTTCTAAGCTGATGCGTGTTTTTATGGAAAGTAAATACAATGTATATATCTTTAATGTCTATTCCTTTAACATTGACTAGATAGTGTTATATAGGACCTACATTTTTACTTCATTGTTTCTTTTTCTTCCTCACAATAACTGCCTTTGCCCCTTTTTCTTGATTCCTTCACAAGTTTTTTTCCTGTGTCCTCAGAGGGGAAGGCCTTTTATACTCTGCATGGTGACTTGCCATTGTTTGCCAATGTTTCATTTCATCCTTTATCTTGCAAAGGCTCATTTCCTCACAGACAGAAGAAAGTAACAAACACTGAATATCCTCTTGTCTTAAAGGGATCTGAGCAGTAAATTACAAAAAGATATAAAACAAACCTCTCCTATGCTCCTTTCACACTGTGCAGGTTATGTTGTGATATGATTGCATTGCAACGGAGCCGAAAAGTCGCATCACGCGGTATCATTGCGGAGCGACCATACAGTGAGGTATACAATACAATGAGAATATGCCTAACTTCCAATGTAAATGCACACGGTGCCTTGTAAACGCACTGCAAGCTGTGTGTGCATTACCCTGACTGAACACGCTACATCAGAATCAATGTGATAGCCCCATAGGAATATCATTACATTGTGCTGTGACGTGAGGATATTGTCCACTGCGACACAATGAACATAAAGTGAAAGAAGCCCAAGGCTGAGGACATCTCCGAAGCATGCAATGTGTCAGCCAGGAAAGCACAACACTACATCACCCCCCCCCCCCCCCCCCTTTTCCCCTCCCAATAGCACACACTATTTAAAGGGGGATTCATTTTATATATTTTTGTAACTTGGTCCTCAGTGAAAATAAACATAATATAATACTGAAAACTAAAGGTAGCCTTGTGGCTAAAAGATCCACCCATCTCTTATCGGAACCCCATTAAAGAGGGATGGATCCCTTCCATTGGCACTATTATATACACTCAAGGATATAGCAGAAAAACTCAGAAAACCAAAAATTGCAAAATATACTTTTTCTTTTAATAGTCCAAAAAGTACAGAAATGTGTATACAAAATCTTCAAACACGTGGTAAAGTGCATATAATTGATATATGAACTATGTATGCAAATGTGCATATAATTGATGAATTGCAAAAGTATATTTTGCAGTTTTTGGTTTCCTGAGTTTTTCTGCTGTATCCTTGAGTATACAGTATAATAGTGCTTGTGGTGGTGATTGTGGTTCACGTACAGGGATTTTTTTTTTACTCTACCATATACAATATCACTGATCCCTTTCATTGCACATAGATTTTCAATATATTTCAGCATGAACTCCATTGAAATCGATCAAACGTTTCAATGTCAATATACTGCCATTACTGACCTGCCCTAAATTGATGGTGATTTTCTTGCATGTCCAACCGATAATTCCAATCTATTTTCTGTAAGAATCAACCAAAATGATGATCTATTTTACATTATGGGGTATATATTTCCGGCAGATTTGGACAGTGTGTTCTGTCGAGAATCAAACTAGTGTCTGGTACACACAATGCAATTTCCTGTCAGAGAGATGGGGAGAATAGATAATTTCCGACATTTGCTTTCCATAAAAAATCGAACAGAAAAACGATCAGAAATCAGATCAGATTGGTCAGAAATTATTCGACCCGTCTATCTGATGGGAAATTGCATGGTGTGTACCAAGCATAAAAAAATCTATAAATGTTTGACTACCTTAATAAAATAACTGTCTGAAGATGTGAAAAATTAAATATAATGAGACAAAAGGGAAAGGAATGCAGATGTTTTTTAATGTAAAATTAGTGGCAGCTCGTCAAATCATAAATTAAATTGCCATAGGCAACATTATATTATGACACGTGGATATATACATGTTATTTTATGGGCGTAAACTTTTAATGCTCTAAACATTAATGCCCATTAACTATGTAATGACTAAAATAACAGGAGCGTAAGCAGGTAACAGGTGCAATATTTTTGCCTGCTTAGGCTTAATGTGCTTGCTCCCCCAGTGGTAAGAATGTGGTAAGAATGTCTGACTGCAAGTCAATGGCATTGATTTGACATGCTTTGTTGTACAAATCTTGCAACGGACATGTGACTTGCAAATGTCGCAAGTCAATGGAAATTTTACTTTCTTATTTCAAATGCCAAAGTTTGCATGAGAATGTGCTGTTAAGTACATACAGTTTTATGTTAACTTTATTGGTATGCACAGAAAACTCAGAATGCAAAAATTTGGATTAAACCGCAAACAAACAAAAAAATCGGATGCAAAAGTTAGCAAAAACGCAAAATCGCAATTGTGAAAAAAGGGTGCAGAAATGGCAGGGATAAAGGCCTATTTGCAGTGGGTGCCGTATCCGTTTCCAAATCTGCTGTTACAAAGCCACAGCTGAATAGATATATCCGTGAATACAGCTGGCACTATTTTTTGGGGGGCCACACACAATTCAGATGCAGCCTATTGATTGCGATAGGCTGTGATTACACATCCGAAATTGCATGCAAAAAATGGCCGCGATTTGCTACTAGTGGAAATAAGCCCTAAGTGTGAAGGCACCCTTAGTTGTATAGAATAACGTGCATAACTCCATGCTTTAGAGCATTAGGCCTGGAGCCCCTAGCAGTACGTTACTAAGCCGTTACTAAGTGCTCGTGATTTTAAAAAGCACAAGCACATTCCTAATGTAATGCAATGGGTGTGATCCCACTTGAGCGATGTGAATTTATAATAATCCCCCATAGCATTGCATTAGCAAGAGCTTTACAGATCCGTAGTGCTTAGAAAAGGCTACTAGTGAGTTTGAGCCCTAAGGCTGTTTAGTGAAACCACTTAAGGACCGGGCTATATTTCAGAAATCTGTGCTGCGTGGGCTCTCCAGCCCACAGCACAGATCAGCAGGCACGCAAGGGCGATCAGACTTCCCCCCCTTTTTTCCCCACTAGGGGGAGGTCCTGCTGGGGGGTCTGATCGCCGCCAGCTGTATGTGTTTAGCGGGGGGGCCTCCTCAAAGCCCCCCTCCGCAGTGATTTCCATCCTCCCTTTCTTTCCCTCCCTCCCCTCCTCTCTCTGGGTGGCACAGGACGGCGATCCGTCCTGCCCCGCCTCTGATAGGCTTCAGCCTATCAGATGCCGGCGATCCCGGCCAATCTGAGGCCAGGGATTGCCGATCTCCTTTACGGTGCTGCTGCGCCGTATGATGTAAACACAGGGGATTTCTTCCTCGCGTGTTTACATCTCCCCTGCGAGCCACGATCGGAGGCTTGCAGGCTGTTCACGGAGACACCCTCCGGCCATTTTCATGTAAAACAACTTACGCCCTGCCGCCGCCTATCGGCGTTAGGCGGTCGTTAAGTGGTTCTCACAGTGCCTCACTTGCATGTTATGCTGGCACTCAGTATACTATGTATGTCTGTGTATCTCTAGCGGATGTCTGTGGCATAATAACAAAGTTATGTGACTAGTGTCTTATCTAAATGAAAAGCAACAATTTTTGGAAACTACGCTCCACCACAGACATGCAAGAGCTAAAGACACTAGATGGTGTCAGAAGGGCCAATGATACTGCTTTAGTGGGCAATTCTCACTTTGTAGAAATGCTTACCTGTCGTTTTAGCAGATTAGACAATATTGGCGCCTCTGGGAATCCGAGGAGATGATTCTAGCCTTCTGGCGCACAGTGGATCTGACAGTTACAGAGCAGCAGTCATAGTCATACTTTACAACCACAAGGGAAAACAACAAAAATGGCAAAAACACCGCTCAGAATGGTTATTCTGTTATAGTTCTCTCTGGCTGTGACCCGAACAACGATTTCTTGTACAGATTTCTACATGTAACGCCTCACGTTGCAGCATTGTAGAGTGAGGAATATCAGGTGCTCCCCTGAGAAACGCCTGTCCACATCCAGCTACACAGAAATAAAACGTGGAAGGCACATTACAGATATACTATCTTCTGTTTCCTACGCTTCTCAGTATTATGTCTGGCTGCTTCCCTTAGGACTCTGGGTTTTCTTTGACGGTTTATTCCGGTGTTGGGTAGATTGGTCTCTGTGAAACTGAATCTGCAGTGGGAACAAGTAAACTCTCTGTGACCCAGTACTTTATAGGGTCTCCATGAATCCAAGGAATATCAATAGTTTGATGAGATAAACCTGTGTAGGTACAGTGCTAAGCATACAAATAACTAGGCTGTGTCTCTGTTTCTTTCTCTGCCTAAAAGAGTTAAAATTCAGGTATGCAAATGACAGTTTCTCTTCTATCCAGTCGACTACTGATAAGGAATTACAGCCATAAAACTCTTTCCTCACATAGGACAGCTTATGAGAGCAAAAACTATTTCTCATAGACTTTATCTCTGGCATACTTCAAAGAAAGTGATATTGAGCAGATACAGTCAGGGCCCATTCACACTAGAAGCGCTTTTCTGAGCGTTTTGCGATTGATTCGCGTATTTTAAAATCGCTCCCATTCATTTTCACTGAAATCGGATACGCAATCGCAAAATTGTGATTTTTCCACGATATTTACTGCGATTTTAATGAAAGTGAATGGGAGTGATTTTAAAAACGCTAATCGCAAAACGTTTAGAAAAGCGCTTCTAGTGTGAATGAGCCCTAATAAAACAGTAAAAGTAAAAGAAGATTTAAGTAGATTTAAACATAAAATAAAACTGAGATATTTAAAAAAAGGTCATTTTTAGGAGAAGGAGGATAGATACAATTATATATCTTATTAGTGTATTATTATTTTCACCTTGATGTCCTTCAGGCATAAAATAAAACTTTGGGATATCTCCGTAAGTCATTTTTAGTAAGTCATTTTTCTTAATAAGTAATTTTTGGGAGTCGGAGGATAGATACAATTGGTTATCTCATCAGTGTATTTTCACCTTAGTATTCCTTTAACAGTGCATTTAAATATACTGTCAAGTGTCCATTGTAAATGCTTACCTTTATAGACTTTATTATTTTGTTGTCAGCGGGTAAGAAGGTGATTTTCAGCTCCTCTGTGTTGCAGAACGGTCACGACCACGTCACTTGCATAAGTTGGGGTGTCATGTTTTCATCTAATAATTATTAGATATAGGTAAAGCCAGTGCTAAGAATGCCCTACTCACTCATCAGGTGCAGTAATACGCAGATCTCGCTTGGTGACACCAAAACAAATAAATCTGTGCTAATATGTGCATTTCTTTACCCCTACAGGGAGGTGACCCCTGGCCAGAAGTACCAATACCAAGTTCAGGTTGTCACTGGGAAGGAGCTTGGAGAGCCTTCACCACCCCTGATTCACATACATGGCGCCCCTTTCTGTGGGGATGGAGATGTGAATGAGTAAGTCAGACAAGACTGATAATACATACCTCCCAATTTTTTGAGATGATAAAAAGGGACTCTTAAGATACCCCCCTGCCACACCCCTAATCACACCTCCACCACACCTCTAATAATGCCCCTGGCACAACCATAGTCATGCATACCATAAAGATTTCATAAGAAAAATATTTTCACATGCCACTGGTCCTTCCTATCCTTGTTCAGTATCTTCGTATTAACATATGCAAATAAGAAATATATTGATTTAAAGGATGGGATTAAAGTTTAGAGTGAATTACTGTATATACTCGCGTATAAGCCTACTTTTTCATCACAAAAAAAGTGCTGAAGAGTTACCCCCTCGAATTATATGCGAATCGGTTGAGCAGAATGGATGGTGTAGTCTGATTTGTTACTAGCAGAGGAGCATAAGGATTGTGCACTAGTAATCCTGCTTTTGCCAGCTGGCTCCTTGCTGTGTCCATGCCCCCACCCCCCTCCCCTGAAACATGGTGTGCAGAGGACTCTGCTCAAGATTACCTGTGTCCCCTGGCTTGTGGAGCAGAGCGTGCAAGCAACGTGTCAGCGGTGCAGCAGGATTCTTCCTGTGTGGCAATTTCTGTATCTCATATCCATGACCCCATCTAGTGATGTCTTGAGACACAACTATCATCCTTGTGGCACATCTGGCTATTAGGAAAGGGTGCTGACTTGTACTGGGGCTCATCTGGCTACTGTGACGTGGGCTATACTTGAGGATGGAGCTTATAGGTGAGTCAATCGCTTTTTCCTGATTTTTGAGGGTAAAGTGGGTACCTCGGCTTATACGCGGGTCGGCTTATATGTGAGTATATACGGGTACACACATTTTTCAGAAGAAAAATACATATATTTACACAGATCTGCACATCAGCCTTGAAAGAGGAACAGAGGGATATGATTGCCAAAGAGGGACAGTGCTGGCTCTGCGGAACACTACTGTTTACACTGTGCTGGTTAGAGAGGGATGAGCTGCAGGATGTAGCTGACATTTTTTACATGGGGGAAATAATGAGAAATCCAGATATTCCAGCTTGTCTGCTCACATCACCCCCTGCACTGCACAAACAGAACGCTAAGGTACTCACAAGTGGAAACTACGTGGGGACAATTCCATTAGTGCGCTGTGTTTGCAATGCGATTTTTCCCGATCACAATTTTTGCATTGCAATCGTGCCATACATCTGATGGAACGCTGTGCAGTCATGGTAGTGAAAAATATAAGAAAGCCTATTGCACTATTTCATAGTGGAATACAGCCCTAGCGGCTTATACTATACATACTGGATTTGACATGCCTGCAAGGCTGGATTTATACTTGTTGTGCCCCTAGGCCAAGTATGTTGTGTCTCGCCTTTCATGGGCAGCAGTGCCCCTCCCATCCTATATGCCGTCCCCTGTTCCATGTGTATCAACGATGTACTGTAGCCCCCTTTTTCATATGCAGCAACCCCTCTTTCAAGCTCAGTTGCTGCCTCGGGCTGCTGCCACCCGAGACCCGGACCTTTGCGGCCTTTCCAGAAATCCAACCTGCATGCCTGTATCCTAGAAAATAGTGAGATATGAATCATACACGTGTGCTGCATTATTGATCCGTACGATATTGATTATTGATTTTAAATACACAGTATGCTGATGAATTAAACCCGAAATGTACTCGGTGTTAATAAAGGTGTGTTTTGTGAACACAGGGAGCTGGGAGAGCAGTGTGATGATGGAGCCCTACAGGATGGAGATGGCTGTTCTCAAAGGTGCCGACTGGAGCCAAACTATGTATGCAAAGGTGCGAGCAGTACCTCGCTTCTAGCAGAAGTGAGACGCCACAAATACAACTGACCAGTTTTATCTCTATCACATGTGTTTTGACAGGACAGCCTAGCCTCTGCTACGTAACCAGTGAAGATACTGCTGATGGCTCTCCTGATGACAACATTGAAGTGTCTGTGAACTGCCCTGGGCAAAACTCCCAGGAATACATTGATCAGTGGGCATCTCAGGCTATAGCTTCACATGAAGATCCTAGGAAGTGTCCAGTGTCTGTACTTATAGGGGAACCAGCACAGAAGGTAAGTCACACATTTATCACAAAACTTAAATACAGTACACATAGGTGATTGCATTCAATAGTAAACTTGCCTTAAAGGACAACTGAAGTGAGAGGGAATATGGAGACTGCCATTTTCTTTTAAGCAATACCAGTTGCCTAGCTATCCTGCTGATCCTCTGCTTCTAAAACTTTTAGCCATAGCCACTGAACAAGCATGCAGCAGATCAGGTGTTTCTGACATTATTCACAAACACTGGTCCACATGACAGCCCAGGGGCCCCAGGTCTCTCTCACTCACTGGGGCCCCCAAACCACCATGCGACACCTAGAGGGAAGTGCGGGCAAGCCCTGGACCTCTCACCTCCAGGGAACTCACCCCACCACCTCTAAACTGAATGCCAACTGCAACAAACACAATTGCTAACTTCCAGTCAGAGCAATATCCTGCCTCTATCTGGCCAGCAGACGCTAGTCAGCCAATCAGGTGCACTGTCATACACCCTTGACAGTGCACCTGATTGGCTGACTAGCGTCTGCTGGCCAGATAGAGGCAGGATATTGCTCTGACTGGAAGTTAGCAATTGTGTTTGTTTCTGACATTATTGTCAGATCTGACAAGATTAGCTGCATGCTTGCTTCTGGTGTGATTCAGACACTGCTGCAGCCAAATAGATCAGCAGGGCTGCCAGGCAACTGATATTGTTTAAAAGGAAATAAATATGGCAGCCTCCATATACCACTCACTTAAGTTGTCCTTTAAAACGTGGGCCTGAACTCTTGCGCAGGACAGACAGAAAACAGAAATGCATCCTGTGTGTATTTAGAGAGTTTAGCCTGTTTAATTCCCCTTCTGTGTCTAATCACAAGTTGTAATCTGATCTCTCCCCTGTGTCACATGTTTGCTAATGCCAATTGCCAGAGATGGCAGATAAGCCCATTTAAAAGCACAGGAGGTTAACAATATGTCTGCTTCCATGAATCATAAAAGTAGAAACAGTGCTGATTTATTTTAGGATTTATATCACCAGTAACAAATAAAATCTTTTTTGTTTAAAGGTTATTATGCTGTTGCGTATCTTTTAGAGCAGAGAGGACGTTCTGAGTTCATGTCCGCTTTAAAAAGGAACTGTAGTGAAAATAACATTTTGAATAAAATTGCTTTTTTTTTTTTCAATATTCATTTATAAATGATTGTCAGTGTTTGCCCATTGTAAAATCTTTCCTCACCCTGATTTACATTTTGAAATGTATCACAGAAAGGGACATCCTGTGCAACTCTGTGGAATGTTTGTTTCTTAGGCCTCTTTTCCACGGACAGTTCATAGGCTTGCTGCTGCCTTGTAACTGCTCACTCCTGCCTGGTAACTGCTTGCTGAGCACACAGCTCAACCATTAGTGGAAAAGAGGCCTTAGAATTCCAAAGCCAGTGAGAATAATGCCTGGTCTCCCAGAATGCTCTGGGAGAAGAATTCAACATAATCCAGGCTAAGCATCACTGAGAGGGGGTGGGGCTGCATGCCAATATTATGCAATATATAGATACTAGCCTGTTTCCAAACGGGCTAGGTCTGTCATTTCTTCGCCGCGCGCATCCACCGCGCGCACATGATGCATGCGCACGACCGCCACAAGCACGTGATGTGCACGCGCACGCCGCACACACATGCCCACCCTTCTGCCCCGTCCTCCTCCGGCTCTCGGCAGTGTCTCTGCGTCTTGTCCCTGCAGATGCGCAGGGCAAAAAAGCACTGACACAGGGACAGACGCAGGGACACTTGCATATTATTATAGAGGATAGGAAGTGTCTCTGGTGCTGAAACCAGGAAAATGAACGTACAAGTGGGTATCCTGAATCATTTACTGCATTTTACTATCACTATGATGCCTCTTTAACAAGTAATGCTCAAAGTTTGCAATGACTATATTCAATATAGAAAGTACCTGTGTGGCTTTTTAATTTGACTTTCTAATTTCGCTCCAGAATCGCTGGCAAACCGCTGCAGGTAACGCGTTTGCAACTAGCGATAATCGCAAAATGCCTTCTATCGCGCAATGAGAACACTGCCATAGGGTACAATAGTTAGCGGGAATCGCACGATTCCCGCTTAGGTGTGAACAAGCTCTAATGCCGCATTACTGTTGCTTAAAGTAGGTACAGTAATGCTGCTGCATACAGGCATGGAAAAGTATGTTTTCCTGTACCTGATAACGTTTGCATTTAGAGGTAACTAACTGCAAGTGAGTTACCATAACGCTACACGTTACAGTGCAATGCTAATGTCACACTGTGAAAGTCCCACAGGCTTATCAGTGCAGTGCGATAAGCTGTGTTATAAGAGTTTATAACGCAGCTCCACAATGTGAATGAGGTCTGACAGAGATCAGCTTGTATATTACAACAAAAGCAAAATCTGTTATAGAAGTACATTACATTATTGATAAATGGCTTACTACTTGGTGCAAGCACACTTAAAGAGAAACTCCAACCAAGAATTGAACTTTATCCCAATCAGTAGCTGATACCCCCTTTTACATGAGGAATCTATTCCTTTTCACAAACAGACCATCAGGGGGCAGGCACGTGCAGAGGGGGGTGCTCGGGCGCTCCAGCACCGCCCTTTGTGGGGCCCACTGCTCTGGGCCCTTCTTTCTTATTGAGTTTCCAACTGCATGTATTTGCACTGGCTGTCTGTTATTTCGGGCTGCTTATACTTGTGCCTCATTTGTTTGCACGAGCTGATACAAAATGTATACATTTGAGCTGCTAAGGCACCTATACCAGCCCCTTTTCTCCAGCCTGAGCCTGAAACAAACTGTGGCTCTATGATTGGTGCTGGCACGGAAGCTCCGCCCTCCCTCTCTGCTTGTTTGCACTCTGATTTGTTGCACCTCCAGCTCTCCCTAGAACCGTATAGCTACTCCCCCCCCCCCCCACGCGTGGCAGTGGACCGGCTCTTGGAGTGGTTGGAGGAAGAGGCACAGTCAGTGCAGGAGGTATAATCGAGCACACAGCAGCCTTGTCTGACCCTCATCAGTGTCATTAGGACCTTCTGAACTACGCATAGCCCCCAACCGTCCCGTTTTCGGTGGGACAGTCCCGATTTGGGGGGCTGTCCCGCTATCCCGTAATGACCCCCCAGTGTTCCGGGCGGCTGGGGGGGTCAGATGTGCAAAAAAAATGATCGAGGCGCCAGCCGGCGGATGCGGTGTGTGGGATGCGGGTCTGGGATAATATTGTCCCTCCCTCCGAATGTGCCCCCCAGTGTCCCCCTGTATGTAGAAATTAGGAGCGCAGCGGAGCGGGCAGTCTTACCATTCCTCCTCGTACCGGACATCTTTTGCTTCCATCTACTTCCTGTGAAGTCACAGGAAGCGGAGAAGACCAGATGCCCGGTACGCGATAAGGAATGGTAAGTGCCTGCCCGCTCCGCTGCGCTCCTAATTTCTACATACAAGGGGACACTGGGGAGCACATTCGGAGGGAGGAAGGGACAATATTATCCCAGACCCACATCCCACACACCGCATCCGCCGGCTGGCGCCTCGATCATTTTTTACCTCCTCACCCTGGGCACCCTCACCCTTCTCTCCACCCACAATTATTTTTTTAATAAAGGAGATATATATATATATATATATATATATATATATATATATATATATATATATATATATTATAAAATGATTGACTAGGGGTGTGTCAGGGGGTGTGGTTGGGGTGTGTGTCGGGGGTGTGGTTTAAGTGTCCCGCTGTCTCATCTCAAAAAGTTGGGAGGTATGCGCTACGTATGCTGTGCCCCGATCCCCCTCCTCTCTCTCCTCACTAGAGGCTGCCAGCGTGTTCTGCAAGGAGACTATTGCTTTTGAAGAAAACTGACAACTTACTGAATTGCATAGGGTGGGGGTTCCTGGCTGCGGGAGACACTGCTAGCACAGATCACACAGGCAGAAATCATGCAGAGAAGAGAGCCTGCTTAGATGCCCCTCTGACTAGCCTTGACCTGGGGTCACTCAGTCATCTCTCCTCTGGCCATTTGTCTTACCACAGCATTCTTAACCCTTAAGAGGCAAATACTAATTATGCCTCTGGAAACATGGGCCAGCCAGTCCTCACTGAGCATGCTGAGACTTGCGGTTCCTGAGAGTAGTGTCAATATTTATAACTGAATGAGCTGCAGCTCCTCGATGATCTGACAGGGCATGCTGATCCTCATGGTTCCACACAGGCTCCATTTGTCATAGGTTTGAAGGCAAAAACGAATGTTATTTGTGGCAGAAAGCAAGACAAACTTCCCAACTAACACTAAGCCCCTTTCCATAGGCTTGTGATCCGATTCAAAAGCGGATTCACAGCAGTTTTCCGATCGCTACAGCGACCAATAACATGTAAATCGCGGTGCTATCGCCAGCCAGCGCGATTCTCGTTGCAATCGCATTACATTCCCGACAGCTGTGAGCTAAACAATAATAGTGGAAATAACAGTTTCCATGATTGCAATCGTGCTTACTAATGGAAAAGGGCCCTTACATGTCTAAAGGTTAATAAGCACAATGCAATTTTTGTGTCAGACAGATCATTCAATCATTTCCAGCATGTTCGATCTGCTTTGCATGATCAAGATAGGGATCAATTTTGAGATCAGTACTGTACAAAATCGATCCCTTTCTCAATTAGAAGCAGATTGGAATTATCTGATGCAAAAAGTGCTGTAAAAGACATCAGTGCTATATAAATACATAATAATAATGTGGTAGGACATTAGACTATGACTATGTTAGGATTAGATTGTGAGCTCCTCTGAGGACAGTCAGTGACATGACTATGTACTCTGTAAAGTGCTGCAGAAGATGTTAGTGCTATATAAATACATAATAATAATATGGTAGGACATTAGACTATGGTAGGGATTGGATTGTGAGCTCCTCTGAGGACAGTCAGTGACATGACTATGTACTCTGTAAAGTGCTGCAGGAGATATCAGTGCTATATAAATACATAATAATAATAATAATATGGTAGGACATTAGACTATGACTATGGGGTATGGTAAGGTTGTGAGCTCCTCTAAGGACAGTCAGTGACATGACTATGTACTCTGTAATGTGCTATATAAATACATAATAATATGATAGGACATTAGACTATGACTATGGTAGGATTAGATTGTGAGCTCCCCTAAGGACAGTCAGTGACATGACTATGTACCTTGTACAGTGCTGCAGAAGGTGTCAGAGCTATATAAATACATAATAATAATATGGTAGGACATTAAACTGACTATGGTAAGATTAGATTGTGAGCTCCCCTAAGGACAGTCAGTGACATGACAATGTACTCTGTACAGTGCTGCAGAAGATGTCAGTGCTATATAAATACATAATAATAATATGGTAGGACATTAGACTATGACTATGGTAGGATTAGAGTGTGAGCTCCTCTGAGGACAGTCAGTGACATGACTATGTACTCTGTAATCTGCTGCAGAAGATGTAGGTGCTATATAAATACTGGATAATTATAGCCACACTTTAGCCCCACCCACAACTCTTAAGTGTGCTGCTGACCCCTTTTCTGTTCAAAATTTGTTTTTTTTTGGCTTTTTGACCGTAAAAAGTCCTGTCACTGCAAGGAAAGGGGGTTTGGGGTAAGGTTTCCTACCACTTGTTGGTACTACTGTGCGGGGGGGGGGGGGGGTTTAGAAATGTGAGCACCCCCCACTTAAGGACCCTCTGCACGGCCCTGTCAGGGGGTGCTGTATGACTGATATTGTGGTGAAACCCCTCCCACAAGAAACTCTGAGGACCGTGGTACTCCTGGCAGTTTCCTGTCTGTGAACCTTGTTGCATTGTGGGAAATAGCTGTTTCCAGCTGTTTCCAAATTCCAACTGCCAAAAAAGCATGCAGCAGCTTCATCACCTGCCAACAGTAAGAATGTCACCATGCAATAAATGTCAGAATGTAAATCAGGGATTTTAAAGATTTTACAGTGGGCAAACACTGGCTAAATCATATATACATAATTATTGTAAAAATGAAGCACTTTTTTATTACATTATTTTCACTGGAGTTCCTCTTTAAGTATTGGCACACTTACATCTTAAAGCGAACCTGAACATACATACACATGTCATGCTTACCTCCCGTCTACTCATCAATCTCTTTCTCCTCTCCTGCATCCTGTTTGTCCACTGTGATCCATGGAATTCTCTGTCCTCCATTTTGAAAATCACCATTACCCCATAACAGCTTCCCGGCCAGCACACTGTTAACCTCCCACTTGAGCCATAGGGAAATATGGACATTACTTTGCACATCAGTTGTCCTTTCAGTTATAACGGACAGCAACTGATAATTTTGAGTTCTGACAAAATCTTGTCAGAACTGGATGGGGTCATTGTTAGAAGACAATGGTGAGCTACTGAGAGGAACTGACGGCGAGGTTAGTATGTACTATTCGTTTGCAGGTACATCATGTGTTTATTTTAAATAATTGTACTCGGTTCAGGTTTAGTTTAAGGCAAAGTAAGTCAAGAATAGGTTAATTATCCTTTGAGACACACATCTGAGTTGTGAATGGTTAGAGTATCTATTGTGTGAAGGCTGGGATTCAGGCAGTGCTTTGTGCTGGCGTAATGACAAACAGGGATTTTTGCTCTCTTGTCTTCAAGGAAAAAGAGGTGAAAATGTGCCTGAAGCCTGTGTGACAAAAAACATTTATTTTCTCTCTGAAAAAAAACCCCAACCACATGTAAAAGTATTTCTCAAACTGTTAGCAGCAGAAATGTTGGCGTCTGCTACATTGCAAAGCGATTATCACCCCGCCTATCACCTGGGTGACACATTCCCGCTTCTCTCTGCTGTCGCTGCAGCATTTTCTCTCCGCTCGATTGTAAAACACAATTCAACTTCAACTTGAACTAGGCAAATTTGCAAAGTGATTATGTTAATTAGTGTTACCTTTGAAACTAAATTTTACAGAACTATTGTGAATATACCACATTTACATGTACTGTAATGCAGGTAATCTGAGTAATGTAGGTTGTCATCTACAGTATTGATGCTTTAAAAGGAACCTAAACTGAACGTAAAAAAAAAGAATTTAACTTACCTGGGGCTTTTACCAGCCCCTTGCAGTCGCCCTGTGCCTTCGCCATCACGGAACGATCCTTTGGTGCCCCGTAGCTGCTCAGTTTCGTCTTCGGCGACTCAGGCAGTGGAAGGCCAGTGCGTCTGCGCAGCCCTGGCAGCGCACGTCCTCAGTCACGCTGCCGCCGCTGGGAGCGTCCTGCATGTGCAGGGGGCTGGTAGAAGCCCCAGATAAGTTGCTTTTTTTTTCCTTTAAAGTGAACCTAAATCAAATAGAAACCGTCACCGCCCCCGAGCGTTCCCCCAGTACCTCGCAGCGCCCCTCTTTCATTTGGATGCATGACCCTAGTCTGTGTACCTCCTGTTTTCACTCCTGTGGATAGCTCTGCGCATTTGCAGTACAGGGAAATCTCTACTCCGCATGCACAGAATGCTCCCGGCAACGGACGCAATTGAGGACGCGCACTGCTATGGCTGTGTATGCACAGTGTCCGTTGACGACTAGCCAAGCCGCCCGAAAGAGGGGCGCTGTGGGGGACTGGAGGATCACTCGGTGATGGCACAGGCACGAGGCAGTTGTAGGGGGCTAGTAGAAGCCCCAGGTAATTTAAAGTCATTTTTTTAAGTACTTCACTTCACCACTGAGCGGTTTTACCCCCTGAGCACCAGAGCAATTTTTACCTTTCAGCGCTCCTTCCATTCATTTGTCTATAACTGTATCATTACTTATCACAATGAAATGAACTATATATTGTTTTTTCCGCCACCAATTAGGCTTTCTTTAGGTGGGACATTATGCCAAGAATTATTTTATTCTAAATGTGTTTTATTGGGAAAATAGGAAAAATGTGGGAAAAAATTAATTATTTTTCAGTTTTCGGCCATTATAGTTTTTAAATAATGCATGCTACTGTAATTAAAACCCATGAAATTTATTTGCCCTTTTGTCCGGGTTATAAAACCATTTAAATTATGTCCCTATCACAATGTTTGGCGCCAATATTTTATTTGGAAATAAAGGTGCATTTTTTTCAGTTTTGCGTCCATCCCTAATCACAAGCCCATAGTTTATAAAGTAACAGCGTTGTACCCTCCTGACATAAATATTTAAAAAGTTCAGTCCCTAAGTTAACTATTTATGTATTTTTTTTAATTGTAAATTTTGTAATTTTTTTTTTAATTACAAAAAAAAAAAAAAAAATGGGGAGTGTGGGAGGTAATGAGTTAATTTTTTGTGTATAAGTAATTCATTTGTATGTGAAAAATGTTTAGGGTGTAGTTTTACTATTTGGCCACAAGATGGCAACAGTAACTTTTTGTTTAATGCGACCTCCAAGCGTCCTTCAGGACGCTTGGAGGAAGTACTAGGAGGCTGGGTAAGGTTTTTTTTTCCACAATGATCGCGCTGCTTAGCGGAAAAGCAGCAGATCATTGCGGGGCTTAGATCAACGAACGGGAATGCATTTTCCTGTTCATTGATCTCCGGGTGAGCGGTGGGCAGCGTGTTTACCCGCGGGAGTGCGCGCTAGAGCGAGCAGGAGCGCGGACAGCGGCGGGAGCGCGGAAAGTACGGATTTCTCCGTCCCTGGGGGTTAAAGGATGGAAAAAGGGACGGAGAAATTCGTACGGGCGGGGGTAAAGTGGTTAAATTTCGATTTACTGTAGGTTCCCTTTATAGGTTGCCATACATCTAGTGATTTTGCTTCGAGCAATTAAGCGCCACTAGCCGAAAAATGATCAACTAGCCTACACACTATAAGCGATATCCTATGCGATTGACATTAACTAATCGATCTGAACGATGTTATGCTTCTATGCTCTGAATCCAATCATCAATTCTTTGTTGTATTAAATCACGTGAACAGTAGCCGATTCCTTTACAATCGACTGATATCTTCCATCCTGCTTAATCGACAAATTGACGTGGTTGACCCAGATATCAGTCAGTTATTGTCAATAGTACTGGAACTCACTCGATTCTACCACAAGTCAATAAAATTATTGAATTAGTTGGTGGCTCGGGCTGCCAAGTCTCTAAAGGCTTTCTCAGCCATGACCCACCCATCAACTTTATCCAGAGAGGACAGGAAGCAAGCTGTACTGCTGTTCCAAGGGCATAAGAGCCTTGAAAAAGATATAATGTCCACCTCTTGGCTTCTGTACACTGTGTATATTCATTTGTCTACATTTTAGTTAGTGACACTGAAGCGAAAATAAACGTATGATATAATGAATTGTATGCGTAGTACAGCTAAGAAATAGAGCATTAGTAGCAAAGAAAAGAGTCTAATATTGTTTTCAGTACAGGAATCGTTAAGAAACTTCTGTTGTTATCTATGCAAAAGAGCTTCTCTGAGCTTATACATCAAAGAAACAGTCAGAGACAGCTTCAGATAAGGTTTTACTGCAGAGAAGTTGAAAGGGTAATTAGCACTGCTTGTTTTATAGTACAAAACACAGAGTGGGGCTTGTAATTGCAAATATGACAGAATTATGCAATGTTATAAAAAAAATAGCTATATACCTCAAAATAAAAATATGAGACTATTTTCTTTGCTACTAATGCTCTATTAATTCTGTAGTATGCATACAATTCATTATCTCATAAGCTTCTTTTTTATTTATGTTTTTTGCTTCAGGGATGCCTCTAAAGGAATACAATAACAATCAGCTGAAAAATTCTAATATGACTAGATGCTATTCTTCCAGGCTTGGTTGGTAGCAGGAGATTCGGAGACACAGACAAGGTCATAAATGAGAAGGGATGGTCATTGAGATGCAAATAATTCAGAATAGATGAAGCAGCGAACATTTTTTATGCAAATTTAAACAGCTTGGAACTGGACTAATCAGATTCCACCTTGGGGAGATTCTACCGGTCTGTGTTCATGCTGCATAAATGTAATAACAACATTTGTATAATCCTACATCAACTTGGAATTATTTGCATTGCATTAATTATCCCTATAAGTGATCACTAGAGATTGGATAATGGAGGCGCTCAAGCTTGAAGAACCCCAGCCGCTGGCACTTTGCTGTCTTAAATCTGAAGAAGTGGGACAGCCCCACGAAACGCGTTATCCTTGTGGGTTTTTTTTAAAGTGTGTGCTTATAAAATTTAAATATTCCTGGTATGTATCTTCGAGGGAGTTAAGCCAACATTACCTCTCCTTTTAAACTGTTTTCTTTTAATTATTTTATACCTTTTTGGGTATCCCCACCTAAGAATGTAATAATTCTAAGGTGATGCAAGATTATGCAAATTTTGTGTGCAGATGTATGCAGCTTGAAAATGAACCAATCACATTCTGCCAAGAAGGAATTGGATTAGTGCATTTTCAATCTGCATATAATTGCATCCAGAATTTGCATAATCCTGCATCAACTTTGAAGGATTTGCACTTCTTTGACCATCCCTAGTGATCACATTAATTGACAGGACAAGGCTTTAGCTATTGTAGTTCACAAACTTTGTTTGAGACAGTATGATCTGCTTAGATTCACTTGCCTTTGTTGCCTCTGCATAGAAGTGCTTGAAGAGAATGTTAACACGCTGGCATATATGATAGTGATGAAAGATGATCTTTTAGACTTGCATTCCTTTTTTTCCTTTAGAGCTGTCTGCCTATCAGTGGGATATCTGGATCTCAAGTGGCTGGTTGGTTCCCTTGTAATGCGTTTGCAGAGCAAAGTGTCTGGGTAAAGGTAATATAGCCGCTATTCATCTTGCCTCTTTAACATCACAACACTTTCTTTTCTTTAACTTTTAACTAGAAGACGTCAGATTCTGACAACTTTCATTATTGAGACTACAGGCTTAGAGGAGGCATGGCGAGATTTCTGTAGGAACAGTTTAGGTGAGAAGAAGGCTTCTGTATACAAGGTCTCCAGTCAAACTTTTCTTTTTAGTTTTGGATAAAGTGAGGATAGATTAGAACATCTGTCACACATGTGTGTCCCCTGTTGGGGCAATTTTACATTACTTCCTGTTCTGTCTGACCTGTCGCTATGGCAAAAAAGTGACCAGCATCCAGATATATAGAAATGAAGACTTCACAGTTGTTCTAACACGGCATTTCTTGCTATTAAAATGCTTTTATGGTTGCGTGCATTCCCCTTAAAGTGGTATGAAACCCAAAATTAAAAAAAAAAATGTCAACAAAACCTAAAAAGACTGGTCTAACATCACTTGAAGGCATATTTACACTTCAATTCAGCTAATTGATAACATTGTGAGTTTGCTGAACAACTTAGCTGATTGTCTTGGAATTAACTAATTGCTGTGCAAGCTTTTCTGCCTTCACCCTGGGCACAGCAGAAGCTTTTCCAGATTGTTTACCCAACTCAGTACACTTCAGCACAATCTGATCCTTTTTTTTGCATAGTTAATCAATTACTGTCAATTACTGTAAAAAGTTAGAGTATTAACCCTTTCCGTAACTTGGAAACCGATTATTTATTTTTAGCTATTAGCTGTGGTTATTGCTTTAGCGTTTTTAGACCATATATGAAATTTGAAATTTTAGTTTCTTCCCACTTTAAACAGCATTACCCAGTTAGGGAGTAATCAATGTTTTTTTTGCAAAGCTCTGGTGGTAAAAGAATAGGTGCCTGAAGGGAAATTTTGTTAAAATGTGTTTGGTAAGTTTTTAACTATTATTTCACATATCTAACCTTTATGTGTGATCAGTGAGAATGCGTTCCTTCATGTGACTCCCTCAGTATATAAAACAGCGGCTCACCGCTTCCAGTGAATCTTCAGTCTGTTGGAGTGCCTGCTTTTTCCATTTGTAAATTCTTTATTTAGTAGCAACAGTTTTCTTCTCTCCCAGAAAACAAAAAAGGCTTCAAAGATGATTGCAAATTCAACTGCTATTTTTAGAGTGCTAATTTGAAGGTGACATAAGGAATCCGACTGGTGTTTATGAGTAGCGAGGTTATATGACACTTGAGAAGAGATCAGCAAAATGACTTCTTTTTATCTTTAGCGTGTGAGCTCTGGAAAGTAAAACCATTCTCTGACACTACCACAGTTTTCCTCTAGAAGTGTTAACTTGTTGTTTCTTGGTCTATATACTTACTATATAAGACGCAGCAAGGCTCCGGATTACTGCCCGTCAGCTACTATTTTTTCAGAAATGGCAGCTTCCTTTTTTTTTCCCTTAAAACTTTTATTTAAAGTGGAAGTCTTGCCAAAACGTTTTAATATTGTCCAACACAAGCGAATTAGAGCTTATTCAAAGGTTTTCACTGCTGTCTGCAGGGCCGGGCTGAGCCAGAGGCAAGAAATGCTCCAGCCTAAGGGCACAGTGTAGGAGGGGACACACAACTTACTCAGCTATCATTCCCCTATTGTGTTTGAAGCAGAGAGAAATAAGAAAAGGGGACACATGGCAGTGACTGCAAGCCAGATATCTAGAGATTAAGGTGTTGGTGGGGTTGGGGGCCCTGGGGCGCCTCCTAGTCTAATAGCAATCAGTGTGTGACAGCTGGGGTGGGAGGGATGGAGGGGTGAACTTTGGTGTGTCAGCCTTCTGTGCTCGAGGACTTTGTCCCGGCTCTGGCTGTCTGCATCCCCCATAGGAGAGGGGGGGGGGGGGACTATCTCCAGGACTAATGGTGGGCGCTTATGTTACAATTTAAAAAAAAACTAGATTCAATAATTTTCGATAGTTTTTTTTCACTCTAATGAACATTTAGTTTCTTCTAACCAATGTACCACACAAGTTTGTTCAATTTTGACACAAACACAACAAAAACGATCGAAAAAAAAGATATAAATTAGATGCAGTAGTATATAATTTTTAATTTATAAATGTGTATTGGGTGACCTGTGCCATCACAGCTGTGTATAAAGGCACACAACACAAACAACCTTAGACAATTTACCTGACATGTTCCTCATTTATTATTATCAACAACACACATTTATTACAGTGAAGAAATGCAGTACATTTTATTTAATGTGTTGCTTCAACAAATAAAGTTTCTTTTTTTATATATAAATTTAAAATTATATTAACTTACTTTCATACAACCCACCACACACCAATCAGTTTCTGACAAAATTGATCTGATTGTTCCAACCTTTCTGATCGATTTTAATTAAAATTAAAAAAAATAAAATTTATTGATTGAAAAAAAAAAGTAATTCTCACAATTTTCCCTGAATTGATTGTTTTAATCGAATTTGGGTAAAATCGAACAAAAAATTGTAACATGTGGCCACCACAAGGGTAATGCACTTGCAATGACATCTTATTGCCGGTTTTTGTTGCCTGCATTTTTATATCTGCAGCATAAAAACTGACAGCTTGCTGCTTTATTTTGCTTGCGCCCTGCATTTCACTTTCAATGTACAGTATGCCCATAAGCAAGATGTTAGTGTGAACATAAACTCATGAACATTGGAGGATGTGTGTTCCTGAGTTGCACAGAAAAGGCAAGCGTGATCCCTAAGTGGGTGAATTACAGAATTTAAAGCAAACCTATGAGATCCACAGGTCAAAAAGTTATATGCTTACCTCGGTAGATGGAAGCCTCTGGATTGTCCGTAGGCTTCTCACATACTCCTCCTGACCACCAATCCAGTGCTGGGATTTTCAGAAGGTTGTGCCCATGCTCCTGTACGTGAATGAGCGTGACTGCACCGCACAGGTGCAGGACAGTTGGAAACCTGTGCAGTAGCATGGAGCTGCCGCTTAGCTTTCCCTGCCGAGCCCATTCAGCTCTGTGCTACTGCTCCGGTGTGAGCCGTATACGACTGCACAGTGTGACCAAGCTCCATTGACAAGCCCTTGTCGAAGAGCTTTAGGGGTCCCAGCACTAAAATAGTGAGGTGGAGGGAGACGGGGCAGCCTCTGGATTCAGGGGTGTAACTACAGGGGAGCAGAGGGGTCCAGAGCTGTAAGGAGGCCCAAAATACTATTTTGCTCCCACTGATAAAGGGGTCCATCCTTCAGACCAGGTGTTTTATGAGTAGACTTGTTATGGGTGTGAAGATTGTGATGGCCACACTTGTTTTATGACCCTTGAATGATGTGTGAAAATTCAGGGGCCCCATCTAAGCTTTTCTGGGGGCCCGAGCAGGGCTGGATTTACCATACGGCACTGTAGGCATGTGCCTACAGGCGCCTGATGATAGAAAGGCGTCTCGCCCCCCTCCCGAAGCGCCTGCCTTCCACCTTCCCTTTGCAGAGTCCTGATGAGAGTGTAAATGAGAGGTTACTCACCCTACTCTCACCATTCCACTGAGGAGATCTCCTTTCAGTCAAAGGCACCTCTAGCTACTTAATACTTGGGGGAACTTCTAGCTACTTGATATTGAGGGTACTTCTGGCCACCTAATACTAACGTGCCCATGTAACTACCTATGATGGATAAGGGAAGTAAGTAGAAGTGACAACAGGGACAGCCAGCACACTTGAGGTGCAGTTTGGTGGGGGTTTGTAGGTTGATGGAGGGCGAAGTCAAAGGTGCCAGGACATCTGTGCCTATAGGCTCCTGTGAGGTAAATCCGGGCCTGGGCCCGCGATTTGTAGTTACGCCCCTGTCTGTATTATCCAGAGCCTTCTATTTACTTATGTAAGTTCTGTATGCATTTGGGAACTTCTTTGCCTTCAGGAACAATTTAAGGAGTTGGAGATCAATCTCTGATGCCCAAAGTGGGATTTTTTTCCCCCCGATTTTAATAGATTTCCTCTAACCTCCTGTTTTGTCTTTGGAACAGGAAGTAAGAGGAAATGTTCCTGAGTAGCATACAGACAGCATGAATAATATACCGGAGGTTCTAACCCTTCTCTGCGCTATTCAAAGCATAAAAAAGTGAGCTTTTCTCTGTAAGTACATAGATCATGATTTTAAATATTAGCTGTTGCCTAATTATAATTTATCTTCCTGCACTTAGGTGAGTTTTGAAAAGCCAAGCCTCGCAGATTCGCTCCGCATCTACTTCGCCCATGATGGCAGCTTTCCTGGCAGCACCTCGAAGGCCATTGTCAGTGCTTATCTGACTGATGTGACGGGACAGAGCCATTCACTCGGTGAGTCAAATGGATAGAAATCACCATTCATTAAACCATGTCACTTCAGAGCAGGAAGAATTGCAGCTGCCAGTACACTTGCTGCCAGTCACTAATATGACAATACATTTTCCTGCGTTGGTATAAATAATAGGAGCAATAAAACTCTGATACTACTGGCACGGAATGGGATTGCCAGGGCATTCAATTTGCTTTCCTTTTCAGCTGTAAACTTCTTTGAACAGAACCTGTTGAATAGGAACACACAATAGGGATAAAGAGGCGCCCAGATGTGAATAAAACAAAAAGTTTAAAAACAATAATAAAAATGAAAAAGGTGAGGTGGCTTATCTTAATGCCGACCGTCTCATAAGACAAAAACGAATTTACTTAGCAAAGGAAACGCTTTTCACGCGTCACAGCCCGCTTCCTCAGGCCAATAAAAGTGCCAAACAAGGAACAGTCAGGAGCATTAGGCGCCTCTCTAAAATATGCACTTGATGGAAATTAACGTAAGGCCTGTTTTAGAATGCATGCTTTTTGCAAATTGGTAGAACTCATATTTTACTATGTAGATCGTGCTGCCCCAATCCCACTATGGGACTGGGGCCTGATTCTCTGCGATTAGAAAAAGTGTTGCTTGCTGTAGTTTAGTGCATTTGCCTTTCCATTCAGTGTTATTGAAATGGGATCTGCAAATGCACTACAAAACATTTGGAATCACACTGAAAAACCACATGCATTTCCGATTTGAGTTTTGTAGTGGAAGCACCCTAGACTGTCCAACTTGTACTGCATGGACATAGTTTATTTACTGAGTAGTAGGACTTTTAAAGTATTCAGTGGGATTACTTATCAGTCACACTGGGTACTGGGTCCAGTGCTCTTCAATGTATTTATTAATGACCTAGTAGATGCAGTAGAAAGCAATGTTGCTATTTTTGCAGATGATACAACATTGTGCAGAATCATCAACTCTCAGGAAGATAGTGACATATTGCAACAGGATCTGGATAGGATGGCTATATGGGCACATAAATGGCAGATGAAATTCAATGTTGAAAAATGTAAAGTCATGCATTTTGGTTGTCCCAATGGTCTAGCACCATACAAAATAAATGGGATACAGTTGGGGACATCAAACTTGAAAAAGGACTTAGGAGTACTCATCGACAACGAGTTAAATAGTCGTATTCAATGCCAAGCCGCTGCCACTAAAGCTAATAACATTTTGGGATGCATTAAAAGGGAAATACAAACTTGAGATGCTAGCATAATATTGCCCCTGTTTAACTCTCTAGTAAGGCCACATCTGAAATATGGAATTCAGTTCTGGGCACCTCATTACAGGAAAGATATTGCAGTTTTAGAGCAGGTGCAGAGACAAGCAACAAAATTGATACGAGGGATGGAAGGTCTCACTTACCAAGAAAGATTAGATAAACTGGGTTTATTTAGTCTAGAGAAAAGACGCCTTAGAGGGGATCTAACTAACATGTATAAATACATCAGAGGGCAATATAAAAGCTTGGCGGATGAGCTTTTTGTCCCTAGGCCTTCTCAAAGGACTGGTGGACATGATCTGCACATGGAGGAAAAAACGTTTTAGCCATTTATTTAGGAAAGGGTTCTTTACAGTAAGAGTGATTAAGATGTGGAATGCATTGCCACAGGAAGTAGTTATGGCAAATTCTATACCTGCATTTAAAGGGGGCTTAGATGCTTTCCTTGCATTGAAAGACATCCATGGCTACAATTACTAGGTATTGCCCAGTGATGTTGATCCAGGGATTTTATCTGATTGCCATCTGGAGTCGTAATTGGAGAAATTGGGAGACCAAAAACCATATCCTCAATGGTGCGCCACAACACCAATAATATAACCATATATAAGTACAAGGATATATAGTAAAAAAAGTATTTTTGAAGAGAAAAAAGTTTCAAGATGATCTTAAATTTTAATGTATCAAAAAGTTATTTTGTAAAAACAGAGTTCACAAATCTTAAAGCCAATTCATCTTTGCAAACAACATCCCATTATCAAGTACCAAAAACATATGTTGAAATATGCAATTGTTTAAAAAGGCTCTGGCCTTCTGGAGTCGGGAATGATTTTTTTTTCCTTTTTGGGGCTAATTGGAGCATGCCTTGTAAGGGTTTTTCGCTTTCCTCTGGATCAGCAGGGATATGTGAGGGAGCAGGCTGGTGTTGTCCTTTGTTCTCTGGTTGAACTTGATGGACGTATGTCTTTTTTCAACCCATGTAACTATGTAACACCATAGCTCCAAACTTTCCCTGTTTTGGAGGGACAGTCCCTCTTTGGGCACTCTGTCCCTCTGTCCCTCTTTCCTCCTCATTTGTCCCTCTTTCAGGACTTTGTCCCTCCTTCTATGTAAATATATATATTTCTCTACTAAAAAAATGTGTTTGATTGACTCTATACTTTCTTATCCTTTAAATTGATATATTACTAATTTTAAAAAAGTTAATATGAAGGAAAATGAACCAGGATAGAAAGGACCAGTGTGGTTTGAATTATAAAACAACATATTTTTCTTATAGAATATTTGTGGTATGCGTGACTAGGGGTGTGCCGGGGGTGTGATCAGGGGTGTGGCTTAAGTGTCCCTCTTTCTCATCTCAAAAAGGTGGGAGGTATGGTCACACTGCAAGCTCTGAAAAAGGACAAGAGCTGGTGCTGACTGGCACTTTTAGCAGCTGCTGACTGGCATTTTAATAGAAGTTAAAAGACAACCATCAAAGTAATCACTTAGTCTAGAACCCAAGAAATGAATCACCTATGAATAGTAATAAAAGACAGAGGTAGTAAAAGGCTTTCTTTCTTTATGTTTTTACTAATATACCTAAAAGATGGCATTCCGTAACGATATTGACGGTGGCGGACTGAGGAACAGTGTATGGTCACGGGGTGGGGGGGGGGGGGGTCGCTCGTGGAAACAAGAGTGGAATAATCTGCTGCTACAGAATGCTACTGCTACAGAATAGTATGAGGAGCCCAGAGACAACCACTCTCGCTCCTATTCTGGCCAGCAAATTGTTTATTAGAGGAATGGCGCTCCCTATGTAGTAACATGATCAGATGTTAGCCATTGACATAACTGTCACTGTGAGCCATCCAGCACCAGACTTGTTGAGGGAACTGTCCTCACTGCGAACAATTGAGTTTACAATGTCCCAGCATTTTGATACAGTAGTAAAGCGCCACTTAATTTCCTAAAATTACTTGCAGTATGAACTAACCCTCAGCGATTACAATAGCTTTAGCCAACAGCATGCAGACATCTTGGCAACTTGACCCATCCCCTGCCTGCTTTCCCCCCTGGTCAGACAGCTGTGTGTGAAAGAGAAGCTGCGACATGATCCACTGAAGACATATGGCTTTATTTATGTGTTATTTGTTTCTTGTTGTTGCTGGTGGTAGGACATTGTCTTGAACGTATCATGTTTTATAAGGTCGTTTGGGACTGTTTTGGAGGTGTTTCCTGAAGACCTGCAGATTTTATTGTTCCTGCTGTTATTTGTGTGATTACGGTGGTGTTTAGTGAATACCCCCACAGAGATGGGCTCTGATATTCTGACCTCTGTATGCTCTCTGGGATCCTGTTTCATCACAGACTAGCTGGCAGCAGTGAGAAGAGAGCAGAATATGGAACAGGACAGCTTTCAGAGAACAGGAGTTGGACTGTGATCAGCCTGCAAGAGAAGGCCAGGGAATTAGGCTTGAACTGTACGGGATTATCCACAGAACAACTAATTGAGAAGCTGCCTGCAAGAGGTTTGCCTCCATGAAGGAACAGATCACAGTGACCCACAAATGTAGCAAGTGCACTGCCAGGCAGAGCCTAGCGGGAGTTCTCATTACAGTCAGTGGATGTACTGATATGAAGAACAGATGATATTACTAGGCTCAAAAGCTAGCACATAGGACACAAGGGATGCCATCTGAAGGCAATTGAGGCTAAAAAGACCTGCAAGCCCAAATCTCACACTAATGGGGAACTAGAGAATGTACCAAGGAGTTCAAAAGTTTGAATGAGCTCACAGTAAATGATAGTGATGGCTTTTTCCAGGATCTTGTGTTATTCATTTGAATTACTGTCCACAGAATGATTCTGCCATCTAGTTGGGCTACTAGAGTGAGGTGAAACGGCAGCTTATAGAACTATAGACCATAAGATGACATAAAGATTAGGAGTCTTCCAGGGGCAAAGTATTGGAACTACAAACATACAGGAAATAGTTCCATATCTTGTCATGTGATGGGGAAAGTACTTTTATCTGAGCACATAAAATTAACAACGCATTTCACAGGTGCTTGCCGACTTCCTTAGGTCAGTGAAAAACAGGTGCCTATAATAGATTGTATACATAGTCTTAAGAATTATTATATAAAAACAGCATCTAATAATTCTTAGAATCTGTTTCTATAATAATTTTTAGAATATGTATACAATATTATAAACACCCGGTTTTGTCACTGACCTGAGTAAGTGGGCAAGCACCTGTTAAACGCATTGTCAATTTTATCTGCTCAGATAAAATACCTTTTTTCAATAGACTAGTTTAAATTCTTCAATATAGGTAAGATTATCTCTTTGTAAGACCAACAGCTTTATTAGCCTATCTTTCATTTATGGGTGCCCCCTCCTCCCCTGTTTTAGTGTCTCCTTTAGAGACAGGCCCGGCCCTAGACTTTTTGCCGCCTGAGGCAATTTTTAAAGAAATCGCCGCCGCCGCCCCCCCCCCCCCCCCAAGCCGTTGTTGTGGGGGGCCGCCCGAGCTGGAGGGGATAGCGGGCAGGATGGGGGTATTGGGCCTAGCGGCAGGGAGGGGGGTCGGACCCCCCCTCCCTCGCCTGGGTCCCCCATCCTCCGCTCCCCTCCAGCTTTAAAAAGGTCCGTGCTGTGGCTGCAGCTATTCGTAAGAGGCAACGGGCGGGGATTACTCACCTCTTCCTCGTTCCAGGCCAGCGTGCGCTCCACTGACGTCACTTCCTGCGGAAGTGACGTCAGTGGAGCGCACGCTGGAGGGGAGCGGAGGACGGGGGACCCAGGCGAGGGAGGGGGGGGTCCGACCCCCCTCCCCGCCGCTAGGCCCAATACCCCCTTCCTGCCCGCTATCCCCTCCAGCTCGGGCGGCCCCCCACACACATGGACGGGCGGGTGCCGCCCCCCCAGAAGTGCCGCCTGAGGCAAAAGTTTCACCCCGCCTCATGGGCGGGCCGGCCCTGTATAGAGATGATAGTTTTTTTAGTTTGTTCAAAAGAACATTTGGAGCTTGACTGACCAGTTCTTGTTACAGACCTGAAAAACCAAGTGGGGACAGTAAATTTCCCTCCTGCTCTGACGGTGATTGCAAGAACTTGCAACCCTCAGTGGCGTAGTAATAGGGGTCTCAACCGCACCGGGGTCCCCTCTCTAAACCACAGTATTAACTCTTTATTGTTCTGTGTTGTTAATGATCACGTCTTTAAATGCTTTGTGCCTGATGCACAAAGCGGTGCTAACAGTTAGCACACTGGTGAAAAGCCCTTTATCATGCCTAAACTCAGTTTAGGCATGATAAGTTTAGGTGTGATAAGTTTAGGTGTGATAAGTAGCAAAGTCTGGTGCACTTCGCATAGAGTTTAATGGCGCTGCTTTGCACGCGGGACTTTGCGCGCGATCTAAACTTATCTAAACTTATCATGCCTAAACGTATCCTGCCTAAACTTATCACGCCTAAACTGGCTTTTCACCAGCATGGTGCAATGGTTATCACGCCTAAAGTCTCTAACTGGGTTAGCACCGCTTTGTGAATCGAGCCCTTTGAATGATAATAATAATCATTAACAAAACTGTTCCCCATCCCCTTCTTGCACCTCGGACACTGTGGTTGTCCTTGGAAGGTTTTGGTGCGCCATATCATTTGTATAGTGTGCTTAGGGGGGCCCAATGCAAAACTTGGATCGGGGCCCATAGCTCCTTAGCTACACCACTGGCAACCCACCTTTGTGATTATATACATACAGTACAATTTGCTTCGCAATTTTCTTTTCTGAATCTTATACAATTCTGTACCATTGGACTCCTGTTCTCTTTTTGTCTTTTAGATAAGCCTGGGGTTGTTACAACCACAGGAACCATCGACTTAAGGTATCATTTGCCTAGTTAACAGCTCTACTCTTTTACCATGTGCCGCACTAAAAATTAGTAAGGGACTTCAGGCAATTTCTCAGTACTGCTAGTTCTATATGTACCTATGTTTTTCTTACTATGGCCTCAATTCACTAAGATCATGCTGGAGATAATAAGGGAAGAGAAAACGTACCACCACACAGTAAGAGAGTTATCTTATCTCTTCATTCCTTAATTTACCTCCTCTGTAGTTAATTTACCTCCTCTGTAGTTATTTTCACACGCAGTTAATTAACAGCCTGTCTTTAACTCTGGAGTTATTTTAAGGATTGAAGAGTTAACTTTAAGACAGAAGAGTTAACTTTAGGTTTGCCTGAGGTAAAATGTTTCCTGAATACGACATGCCTGCCTCATCACCATGGTGACCACTCTAGAAACGTTATTAAAGACAGGAGATAAGCTTAGTGAATTGAGGCCTATGTTGCATATCACTTGAGGTGTGCTTAAATGAGTATCTGAGGCAGAAAAAAAAAAGATACTTATTGTAATGCTCCGCTCAGCTGCCTGCGCAGGCAGGCAGCTTTTTGACCACTGTTCAGGTCTGCATTCTGCAGGTCTCTGGAAGAGAGACCTTTTGTCAGTTTTGCAGCTTGCTGCTGCTGAGGAATTTGCATACGTTTGTCATGCAAATTGCCTAGCCACATCCTTTGTAGGCTTGCTCTATATATACCATGTGATTCCACAGTACGTTGCTGGTCATAAGGGTTTGTCCTGTGAAACACTCCTGGAGTGTCAGCCTTGCTTATTGTTTGAAGATTAGCTTAGAGTAATTCCTGGGACTGCACAAGGCATCCTTGCTAGAGCAGTTAGGATTGTATTATTTGTATTGCCTGTTCTGTCTGTCTGTCGTGCTTGGCTCACACTAGCCTCTAGCAGTAGCGGCTGTGGATCCTTCTGGTCTGCAACTCTCTTGCTATACTTGGATCGCACTTGCTCTGACGGAAAGAGCAGTGGATCCTGCTAGCTCTGTTGCTTTACTTGGGTCGCACTCGCTCTGGCGGAAAGAGCAGTGGATCGTATCTCACACTTATCCCTGTTTTTGTGTACCTGTCTTGTCTGTTACGAACGCTTGCTGGAGGCTCGGTGAGGTAACCGTTAAGCAAGCGCTCGCGTCCTCTGTTTCATGTTTGTCTGTCGGTGGTTAGTTAGGCGTGCTTGTCTCTGTTGTGCTTAACACGCAGAGACCGTGCAGAAAACGCGTTCGCTGTTGCGAATGAGTGCGGTGTTCGCATTTAGTTAGCGTTTGTTATTTTCCTTATCATCTCATTGTATGATTTGCTGTGCCTTTGCTACTCTCATGCTCTGTCTTGCTGTAGCCTTGTGTCACCTCTGGCAATCGCCTCTCTCGCGATTGCGTTCCTACTTCATATCTGCTGTTGTGTATGCACCGTCGCGGGTTGGCGACTAGATTGGTGCACACACATACAATCTGTCCCTTTGCTCATTCTCATTCGCAATCGCTTCTCAGGCGATTGCGTTCTCACTCGGTTTCCTCTGTTGTGTGTCCACCGTCGCAGGTTGGTGCACACACATACATTCCTCCTCTGTGCTTATTCTGTCTTGTGTCGCTGTTAGCAATCGCCATCTCTTGCGATTGCCTTCTCACCTGATCTTCATGGTTGTGTGTTCATCGTCGCAGGGTGGTGATTAGATTGGTGGACACACATACCCTCTGTTGCTTTGCTCTCTCTCTTTCAGGGCTATCTTGCCCTGTGTTTCTTCCCTTCGTACAATTCCTTTCTGGCGTCTGTGGCAGGGCAGAGGATCTGTTCCTCTGCATTCCACAGCTCCATCTGCCGACAGGAATTTCCCTCTACAGGTGCGTTGCACCTTTTGCTGGGTTCTCTCAAATTATACGCTTGTGGAGGATTTACGCAGTGTCAGCGCACATCCTGTGCGCTGACCACGGAGAGAATTCCACAATCGTTACACTTATCTAAGAAGAGGGAAGCCTTTGGATCTTCCAGAGGTTTCCCACATCCTTCTGGAGACCAACACTGCTGCCCGGGTCCCTCTTAATGATCCCAACTTGCACCTATGCAAGTATGGCCGCGCCTGTGCAGTAGTACAAGCAGCTTCAGCATTCTGCGCAGGTAAGATTGTACTACCGCAGGCCCAGTATAGCCATACTCATGCATGGAGAGGTGAGCGGCTACAATAACACATCCGACAAGATCTTGTTAACTATGTTTTGGGGTCAATGCGTGGCAATGGTGGGAGCCAGGAGGACATGGTTCCTCCAGGGACATCCCTCTTAGGTAAGCATATCCATTTTTTTATTTGCCTCAGGTTCCCTTTAAGGCCTAAATTACAATAGTTGCAGGCAAATGCATGCAGATATTCTGAAACCTTAGACCACCCCCTGCATCAGCATGCTCTTCTCACCTAGTCAGAAAGCTGAGATGCACAAATGAGGATCTAAGTCTTTACTGTTGAATTCATTCTTTCTTTGTTGCTGGGGTGGGATTGTTTCTTGAGCTTATTATTTTTATATGGACATTTTAGACGGTTTTGGATTTGATTCCAAAGCCTGTAGATTTTATTTTTCAATACATTCCCCAAGGATCTGGGTTCTGGTGTCCTGACCTCGGAGTGTTCTCTGGCCCTCTATTTCATCACCGGCTGGCTGGCAGCGATAGGACGAGAGTAACTGAGAATGCAGAGCAGGAAACCATTCCCACGAGAGTTGTGACCTCTGAAATTGGACGTTGTTGTTGTATTTGTGTTTTTGTGTGCTGTTTGGGATCCTATTTCATCACATGCCGAACTGGAGCTTTAACAAGGAATAGCAATCATGTGAATGATCTGGCCCTGCTTACGGGTCATATTATTTTTCAGCACTTGTTTAGTGGACAGGACCCAGCCTAAGCCAGTGACACAGAGCCTAAATACATCTTCTTCCATAGCTGGAACCTCTCAATGTTAAAGCGGAATATAACCCTGCATTTCAACTTTGCTCTAAAACATTATTTACAGTATATTATATGCAACCAGCATTTTTTTTTTTTACTAGACCAGCATTGGAAGGGTTACACAGGGCTTTAAAGTCCCTGGAGATTTTTGCAGACGCATCCGAACTTGAGTTAGATACTTTTTGTTTACACAAATGTATCTAAGTGTTTATTGTGACTCATCTCTCTCACTGAGAAGGAGTTGGAGGACAGCCAAAGAGTGTGTAAAGTTTATCAATAGTTACATCTAACTAAATAGAATGTAACTATCTGAACGTCTGCACGGAACTTAAAACCTCTGTGTTTAACCCTTCCAATGCTGGTCTAGTAAAAAAAATGCTTTTTGCATATAATATACTGTAAATAATGTTTTAGAACAAAGTTGAAATGCAGGGTTATATTCCGCTTTAAAACAGAAGCACCACATAATCACTACTTCTACATTTACATTTAGTTATTGTTATATTCAATGGGACAAATGGACACCTGGGTGGTGTAATACTATAGTAAATTGTAAATGTTTCTTCTGTTCCTCACTCTTACAAGTACTTTTCTTAGACAAACATGAGTCTTACGATCTGCAATTAAGTCTCAGTGAGATTTATGCTGTTATGACTGCAGTCTGACTGTCTCACATACATGAATGTACTCTTTCAATGTTATTTAGCTTCCATGCAGGCAAACCTAGAGCTATTGAACTTATGTTCCTAGCACTCAGGTGTTTTTCTCAGCCACAAAGAGTTTTACAACCTCCAAATGCTTATCACTTATGTTACAGTCAGACTGCAGTTCACCTGCAGAGAAGTGGTCATTTACAGCCCTGAATTCTTAACCATTACAGTAAGGAAAAAAGGAATACAGCTTGGTTCTATGTAGGACTAGGACTGTAAATACAGATTTGCATATGTGGTATAAGCCTCTTCGGGTAAATTTTAAGAGGAGTATTTGGAGCTTAGAAACTTATACAATTTGAAATGTTTCAAGTCTCTAAAGTCCATAGAGGAGAATAAAGCAGGAGGAAATAATAAAGTATGCTGAGATCTGGAAGTGTACCCACGGGCATGAGGCCATCTGTAGTCAGCGCCGGATTTATACTTTGTATGCCTAGGTCAAGTAGGTTGGGCCTCCCCTTTCATGTGCAGCAGTGCCCCTCCCGTGCCATGTGTAGCCCCCTCTTCCACGTTTATTGTTCAGGTACTATAGCTCCTCTCTTTAATGAACAGCTCCCTTGGTCATCAGTTTCCCTTTTTCATGTGTTTCTCCCCATTTTCAGCCTCCCATGCATATGTAGCAGCCCCTCTTTCATGTTCAGGTGCCCCTTTGGGCTGCAGCTGCCTTTGCAGCCTTTCTAGAAATCCGATCCTGTCTGTAGTCTGGAACTTTTGACCAATCTGAGAAGAAGTTCACATCTGCAGCCAAACTCTTTGCCATAATTTTACAGTGACAGAATGGCAATTTATATAGACTGAAATCGGAACTAAAATGTAGGGTAGCTTCTATTATGGCAGAATGCAAATTGCATGTCTCTGCAGGGTCAGTAATGGAAATCTCACACAGTAAACCACAAAGATAATCATGAAACTGGAGAGAGAACTCTTTAAAGTATTAAGATGAATATAAATGACAACTTGTCTTCTTATTAAACCTATGTGTGAGAACACTATAATGAGAAATTACATTGGGGAAATCGTTAGATGTCATAAACAAAAGACAGTAAAGTAATGGAATTATTCTATACGCCACAGTTGAAGGGGAACATTCACAGTAAACGTTATCTGTTTTTAGCCCTGCTTACTCTCACCACTACATCATGAGACAAACGGCTATATTACTTGTAGTGCACCTGTATAAGGATGCGAAGCAGGAAAAAAGGGCACTTGAGTCCTTTCAGAAAAAAATGGCCCTGCCATAGGCGCCCATAACTAAAGACGCATTTTGCGGCATAACTGGGAAATTTAGGCACATGGCAGCGGCCACTAGCGCCGAAATGTACTTTCTTTGCAGCAAATTGCTGGTTTGATAATGGCTGCGATATGCGGCTATAAAGGTAACTTGAGGCGCCTCATTAGCGGCAAGAGGGTGCAATATTAGCTGGCAGGCTTGGGGAAAACCAAATTGCATTGCATAGCGGGTGCCGAAATTGGGCTCTCTTTAATTCACCCTCTGCTGCAAAGCCGCAATTTGCGACAAAGAAGGTAAATTTAGGCGCCGGGAGTTGCGCAACAGCAGGCACCACCGTGCGCCAAGATTTCTGTATTTTGCCGCAAATTGTAGCTTTTACAATAGGCGCCTATGGTGGCGCCTTTTTTCCGTAAGAGCTTCTGCACCCTTTTTACTGTTTTGCCCCCTGACACCCACTAAGCCTAGGTTGCCTTGTGGATAATCCTGCTCTGCTACTGAGTGTAGCTTTGTCAACCTGTCAACTAATTATCAGTCACAAGAGCAACAGTTTCTTATCTCTTCTTTGTTAGTAGAAAAGAAGGTGGCTTTAAAGCCCATACACACACGCTCAACAAACGTCTTTTAAATGCACAATTATCAAACAACTTTTGTTGTTGAAACAACCAAAAAAGTTGTTTTCTATTGTTCAAACAACTGATAAGATGCAGCTGAAATCAATCCAACAGTTGGATTGATTTGAGCTGCACCTTATGAATTGTTTGAACAATAGCAACATTTTTTTTTGGTTGTTTCAACAACAAAAGTTGTTTGATAATTGTGCATTTAAAAGACTTTTGTTGAGTGTGTGTATGGGGCTTAAAGGGGTTCTGTTGACCTTTTAAAAAACAAAAACTGCCACTTACCTGGGGCTTCTATCGGCCCCCTGGAATGTCCCATGCCGTCCTCCTCCGATGGTCCGTTCCCTGCTGCCAGTCCCAGTGTAATTATTCGTCTAACTAGACGAATAGGAGTGTGACTGCATGGCCATGGCCGCGCGCGTGCTCACTCCCACACGCGTCAGCGGGAACTTACTGCACAGGCACAGTACAAAGTTTTCCATTGCTGCGTCTGCACAGTAAGCTCCCGCTGATGCGCATGTGCGCGACCACGGCTGCGCAGCCGCACTTCTATTCGTCTAACTGTTGGATTGATTTGAGCTGTGTCTTAAAAGATGAACAGAACTCCTTTAAGTCCTAATTATTAACTTCTTTCTGCACAGGATGTTGATTAATGTTAATCAGCACTTCTTTGTGTTGAGTCTTGTGTTATTTAATTTATTTATTTTTTAATTTCTGTCAGAATGTACACATTACGATAAGTACACAGATGTGAGGATGCAGGAATGAACTGACAGTTTGGCATTGTACCTTGTGTCTGGTCTGCCTCTACCCAGCAATGCAGTTGTAAGGGAGGAAGCTTGGTTGGGTAAAGCAAAAGTGATCTGCCAAGAAAATTCTCAGGGCTGGGGGAGATTTACCAACTTCATATCCTGTTGATGCCTTTCACTGGCTCTGAGGTAAGCAGGAGGAAGCCTGCTGACGGCAGGAAATACCTCTACTCACACTAGAACGTCACCAAAGATGATTCAAAATGATAGTTTTGGTAGACTATGGTAATTTACTTTGGTAAATTATTGTGTATGTAGCTATCATTAGCTGTAAAAAATACACATTTTTAAATGTGCCCTGTCTTCACCTCCACTTGGAAATTCAGTCAGAAATTATCTTGAACCTTTGTTTTTAGTGACCTAAGTGACAGCTGTTTACACCATATACAAAGCTGGAGTGTAAACCTGAAAGCAGATATCACATTTTTCTTTTATGATTGGTAATATTTCTTCTGATAAAATATTTACAAAAAAAAATCAATGTGTAATACAAACCTGCTAAATAAATAAAACAAAAATGTAAAAAAATAAATACATTTTTTTAACACCATGGTTGCCATAGATTCTCATGTAATCAGATAGACAGGCGGGTTGCATGTTGTGTTTACAATGTTATACTGTATATAGTTTAGGGAACGCTCCTTTTTGACATAAAGGGCAGAAAAACCATCCTTCCCAGGGCAGTCCACATCACCCAAACCGAACAGCCCATCTAGCTGCTGTTTGTATTATCACTGAGAAAACTTGCTTTCCTCCCCTGCCCAGTAGAAACATCTATTTCTACTTCCTGTCCCAGTGACATGTGCCCTTGGAACATGTAGTGAGTGGGAATCTTTCTTATGGGAACCAGGAACCACATTTGCAGCAATTAAAGAAATAGATGAAATATATTTATTAAATGCATATATACAAATAATTCCTGTGGCCAGGTAAACTCACAAAATAACAACCGATCCCTAACTGGTGCAAAGTAACAAAAAACGAATAGGCAACAATATATACACGTATATGCAGCTGGGTATACAATACACAAACAGGAACCAGGGATATTGAGTCAGAACCAACATAAGCAGATATATATTACAAATCAGCAAGTAAAAGCTAAATCTAGGATAAGCCTAAGATCAGTTTTTGGAAATCTCAGGAATCAGGCAACCAGCAACACACAGAGAGAACCACAGTATCCTAGCAGTTTGTTGAGTGTAATCCATTATTATATAGGGGCCAAAGAGGTGGTCTGCTGATGGCAGGGTGCTAATCTGTGGAAGGGCAACTGCTGGTGGGATGTGGAAGTCCAGGATTGTTCACAAACCAGGCACCGCCCATAGGTGAGGCAAGGAACTGCAGGCCAGTCAAGGATAATGGATAGTCACCTTCTGGACGGGACAGTAAAAGTTCAGCAGTTTGGCAAATAATGTCACCAGCAGCTAAGACAAAGCATTCCACAGTTTCTAACAGAGGAGAAGTGGCAACGCATCCTAAGACCAGGCTGCATCTGAATGACTTACAGCAGAGGCGTGCAGAGCCATCTAGAGGCAACATACACACCTTGTATTCAAAACAGATGCTACAATTATGCACTAGAGCCCTAACCTTTGATAGAAACAGAGTGCAAACATAAATATCAAATAGAAAGCAGCTAGCCAAAAGATAAAAAATTTTTTGGACAGCAGGGAGAGGTGGCAGGCTGCAAATGAATGACTACCAGCATTGGTGTGCAGAGTCTACTTATAGACAGTGTACACACCTTGCCTTCAAAACAAATGCACCAAATTAACATTCATGGAGAATGTTAGCTTCCAAAGTTTCTAGCAGCTTCTTTTCGAGTGTTGAATGGTTAGAAACCTAGAACGTCCATCAAGGTTTTAATGTTGACGATGTTTTGTGTCTTTGGGGAGATTTCCTCTCACATTCAGTTCTCGCGCCTAGGCATTGGTCATACAACTAGTACTTAAATGCCAACGAGAAATGATAATGTATTATTAGTCTTACCTTATTAATGTTTAATCTGGGGGTTGAAGTGTGTTCTTTAGCATACTGTCGATCTCGGGACACAAAGCTGCAAACTCTTCTTTGCAGAGCAAGTGTTGTACAGCAATCAGTACCCTGTGAGGTGAATGGCGGTGAGAGGTCACTGCACCTTCTTCTTTGTTGTACCTGTAAGGATCATATTCTCCTTGGTATCCTGGCGCTTTTCTCTGCTAGCTGGTCTAAAAGATTCAACAGCTTCTGCTATTTTCCCGCTGAGCCTCACAAGCTTTTGTGTAGCTTATAAAGATGTTATTTACCGAGGCCAGCGGGAGTTGTTTTGCAACATGTATTGTGATTCCTTATGCAGTTTGCTAAGGAAATGCTTTAAACTCGGAATGTTCTATTAGTCACACATCAAGTTGCCAAATGTCACACTCGGCATATAGAAGTCAAATAACCCTCTTTATATGCCTTTTGAGTGTTTACTTTATAAAGAGGAATGTTGGCTTGCTATTTCCTTCATCGGCAGAAAAGGGGGAGCTGAGAGATATGTCTGCAGAAAGTTAATGCTGAGGTATCCACTCAAGGCTATAGCTGCAAATCAGCACACTTGTATCATCGCCTGCATGTTTCAGTACTTTCAGACATACCGTACATATGAAATCAAGCTCTTTTTATCTATTTAAGGAGGCACCGCAACAATGTATAAAAAAATGTACTAAATCAGTGGTCCCCACCTTGTCCTCAAGGCTCACATGTACTGTTGGGGGGCCTTGAGGACAGGCTTCAGAAACTAAGTACTTAATTATTCATGATACCACATTTTACATGAAGTATCCTGGTTTCAGCATCAGAAACCCTTTATATGTACCCCCTTATATTTACTGTATGTATTGCTATATATTGGGATGTAGCCTTGACCTCCCAGTGATGTTTAGCCTATGCTATGATGTTACAGAGCCCTCTCCACCCAGTGCACTCTGGGACACAAGGTGTTGTTTCTGCTCACTTCTGAACGCACAACAAACAAACATTCCACAGTGGTTCACCTTACCAGCAGTAAAGATGTCACCAGCTGTGATGAATGGAGAATGTAAAGCAGGGTGAAAAAAAGATTTAACAGTGAACAAACACTGACTAAATAGTTTCTAAAGTTATATTGTAAAAAAAAAAAAAATCTTATTCAGTAAGTTTTATTCACAAGTTCCTTTTTAAGCATAGGGCCTCCTGTAAAATGCGTTTGCCTAGTTCCCACACATTAATAAAAGTCAAGAATGATGTGATATGAATCCATATTGACCTTTGGATACATTTGAAAGATGGTTGATCAGTGACCAATCTGAACCTCTCTGGTCAGTTTCACACTTAAGCTGTGCATTTTGGTGCAATGCCCTTCCCCCTTTGCATCGCACTACAAAGCACAAAATCACAAACATATGACCCTGTGGCAGAGTCCACCGATAGGGTCATATGTATAGCGCTGCCCCCACATCCCTTGCTTAGTGACATACTCCCCACTGGACAGGATGTACATAATTGGGATTCCCAGGGATCCCTGTGGTATTTCCACCCTTGTGTGCATGCGCGCTGCATCGCCAACCTTTTTAAAAGGTTTGTGGCGCCTACTGACTTACATTACTTCAGCTGCCGTCCGGTGGTAACCCTTTGCGGCGGCTCGGCAGCGGAACGTGATGCGGTTAGTGTGCTAGGCCCCATTGCCTTACATTTCTTTAAAGTTACCCTGTGGGAAAACAGGATAACACAATGCACACTTGCCATGCAAGGGGCCTCTAACAACCATAGGAGAGCATATTGAATTATTGACCACCTGCCTGAGAAGGTGATGGCTGTATAATTTATCATCCCATCTGTTTTATGTTTGATTATGATGAGAAAATATCACCAGACCAAATTAGCCATCATACCCACTGCACAAGATTAGATCTAAAATGAGGTCTTGATCCACTGCTTTGTAAGTTATTATAAAGATTTTGGCCCATATCCTATTAACGTTTATCTCGAGTTTTCTCTGCAGAGATATTTTCACACTTTAACAATAAAATACCTTTAAAGTTTCTAGCCATCAGGATATGACTCAAAATAAGCGTTATATTACTTTTTACCTACTTTTTAGCTTTTTTTTTTTTTTTTTACTATGTGCTAAAAACTTATTTGTAGATAAGATGAAAAATTATCTCCTGGGAGAAAACTCAGGAGAAAAAGTTAATTGGATAAGGCCCTTTGTATTGCTAGAAAACATCAGTTGAAATGCAGCACTAATTTATTTTAAAATAGACTTACCGGTAAATAAATCAGTAATAGGCATCTGAAAGTAAGTGGCGCCAAGCCAGCCATAGCTGGTAGATGAGTTGTAGGTAATTTTATTGGCTGACTAAATATATTTCGGAGAGCAATCTTTAGAGAACACTCAGTTCCCTTCCTAGGGCATAATAAACTAAGATTGCTTCTTAAATATATACAATTATAAAAGGTACTACTGGCAACAAGCTAAATACGCATTTGAATAACTTGAATTTCTGCTATGGAAATTGCTGTAACTTGGATTCCTATTATAGGATTACATTGTAATACAAAGTACACGGGGTAGCTAAGAAGTTAGTGTACCTGAAGTGATGTGCAGCAGGCTGAAATTTCCCCTTCTTTCCCATTGTAATGGTAATAAAGTTATTCAGGGGCATAAATCACTGTTTCTCTGCAGTCAGGGAAGTTTCTGTAATTCTCCATGGTAACTGATCTGTATCAATACTAGACCTTAACTGTTGATCACTGCATCAGCGGTAACCCACCATTGTCTTGTATTGTTTTAAGAGAAATCGTGACCAAGAATTGAACTTCATCCCAATCAGTAGCTGATACCCCCTTTCCCATGAAAAATCTTTTCCTTATCACAAATGGATCATCAGGGGGCGCTGTATGGCCGATATTGTGGTGAAACCCCTCCCACAGTGGGATGTCAGGACCATGGTCCTTACAGTTTTTTGTCTGAACCTCATTGCATTGTGGGAAATAACTGTTGTTAACAGCTGTGTCCAACTGCCAAAAAAGCAAGCAGCATCTCCTTCCACTGACATGCTGTCTGTGGTGTCTATAACAGTTCATCAACTTCTGAGTAATAACAATGGACTTTTAAAGAGGAACTGTAGTGTAATTAACATAATGAATAAAATAGCTTATTTTTTACAGTATTCATTTATAGATTATTGAGTCAGTGTTTGCCCATTGTAAAATCTTTCCTCTCCCTGATTTACATTCTGAAATTTATCGCTGTTGGTGAGATCTTTAGTCCTGCCAGGTGATCTGTATGGAATGCTCGCTACTGAGACTTCTATGCACAGAGGGAGATATTGCTTGCTTGGCAGTTGAAGAAAGCTGTTATTTTCCACAATGCAATGAGTTCACAGACAGCAAACTGTCAGGACCATGTTCATGACATCACACTGTGGGAGGGGTTTCACCACAATACCAGCCATACAGACCCGCTGATGATCTATTCCAGAAAAGGTAAAGATTTCTCATGGGAAAGGGGGTATCAGCTACTGATTGGGATGAAGTTCAATCTTTGGTTACAGTTCCTCTTTAAGTGGTTATGGCTTGATCTAGTCTAAACACCTGTCAATCTTCAACCTTGGCCAGTAACAACTACTACTTTTATTGCGTTAGCAACTGCACTGAGGAAATGGGGGTGTTCCGGATTCCATATCTCTGGACAAGAACACCTCACTGATAGAGTATACATTACAAGACTATTATTACACATTAATCGCCTCAATTCACTAAGCTTTATCAAACACTTTATCAAACGTTTGATAATTTTCCTCATGGGTAAAATCTAATTTTGAATTCCCTAAGGTGTTATAGATTTATTGAACGTTTTATCGATAAAACATTCGATAAATATATAACACTTTAGTGAATTCAAAGTTAGATTTTATTCATGAGGTAAATTATCAAACGTTTGATAAAGTGTTTGATAAAGCTTAATGAATTGAGGCCATAAGGTCTTGAGGTTTATGCTGAGTGAAGTACATTTATAAAATTGTTTTACATTTTAGGTTTAGGTTGGCTTAAAATATTGCAGATGCCATCCTGATTTACGACTTTAAGCATCATTTTTTCAAACGCTTGGGGCATTGTTTTCCAAGCCTCCAAACCTCAACACATATGACTTGACCTTTTCTGATGTACACTATTACACAGGCAGCTATACCACACTGTTATGATTAGCATATGTGTAATAGCGAAAAAAGGATATTTCAAGTGACAGTGAGCAAAATGAGACATTTCAAATGCCTTCCATATGCTTGACTTGGGAGAGGAATGCGGTTTCACAGAAATCCTAGAGAAAAAAAAAATTGGACAATGTTTATACTTTGGCATATTGGGAAACTCAGGAGGCATGAACTGCCCAATAAATTCAACATTAATTAATAAACAGCAGAATCACAATTATCTCAGAGATTCTGGAGAAAAGTCAAGTTTCCGATGTGATAAATAAGACCTAATTATGTCTGTAAATAGAGTTGCAAGGTTGCACTTCTTGAATAATGTGCAGGGTCGAATGGTTGCTTAGCAACCTCCCAGGTACAGTGTATGCTCCATGTCATAGGTGTCACAACATGGTCTCAGATATTTTTTAATAATTAAGTCCTGCCATCTGGAGGAGATATTTTGGTTTGATTAGTGTCACATGTTTAGTTATATTACTTAACAGCTCGTGAAGGTGTTTACAGATATAAATGCAATAACAAAACGCCATGTCATTGTCAGTAAATTGCTAACATTGGGGAGACATCTGTTCAGTAGGAAGAGTAGTAAGTCCGGATTCTCGTTTACAGGTTCATTTCAAATAGCGTGCCAAAAACTGGTGGGGAATATGTCTTCCGGCTCTTCACAGCCCAGAGCAGCTCATTATGGGACTCCTGTATGAAATCTGTTCTGAAGAAAGTACTTTCTTTCTCTTATTATCCAGTCAACTTATTAGGATAATTTTACAGCCCTCATTGGAACTGTACCATGCAATCTGATTGGGAGATAATGTAAACAATAATTTAATTTACTGAAAGTGGGAGTTGTGAGGTCTAGAAGTCACTTAGGGCCTATTTCCACTACTCACGGATTCTGGATGCGATTTTCTGATGCAGATTTCCCATAGGCATTCATTGCAGTCAGTTTTTCTGCATCCAGAATCCGTGTGTAGTGGAAATAGGCCGTTGAAGAGGAACTTAAACCAAGGATTGAACTTTATCTACATCTCATCTACAATCAATAGCGGGGGGGAGGGTGATGTCATGACCAAGGTCCAGAAAGTCTCCGGTCTATGAACCTCGTTGCAATATGTGAAATAATGGCTTTTTCCAACTGCCAAGTAAGCAATATCTCCCTCTGTGTATAGTACTCTCAGTAATAAACATTCCGCACAGATCATCTGGAAAACCTAAAGATGTCACAACTCGTGATAATGTAGATCAGATAGAGGAAAGATTTTACAATGGGCAAACACCAACTAAATCTATAAATGAATATTGTAAAAAATAAGCAATTTTATTAATTATGTTATTTTCACTACAGTTCCTCTAAGAACAAAAATATAGGCGCCACATCTGGTATAGTGCTTATAGGCCAACAAAGGGTAGAAAAAAAGAATATAGAGATGGGTACTAAAAGCCCCCCTCCACCTAATGCCTAAGCCTAAACCCTCCTACCTGTAAGTGTCTAAAGTGGACCTTCTAACCCTGACGCCCAAACTGCCGCTAGTTGTAGTTCTGCGATCAGCTACAGCCATTAATTCTTTATTATTTAATAGCTGATTGGCAACTAGCCACATTGGACGCCCAATAGGTGTGAGTAGACTAAACACAGCTCACCAGTGCCTTGGCTATAGAGGCACATTTTAATGCCCAGATTTAATTGTTTTCATCAGTTAATCATAGGTTTAGAAATCAAACTACAAAGGGAAAGATAAGTCCTTTGATATTCTGAATTACACAGATGCAGGATGCATTGAACAGAAGCGCTGCACAGATGGTGATCTCTCAGCTATCTAAAAATCCTAGTGCAGACCACTTCTGTGTGGTCTGGCAAAAGTAGGCACAGCCACAACAAGCAGTGACCGTAGCCAATGACAGTTTCCTAGTAAAAGTGCAGCCCAAAGTCATTGGTCCCGTGTTTCCTCCCCAAATATGAGTAAAGTGACACTCAAACAAGTAAGTAGGATGTGTTCTCACCATAAATCATATCTTCAGATATTTTGAAATACGTGCCCACCATCACCAAACAAGAGAATCAGGTCTTACCAGCCAGAAACAACCCATGTTATAAGGTTGTATACAGGGGTTGAGCAATCAAGAATGCCAGCCCCGGCACTCCTGCAGCCTGCCTAGAAGTGATGAGCGGTCTGTAGTTTGGGGACAGAGCTTTCACTCAGGAAACCAGCACCACCACTCCCCTGCCCGCTCACAGCCACCAGCTCCCCCATGTAAGGACACCACTTACAAACAACAAGAACAAAATGAATATACCGACAGCTAAGCTGTTGTCACCCCCTTGAAGGTGCCACTAGGGGCATGGACCCTCAAGTGCCTTGCTTGAGATATGGCCCTGGTAGGGTATTTCTGTGGTGCTATTCTATCGCCATTAAAGGAAACGTGGAAGGTGCCATTGCTGACTTTCACATAAAAGTGCTCCTGCAAGTGTATTGGACCATTTTGATTAGTTCTCAGTCACTAACCCAGAATATGCAGATCAAGTGTACTAACTTCTCTCTTACTCAGCTGTCTGCATTGTAGCTGAAGATGTATAAATTAGAATCTCACCTTTTTGTGTTTTGGATTTTGTTACTGATCTATTCATATTAATTCTGTCACTGTTATTACCGATCTTGTACTTTGTACTGATTCTGTATTCTTTCCCAACTCTGCATTATGTATATTGGTGTACAGTATATCACTGTCGGTATTATTTTGTACTCCATGGAATATGTCAGCACTTTATAAATTAATAATAAAAAATAATAATATGAAGCATTTTTAAATGGAGGTAGATATGGTAGCCCCACGTTGCTATTAGTGATGACCACACATTTTGCATAATAATCATTTTACATTGTAACAATAATCTCCAAATTTCGCATAATATTAATGTAATTTTGCGCCAACTTTGTCAGTTAATAGCAAAGTCCCCATACATGCTATTGTCACCAAAATTGCTTGCTAAATCAAGGGGAATAATGGGAACAAAAAACAATTATTCAAAAATACCTTGTATTTTTTGAGAAAATCGATATTAAAAATGAAAGAATGTTAAAAAAAACATTTATCCACTGGAAACTGTTGACTGCTTTTCAACCTACTCAAAGGGGGGAGTTTGGTTGGTAGGTCCACATTCTGATGAGCGAAGGGCTTGGCACAAACACCGTTACTTTTACTTTTTTAAATTCAAGTTCTTTTGCTTGGATTGAGTGCACAGGTCAGTTTTTACAAGAGTTGACATCAAATGAAGCAAAGCCTTGCCACGACAAGGCCTACTTATTAAACAGAAAAAGTGATCCGCACTAGTTCAAGCTGATCCAGAACTTTATTAGAAACGTATCATAGGTCACATCTGACCTATGATACGTTTCTAATAAAGTTCTGGATCAGCTTGAACTAGTGCGGACCACTTTCTCTGTAGAATATATCTCTTGGATTTAGTCTCCAGGTACCAGCACTGTTCTTTACGGGGGGTGAGCGGTTCTTTTAACAATTACTACTTATTAAACTTAGTTTAAGTCATTGAAGTTAAAGAAAAGTGAAGTTTGGACTGGATTTTTTTTTAAAAGAAGCGCAACATGAATTTATTTTTGAAAAAGGTTCTTACTGCAGCTATATGTGCATGACTGAGTGTGTACAGCTTCTAGTTTACTAGCCTTTGAGCAAATCCCACTATGTTCTGATCTGTTTCAGGTGAGGATTGCAGTCTTTTGCCGCCTACTAGCAGTTTTTTTGATTAAAGAAAAAAAAAGATCTTTGGTGCACATTTTGCAATTTTTGTATGCGTTTGCACCTAAATTTTCATTTTGCAATTATTCTGTGCATACCAATAACTAATTTACATGAAAATGTGTCTAACTTCAATATTGCTCAAGACATTTTGTCACAAATACACAATTTTGATGCGATTTTTAGGCATTGCTGTTCGCTTGCATTGAAGCATGAATCACACATTGCACACAAAACAAAAGCAGGCAAACGTGATTTTGGCAAAGTGCACGTGAATTTAAATAACCCTGCTTTATGTTCTCCTGACTCTTCTCCCATTCTGATTCATTTTCATACAATATCCTCTTTTTTAGGAGACCCTTTAACCCACAGAAAGCAAAACAGTGCTCAAATGAAATTGTCCCAAATGAAATTAATTTTGTATTACATATACCATCTACTATGCAGTACTTTTTCACTTGTTTCTGAAAAGTTATTTTGTAGCTAAATTAGAAAATATCACCTGTGAAAAAACTCTTTTGAATCAGAACTATATAACCCATGTAGCATTTTTTTAGGCATCCAGCCTAGTCTGGGTACATAATAATAAAAATGAAAAGGAAAAAATGCAGTTTATAATCCGTTGGTTGCCCCAGTGTAATTATATCTGTCTTTTGCTTGTTATTGGGGGACTGACGGGCTTCAGACGTCTCACTACTGAGCCACACGAAAACTGTAAAAAATATATATTTTTGATATATCCAGCTTACTTGATTTTTTGTTTTCCTCCAGCCAAAAATAATTGATTTCCCAACATTATTTGTTTATTTTCTACTGGAGAAGTGAATAAAGAGAACCTCGAGTTATAGTTCCAGTTACTCTCTGAGCCATGTCAACCTGAACATTACTGGGATCTGAATACCATACTAAAACAATATAACAATAATGAAGAACAGAGGCACCAACAAGGTAAAAACAATTCTTAAAACTTTTAAAATTGCTTAGGTGGACTCACCCCCCGCAAGCAGACACAAAAACTGTGCAATCCAATTTATTGGTACACTCCAGGGTTTTTTTGCAACGCGTTTCGCAGGTTTATTCCCGCTTCCTCAGGCAATAAAAAATAGGAGTACACACAGTACAGTCTCATGGTCACGATAAGCGCCTCTGCCCAGAGGCGCTTATCGTGACCTTGAGACTGTACTGTGTGTACTCCTATTTTTTATTGCCTAAGGAAGCGGGAATATACCTGCAAAACGCGTTGCAAAAAACCCCTGGAGTGTTCCAATAAATTTGATTGTTTTGAATACACAGTTTTTGTGTCTGCTTGAGGGGGGTAAGTCCACCACTGCCTCCTAAGCAATTTTAAAAGTTTTAAGAATTAATTTTATCCTGTTGGCACCTCTGTTCTTCATTACGTTATAATTGATATCCACCCCTGGTGGAGGGGGATACCCCTTTCTTTCTCCTGTCTACAGAGAGCGACTTCTTAATCCTGAGTGAGGACAGGCTAATCTCCTCACCTGCCTGTACAGTGGTTTTTTGGAGGTAACCCTGGTTTGTGAGTATATATTATACTCGTTTCATTTACCCAATTGTCAATACTTACTACCCTATATTGGGCTCTCGGTTCTCTTTTTACATATACTAAAAAAATACATCTTTTAGAAGCACCTACAGTATACATTTCTTTACATTACCAGTCACTAGAGGAATCTCTATAAGTACACCCTGTATGGGAAAGTAACCTGAGAAGCAAGGAAAGTCTTGGCCTTGAACTTTGTGCTTGGCATAGTTTGGAATGTCAACACAGTCAAATCAGAAAGAGCCAGAAAAAAAATGTTCTCAAGGTCATTTTAGTTGTGGTTAGATTGTTAAATCTGACACCGCTGTTGATAAGTTTTCTCTGGTCTGTTCCTTATGTTTTCAATTTTTAATCCAATAGATGTAATGGGATGCGGTTTCTGTCATTTGGTAATTCTGGGTTGAGAAATTGTTTATTTCAGTAAGAAGCAGACTCCACAATTCTTAGCATTTTTCTGTGCTGTTTACAGACTGTTGTTGCTTGAGTCAAATAACACTTATATTTTTTAGCACAACATGAAGTTTATTGTTTTTCAGCATGGGTAATACGTGGTCATTTTAATCCCAAGGACATTCAAAGGGACAAAGCACAATGTGGAGGGCTTCTGCTCAATAGAATCGTGGCATATGCTTTACTACTTGGACTTTTAGGATTCTTTATGAGACTCCCAGGGGCCCTTATTCAATTCACATTTTCTCCTAAGTTTTCTTCTAGGAAATCATTTTCTGTTAAAATAACTTTTTTGCACTCTACAACCGAAAAGGTACTATGCGGAAAAGTATTGTCAAAAGCATCCTGGGTATTTTCTTGGTTGCTGTTGTCTTAAATCGGAATATAACCCTGCATTTCAACTTTGCTTTATTACATTATTTACAGTATATTATATGCAACCAGCATTTTTTTTTTTACTAGACCAGCATTGGAAGGGTTACACAGGGCTTTAAAGTTCCTGGAGATTTCTGCAGACGTATCCGAAGCTGACATAGATACATTTTGTTTACATAAATGTATCTAAGTGTTGAATGTGACTCATCTCTCTGACTGAGGAGTTGGAGGACAGCCAAAGAGTGTGTAACATTTCTCAATAGATACATATAACTAAATAGAATGTAACAATCTGAACTTCTGCATATCTCTCCACGGAACTTTAAACCTCTGTGTTTAACCCTTCCAATGCTGGTCTAGTAAAAAAAAATGCTTTTTGCATATAATATGCTGTAAATAATGTTTTAGAGCAAAGTTGAAATGCAGGGTTATATTCCGCTTTAAAGTGGACCCGAACTTTTGCACAGGACAGAAGGAAAACATAGAGAAATGCACCCTGTGTGTATTCAGAGAGATAAGGCTGTCTAATTCCCCCACATTTGTGCCTAATCACAAGTTGTAATTTGATCCTTCCCGTGTCACATAACTGCCTATGGCAGATAAGCAGATAAGCCCATTTCAAAGCACAGGCTGTAAACAATATGTCTGCTTCCATGAATCAGGAAGTAGTAACTTTGATTTTAGGATTTGTATCAGCGGTAACAAATAAACGTTTTTTGTTTAAAGGGTATTATGCTGTTGTGTATCTTTTAGAGCAGAGAAGAGGTCTGAGTTCAGGTCCACTTTACCAGGTATTTTATTGAAATCTGTGAAAATATCATGTAAGTAGGAGAAAAATTGTAAATGATTGTATAACTGTAATGCTGGGGGGTCATACTTTCTGACCACCCAGTGCAACAAGGCTAAGAGCTGGATAATGGAAGAGGTTACACAGGCTGCCCAGAGCAACTGCAGCTCTGGGCTTCCGATATCGCTACAAATAAAACACAATGGCAGCGCAGTGTGATGTTGCGCTGCCTTAGTTCGCACTGTGCTGCCTTAGCAATAGCAAGTATTCAGACAGGTACAAGACAGGACTATAGATTGGAGCGTAACTAGTAGCAACCGCAGCTCACAGTCACGTCCACAGAAGTAGAGCAAGCTGGCTAACAACAGTCACCAGCAAGCATCCACCCAGGCAAGACTACAGGATAGAACGTAACTAATTGCAACTGTAGCCTATAGTTATGTTACCAGAAATTAGAGCAGCAGGAATACTACAGCTACAGTCACCAACGTGGTGATGGCAGAATTCAAGCTATCTGGATAATGGACTTCAGTGATCCACCGCGGATGCAGAGAACGTCCATCAAGCATGGAACTAGGCAATACACAATGATAAGAAAAACAACAAACGGCTCAACTAACGGAGAAATATATATTAGCAAGTCTGCATATATATTTATCAAGAACTAGCTAAAGCACAAGTAAAAAGGTCGCAGAGAACTACAATAACAGAAGTGAATGGATGCAGGTATGCAAATCTCCACACAGCTGAATGGTAATCACTCAATCCTGAGCTCGCTTGATTACCATTTGCTAGCTGGCTGTGAATGCAAAGGACCCCCATAAGAAATACATGCAGAATTATGTAACAACATGCATGCAGGAAATCCAGGGCTATCTGGCTGCAGCTCAGCTGCAACAAGCAATTGGTGGAATGATGACAGCATCCTGAGCTGCCCAGAACTGCAGAGCGATTGCAAATGACAATGTGACCCATTGCAAATGCACAACCGAATGCAAGCAGATAAGGCAGAACTGTCCGTTTGCAGCTCCACTGCAATGAACAGAACACGCTACAGGAGGGATACTTACAATAACATGTATAAATCCTCACCATATTTTAACTTTTGGCCTCAATGGCTGGTTTCACAGTGGGACATTAAAGTCCCACGTTACAGCAGCCAGTAACGCAGCCTAACTCACACCACTGTAAAATCAATGTGCTGTTCACAGTGCACATGTTGTGTTACATAGTAACGCAGCACGTTAAAGCAAAGTGCTGCGTGCTGTACGGTATACTGGGCTAAGCCACGTTAGACTGTTTGCACATGCTCAGTAATGTTGGAGGAGGAGGTCTCCCCTCCTCCTCCGCGGCCAGCCACATGGCTAACTAATATTTCACTGCACTGTGGTGGCTCGTGGTGGGACTGTAGTGTTGTCCGGATCATGAACGAATCATCCGGATCATCATAATGAAAGATTCGGTTCACAGTGGATGTCTGTCTGGAAGAAACAGGAACATACAGAATGTACAGTGCAGGGAAAGTCCTGTCCTGCTAGTCATTTCACCCAGTCTGCTTCCCTAGTAAAATGATTCAAATGATTCGGTTCAAAGATCCAGATCTTTTCAATGATCCGATTCAAATGATCCGAATCCTTAAAAAGATCCGGACTTCCTATCACTAACCTGGAGCGGCTGCTTTGAGATCTGCATAACGCAGCTCAATCTGACGTCCAACTTCAACACCACCATGCGTTGCGTTAGGGGCACGTTATGCGACCATAACGTCCCCTAAAACGCAACGTCTTGGTGGGAAAGTAGCCTAAAACACACCCTTTTTATATAACTTTATAGTACTACCATTATAAAGCCCTCATTTCATGTAACGTTTTCTAAATGCCTAACCTCCTCACCCTAATTCTTACCTCTATCTTTGCACTATCCTTCCACTATCCTATCGCCAACACTTACCATCCTAAAACTACTCCTAACCTTAACCTATATCCTGTTAATCCAATATCCGGTGCTTAAGTATATAATAGACCATTAAACCTGAAATACCAATATCTAGGCGTGTGTACAGCAGCACCCGACCAGCAACCATTGCCTGGCCAGGTATCCGACAGGTGCATCAACTCAGTCAAGAGATGGCCGACTATTTTTAACTTACTGCTGCCCCGCCCGCTGCATGAGATCACGTCTTCGCCGTTTCCCCAGCCATCCGCCTTCCCACATTGAAATAGCACATAGTCAGCCTGCATATTAATATGTCAGTCTCCATATGTCTCTCACATCCTGGTGAAGACCAAAGACGTCATGCTTAGAGCGACCGTTCTATAACATACTTAACAGTGTTTCTAAGGTGTTCTTAATGTTGTTTGTTGGCATCCATCCATATCTAGGCATTCATCAGCTTCATTCAGTATATAAGATTTATTGGCCTTGCCAGAAGCGACCCTGAGCTGTGAAACATGCCTCAGGCTATCCATAATGAAATAATGTTGTTACAGCAGTGGCGGGATGCAAATGCTCTATTACTTGATCCTTTTTTTATGGATATAGATTGAATAAGGTCATTGGATAAATGTTTTTTTCTGGTGAATGTACATTGTGTGTGTGGCTTTTTAAATGGTTATTCATAATGGATTATGTATATGTTACGGCCAGAACCCGTAGTGTGGCCACTTCGGGTTCTGGCCGGCCACTTCGGGTTCTGGCCGGCCAATGTGCGAAGTGGCCGCAGCGCAGTGGCCAATGTTAGAAATGTTATGTTTACTCCGTCTCTCTGCGGCCAAATTTATTACAACTTGCTTAATTTAATTAAATATAGCCGGCGGCAATGTAATAGATGAAGCCGCCGGCTTTCGCACTGCCTCTCTCCTCCCCCCCCCCTCTCTCCTCTCCCCGCCTCCCATACAATAAGTAGCAGCCGGGGACATGCAGCCGGAGAGTCGTTCGTCGCAGCAGGGCAGCAGAGCGGGGAGGCAGCAGACATTGCTTCTGCCAGCACCCACTCTGCAGGAACGGCAGGATTACCCTGCCGCGACGAACGACTCGGCTGCTACTTATTGTATGGGAGGCGGGGAGAGGAGAGTAGGGGGGGGGGGGGGGAGAGGAGAGAGGCAGTGCAAAAGCCGGCGGCTTCATCTATTACATTGCCGCCGGCTATATTTAATTAAATTAAGCAAGTTGTAATAAATTTGGCCGCAGCGAGACGGCGTAAACATAACATTTCTAACATTGGCCGCTGCGCTGCGGCCACTTCACACATCGGCTGGCCAGAACCCGAAGTGGCCACACTTCGGGTTCTGGCTGTAACATATACACTATTTTACTACTAACAATTCCAATTTGGATATTAGGTTTTGGACTTTATTTATGCAAATTATGTATGCAAAACTATGCATCATGAAAACAAGCCAATCAAATCCTGTTATGGTGGAATGCTATTGGTCCATTTTCAAGCTGAATACATTTGCGTACTCATGCATTTCATTACATAGTTACATAGTTAGTTTAGTTGAAAAACGACATTCGTCCATCAAGTCCAACCAGAAAAATTAAATATCCCAAAACTTTGGTTTGGCGTGCTGGTGAGCAATTTAAACTTTATCCACCAAAAACACATTCTAAACAGGCCTGAAAAAAAACTGATGAGATCTGTATCCTAAAGAGGATTTTCCTATGTGTGGCTGTTTGTTTATCAATGTGATTCTGTGAACATATCGTTACATGTTTCTTGTGTATAGCCAGTTGACGCTCGGATGCAGTTTGGCACAAAGTTGCCTTATCTCAAGAATGACACATTGAATTATTCAAAAGAGGAGTGCAGCCTTGCTTATCTAAATTCTACTGGATAACAAATTGGCTTTAGCTCACAATGGAGTATATACACTATATAGTGGTGACACGGCCATGTGCATACAGTGCACTGTAGTTTTACAGGTATTTAAAGCTTGCCTGACCTTAACTACATTACCTAAGATAAGAACAGAGGTATGTTCATGCTAGATCCATGTACCTCCTGCATTGTCTGTTCCTCACCTCTTTCCTCCTAGTCCCCATAATCACTCACTAATAATCACTGAAAAACGATACTTTGGCCTACAGTTACATTTTCAGACATGAAGAGCCACAAAGGGCAGGCTTGCTGTGATGTTCCCTCCTCTCACCCTCCCATCTATTCCTCTTAAAGTGAACCTTAAGTGAAAAAAATGCCCATTTATGAACCTGGGGCTCCTTCCAACCGCAGAAGTCCTCCTGCTCCCTTACCGTAATTCTACACTCAGTTCTTCCTCTGCTGTCCCCTTCTGTAATCCGGCCAAATGACGAGTCGCCTGGCCACTGCACATGTGTGGTGATGGCCCAGCACATCCTATATCGTGCTCCTAGCATGCTCACTAGCTGCTTACTGCGCATGCACAGAGCACTCCCAGGTACGAAAGCACATTGCAGGAGGTGTGCGGTACAAGGCTGTGCTTTCAGAGTTGGAGGGGGGACACTGCAGGGAACAGCGGAATGTGGTATGACGTTAAGGGACCAGATAGACTTCAGGGACTGGAAGAAGGCCCAGGTAAGTAAATGGGCAATTTTTTTTTTCACTTCAGATTCACTTTAAGCAGACGGGGTGATAGGAGGAAACAACACAGCAAGCCTGCCTCTCTCTGTCTGAAAATGTAACATTAGCCAAAAGTTTTGTGTAGAGTGCTTGGGGGAGCCCAATGTAAAACTTGCACTGGGGCCCATAGCTCCTTACCTATGCCACTGGTTGCCCCCCCCCTCCCCTCCACCAAGCTCCCTGAACATAACAATTGATATGGAGCACCAAGACCTGCCAAGGACAGCTGCAGTGTCAGAGAGGTGTAGACTGGGGAGGAGAACAGTCTATTAATGGTTACAACTAATCAGAGCACATATAGAGGTGATGATTACCAGCTTAACACCAATAATTAGCAAATAAAGTGGTTGAAGGAGGGCCCCTACTGGGCCCATCTGGTCCAGGGGCCCTGGTGCCGACGCTACTGCTGCATCCCCTATTGCTACGCCACTGATTATAAACTTAACATAATCAAAACTATCTAAAATAACCAAAGCAGTAATATTGTCAGTTACAGGCACTTTTGTTGAGGTTTACTGGACTTTAAAACTTCATAAAAATTGCTCAATTAACTGAACCAATAAATATAAATAAACAGTATAAAATACCTAGCTCAGTCACTGGACTCAAACTATAAATCAAAATCAGTAATTAGCCCATCCACTATGATGAGTGACTTTAACCCTCTAGTACTCTTGTCTATTGCTGAATACACACCATGCGTTTCCGCGTTCGATGCGTCCGTCGATACGCGTCGATTCGATTATTTCTGACATGTCCGATTCAAGCTTCGATGGATCGTTAGGTCGATTTGCCATACTTTACATGGCAATCGACCTAAAAATCATCGAAATTCGTTCGGCAATGCTCGGAAATAATCGAATCGACGCGTATCGACGGACGCATTCGACGCGGAAACTCATGGTGTGTATCCAGCATTAGACAGATAAAAGGGCGGGGGGCCAGGTGAAAACTGCTCACTGCACAGCTTGAAGAAAATATCACCATGAAAACTGCACACCCGGTATATAAATAAAGCAATAGTCCAACCTGATTGGGTCAAAGGGGGGACCACCCTCCGCAAAGAGTATCAATCTTCACACTGCCTGCTCACAACCAGGTAGCAACAGCCTTCCTGAGGTAAATTCTCCACAGCAACATCTTAAGAAGCCTGAAAGGAGAAAAAATAACAGCACAGCAAAACTAATAGCCCAAACTGGATTTGGTTTACCCGCAATACAATCTCAGTAATCCCATGAGTCCCTCACTCCATACTGTCGCTCACCCTCCTAGGTGCAAACCTAAATTTTCTTTTCAGTTATATAACTTTTTTTTTTTTTAGAACATTGCATTAATCTTTAATATTTGCAGTTTACAAACCGCTCTCTGTATTTTAAACAGCAGTGCTAATGACTATTTGAACTTCCCTGCAGTAAAATCTTATCAAAACCTGTCTCTCACTGTTTCTTCAATGTATAAGTACTTCAGGAAACAGGACTTTCTTCAACCCAAGTTGACTCAAGTTAGGTTGAACTGTAGTTTCTTAACTCTTCCTGTACTGGAATACAATATGAGACTCCTTTCTTTGCTACTAATGTTCTATTTCTTAGCTGTACTACACATACAATTCATTACAGTGTATCTCATAAGTTTATTATCGCTTCAGGTTGGCTGTAAATCTTTTTTTGATATACCGGTAGCTTGGAACTGAATTGGCCATCTCTACACACCTGAGCAGTGAGCAACACTATCCAAAATAAGCAAATAGATTTAGACGAAACTGGACTTTAAAAGAGAGACGCCCATCAGGAAAGTGGAAGTTATTTCACTTAGCGTGCTTTAGTCGCCTTGACGTGTGTCATATTGATTCATGTGATGTGTGAATTTTAATGATAGGTCCACTTTGCAGCAATTTTTTCCAGTCTGGCCCCAGATATTAATAGGCATTTCCTCCGAGGTTTTGCACCCCGAAGCAGTAGACTTTTGCTAGTACACAGTCCAATTACTGGCGGAGCCGTTGTTGTATGAGGCACTCTGGGGGCACCTCAGGAAAGGTGTTAAAGCACAATATGAAACCGGCAAACTCTAAAAACCAGATTCCAGGCCTGTTATCCTGCTTCATGTCATATATTCTCTTTGTTTACCATTCTGAGAGTGTAATTATTTATCATGTTTTGTTTTCTACATGCCACACTGTCCTGCAGCATCAAATTAAATCAATATCATTAGATGTATGCAATAAATCATGCTGTATCAGCGCTCATTGTGCAACTGACAAAAATGTTTCAGAGGCTTGTTGAGGAGTTTTATCAAAATGAAGAATTATAAATAGAGGATTGTCAGTTGGGAAAAATCACAATTGTTCCGCAAAAGTACAGCATAGTAAAGATGAAACCGGAAAACTTCTAAAAGAATAAGCTGCAATGTACCAGAAGATGTAAATAATGGAGACAGCGCTTAAAGAGAAACCTTAACCAAGAATTGAACTTCATCAGTAGCTAATACCGCCTTTCCCATGAGAAATCTATTCCTTTTCTCAAACGGATCATCAGGGGTCTCTGTATGGCTCATTTTGTGGTGAAACCCCTCCCACAAATGATGTCAGCGCCTCACAGCACTAAGGTACTGACATCACACTGTGGGAGCCTTGTTTCATTGTGGGACATAACAGCTGTTTACAACTGCCAAAAAAGCAAACAGCATCTCTTTCCAGTGACATCACCTGCCAGCAGCAAAATGTCACCATGTGATAAATGTCAGAATGTAAACTAGGGAGAGGAAAGATTTTACAATGAGCAAACACTGACTAAATCATTTGATACATAATTATCGTAACAATTAAGCACTTTTTATTATAATATTTTCACTGGAGTTTCTCTTTAAAGGGAGCGTTAAAGAGAACCTGTACTGAGTAAAAATATTTAAAATAAGCACATGAGGTAACTTCAAATGAACATTACATAGTTACCTTGCCATCAGTTCCTCTCAGAAGCTCACCATTTTCTTCTGACAATGATACCTTCCAGTTCTGACAATATTTTGTCAGATCTGAAATATATCAGTTGATGTCAGTAAAATATCAGTTGCTGTCAGTTATAGCTGAGAGGAAAACTGATGTACCAGGTAATGTCCAGGTTTCCCTATGGCTCAAGTGGGCGATGTTACAGTTTAAGGCTCCCTGCACACTGCAAATCCGTTTTCCGATTCCGATTCCGTTTCCGATTCCGATTCCGTTTCCGATTTTCCTTGAATACATTCAACAGAAAAACGGATCAAAAAACGCAGCATGCAGTTAAGATTAAAAATCTGAATCGGAATCGGATGTAAAAACAGATTAAAAATCTGAATCTGAATCTGATTTGCTTGCAGTGTGCAAGAGGCCTAACTGTGTGCTGACCAGAAAGCTGTTATGGGTAATGGCCATTTTCAAAATGGAGGACGGAAAATTCCCTTGATCACAGTGAACAAACAGGACGCGGGACAGGAGAAAGACACTGAGGAGTAGACTACATGGAAGGGAAGTATGACTTGTGTATACTTATTTTGACTTTTAATTTTCAGTTCAGGTTTTCTTTAAAGCTGGCCATACACTAGGCTGATTACCCGCTGATCGACAGCAGATTCGATCACTGGGATCGAATCTGCTGTCAAATCGTTCACGCAACACGCTAACGATTTGACAGCAGATTCGGGATCGAATCTACTGTCAAATCGTTCACGCAACACGCTAATTTTCGATCTATTTCGGCCCGAAATAGATCGGTCCCGTCGATCGCGGCGTGCGGAAAATTACCGTCGATCGCCGCGGTTAAGAAGTGCATCGCTAGCGCCGTACGACCGACGCAGGTATACATTACCTGAAGCTGGCTTCCGGCATCTTCTCCGCATCACCTCCCGGGTCCTGGCTGGCATCTTCTCCGCATCAGCTTTCGCATCCCGGCATCTGGCATAACTTCCTGTGTCACTGCAGTGACAGCGGAAGTACAAATAGAGGGCGCTCTATTTGAACTTCCGCTGTCACTGGAGTGACAGAAAGTTATGCCGGATGCCGGGATGCGGAAGCTGATGCGGAGAAGATGCCCGGCGGGAGCCGATGTGGAGAAGATGCCCGGGACCAGGCTTCAGGTAATGTATGCGGGGGCCCGAGTGGCGACAGCTGCAGCACAGCAGATGATGAATCGGTTTCAGGCTGAAATCGATTCACAATCTGTTTGCAGTAAAGGCAGCCATACGATACCTCTCTGATCAGATTCGATCAGAGAGGGATCTATCTGTTGGTCGAATCTGATGGCAAATCGACCAGTGTATGGCCACCTTAACTCTTGCAGAGGACAGAAGGAAAACAGAGAGAAATGCACCCCGTATATATTTAGACAGTTTAGCCTGTTTAATTCTCTCTTATCTGTAACTAGTCACAAGTTGTAATTTGATCCCTCAGCTGTGTCGGCTGGTTGCCATGGCAGAGATCTCATTTGACGCAAAGTTTCCAAATGGGAGTCTGGATAACACCCTTTGAGGTGCGATCAGGCAGCCATGTTTTAGGCATCTCAAGAAATCCACTGTGTAGGAAAGAGAGAGAACGCTCTAAAAACACCTGGATTCAGATGGCTGTCGGTGAAATACAGCCTGTGTACGCTTGTGTCCCTGGCTTTTCAAAGGGACACAAGCGTACACAGGCTGTATCTCACTGACAGCCATCTGAATCCAGGGGAGACCTGTCTTGGACAGTGAAACGTGCTTTGTATTTACTGTTTTTAGAGCGCCCCCTCTCTTTTCTCTTTTCATTTGTAAACACATCCCATGTGTCTGCTTCCATGAAAGCAGGAAATAGACTTCCATGAAAGCATGGAAATAGACAAACTGCAGATGTATTGCAGGATTTCTATCACCTGTAACAAAGGAATGTTTTTCTTTAAAGGGATACTGTAGGGGGGTCGGGGGAAAATGAGCTGAACTTACCCGGGGCTTCTAATGGTCCCCCGCAGACATCCTGTGTTAGCGCAGCCACTCCCCAATGCTCCGGCCCCGCCTCCGGTTCGCTTCTGGAATTTCTGACTTTAAAGTCAGAAAACCACTGCGCCTGCGTTGCCGTGTCCTCGCTCCCGCTGATGTCACCAGGAGTGTACTGCGCAGACACAGGCCATACTGGGCCTGCGCTGTGCGCTCTTGATGACATCAGCGGGATCGAGGACACGGCAACGCAGGCGCAGTGGTTTTCTGACTTTAAAGTCAGAAATTCCAGAAGTGAACCGGAGGCGGGGCCGGAGCATCGGTGAGCGGCTGCGCCAACACAGGATGTCTGCGGGGGACCATTAGAAGCCCCGGGTAAGTTCAGCTCATTTTACCCCGACCCCCCTACAGTATCCCTTTAATGGTTATTATGCTGTGGCTTATCTTTTTGAGCAGAGAAGAAGTTCTGAGATCAGGTCCACTTTAAGACAAACATCTTTGCTTACTTTTCTTTCTGATTTGCTTTCATAAACGTTTCCAAGATAGAAATACAGAATCGGGAGTACACAATGAGCAGCCTCAACATTACACCTGCTGACTAGCACACCTGAACTCAGAACTTTCTCCCTGCTCTAAAAGATAAGCAATAGCATAATCACCTTCAAAGAAAAACCTTTCTTTCTTGCTGCTGATACAAATTCTGCAATAAATCTGTAGTATGTCTATGTCCTGCCTTCATGGAAGCAGACATAGGGTTAAACATCCGGTTTTCAAATTAGCTGCTCTGCCAAGGCAGCCAGCTGACACAGCTACGAGATAAAATTACAGTTGTGATTAACCATAGATATGAGGGTATTACATCAGACAGGTTAAACTCTCTAAATACATACAGGGTGCATTTCTCTGTTTTCCTTCTGTCCTGTGCAAGAGTCCAGGTCCATTTTAAACAGACTGAAGCGAGGGAAATATGGAGGCTGCCATATTTATTTCCTTTTAAGCAATACTAGTTGCCTGGCAGTCTAGAAGATCCTACTTCTATGAGAAATCGACCCAAAAAATGATTGGAAGGAATATCGGACATGTTGGAAATTATTTATAGAACCCATCTATCGAGCGGGTGTATTCCTAGCATAAGAGAGCCACAACGACACAAGATTAGCTGTAGATTTTTAACATAAACTTTAATGCCGGGAATACACCATACGTTTTTCCGCTCGATAGATCATTTCCGACATGACCGATATTCCTTCCGATCGTTTTTTGGGTTGATTTCTCATAGAAGTGAATGGAAAAAGATAAGAAAAACGAGCTTAAGGTTAGAGAATCAAGCGCAAAATCGAGCGGAGAATCGAGTGGAGATGAAAATTGAGCGGAAAAACGTATCGTGTGTACCCAGCATAGCAGTATTCTCATTCACAGGGGCGTTGCTAGTCCCAAAGATCAATGGCACGTGTCCCGGATTTATTCTGGGGGGCCCCGGGTGTCCCCCAGGCAGAGGATGGCAGTACATATTACCGGCCGCTTGATCTCCAGATTCTGCAGTCATCTTCTCTTCTGGGCTTCTCCCCCTAGTGTCTGAGAATGAATCATAAGCTATAACTCCTAGTGTCTTATTCTCAGATACTAGGGGGAGAATCGCCAGCTACAGAGGATATCTCCAGACTTGGAGAGCAGATGGTGGAGATGAGTAGTTCCTCCTGCTGTGCTACTCTGCTGGAGGGGGGAGGAACAGTGAGGACACACACATAAAGATACATGCTCCCTTCAGGCACCACAGTGCCCCGCATGGCACCACACAGCACCCAGAATGCCCCATATTTTTAAGTGACACTGCCTATTTATGTGATATGCTGCATTTTTTTCTGTATTAATAACCCCGTGTGTGACACGGGGTAAGCCGCCGGAGGGTGCCGCTCAGGCCCTGCTGGGCCGATTTAAATAATTTTTTTTTTGCTGGACGCAGCTAGCACTTTGCTAGCTGCGCCAGCACCCCGATCGCCGCCGCCGCGCGCCCGATCGCTGGTATCCGGTGCGGCGCGCGCCCTCCCCCCCCCCAGACCCCTGCGCTGCCTGGCCAATCAGTGCCAGGCAGCGCTGAGGGGTGGATCGGGTCTCCCAATGACGTCCCGACGTCGGTGACGTCATCCCGCCCCGTCGCCATGGCGACGGGGGAAGCCCTCCAGGAAATCCCGTTCTTTGAACGGGATTTCCTGATCGCCTATCGCCGTAGGCGATCGGCGGGGCTGGGGGAATGCCGCTGAGCAGCGGCTATCATGTAGCCAGCCCTGGGCTCGCTACATGATTTAAAAAAATAAATAAAAAAAAAACTGCTGCGCTGCCCCCTGGCGGTATTTTTCATACCGCCAAGGGGGTTAATGGGGGGGGGGGGGCTCATTTAACATTCTGCTCGACAGGCCTACATAGATCGCTGTTAAGTTCATGTAAATTTGGTCCCACCCACGACCACACCCACATTCAGGTGCATGGCCACACCCATTTTTTGGCTAAAGTGCCCAAAGTGCCCCAGATCGCTTAGGATCCTAGCAACTCCCGTACTCCTTCATGAAGGCAGTAGTGATGGCAGAACAGACCATCGGGAGAACACTTCCCTAGGAACTTCCGCCGTTCGCCACAGATGTGAACAGTACGGGCCATACCCGCCCACCCTACACTTTCCCATAGGACCATTTTTGACAGTACTCCCCCCCCCCCCCCCAATAAAAGGCGCAATCCTGGTGGCCATTTAGTCAGTGTAGGGAGAGGAGCTGCTGCTGATACAGGGACAATGTTAGATAGGCTGTATTGTGATATTGAGCTATGTAGCTGCTTGTTAGGTGCTCTGCTTTATGTAGTCCAGTGGCTAGGGTCCCCCAATAGTCCATTTGAGGGCTCTTCCCGACCACACAGGCTGCATTTGTGATATTGTGCTGTGAAGCTGCTTTCTAGGTCCTCTGTTTCTTGTTGTCCACCATCTAGGGGCCCCTCAGTAGTCCATTTGAGAACTCATCCTGACCACAAAATTATTTTTTTGTATTGACATTGACCCTGCTGTACTGATATTTTGTTGTTGCATTGTGGTGTGGTGTGTGTTGTAGCATCACAACACTCGTATACAGTGTAGTGTGTGGCTGTCCGCCTTACCGTTATATCCTGCTGTCACTGGGCATAAGTGATTGATACTTCTCATTCAGCTACACCAGTTTGCGCCAGTTCAACGACACCACGTGACATTAAAGCGTAACCAAGAGCCCCTGTCACTGTTTTCCTGTTGTGTGCTGCAGACCCTCTGTATTTATATATTTCTTATGGAGTCTGAGGACCTCCAGTGCTGCGTGCATGCTTTGCATAGAATTGCATAAAATTTGGTTTGTGCTGCTCACCCCTTGGTATTTATTTACTGCGTGACATTAAGTGATGTTACACGACAGGCGCGATCACGGTACTTTGCGCAGAGTTATTGGCGATCTTAAAGATCCATTGTGACAGTCGTTAGCATGCATCACTAAACATCATTCGCGCAATCGCATGCCTGTACCCACTTCTCTGCTCACTGCTCAAAAATCCACTGGTCAGAAAAATCATCAGGAAAATCTTGTTGTGGGTACGGGCCTTTAGGTTGCAATGCAGATCCTCATACTAACCTAGCAGACAGCTTCCATCTTGTTTGGTATGGAAGTGTAACGCTGGCCATATAATGTAAAAAAAAATCACCAATTTGACGTAATATTAATCAAAAGCAAAATTGAATAGTGTGTAGCCAGCTTAACTCTGTCAGGGGGTGCACAGAGGAGATCACAGTTGTGACAGGAAATGTGGACACCAGAGGCTCCATAGACGTTTGGGTGCTCCATAGGCACCATGTTAATACTGGCTTGTAACAGAAATTTGGTCACCAGGGGAGGTACCCAAAATGCAAACTGCAGCTACAAATAGAGGGTGCCTTGCAGAAATTTATCAGGTGGCGGATATTAACTTAGGCACCTGTAAGTAAATTTCAGTGGTGCCCGATATTTATTGTTTATAGCAGTGAAGGCAACTCGGTTATCAGCAGGTTTGCAGCAGGGGAGGGCAGTTAGGGCTCTTTCACACAAGCTATCGCGTGCACAAAACCAATTTCGTGTATGGGTTATAAATCACAGCATGGCATCAGGAAGTTGCAGTTTGACGTGTATCAGCGGCACTAGTTGTAATTCACCCGATGGGAAAACGCTGCGGTTGGACGATTAAAATCTCCCAGCAGCGTTACAACATAACGCTCCGGAACACTTTGTCAAATGTGAACAGTAACATGAAAGTAAATAGACTTTCATATTACCTTTCTTACAGCATTCTAGGTGTGTTCCATCAAAACGGATGGAACAGCTCCTAGTGTGGAAGAACCCTTAGGGTTAGGCATGGGTGGGTTTGTCAGTTAAAGAGAACCTGAACTGAAAATTAAAATTTAAAATAAACATAAACATGTCATACTTACCTCCAATGTAGTCTACTCATCAATCTCTTTCTCCTCTCCTCCGTCCCATTTGTCCACTGTGATCTATATAATTCTCTGTTCTCCATTTTGAAAATGGTCATTACCCCTAACAGCTTCCTGGTCAGCACACTGTTAAACTGTAATATCACACCACTTGAGCCATAGGGAAACATGAACATTACCTTGCACATTCAGATGTAACTGACAACTGCTGATATATAACTGACAGCAACTGGTATATTTCAGTTCTGACAAAATATTGTCAGAACTGGAAGGGATCACTGTAAGAAGAAAATGGTGAGCTTCTGAGAAGAATTGAAGGTGAGGTAAGTATGTAATATTCATTTGCAGCTACGTCATGTGTTTATTTTAAATAATTTTACTCAGTTCAGGTTCCCTTTGAGGTTAGGCATCATTGGAGAGGTAGGTTAGGGTTAGGCATCTATGGTGGTTGGTTAGGGTTAGGCATCAGAGGGGACGTAGGTTAGGGTTAGGCAAAAGAGGGGACATAGGTTAAGCATCTATGGGGGTTGGTGAAAGGGCCCTTAGGCATGGGTAGGGGTGTCAGTTAAGGTTATGCATCATTGGAGAGGTAGGTTAGGGTTAGGCATCTATGGTGGTTCGTTAGGGTTAGGCATCAGAGGGGACGTAGGTTAGGGTTAGGCATCAGTTAGCATCAGTTAGGCACGTCCCGTAGGTTAAGCATCTGTGGGGGTTGGTGAAAGGGCCCTTAGGCATGGGTAGGGTGGCGGATAGGCTTAGGCTTCGCTAGAGGGAAGGCTCGTGTGAGAATAGTGTTAGGTTTAGCGATAGGAAAATATCGGTAAAATTTACCACTGCCTAGTAGTAAAACGTCAGTAATTACCAATATTCTTCCAGCAGCTATTTCTGGCTCCCAGATTTCCCTCATGCCCATTTTGCATGTACACAACAGTGGGTACGATGAGAAATTCATATCATCCCAGGGACTAAACCATCTTGTAGGTCAGCTCTGCTTAGCTTTAGTTCATGTATTCCAACACTAGAAGGACTTGAATCTAATGCCGATTGCAGAGAAGCTACATATGGAGCTAAAGCTGTTCTGTTTTTCTAGGAACGCACGAGCTGTCATGTCAGAAGAATCCTCTGGTTTTGAATGCGTTGCATAGCCCTAGGAGCCCGATGTATGAAACAGACTCAGTCATACTGTACTTCTCTTCCTCCAATGTTGGAGTGCTTGGAGTAGCCTTGAGGTCCCCAGCTGGTGCCAGCCGTTCAGGCATTGACAGCGATCAGACAACATTTGGACAAGGCTGCAGGTACTGAATATGACATTTTTTATAACAGATTTTTCACTGAATAATTCTCAGCTCCAGGGTTTGTTATATCGTTAAATAAGTATATTTAGATGCTGATGTAAAAAATGAGAAAAAGACCCTCACCAGTTACTCACTGTAGCAAACTTCCATAGCTGCAGGCTATGTTTTTCTCACACCACACTGTCTGTGCCTATTTCATGCAGGGCAATGATGCTGAGCCAAGCAGAAGCGGAAACCACAGAGCCTGTTTTTAGTTTCAAATGTTTTTTATTTGTCAGAAGACAAAAAGATAAGCATAGTAAAGACATTTACATTCCCATGTGGGGAGACTTACATAATATAGCTTACATAGTAAAAATTACAAGACAAACAGTAACATTAAAGGTGGTAAACATATCAGGCAGTCACAGATATCAATCATATCAAAAATTCACAGGAGGATACAGCAGGTAGGATATACATGTTGTAGTTCATATGTCCATGTAAAGGGGGGAAAAGGGTATCAAATAGAAAGAATGCAAGGCCTGAGGCCTGTGTTATCAGAGAATGAAAGCCAAGTCTGACAGCTTTTTGTAAATGTAAATGCCACAAACTTCCCACCCAAAAATGTCCATGAACTGCTAACTCGCTGCACCCCATCCTGTGTCCCCCATTCCCCCTGCTTTGGGAATGCCTGTATTGAAGCTTGGTCATGCCAATAAAGCTATCCCTGATTTGATTTGTGTACATTGTATCATTACCTATGGTCAGTAGTCTCTCAGCGATCATAATATCTATAATAATGGATTTTGTCAATTCTAAAGAGAGGGTGGGTTGCTCCCACTGCCTTGCTATATGCAGCCTGGCAGCCTTGGCGATGTGTTGAGCCAATATATGTGGCGGGAATTTTCATTCCCATGGTTTATCGGCAAAAAGGAGTATCATGGGGTCAGGAGGAAGAGATAGGTCCAACACTGTACTAATAAGGACAGCCACCTCAGACCAAGCCTGTTTTTAAGGTCTTCAACTGAGTATATATTATTCTGGCGCCGTTCAGTTCGGCCCAGAGAGAGGCGAATGACGGCTGCCGCTAAACTCCCGGCGGTGTTAAATACCATTCCCCCTCCTAGTTGGCGCAACTCGGAGGCGGATGTAATTCGGGATCTAGCAGCACTTACGAGAGGAATCGCTGCCGGGAGACTTGGGCGCAGGATACAGCCGGTATGGCTTATCCTGCTCCTGCACAAGTTCCCGATGAAGTTAAATACTATTCCCCCTCTAGGTCGACGTGGATAGTGGGGAATGAAATAATTATAGTGTTTTATAAGTAACTTCAGCTCCGTCTTCTGATGACGCTGAAGTTACTCACTGTGCTCTGCTATAGCCGTAATTCCTATTACGGTCTATGGTGGCGCCGGCTGCGCCCAAATCTTCCTGCGCTGGATTGGAAGTGTTTGCTGGTATCTGCCACAGCTGTTACCGGAAAAATTGCAGCCTCCCCAAACTTGTGCTCCATTTGGCAGAATGGACCAAACTGATCCGTTTGAACAGAGAAATTAGCCTGCATTGGTTTGGAACCGTTCTGTTTGTTATACTTAACAGACCGTTTTTAATTCCAGTGTGAACCAACCCTAAATAATTTAGAAATGAATGTAGTAATATATAAGCAATTTTAATCATTAAGTTACATTCAGTAAGGTTCCCCTTTAGCCACCAATTTATTTAAAGGCTAGCAAGTGCTCCAAGCCAATTTATTTTAGCACATTTCTCTGCTTCTAATTAGTACTGCTGTAGTGTGTATTTATGGCCACTTGTCACTAGGGGGCAGTGTGAGACAATAACAGAGAACTTCTGCTTCCAGTTTCTATATTTTCTGCTAGTAGAGAGATATCAAAGCATTCTAAGAATTTACAGCACAACGAGTTCTGCCGACTAAGATCAAAAGCAGTGCACCTATCTCAAACAAGATAACTCTATTGAAGCTGCTTATGGGTTAAGCCTCAATGGATATGTGGGTAGGTTTAGTTAGAAATTTAGGCTGAATAGCATGATTGCTTTCAGGATTTGTCTTGTTCAGTTTTGGATCCATTTGCCCTTTAAATTTTATAAGAAGTACAGGTCAATCTATAATTGATTCTTTAGTAAGGAACACTGCATCAGATACTATATACTAACAATTTAATGATGGAAAACAGCATTGGCTGTGTGCAGAGGAGTCAGTATAACCTTACTTTTACTGTAGTCAAATCAATAAAAAAAAAAATTAAACCTAATTGGTTGTTTTGGGTTAACGCTCTTTGCACAGCTTTAATAAAAATTTATAGGATGTCTTAAAAATCTGTTATGAGCTTACATGTTTTTTCAAATCCATCATCCAGTTCATGCTCCCCTCTGCATGTGACACACGGCTCAACTCACTGCTCTGTAGATGCGGATGGCGTAACTCAGTGCTCAGTGACATGCGATGAAGGTCGCGTTCTTCACGCTATCAGTAAGACAGGACGTAAACTCTTACAGGTAAGATAATCAGAGTCTTGGATGCTGAAAACGTAACGCTTGCTTGCTATTCTTCTTATTAATAAATGCAGTATGTGCTTTCCTAATAAAATGTTCTTTACTTTATTCCCTCCATATTGTGTTGTCTATTTTCAGGAGTGCACTAGGCATTTATATATTCAAAAGAGTCTACAAAAATGTAACGTCTCCAGCTAGCCAATAAAGACAAAAGCAATTACAATACCTTGAGTATAATAAATATGCTAAATATGTGTTTTAACACCATAAAAACACAACTACACTCCTCTGCCTCTGCTTTCCCTTGCTGTAATGTGTGAGGAGAACCTGTCTCCTCTCTATGACTCCTTCACGACAAGTAATTAGAGATGCCACTGGTCATAGAGTCATAGAGAGTAGATGCTGTGTGAGAGAGGCTGAAGAGCAGTAATGCTTGCAAATTTTCCCCAATTGTCTTTATTCTCACACATATTAATCAGAAAGATTCACGAATCACTCCGAGGAGGTTGATTCACAAAATCTCGGTAATGATGCTGTGCACAGACAGAGCATGGGAGTATTAACCTTTTTTCCAGCCCCAAGTATCAGAAGTGCCACGAGTTATGCTATAAGCGCGACCCGTGGTACTCGAGTAGCGTGACTGTTGCTATGATAACGCTTGTTACTAACAAGCATTATTGTAGCAACGGTCGCACTACTACAGTAGTCAGTAGTAGTCAGTCGTGCTCATAGCCTAACTCACGGTCAGGAAGAAGGGTAATGCTGCCGTGCCTTGTTTGTGTACAGCAGTATTCAGTGGTGTATCTAGAGGGGTGCAGGCATGGCTCCTGCCATGGGCACCACAGCACCAAGGGCGCCATGCCTGCCCCTGTGCTACACCGCTATGGCTGCCCCTGTGACTCAAGTGATTAATTCTGTTATCTGGGGAACATGGCTACTTAATTTATGTAGGTAGAGCTCACTTGACTAAGTGTTAAAAAAAGAGGACAGAGAGGGAATAAGAAGAGATATTTCCCAAAAAGTAACTTCAGCAATATCCCAAGCCAAAAATACAGACAACCATAACACATGCATGGAAGAAAGGATGCTGTTTCAGTGTTTGCCATAGGCTCTATATTATCCAGATACGCCTTTGGCAGTGTTACCACGATTTTGTGAATCAACTCCCTAAAGAGCAAGCAAGGCTATATTTTGTCCTTTGTCTAGCAACACTACACTACTACATACTCAGTATACCCAATCTGATTGACTGATATGGGTAAGTCAAAACTGGTGTTTGTTTCTTTAGGAGACTTGCTACCTCAATACATGTAGCCGATAGTGGCTGTGGCTTGATGTAACTGTGCTGTTGTAACAACTAACTGCTGCTAGGTGGCAGTCACGTCACTCGTAGAAATAAAGATTCCAAGTTATAGATTCTGGCAAAGCCTTTTGAGAAATTGTTATCAAAGGTGCCCACTGCCCACAGACATGGGTGACCAGAAGAGAAGGTCCAGCAATTAAATACATGTTCTTTAAAATGAATATTGTGGAAATATTCAGGAAGGAAGTGCACATTTATACTCTGAGCACATATTAATGGAGACAGTGTATTTTTAGGGTTCCTGTCAAGATCAGGCAGGAAAATCCCTCATTCTCACAAGATCAGTTAGTTCTTGGTGTCTCCTTACTTCATATAAAACCATATAGACGTGCAGCATCACCTCCTCCATGCCTTATTAAAAGGAACCCGAGGTGAAAGACATATGGAGGCTGCCATTTTTATTTCTTTTCAAACAATACTAGTTGCCTGGCAGTCCTGCTCATCTATCTGGTCAGTAGGGTCTGAATTAAACATATGTAACAAGCATGCAGCTAATCTTTTTGTCAGAAACGTGTTCTGCATCCTTGTTCAGGGTATGTGGCTAAAAGTACTAGAGGCAGTGGACCAGCAGGACAACCAGGCAATGAGCATATTTTAAAAGGAAATAAATGTCAGCCTCCGTATCTATCTATCTACAGTGGGGTGCGAAAGTTTGGGCAACGTTGTGAATCGTCATGATATTCCTGTATAAATCGTTGGTTGTTGCGATAAAAAATGTCAGTTAAATATATCATATAGGAGACCCGCACAGTGATATTTGAGAAGTGAAATTAAGTTTATTGGATTTACAGAAAGTGTGCAATAATTGTTTAAATAAAATTAGGCAGGTGCATAAATGTGGGCACTGTTGTCATTTTACTGATTCCAAAACCTTTAGAACTAATTATTGGAACTCAAATTGGCTTGGACCTACATACACAGGTGAATACAATTATGAGAAAGAGTATTTACGGCGGTCACTTGTAAGTTTCCCTCCTCTTTTAATTTTCTCTGAAGAGTAGCAACATGGGGGTCTCAAAACAACTCTGAAATGACCTGAAGACAAAGATTGTTCACCATCATAGTTTAGGGGAAGGATAAAGAAAGCTGTCTCAGAGATTCCAGCTGTCTGTTTCTACAGTTAGGAACATATTGAGAAAATGGAAGACCAAAGCCTCAGTTCAAGTTAAGGCTCGAAGTGGCAGACTGCGAAAAATCGGTGAGATCAGTCAGAGTCAACACACAGACCAGCACCAAAGATCTACAACTTCATCTTGCTGCAGATGGAGTCACTGTGCATCATTCAGCCATTTGGTGCACTGTACACATGGAGATGCTGTATGCAGAGGAAGCCTTTTATCTGCCCACAGCACAAACAGAGCCGCTTGAGGTATGCTAAAGCACATTTGGACAAGCCAGCTTCATTTTGGAATAAGGTGCTATGGACTGCTGAAACTAAAATTGAGTTATTTGGGCATAACAAGGTGCATTATGCATGGAGGAAAAACAACACAGCATTTCAAGAAAAACACCTGCTACCTACAGAAAAATATGGTGGTGATTGGGGCTGTGTGGCCAGTGCAGGGACTGGGAATCTTGCCAAAGTTGATGGATGCATGGATTCCACTCAGTATCAGCAGATTTTGGAGACCAGTGTCCAGGAATCAGTGATAAAGTTGAAGCTGTACAGGGGCTCGATCTTTCAACAAGACAATGACCCTAAACACTGCTCAAAATCCACTAAGACGTTCATGCAGAAGAACAAGTACAATGTTCTGGAATGGCCATCTCAGTCCCCAGACCTGAATATAATTTAAAATCTGTGGTGAACCAGAATCCAGACTCTCATTGGAACCTACAGGAAGCGTTTAGAGGTTGTAATTTCTTCAAAAATGTACTAAATATTGATTTCATTTCTTTTTTGTGGTGCCCAAATGTATGCACCTGCCTAATTTTGTTTAAGCAATTATTGCACACTTCATGTAAATCCAATAAACTTAATTTCACTTCTCAAATATCACTGTGAGTGTCTCCTATATGATATATACATAACTGATATTTTTAATTGTAACAACCGACGATTTATAAAGGAAAATCATGACCATTAACAAGGTTGCCCAAACTTTCGCACCCACTGTATCTATGTATCTAGGCTATCAGACCCATGATGAGATCAACATGGTTGCATGTTGTACTATTCCTACGAATTACTTTTCTGGGGTCACTTTTTAATTTTTAGTACAGTAAGTATAAAAAAGTGCTGCTATCTATGCAAAAATTGAAATTTGTGAGCCAGGTGACACATGACAATTTTTTTTTTTTTTTGCAGGGTTTTTTCTCTGGGCGACAAAGAGGAAATTCGGGTGCCAGGCGGTGCCTGTTAATTATCGTATTTTGCTGTTTTTTTTTTTCCAGTTCTTTATGCAGAGGGACTTTTAGGGTTAAAGGACAACTGAAGTGAGAAGAATATGGAGGCTGTCATATATATTTCCTGTTGAACAATACCAATTGCCTGGCAGCCCTGCTGATCTATTTAACTGCAGCAGTGTCTGGATCAAGCATGCAGTTAATCTTGTCAGATCTGACAATAATGTCAGAAACATCTGATCTGCTGCATGCTTATTAAGGGTCTACGGCTAAAAGTATTAGAGGCAGAGGATCAGCAGGGCTGCTGGGCAATTGGTATTTCTTAAAAAATAAATATGGCAGCCTCCATATCCCTTCATATACCTTACACTTCAGTTGTCCTTTAAATGTCAGGAAGGGTGTTTGTGCAAGGGGAGGTAGTGGTTAGGGTTAGGTGTTGGGAAGGGGGTTTGTGCAGGTGAAGGGGGGGTGGCGGTTAGGGTTAGACCTCAAGAAGGGGGTTTGTGCAGGGGGTCGGTTAGGGTTAAGCCCACCACCAGGGGGTCTTAGTGTTAGGCACAAGGGGGGTTAGCAGTAGACATTGGTAGTGGAGGGTGTGAAAGTAGGCTTAGGTTTAGCTATAGTAAAATATCAGTAACAATTACCAATATTTTACTAACACTTTAAATAGTAGAGAATCGGTAAATTTTTATATATATAGATAGCGCTCGATTTTCCATGGCACTTGAAATATGCATACGCATCCTTTATAACTAGAAAGGTTTCTCAGACTCAGAGCTACTTATTTATTTTTGTCAGGAGCTGAATGAACAAGGTTTTACCTCACACTGATTTGGCTGCTGTGCACACTTCACAGTCAAAATTTAAAGGGAACCTTAACTGAGAGGGGTATGGATGTTTCCTTTTAAACCATACCAGTTGCTTGGCAGTCCTGCTGATCTCTTTAGTTGCAGTAGTGGCTGAATCACACACCTGAAACAAGCATGTAGCTAATCCAGTCTGACTTCAGCCAGAGCCCCTGATCTGAATGCTTGTTGAGGGGCGGTGGCTAAAAGTATTAGAGACACAGGATCAGCAGGAGAGTCACGCAACTGCACTGGCGTAACAATAGGGGAAGCAGCCCCTGCCGCCGCAGGGGGCCCAGGGCCCCCCTGGGGCCCGCTCATGGTCGTTTTGTGGGGGGCAGGAGGGGTCACAGCATGAGGGGAGAGCTTGGTAGCACGTTGGTGGGGAGGGGGGACGGTCCCCCCCTCCCTCACCTCAGGCTCTCCCCTCTGCGCTCCCCTCCTGCCTCTATGTAAGCGTCAGCAGCGGCAGCTATAATTACCTCCATCCACCACGGAGGTTGCCGATCTGCAAGGGCTTCATATTACTTCCTGTTAAAACAGGAAGTGATGTGAAAGTAAAGTGAAGCCCTTGCAGATCAGCGACCTCCGGTGGTGAATGGAGGTAATTATAGCTGCTGCCACCGCCGCTGCTGACGCTTACATAGAAGCCGGAGGGGAGCGCAGAGGGGAGAGCCTGAGGTGAGGGAGGGTGGGGACCATCCCCCCTCCCCACCGACGTGCTACCAAGCTCTCCCCTCATGCTGCGACCTCTCCTGCCCCCCTAAAATGGCCATGAGCGGGCTCCAGGGTGGGGGTGGGGGGCGCTCAAATTCTTGCAGGGGGGCCCGGGGACTTCTAGTTACGCCCCTGCGCAACTGGTATTATTTTAAAAGGAAAAATCTATATCCTTCTCAGTTTAGGTTCCCGTTAACCTCATACAATAAAAATAATATCAGACATCAGTACATTTTCTACTGCCAATACAATTTATTGTATTTTCAGTTCAGGTTTGCTTTAACTGATTCAGACTTGAGCCACAAAACATGATCTGTATGTTAATTTTGGGTCAATGAGTCATAGTATTAAAGGCAGAGGATAACCATGACCCAATCATATGGCCTTTGTAAACAGAATGGTGCCTTTTATATTCTGTCAGTTGAGATTTCCTTTTTTTCAATTTTTGTTCAATTATTCCGTTAGATCGAATGCAAAGATTTTTCAAACATGTCTGATTGGATTTTGTTTGTTTTTCTTGATCGAAAAAAAAAAAAGATTATTTTCAACTTTCATTCAATTCGATTGTTTTGGTCGTATAAACGGGAATTTTTTTTTATTGTACCATTAGCCAGTGAAGGTCAGCTTTTATGGATGCAATGGCTAAAAGGTGACATCACCATTCCAAATAATGAATCCTAACAAATGCCTGCAGTCCTCTTCAAAGACTGTTATTAACACCAGTGTTTTGTGGGACACATAGGACTCCACAAACAGTACACAATACACTTTAAGTCATAGGCCCAGAGTCTTACCTAGAGGGAAGTAGCCCCATGATCGCAGGGGGGCCTAGAGCTGTGGGCAGGGGGGGGGGGGGGGCAACTACTAACCTTCCCTTCCTCCAATACAGGAGACTATACTTCAGATCAGGTGTTTTTGTGGCTACACTTGTTATGGGTGTGAAGATGCTGATTGCCACACTTGTTCTATGAGCCTTGTGAGATTGGCCTCCAGGCTGTAAAGGGCACCAAGGGAGGCAAGGGAAGGGTGTGAACAGGGGCATAGCAATACAGGTTGCAGAGGTTGCGACCGCATCGGGGCCCTTGGGCCAGAGGGGCCCTCCCTCAACTGCAGTATTAACTCTCTATTGGCCCTGTGCTCATAATAATCACTTCTATAGATAATTTGAATAGTGGTAATCATTAACAAACTTTTCCCTACCCCCTTCTTGCACTGCTGACACTGTGGTTGCCATTGGTAGCTTTTGGTGCACCGTATCAATTGTTATGTATATAAAACTTGCATCGGGGCCCACAGCTCCTTAGCTACGCCACTGGGTGTGAACATTGAGGGGGCCCTATCAATGTTTCGCAGGGAGGCCCCATGACTTGTAGTTACGCCACTGCATTGGCCCCTGTTTGGATGTCTGGCATTCACTCCGTAATGTACCCTGTGTGAGGCACATAGCAGAATGAGTCACGGAAATCCAAGCCGGAGCTCATGGCTTAAAGCGTATTTTTGTCCTTGATAAAGGGCTCCTATGTGTCCCCAAAACATAGGAGTAAAAAAACAAAATGTTGAAGAAGAGTGCTGGCTTTGTTATTATTCTCCAATGGTCATTGTGGAACCACTGAAGTTTCTTGCTGTGCAATCATAACTTACATTATAATGCACCACATTACACACAGTGTAAATCACTCTTACAGGCCATCCTATAATCAGCAGAGACACTACAGAATAAAAACTTTAATGTATTGTAACATACAGAGCATATGAGTTATTCTTTTGAATTCAATTTGAGTATATACTGTACATATAACTTGCTGGTTGTTACATGACTACATCATGTGTATTATAGCATATTTCTCAGTGTAAAGCAAAACACCAGTCAGGAAAGTCTTCTTTAGATCTGGTAAGGAAGTGTAGAATGGTTGTAACCAGTGATTAGCAAATTTGTTTTTCACAAAAATGATGTTATTTTTGCATTCTAACTTAGTAGTGACATCCAAAACGGTCAGGAAATGTTTCTCAAAGATTTTGGGATTCAAAAGCATACAGTGTTTCTAGGAATTACCTATAGCAGCTTTTTGCATCCCTACAGGACCAGTCAAAGGATGCAAATAAAAGCAAAGGTAACGGCAGAGTAGTGTGTAATTTGCCTCTGTTGTCTTATGTAATCTCATCCAGGATGCAGTACTTAAATGTTCTTCTGGGAGATGGAACCAGACAATAACCTGTGTGCACATGGATTGCGGAGCTCCTCCTACTTCACTTGTATTCCATGCCAGCTTTACCTGCCCAGAAGGAACAGCCCTGGGGAAACGGTGCTTCTTCTCCTGCTTGCCACCTGCAAAATTCCAAGGTACCTTTGTATAGAGATGTTGAGACCAGTTTACAAAGTCTGGACCATAAGTGGAACCAGTCATTTTATAAACTCTGGACCATAAATGGAACCAGTAAATTTATGAAGTCTGGGCCATAAGTGGAACTAGTCAGTTTATGAAGTCTGGAGCATAAGTAGAACCAGTCAGTTTATAAAGTCTGGACCATAAGTGGCTGGATGGTGTAATGGTCAAGGGCTCTGCCTCTGACACAGGAGACCTGGGTCCGAATCTCGGCTCTGCCTGTTCAGTAAGCCAGCACCTATTCAGTAGGAGACCTTAGGCAAGTCTTCCTAACACTGCTACTGCCTATAGAGCACGCCCTAGTGGCTGCAGCTCTGGGGCTTTGAGTCCGCCAGGAGAAAAGCGCGATATAAATGTTATTTGTCTTGTCTTGTATAAGTAGAACTAGTCAGTTTATGAAGACTAGACCACAAGTGGAACCAATCAGGAACCTACAATAATCCCCAAATCACAAATTGTTTACCCCAGGGGCATAAACTTTGAAGTGGCTCTCAATTTTCTAACTTAAACCTAAGTCCTGCCTATTGCTGTGCTGAAACTGCTTAGCTGAAAACAAGAGCTTTGAGGCCTTTGTTTGCACTCAGCTTTTTGCAGGTGCACAGAGCACAGAAATTGATTTAAGAATAATCATAGGTCCATGCAGGCACATGTTAGCGTTGTTCAGCTGTCCATTTGTCAGACTTGACACAGTGCTCACTAATGGTAAGGCTGTAGTCAATGTAGTTTAACCAACCTCCCTGTAGAGGCTCCTCAGAAACAAGTCTGTGGGAAGTTCTGCCTGTGTAATCTGTTGTCAGAGTTTCCTGGTACTTCCTGGTACCACAGAACCTAGATTCCCTGTCTTTCCACCTGTCTCTGTTTCGGAATGGGGCTATAATCATGTGGGTGACCTGACACAAAGAACCTAGTTTCAAGTAAGGTGGATGATGGATTGTGGCTTTGAAGGTGCCACTTTTCTCTGTATAAACTAGTCAATAATAACAGATGATGGTATCGGCACAACAAACTGCAGCCAAGTGGAAACTGAGTTAATCGCAACACTAGGCAAAGCATACAAATTCAAGAATCAGTAGGTTCCCCGGTGCAGCAGGTACGTCTTACCACCTCTGGCTATACATAAATAAGGCAATAGATACACTGATTCAATGATCTGATGATACTAGCCTCCAACTTGTTCCTATTAGTCTGCTGCCAAAACTATCCTCCTGGCCTGCAAGGTTCCTGATAATGCTTAGTAGGCATCTCAATACAGCCATCCATGCTCTCCTAGCATGGACAATCTCTGGCTACTCCTCCAAACACAACGAAGCCAAGGATGGCTTCCCTGGGCTGCTAGTGTGGGAGGAGACAGTTGTTCAGAATGCACTTACAGATGGAATCATGCACAAACAGTTGCACTTCCGAGATTGCTTCTTGTTTATTTAGCATATGAAAGACTTGGTTTACAAAGCATTACCGAATTCAGTAATGCAGCAAACAGCAAAAAAAAACTTGCTGAATTTAATAAACATTTTATCAAATGTGAATTCACTAAGGCTGTTACTGCATGGCAAGCTGAAATTACCGACCATTAAATTACTTGTGTGGTAAACACCTCTAGAAAAGTCAATTCACAAAGCATTCGGTAAAACCAAGTGAGAAGTGAGGTATTTCTCTCCAGGCTGCAGTTGTCATTAACCAACAAACAGCATTCCATAAAATGACAAAGCAAGGAGCCAGCCAACAGAGGGTGTCACCGCATCCTGCTACTCCCTCCATTGGTCCACTGCTGGGTGGGACAAGTTTCTCTCCCTGAGTCAGACAGCAGAGAAGAGAGCTGACACAGAGGAGATTTCCCCTGCAGCCATTTAGATTTGAACCCTTTAGACTCCTGCTCCAAGATGCCAAGGAGGAACTGGTGAAATCATCCATGCTTAGTGTGTCTTATGTTTATTGAAAGTCCATGTAAACTCAGGCTATTAAAAAAATGTTAAAGGGGAACTTCAGCCTAAACAAACATACTATCATAAAGTTACATTAATGATGTTAATTAGGTAGCGCAAGAGCTGCAGCCACTAGGACGCGCTTTTTAGGCAGTAGCTGTGTTGGGGAGACTTGCTCAAGGTCTCCTACTGAATAGGTGCTGGCTTACTGAACAGGCAGAGACAAGATTTGAACCCAGCTCTCCTGTGTCAGAGGCAGAGCCCTTAACCATTACACTATCCAGCCATCCTGTTTTAAAAGAACAGGCAAATGTTCGTGATTTTATGGGGGCAGCCATCTTTTCATGGGGCAGCCATCTTTTTAGTTCAAAGGAGGTGACAGGGAGCATGAGACACAGTTCCAAATGTCCTGTGTCCTGATCACCCTTCCCAGCTGGGCGCTTGGCTTCCAATCTCAAATTCAACATTAAAAAAACCATATCTGCACAAAAACAGCAGAAGGAGAACAACAACATCAGAAATCCATCATGCTTTGCACAGCATCAGGGGAAAAATGCCCGGGCAGTTTTCTTCTGTGCAGTTAAAAATGAGGTTTGGATAAGAAAATCAAAGCTCTGATGCGGTGAAACTGTTAAAGAAAGACCAAGTCTTTTCAGTGCTGCTGAGTAGATTTTTAGTCTGGAGGTTCACTTTAAGAAAGACTAATAGACAGATTCAGAGGGACTAGAAGGGGACATGCAAGTCTAAAGGAATGCTGGGGATGCCTCTTACTATTGTAGTGCTGTCACAGCACAGACGTGGGGAAACATCACTGTAGCAGAACACAGCTTGCTGCCAGACCTACTGAACAACTGTTTAGACTTCTACTACTATGGGTCTTAGTGAATTGAAGCCATGTTTTTCAGTAAATAACAGAACTACTACCGCATGTGTAAAATCTTATTGAGTACTAAAACATGTTGATCTTAGAAAATCAAGCCCAAATGTGTTTTCCCAACCCAGGGTTCCGATAATGTGCTTTCCTTAGCGAAAGCCCACTCAACATTATAAGGAGCTTTGCAAGCCAGGAGGATAGTGTCTCCAGCGGGATGACAGGAATCATATGGAATCCAGTAACCCATTGAGTCAGTATATCTATTGAATTATTCATGTACCGCCAGAGGTGGTAAGACTTACCTGCTGGCCCAGGAAACTTCCTGTTTTTGTACGTCTATAAATCATCATCCACATTAATGCAGAAGCTAGGGTGTAGCTGGGTGGCCATGGGGACATGGCTACACTTCTCCAATACCATGAAGTACTACAAATATAAATTCCTGATACAGCTCCCTATCGTTTTTTTTTTAAATTGGCACTATAGAAAGAATGTTACCACTGCCTAGAATGCAGCCTTTATAATACATGATGCAATAAATAGATATGTCTTTATAGAAATTCAATAAAACGGATTTATTGTACAGAGAAGTTAAAAGGGTTTATTTTTGTTTTGTTTTTGTTTTTTAACTCAGGGGAAAAAAATCTGAATGAATTTCCCATTTTTATCCATATAAGTTAATCGGGAGTGGCTTATTTTTGCACATGTATTGTATTGTATTGTAGTGTGTTATATCATAATCAGTGCTGCTCGGATACCACTTTTCACTATCTGGATCTAATTTGGATCCGGATACCTAGATATCCGATCCGGGTCGGGTATCCGAGTTTAACATATTCCAATCCGGATCCGAATCGGATATCCGACCTCAGTATCTGGCCGGATCCGGATAGAGAACCGGAAGTTACCTGAAAATGGCAAAAAAACCCTTTCGGAGGTCTCTCTCTCTCTCTCTCTCTCTCTCTCTCCCTCTCCCTCTCTCTCTCCCTCTCTCTCTCTCTCCCTCTCTCTCTCTCTCCCTCTTTCTCTCTCTCTCTCTCTCTCTCTCTCTCTCTCTCTCTCGGCCTGGATGCCTTCGAAAGGCATTTTTGCCATTGAAGGTGATTTTGGCTTGTGCTCGGGTATCTCAACTAACTATCCGCCCGGATTTCGGATTTCAGATATGAAATCCAAGTTTGCTCGGATAGTCTATTCGGATTTTAAAAAATATCTGAATTGCTATTCAAAGTTCGGATAGAGGAAAAAGTTCAGATTATCTGGGAAGTTCGGATATCCGGAATCCGGATGAGCACCACTGGTCATAATACTGTTTGAATGTCAACGTTAAGTTTTCTCCTTCAAGCTTTGACAATTCCTGTTCTTTCATTGGGTAAGAAAAATGACCAGCTATTGTCTCTTCTGTGGGTTTCAGGACAGAGCCAATGGGTGACCTGTATGGAGGATGGTCTTTGGTCCCTTCCAGAGGGCTACTGCAAGATTGAATGTGATGCTCCTCAACCCATTCCTAATGCGAAGCTCATCACAACTCATTGCCAAAGAGACAACCATGATGTGGGATCAACGTGCAGATATAGGTGCAAGCCTGGCTACTATGTGGCCGATGCACCTGAGCGAATCACTAGGAGGTTGGTCAAATTATTTTGTACTTTAGTAATTTTACCACCAGCAAATAGTCCCTGTACTTCAAATAGTGCCTCTAGAGTTTTTGGCCCTTATTCAATTCATGTTTTCTTCTAAGTTTTTCCTAGGAGATAATTTTTTCATCTTCTTTTTAAAATAACTTTTCAGTACTCATCAATTGAGCAAGTTACAAGAAAAAGCAGGTGAAAAAGTTCTGTCAAAATTATTTGGAGTATTCTCTTGCTTGCTGGTGGTTTAAAAGGCATTTTATTGATAAGGTGGGAAACTATCGCCTAGGAGAAGACTTAGGAGCAGTGGTGCTCAGCAGAGCTCTTTTTCAGCTATTCGAGCTCGGTATTCGAGCTCCGAATAGCTGGAGCTATTCGAATGGGCTATTCAAGTGAACTCGAATAGCCCATTCACTATTCGCGCTATTCGAGCTAACAGCGCTATTCGAGCTCGAATACCGAGCTCGAATAGCGTCATAGCCCAGATTGATGTCCTTAGAGCCAATCAGAGGGCTCCCAGGCCCTCTGACGGCGGCCAATCACTGAGGGGGACCCTGGCCAGCCCCTACCCTATAAATAGCGGCCGCCATGTTCCGTTTCTCCGTCCTTGCCCGACTTTGCACAGAGAGAGATTTGCTCCTTTGTGCGTTGGCTTAGCAAGAGCTTTATTGTGGTAATTTACCTAGCGTTTTTGCTCACATACACCTCCTATATACACCTATATTGTTGTTAGTTAGATAGACATTGTATTTTAGTTAGTAGCTTTTGTGTTACATAGAGAGAGACTCAGACAGCTGCTGCAGGCTTACAGCTTTAGGCCTCAGGGCCTTGCCTGTGTGGGCAGCTGTTCTCTCCTGTCCTCTGTTTATTTCTCATCTATACCAGTATTTCTGCTGTCCTTTAGTACTGATTGATTGTATTTTGTATTGTAGTTATATACTGTAACTGTACTAGGACACTCACTCAGTCACTGTTCATAGGCTACTAGCTCCTGCGTGTGCGTGCACTCACTGTCTGTGTACTGTACACACACTCTATTTCCTTCTGAATAGTTATATACTGTAACTGTACTAGGACACTCACTGTCACTGTTCATAGGCTACTAGCTCCTGCGTGTGCGTGCACTCACTGTCTGTGTACTGTACACACACTCTATTTCCTTCTGAATAGTTATATACTGTAACTGTACTAGGACACTCACTAACTGACACTGTTCTTAGGCTAGCTCCTGCGTGTGCGTGCACTCACTGTCTGTGTACTGTAGTGTACACACACTCTATTTCCTTCTGAATAGTTATATACTGTAACTGTACTAGGACACTCACTCACTGACACTGTTCATAGGCTACTAGCTCCTGCGTGTGCGTGCACTCACTGTCTGTGTACTGTAGTGTACACACACTCTATTTCCTTCTGAATAGTTATATACTGTAACTGTACTAGGACACTCACTCAGTCACTGTTCATAGGCTACTAGCTCCTGCGTGTGCGTGCACTCACTGTCTGTGTACTGTAGTGTACACACACTCTATTTCCTTCTGAATAGTTATATACTGTAACTGTACTAGGACACTCACTGTCACTGTTCATAGGCTACTAGCTCCTGCGTGTGCGTGCACTCACTGTCTGTGTACTGTACACACACTCTATTTCCTTCTGAATAGTTATATACTGTAACTGTACTAGGACACTCACTGTCACTGTTCATAGGCTACTAGCTCCTGCGTGTGCGTGCACTAACTGTCTGTGTACTGTACACACACTCTATTTCCTTCTGAATAGTTATATACTGTAACTGTACTAGGACACTCACTGTCACTGTTCATAGGCTACTAGCTCCTGCGTGTGCGTGCACTCACTGTCTGTGTACTGTACACACACTCTATTTCCTTCTGAATAGTTATATACTGTAACTGTACTAGGACACTCACTCAGTCACTGTTCATAGGCTACTAGCTCCTGCGTGTGCGTGCACTCACTGTCTGTGTACTGTACACACACTCTATTTCCTTCTGAATAGTTATATACTGTAACTGTACTAGGACACTCACTGACTGTCACTGTTCATAGGCTAGCTCCTGCGTGTGCGTGCACTCACTGTCTGTGTACTGTACACACACTCTATTTCCTTCTGAATAGTTATATACTGTAACTGTACTAGGACACTCACTCACTGACACTGTTCATAGGCTACTAGCTCCTGTGTGTGCGTGCACTCACTGTCTGTGTACTGTAGTGTACACACACTCTATTTCCTTCTGAATAGTTATATACTGTAACTGTACTAGGACACTCACTCACTGACACTGTTCATAGGCTACTAGCTCCTGCGTGTGCGTGCACTCACTGTCTGTGTACTGTAGTGTACACACACTCTATTTCCTTCTGAATAGTTATATACTGTAACTGTACTAGGACACTCACTGTCACTGTTCATAGGCTACTAGCTCCTGCGTGTGCGTGCACTCACTGTCTGTGTACTGTACACACACTCTATTTCCTTCTGAATAGTTATATACTGTAACTGTACTAGGACACTCACTGACTGTCACTGTTCATAGGCTAGCTCCTGCGTGTGCGTGCACTCACTGTCTGTGTACTGTAGTGTACACACACTCTATTTCCTTCTGAATAGTTATATACTGTAACTGTACTAGGACACTCACCCACTGACACTGTTCATAGGCTACTAGCTCCTGCGTGTGCGTGCACTCACTGTCTGTGTACTGTGATGTACACACACTCTATTTCCTTCTGAATAGTTATATACTGTAACTGTACTAGGACACTCACTCAGTCACTGTTCATAGGCTACTAGCTCCTGCGTGTGCGTGCACTCACTGTCTGTGTACTGTAGTGTACACACACTCTATTTCCTTCTGAATAGTTATATACTGTAACTGTACTAGGACACTCACTGTCACTGGTTATAGGCTACTGGCTCCTGCGTGTGCGTGCACTCACTGTCTGTGTACTGTACACACACTCTATTTCCTTCTGAATAGTTATATACTGTAACTGTACTAGGACACTCACTGTCACTGTTCATAGGCTACTAGCTCCTGCGTGTGCGTGCACTCACTGTCTGTGTACTGTACACACACTCTATTTCCTTCTGAATAGTTATATACTGTAACTGTACTAGGACACTCACTGTCACTGTTCATAGGCTACTAGCTCCTGCGTGTGCGTGCACTCACTGTCTGTGTACTGTACACACACTCTATTTCCTTCTGAATAGTTATATACTGTAACTGTACTAGGACACTCACTGTCACTGTTCATAGGCTACTAGCTCCTGCGTGTGCGTGCACTCACTGTCTGTGTACTGTACACACACTCTATTTCCTTCTGAATAGTTATATACTGTAACTGTACTAGGACACTCACTGACTGTCACTGTTCATAGGCTAGCTCCTGCGTGTGCGTGCACTCACTGTCTGTGTACTGTAGTGTACACACACTCTATTTCCTTCTGAATAGTTATATACTGTAACTGTACTAGGACACTCACCCACTGACACTGTTCATAGGCTACTAGCTCCTGCGTGTGCGTGCACTCACTGTCTGTGTACTGTAGTGTACACACACTCTATTTCCTTCTGAATAGTTATATACTGTAACTGTACTAGGACACTCACTCAGTCACTGTTCATAGGCTACTAGCTCCTGCGTGTGCGTGCACTCACTGTCTGTGTACTGTAGTGTACACACACTCTATTTCCTTCTGAATAGTTATATACTGTAACTGTACTAGGACACTCACTGTCACTGGTTATAGGCTACTGGCTCCTGCGTGTGCGTGCACTCACTGTCTGTGTACTGTACACACACTCTATTTCCTTCTGAATAGTTATATACTGTAACTGTACTAGGACACTCACTGTCACTGTTCATAGGCTACTAGCTCCTGCGTGTGCGTGCACTCACTGTCTGTGTACTGTACACACACTCTATTTCCTTCTGAATAGTTATATACTGTAACTGTACTAGGACACTCACTGTCACTGTTCATAGGCTACTAGCTCCTGCGTGTGCGTGCACTCACTGTCTGTGTACTGTACACACACTCTATTTCCTTCTGAATAGTTATATACTGTAACTGTACTAGGACACTCACTCAGTCACTGTTCATAGGCTACTAGCTCCTGCGTGTGCGTGCACTCACTGTCTGTGTACTGTACACACACTCTATTTCCTTCTGAATAGTTATATACTGTAACTGTACTAGGACACTCACTGACTGTCACTGTTCATAGGCTAGCTCCTGCGTGTGCGTGCACTCACTGTCTGTGTACTGTACACACACTCTATTTCCTTCTGAATAGTTATATACTGTAACTGTACTAGGACACTCACTCACTGACACTGTTCATAGGCTACTAGCTCCTGCGTGTGTGTGCACTCACTGTCTGTGTACTGTAGTGTACACACACTCTATTTCCTTCTGAATAGTTATATACTGTAACTGTACTAGGACACTCACTGTCACTGTTCATAGGCTACTAGCTCCTGCGTGTGCGTGCACTCACTGTCTGTGTACTGTACACACACTCTATTTCCTTCTGATTACTGATTGATTATTGTAATTTCTGGTTGTACTTACTGTTACTACTTACTGTACTAGTAGGGACACTCAGTCACTGTTCATAGGCTAGCTCCTGCGTGTGCGTGCACTCGCTCACTGTCTGTGTACACACACTCTATTTCCTTGTGATTATTACTACTGATTATTGTAACTTTTAGTTGTACTTACTGACTCTGTTACTACTAACCTACTGTACTAGACACTCACTCAGTCACCTCGCCCACCAACCCACTCCATTAAAGTACCCCACTTTTCACCCGCCCTTTTAAAAAACTTTTGTGTTTACGCCCAAAACATCGAAGATGTCTGGAAGTGGCAGCCAGCGCGGTCTGGGCAAGGGGAAGGGCAGCAAGGGAATCAGGAGGAGAGGGAGCAGCATTGTGGCAAGCCGCGGGCGCGGCCGCGCCACCATGCACAGTTCCGCAGCAGCAGCGTCAGTGGCTAACATTCCTCCTATAGCCACTGGCCGTGGACGCCTTGGGCGCCGCCCAGCAGGAGCATCTGCAACTCACGCTGCAGAGACACAGCAGCAGCAGCGTGTAGCACCTGCTCCGATTTTCCTCCAGCCGGGTCGGAAACGTCCCATTGAGGAAAAGGATGCAGACACTGTGGTGCAACTGATGACGGAGGATGAGCAGCCCGTCATCAGCTCTGCATCCGAGGCCTCCACCCTCACCACCACCACCACCACCCCTGTTCGCAGCAGCCGCCCAGCAGGGCCTGGGGAGGAGGCCAGTTCACCGTCAGTCGCCGACCTGTCACTCAGCACTCTTTTGACCCCAGGCATGATGAGTCAATTGTCTGCTGTTGTTGGCGATTTGGAGGAGGAGATGCTGATGGGCACTTTGGGGGATGAGGGATTGGACAGCAAGACTGTGGCGACAGTCAAGCAGCCCATCCATGCATCAGGAGAGGAGTTTGGGGGGTCATCATCCCAGCAGGACATGTTTCAGGAGGGGGAGGATGATGATGACACGGTGACAGACAGAGACTGGGTGCCACCAGCTCCAGGGGATGTCGTCATCAGCAGCTCTGAGGAGGAGGAGGAGGATGCGCTTGTGGGCCTTGCAAGGAGGCGCATCATTGCAAGCATTGGCAGCAGTAGGCAGGTCCCCCAGCCTGCTGGTGTCTCAGGCTCAGCAGCAGCAGCATCTGCCAGTACCACCACCAGCCGCACCCAAGCCCCCCCCCCCCCCCAACCACCACAGGGAGACAGGCAGCAGCGGTTCCATGCCGTAGGGGGTTGTTTTTGTCACCAATCTGGCGCTTTTTCACCATGCCCACAGTGTACAGCAAGTACGCCACTTGCAACCACTGTCAGCGGAAGTTGAGCAGAGGTGCAGACCCCTTAAAGTTCAGCACCAGCTCGCTCATCAACCACCTTGCTGCGAAACATTTCCACCAGCATGAGGAGTTCCAGAGGCTGAAGGCATCTGGTGCTGGCAGTGGCACCACACCCATCACTGCACAGCCTTCAGCAGCAGCAGCAGCAACAGCAGCCACCCGCCCTCCTGCTCCTCCAGCAGCACCAGCAGGAGTGCGGAAACGCACTGCTCCTCCCCCCTCTGCAACTCCTGCCGCCGACACTGAGGCCTGTTCTGGCAGCCAGTCCTCAGTGGCCTCCTCTGCTGTGTCTGCTGATTCCCGTGCCAGCAAAAGGCCACGCCAGAGCCTTTTGAGCGAGTCCTTCCAGGGGGTGGTTAGGGCTCTGCCTCCCAGCAGCCGTCGCGTGCGTCAGCTGAACGGCTTGCTGGCACGGGCCATGTGCTCCCAACTCCTGCCGTACACGCTCGTGCAGGAGGGGAGCGACATTCGTGCGCTGCTTGCTTGCGCAGCCCCAGACTGGCAGCTCCCCAGCAGACACTTCTTCGCCCGCAAGGCCATTCCTGCACTGCACCGCTTTGTGATGGCCAATGTGGAGCGAGGGCTGGAGCACGCGGTTGGTGAAAGGGTCCACGTCACCATGGACTCCTGGAGCAGCCGCTTCGGGACAGGCCGCTACCTGTCCTTCACTGTCCACTGGGTCAGCTTGGTGGAAGGGGGTGAGGATGGGAGAGCAGCAGCGGGCACAGCAGCAGCAGCAACACAGTGGGTGGTGCCACCCCGCAGGGTCGGGGGAACTGCAGCAGGTTCCTCCGATCCTCTGCCATCCTCCGGCACACCTGGCCAAACCCCCCGCCTCAGCAGCAGCTAGAAGGCCCGCCACTGCCAAGCGCTGCTGCACTTGGTCAGCCTTGGGAAGACCAAGCTGACGGCAACCCATGTGTTGGCCAAACTCCAGGAGCAGGAGAGGATTTGGCTGACCCCCAGAGGCCTCAGAGTCGGAGAGGTGGTGGCCGACAATGGGGCCAATCTGGTTGCCGCAATAGACAGGGGAAACCTGACCCACATCCCCTGTCTTGCCCACGTGCTGAACCTGGTGGTGCAGAAGTTCTTGCCCACCTACCAGGGGATGGGCGAACTGCTGGAAACGGCAAGGAACGTTGTGCGTCACTTCCGGCGCTCGGCTGCAGCCTGTGCGAGCCTGGAAGACGTGCAAAAGGAGCTGGAGCTGCCACGCCATCGGCTGATCCTTGACGTTCCGACTCGCTGGAACTCCACCCTGGCGATGTTGGAGCGTCTGGTTGAACAGAAGCACGCTGTCAACCAGTACCTTGCCCTGGCCACTGTTTCCGCCGCTCAGAGAAGGGACAAGACCAGCAACATCCCGTCCATCGTCCCCGATGATGACTGGAGGCATGTGCAGCAGGTGTGCTTAGTGCTGGCTCCCTTTCTGCAGGCCACTAACATGGTGAGCAGGGACCATGCTATGGTCTGCGAGTGGGTGCCCCTGGTTTGTCTGCTGAACAGGGCCCTCGATGCTTTGCTGGAACAGGGAGCGGCAGCCTTGGACCAGCAGGAGCGGCAAGCAGCTGCACAGTCCACCTCTGAGGGGGAGGAGGAGGAGGACTTGGTGGAGGTCCCTGACCTTGCTGCTGATGAGGGGGATCAGCACAGCGCAGCTGAGTTGGTGCGGGGGTGGAGAGAGGATGAGGCGGCAGAGGAGGAGGATGAGGAGGACAGCACTGCCGTCGATGTGCCAGCAGACGTGGCCCGCCTCTTCCCAATGGCAGCGCACATGCTGACGTGCCTGCGCAAGGACCCCAGGGTGATCCAGATGAAGCAGAGGGAGGACATCTGGATCAGCATGATGTTGGACCCACGCCTCAAGGGGAAGTTGAGCCAGTTCCTGCCGCCTGCAGGAGGAGACCCAGCGCAACAAATAAGGAGCTTGCAGCAGGCCCTTGTTGAGCGCTTGGAGGAAGCCTTCCCCCAGCCTTCCACCCCCACTGTCCAGAAGCCAGCACAGAGGCAGCAGCAGGTGCCTGCATCCAGCAGCAAGCGCCCCACAGACCTGCTGTCTCTCAGCAATGAGCTCTACAGGACTGTAGAGGCTCCGGCAGCAGTGACTAGAGAGGAGGTGCATGCAGCAGCATCCTCCTCCGGTCACAGCCAGCGCCTGACCCGCATGGTGGCTGACTACATGGGGTCCTACAGCGGGCTTGACAGCGATGCCCCTGTTGATCCCATGGAGTATTGGGTCAAGCGCCTGGAGATCTGGAGCGAGCTGGCGCAGTACGCCCTGGAAATGCTGTCCTGTCCCCCTTCCAGCGTGCTGTCCGAGCGCTGCTTCAGTGCAGCTGGTGGCGTGGTCACCGAGAAACGCTCACGTCTGTCTCACAAGTCTGTGGACAGACTGACGTTTCTCAAGATGAACCAGGCGTGGGTGGAAGGCGAGTTCCTGGCCCCTGTTGTTGGCGAGAGGGGGACATGAACTGAAGAACCATCGTTAATGTGCCTTACCACCCTTTACCACCTCCTGGCTCCTGCTCACTAAGCCAGCCTGGTTCACTTTGACTATTACGTCGCCTGCAGCCACACATTTTACACCTACAGTGGGCTGCTGTGTACTGCCCTTCTGCTGTCTGTCTGTGTTTCCCACTGTCAGGGTACACAGATTTACCTTCTGCTGCCACTCTGCCACCAGCTATTACTTCAAAAAATAGCTATATCTGTGTAATTGGTTGTAAAACCAAAACTACAAAACCATTAAAAAAAAAAAAAGGTTTAATTTTTCTGAGGTGCCCGGGTTGAAAACTGTGTTGTCCCAGTTGTGTATTGGACACAATGTGGGCTGCACGACCACTGTCTGGGACCTCCTGTTGTGTTTATTTACGCCCTGGTATCACCGCTAGGTACCAGGGCTATTATGTCACGCTGCCTGCCTGCTGCCACACTCACACTACTCCTCCATTCCTCCTGCTGCTGCTGCTTTCTGTCTGTGTTTCCCACTGCCAGGGTACACAGAATTACCTTCTGCTGCCACTCTGCCACCAGCTATTACGTCAAACAATAGCTGCTCACATAATTACTCCTCCATTCCTCCTGCTGCTGCTGCTGTCTGTCTGTGTTTCCCAACGCCAGGGTACACAGATTTACCTTCTGCTGCCACTCTGTCACCAGCTATTACGTCAAACAATAGCTATATATATGTGTAATTTGTTTTACAAACAAAACCAAAAAACCATAAAAAAAAAAAAGGTTTAATTTTTCTGAGGTGCCCGGGTTGAAAACTGTGTTGTCCCAGTTGTGTATTGGACACGATGTGGGCTGCACGACCGCTGTCTGGGACCTCCTGTTGTGTTTATTTACAGCCCTGGTATCACCCGCTAGGTACCAGGGCTATTATGTCAGGCTGCTTGCCTGCTGCCACACTCACACTACTCCTCCATTCCTCCTGCTGCTGCTGCTGCTGTCTGTCTGTGTTTCCCACTGCCAGGGTACACAGAATTACATTCTGCTGCCACTCTGCCACCAGCTATTACGTCAAACAATAGCTGCTCACATTACTCCGCCATTCCTCCTGCTGCTGCTGCTGTCGGTCTGTGTTTCCCACAGCCAGGGTACACGGAATTACATTCTGCTGCCACTCTGCCACCAGCTATTACGTCAAAAAATAGCTATATATATGTGTAATTTGTTTTACAAACAAAACCAAAAAACCATTAAAAAAAAAAAAGGTTTAATTTTTCTGAGTTGCCCGGGTTGAAAACTGTGTTGTCCCAGTTGTGTATTGGACACGATGTGGGCTGCACGACCGCTGTCTGGGACCTCCTGTTGTGTTTATTTACAGCCCTGGTATCACCCGCTAGGTACCAGGGCTATTATGTCACGCTGCCTGCCTGCTGCCACACTCACACTACTCCTCCATTCCTCCTGCTGCTGCTGCTGTCTGTCTGTGTTTCCCACTGCCAGGGTACACAGAATTACCTTCTGCTGCCACTCTGCCACCAGCTATTACGTCAAACAATAGCTGCTCACTTAATTACTCCTCCATTCCTCCTGCTGCTGCTGCTGTCTGTCTGTGTTTCCCAACGCCAGGGTACACAGATTTACCTTCTGCTGCCACTCTGTCACCAGCTATTACGTCAAACAATAGCTATATATATATGTGTAATTTGTTGTACAAACAAAACCAAAAAACCATAAAAAAAAAAGGTTTAATTTTTCTGAGGTGCCCGGGTTGAAAACTGTGTTGTCCCAGTTGTGTATTGGACACGATGTGGGCTGCACGACCGCTGTCTTGGACCTCCTGTTGTGTTTATTTACAGCCCTGGTATCACCCGCTAGGTACCAGGGCTATTTTGTCACGCTGCCTGCCTGCTGCCACACTCACACTACTCCTCCATTCCTCCTGCTGCTGCTGCTGTCTGTCTGTGTTTCCCACTGCCAGGGTACACAGAATTACCTTCTGCTGCCACTCTGCCACCAGCTATTACGTCAAACAATAGCTGCTCACATTACTCCTCCATTCCTCCTGCTGCTGCTGCTGTCGGTCTGTGTTTCCCACTGCCAGGGTACACAGAATTACATTCTGCTGCCACTCTGCCACCAGCTATTACGTCAAAAAATAGCTATATATCTGTGTAATTTGTTTTACAAACAAAACCAAAAAACCATACAAAAAAAAAAAAAGGTTTAATTTTTCAGAAGTGCCCGAGTTGAAAACTGTGTTGTCCCAGTTGTGTATTGGACACGATGTGGGCTGCACGACCGCTGTCTGGGACCTCCTGCCTGCTGTGTTTATTTACAGCCCTGGTATCACCGCTAGGTACCAGGGCTATTATGTCACGCTGCCTGCCTCGTTGACTGCCTGCTGCCACACACTCATCCTCCTCCTCCTGCTGCTGAATTTACCTCCTGCTGTCTGTGTGTTTCCACTGCCAGGGAGCACATACAATGGCGCTTCTAACATGCGTGCGCCACCAGCTATTTGTTACGCTCAAAAATAGCTGCATTTCTTTAAAAAAAAAAAAATTGAAAAGAGAAATAAGTGAAGAAGAAGAAGACGATATAGAAAAAGAAGGAGAAGAAGAAGAAGGAGAAGAAGAAGAAGAAGAAGATGAAGAAGAAGGAGAAGAAGAAGAAGATGAAGAAGATGAAGAAGAAGAAGAAGAAGATGAAGAAGATCAAGAAGAAGAAGATGAAGAAGATGGAGAAGAAGAAGATGGAGAAGATGAAGAAGATGAAGAAGAAGAAGATGATGAAGAAGAAGATGAAGAAGATGAAGAAGAAGAAGATGAAGAAGAAGATGAAGAAGATGAAGAAGAAGAAGAAGAAGATGAAGAAGATCAAGAAGAAGAAGATGAAGAAGATGAAGAAGAAGAAGATGAAGAAGATGAAGAAGATGAAGAAGAAGATGAAGAAGATGAAGAAGAAGAAGATGATGAAGAAGAAGAAGATGAAGAAGATGAAGAAGAAGAAGATGATGAAGAAGAAGATAAAGAAGAAGATGAAGAAGATGAAGAAGAAGAAGATGAAGAAGATGAAGAAGAAGAAGATGAAGAAGAAGATGAAGAAGAAGAAGAAGAAGATGAAGAAGAAGAAGAAGAAGAAGACAATATAGAAGAAGAAGAAGAAGATGAAGAAGATATAGAAGAAGAAGATATAGAAGAAGAAGAAGAAGAAGATATAGAAGATAAATAAGAAGAAGAAGAAGAAGAAGTATATACAGTACTGAACAAAATTCTGGACACAACTTCTCTTTCCACCTTTTTTTTTTTAAAGGAACATCCCCACATAATCACTTGCTGTTGTTACTTGGAAAAAAAGATGTTTCTTGCATCATTCACCCTCAAAACAAGTGTTGGAAGCTATTTAAGGCCAATTCGAATAGTCAGCTTGAATAATGAGCTCGAATACCGACTCGAATAGTGAGCTCGAAGTCCGAGGTCGAATCGAATAGTAAAAATTATTCGACTCGAATATTCGACTGACCTCGAATAATTTACTATTCGAATTCGACCAAACTCGAATTTTAAAAAGGGGTATTTGAGCACCACTGCTTAGGAGAAAAAGAGAATTGAATAAGGCATCACGCATACCCGCCAGCCGAAAGTTGGATTAGCGGAGCACTCGTTGTCAGAGAGACGTCGCTGGATCCATCTCCCTGCATCACTAGGTGAGTACTTGCCTTAAGTGTAGTATTTTTTTTTCTTTGCGTGTGTTAGATCAAAGTCAGCTGAGGCAGCCAGTCATGACCACTTCTGCTGATAATCCGGCGTGTGTGCAGCATGTTCCACTGCCACCTGGCAAGCGAACCGCCAGGCAGATCATCTTGGCAGAACGATGGCCGATAGCTTTGTTCTCACTGCTCCCCCTGTCCACCATGTGATGTCACATCTGTGCTCCTCCCCCTCCTTCTTTGCATTGCAACAGAATGCATAGTTGACCTGTAGGCTGACTATGTATCTGTACAGTCTCAGCCCAGCGATGTCACCCGAGAGATCGGTTCCCTATACCTTTTGGCCAACATCTATTGTGTATGGGCCTTTAGATTATGATGGACATGTTACTAGAAGGGACTACCCGAGGTGACACGTGACACGATGAGATAGACATGTGTATGTACGGTGCCAAGCACACTAATCACTATGTTGTGTTCCTTTTTTTCCTTTCTCTGCCTGAAAGAGTTGAGTGGCAGTTCCTGTCTGAGTCAGGACTGAGTCAGACTACAGTGTGACCCTCACTGATAAGAAATGACAACTGTAAAACACTTTCCTAGCAGAAAGTGGCTTCTGAGAGCAGGAAAGAGATAAAAGGGGTGAATAGTTGATAGATTTTAGCTCTGGCATACTTCAATGAATGTGTCATTGAGCAAAAACAATAAAACAGTAAAAACTTAAAAAGTAGTTTTAAATATAAAATAAAACTGGAATATCTTAAAAAGAAATTTTTAGGAGAAGGAAGATAGATATAATTGTTTATTTCATTAGTTTATTTTCACCTCAGCTGTCCTTTAAGCCCCTCTGAGGGATATATAGTAACAAGACTACACACTATGTGAAGGCTGCTGAATATATAGTATTAGCTCTAAATAAATACAAACAAAAAGGAAACCTGCTGAATATATTAGCTTTTAAAAATGAAATATAAATAGGCTTATTATCAAGTATATACAGTATAGTGAGGTATGTGTAAAAGGTGTAATAAACTTTAATTAAATTGTGTTTTGAAAAGCTAATAGTGTCACCAGCGTCTGACCTTAGCACTTTCTGTAAAGTTAAGGTGGCCATGCATCAAGAAACCTGGCGGCCGATTGACCATTCGATTCGACTATTATTAGGGCATCAAGTTTACGCATTCCCGTGCCTTATGACATCATGGAGAATATAAATAAAATATGAGATGTCTTTAATACATTTTTTTCAGTTGTTAGATTGAACAAATACTACCCAATACCATTATCATTTCTCTGGCAGAGACTGAGCATGGAAGAGAGCTTTTGCGCACTAACGCTAGTATTGTTCACAGTGGTGTGTTGCAGTGTGGTGTATTGCTGCAACATGGAACATTGCACAGCATTGCACTTCCGGTGTGCGGCATCCCATTGCACTGCATGGAGTGCGTTACTGCAAAACACGCACTTTGACAGTGACAGTGAAGCATACTTCTTATTGGCTGCATGCTTCATTGTATTTGGTGCAATATGCAGATAATGTGTGGCATAATTTTTCTTTTCCGTTGCGTTCCAGCTATTACAGGGAGCGCAAATCATTGTCCACTGTGAACCTAGACAAAGTATTAAACCCCATTCACACTTTCCATTGAAAAATGCAATCGTAATCAGTGACTTGTCAGCGATATTGAAAACGCTCCTGAAAAAAAAAATCTATGTGAACTGGCCCCTAGCTCTGACCAAATAGGAATTGTTTTTGAATAAATATGAACGTTTATAAAGTTTTTGGGCACTGCAGTACAAAACAAACCAATTTTATCAGCCATAACGAGAATGGCCTTCTCACAGGAGGTGTGCTGTACTTACCAGTGACAGTTCCAGACTCTCACAGCAATTATGCCAACTTGTACTTATGCTAAGCATTTCTCACCTTTCACTGTAACATCTGCACTCTACACAAATTTAATTCTCTCCAACCTACTTCCATCTCTTCCATGATACCAACTGTTATAGCTCCTGAACGATTAATAGCACATTAACACTTGCAGAATGAGATTTTTTTTTTAAACTCAAACTTTAACTCTCTTGCAGTGTCACACTAATATAAATAACTCCTCTTCCCACCCACCTCCCAAGCCAACTGTCTGAGCGTGTCAGGTTTTATTTCATAGAGTTATTTATTAATCACTCTCAGATGCTGTCAGTTACACTTATGGAACTTGCTGAAACAAAAGAACTTCATAAAGCATGATTATCGCTGTAATGACTTCACATATTATCTAGTGTAACAATAGAGGTTTACGTAACTCGGTTACCCTTTGGGCTTTTGTGAACTTTTGACTGTAGCCTTACCTCTTGTAAAGTCATTTTTATCTCATGCAATGAGGCTAGGTTTAGACTAGGTCCACAGTAGGGCTGCACGATTTTAGGGAAAAATCGAAATTGCGATTTTTCTCTCAGAAATTGCAATTTCGATTTTTTTCCCGACTTTTTTCAAAACATGCTTTTGCACTTTAGGGCAGCGGGGGGTGGGGGGTGGGGGGCAGTTCATGTTGATGATCTGGTGCAGCAGCAGCTTTCATAGTGCCCGCACTGCCCGATTCTTTGATTATTGATAACTGTCGCAGCAGCAGTGTGCAAAGTGGTTCAGTGAGTGGTCTGTGTGAATGGAGGGTTGTCTTGTGAGGATGTCTGAGGTACCTCGGGGACCCTGAGGTTTTAATTGCTTTTAATATTGGTTGCTGTGTTTTTTTGTATCCGGAATAAAGCATTATATATTTTTTATGGATCTGTGAGGCCTCTGTGAGCTTTTTGGAAATTTGTTGTTTAGACTTGGTGCTTGAGTTTTGAGGCCCATGGTGAGCTGGCTATTTAAGAGAGCTGAATGCTCCCCAGGATATTTGCAAACCTGGATCCATGTTTTGAGGGCTGCTTTCTAATAATTGTTGAGTCACAATGAAGCAACAACCTTATTATCTTCGATGTGCCCCCCCCCCCCCCCCCCAGACACTCATATAGCCGGCGGTCATTGCTTCGTTGTAAAATGCAAGCCCCTTCACCGCGGCAAGGTAATGAACACGAAGGGGAATTGGCACATGTGCATGCCCTTTGTTTTGTTGTTGCAGCCGCCCGCAGTGCAGCCAGAAAAATTAGGCAGGCATGTACACACACCAGAAAAATTATTATAGCGGCTGCTGCTAGCAGAGGCCTTAACAAATCAGGAATCCACCTGGAGTCCTGGACCCTGTTGGTGGTGGCAGAGAAGGCAGTCAAGCGGCCTGCGGGCAGAGGTGCTGTGTGGGGAGCGACTTAGTCTTGGGGGAGGCAGTCACACGGCGTGCAGGCAGAGATGCTGTGTGTGGGGACTGACTTAGTCTTGGGGCGGGCAGTAGCCCTCCGGGATCCATGCCTCATTCATTTTGATAAAGGTCGGGTACTGAACACTTTTGTGACTTAGGCGACTTCTCTTCTCAGTGACAATGCCTCCAGCTGCGCTGAAAGTCCTTTCTGAGAGGACGCTTGAGTCAGGGCAAGACAGAAGTTGAATGGCAAATTGTGACAGCTCTGGCCACAGCCAGGTCAAGCCTGTGCACCCAGTAGTCCATCGCTGCTGATACTGTCGATGGTTCTTTCTCTACCATTGTTAAAGAAAGCGTACGGCCGGGGAGTCAGGGTTCGATTCCGGTCCGGAGTTGGAGCCTGAGAAACAGCTACCACCACACATCCAAGGAAGGCTGCAGGCATGGCATGCAAGTCCCGAGGTAGTGACAAAAAATAACAATACAGGAGGACTTTCGAGGCCCTGCTGTATATGACACTGATCGACTTTACTACCTTTAATCTGTTATGGAGAATCTGTTATGGAGGGCAAGTCTGCAATCCATTCAAGTGAAAGGTATGCACTGACTGCCAGGTATAATACAATGTGCAGTCACAGATGCAGTGAAAGGTATGCAGTGACTGGTATTACAATACAATGTGCAGCTGTCACACAGGTGCAGTTAACAGGTATGCTCTGAGTGGTATATTACACAGTGTGCGGTCACACAGGTACTGTGAACAATTATGCAATGACTGGTATTACAAATGTGCACCTGTCACACACAGGTATCGAGCAGGTACAGTGACACTGCGTGCGCTCACATAGGTAGGTGGGTGCACTGAAGTAAACAACAGGTAGTAGGTATATGCAGTGATGGGTGTGAGGATATATGTGATGATGATGATATGTGCGGTAATATGCAGAACATAGCAGCCACATGATATCGCAGCTAGTTATGATGTTGGGATAATAGGGAAGCATATGTTTTATTTTTCTGCCTGTGTTACGTGTATGTCTGCTACGAGGAAGCTGTTACCTTGGGTGCTAGCCTGGGGCAAGGAAATGGCTCATTAGGACACTAGCTGTCACCTTTGATCTGCTGTCTCAGGTGTGATTGTCTGTGAAACTACATTTGCTTTGTGTTCCTGGGTTAGCAGGGAACTGCTAATTAGCAGCCACTCGAGGAAGCTAACACAGGAATGTTTGAAATTTGCATATGGCAGCCTGATGGAATGTTCAAAAGCCTCACTTCCCAATCTTTTGATGTATGGACTAGACCTCTGGAACTGTCAACGTTTACCTGTGGGAATTGGATTTTGAACAAACACGGGATTGCTTTGAAGTCTGCGAAGTGTGACAGGAAAAGCCTTGAAATTCGATGTCACAATCTGGGAAATTGCGTTAGTTTTGGGGACGGAACAGTACATGCCCCAGGCCACCCAGCGCACTATAAAACTTCAGCTAGGATAGTCACAACTGGTAGTCTTTGGAGATAGCACAACGCTAGGACTAACCCGGTTCCTGACCAGAAATTGCGTCCTCCCGCAAACAACGCTCAGATCGATATGCTGGTAAAGTTTTTCCCTTTTATTTTTGCAACTTGTCTTGTGTGTATCTTTGTAACTTTTATCATTGTAATTTTTACTTTGCTTTTGTAAATCTTTTGTATATAATATTTTCTGCATTGTTCCACTTTTTTCCTGGAATATTAAATCGTTATTTAATAAGTTTGACTTCTGCTCTACTAAACTAACACTCATAGCCTAGAAGAGACTGAAGTGTAACTGTGTATAAGTCCATGCCTGATTGTACATTTGGGCAACCCTACCGTATGAGATTGTAATTGCATTGTGTGTATGGGCACTGTTGTGCTCGACAGCAGAGTGGCTAACAGTATCGTTCGGAACGACTGTTAGTGGTTTTGCTGCACTACAGTGTAACTTGCATTACAAGTCAGTGCCTTATTGTGCCGTGTTACTGTACAACTGTACTGTGTGTGTGTGGCGTTCCTGTATTCGGCCTAAAGGGCAAAGCTGACCCGAATACGAAAACGCAGATTGCGTGCTGAGCACTCGACAACCGAGTGGACGTGTCTAGCAACAGCTAGTGGTGACAGTAAGAAGCGTTTGAGGGGTCACAACCTTGTTTTTAGCTTGAATAAGGCTGCACCCCACTTGACCTGGTCAAACCCGCAGTCGGGAACCGTATACGCAGGCGTGCCGCGGGCCGGTTCTTGACAATGGGTATTAAAATGTGCACCTGTCACACACAGATAGGTACCGGACAGGCACAGTGACACTGCGTGCGCTCACGTAGGTGCGTGGGTGCACAGTGAACAACAGGTAGGTACATATGCAGTATTGAATATTACAATGTGCACCTGTCACACACACAAGTAGTGACTGAATGTGCTGGGCCTGGCAGTGGCACACACAGTAGGAATTACCAAGGCTGTCTATGCAACACAAGTGTCAGTGGGACTAGAGTTGGGCCGAACAGTTCGCCGGCGAACGTGGTTCGCGCGAACTTAGGTGGTTCGCGTGCGGGTGTCGCACGCGAACGTTTTGCGGCAAAAGTTCGCAAAAAATCGGTTCGCCCCATAATGCACCTGAGGGTCAACTTTGACCCTCTACATCACAGTCAGCAGGCCCAGTGTAGCCAATTAGGCTACACTAGCCCCTGGAGCCCCACCCCCCCTTATATAAGGCAGGCAGCGGCGGCCGTTATGGCCACTCGTGTGCCTGCATTAGTGAGAGTAGGGCGAGCTGCTGCAGTCTCTCATAGGGAAAGATTAGTTAGGCTTAACTTCTTCCTGGCTGCATACCTGTTCTGTTCAGTGAGCCCTCAGCCCACTGCATACCTGTACTGTGATCCTGCCACTGCATACCTGTTCATTGATCCTGCCACTGCATACCTGTTCATTGATCCTGCCACTGCATACCTGTTCAGTGATCCTGCCAGTGCATACCTGTTCATTGATCCTGCCACTGCATACCTGTTCAGTGATCCTGCCACTGCGTACCTGTTCAGTGATCCTGCCACTGCATACCTGTTCATTGATCCTGCCACTGCATACCTGTTCAGTGAACCCGCCACTGCATACCTGTTCTGTTCAGTGAACAGTTTGGTGTGTCAGTGTGAAGCAGTACCTTAATTACACTACCTGATTGATGTATACACATGCAAGATGTTTTAAAGCACTTTAGGCCTGTCATTTAGCATTCAATGTGATTTCTGCCCTTAAAACGCTGCTTTGCGTCAAATCCAGATTTTTCCCGGGGACTTTTGGCATCTATCCCACTCCGCCATGCCCCCCTCCAGGTGTTAGACCCCTTGAAACATCTTTTCCATCACTTTTGTGGCCAGCATAATTTTTTTTTTTTCAAAGTTCGCATCCCCATTGAAGTCTATTGCGGTTCGCGAACTTTAACGCGAACCTTCCGCGAAAGTTCGCGAACCCGGTTCGCGAACCTAAAATCGGAGGTTCGGCCCAACTCTAAGTGGGACACAAACACACACAAAAAAATAGATCACAAGAACAAGATTAGCTCTCAAAAGAGCTGTTGTGGGGTGCTTTTTTAGCAATAAGAATCAGCAAGGAGCAAGCTAAGAAGCCTACAAGAGCCTAACCAAGCTTTCCCTATGAGAGTCTGCAGCAGCTTTTCCTTCTCTAATTAATGCAGGAACAGGAGTGAGTCCAATGCCTGATGCTGCCTGCCTTTTATAAGGGGGGGGAGTGGCTCCAGGAGGGAGTGTAGCCTAATTGGCTACAATGTGCCTGCTGACTGTGATGTAGAGGGTCAAAGTTGACCCTCATGATGCACTATGGGGGCGAACCGAACTTCCGGAAAAGTTCGCGGTTCTCCGCGATCGCGAACCACAGAAGTTCGCCGGGAACCATTCGCCGGCCAACCGTTCGGGCCATCTCTAGTTACCATCTCATACAGTAGGTTCAGTAAAGCATACAGGCAGTGAAAATTACGCTTTCCTGTACCTGGTAACGTGTGCGTTTAGAGGTAACGCACTGCAGCAGTGTGTGACCATAACGCTACACGTTACAATGCAACGCTAACGTTGCATTGTGAACGTCCCATAGGCTTATCATTGCAGTGCAGTAAGCTGCGTTATAACATTTTATAACACAGCTCTGCAACATCCCACTGTGAACCTAGCCTTAGAGAAATGATTATAGCTGTCCTAATGCACTTGCAGCAACACAAACTTGAGTACTGAATGTAGTATATTTTTTCTTTGCACTAACATTTTATAGATGTTCTTTCAAGAGATGCTTTCTCTCTTCCTGTCTGTATCTCTCCAAGCTTCTCCATAAAAAATGAATTGGTTGTGCTGATAAATAGCTCATCATTTTTCAGTATAACAATAAACAAAAATAGTCTTCCGCAATAAAAACACTTTATTTGCCAATTAGCAGAGTAATGGGTCAGGTAGCTTGTGCAAAGACTCAATCAAAGTTTTATAGCGATATTCATACGGGTTATACAAAATATGCATTTAAATTGATGTATGCAATTTTTCACACATAATTATGTAAAAATCCAGATCTGACTTATTTGACTTGCATGTTTTGATTATTTGTACTGTTCATGTCAAATCTGGTTAGGGTTGGTTCACACTATGGGGTTGATTCACTAAACCGTGCTATTACAAATAACACACCTTATCAAAGTTATCAAGCGCCTTATCAGAGTAGCACAGCGAACATTGATAAGGCGTGTTAACTTTAATAAGGTGTGCTATCTTTGATAAGGTGTGAAATCTTTGATAAGGTGTGATATTTTTGATAAGATGTGATATCTTTGATAAGTATAAGTATATTAAGTATATTTGTCATAGCACGGTTTCATGAATCAACCCCAATGAGCGATTGCAGTCAGTTTTCTGATCACCAGCGACCGACAAAGCACACAATAGTGTCACCCTATGAGGGTGTTCTCACTGCAGCATTTCAATTTTAAGAAAAACGAAAACGCGCTGCCTGTACCATTTTTAGGCCTGGGACCCACTACAAAGCGCAAATCACTATCGCAATCACTAGCGATTTGTGGTAGCGTTTTGCAAGCGATTTTTGGAGTGATTTCCCTGCTCCTACACAATACATTAGGATGGAAACGCTCCCAAAATGATGCGTGTCCTTCAATTGCGATTTGCCTAATCGCAATCACTCTAGTGAAATCTACCCCATCCATTTACATTGGCAGAGCGTTTAGGGAGATCACTAGCGATTGAAAATGATCCCTAAATGCTCAAAAAAAGTGCTCTAGTGGGTTACTGCCCTCAGGGCAATTTTCCTTAAAGGAATGTGCAAAAACGCACATTCCTTTAAAAATCACTCTGAATATCAGTTTGCAAAATTGCATTTGGTAAACGCTTAGTGATTGCGATTCCATTTTTGTATTTTGAACTAGGCCTTTATAAGATGCAATTTTTTACAGGTTAAAAAAAATCTACTTCCACCATGGCAAAAGTTGATTGGTTCAAACTACAGCTGCATACATTTGCATACAAAAATTGCTTAATCCTGTATCAACTCAGAATTATTTACTGTACATCTCATTGATCTGGGAGAAATCAACATTTTATGTGTCTATACAGGTATTTAAAATGTTACTTTTTTCACAATAGTTATCCTTTAACTAACTAACCAACCAATAAGCATTTCTGCTATTTGCAATATTATTTCATAAAGCAGGTGGAACATTTGACAGCTATTCTCAGGTGAAGTCCACAGTTATCAAGGATAAGGTCACTTTGACCACACTTCTTTCAAGTAAGGCAGCCAACATGCCTATAAATAAATTAGGGCCAAGGTAATCAACATTGAATTTCCAGTCACATACTGTTTGTGTCTATGATAAAGGTATACATTTTCATTTTATATCCCTCGTTAAAGATTGGGCAAAGTAATGTGTAAATCACTTCAAATTATGAAGTAACTTGAGAAAAAAATAATACAGTTCTCAAAATGTCTGGCAAAAATACCATAGATGCAACTGGAATAGCTATAGTTGGCAATATTGGTGGGACGATTTTTGCTCCCCTGCAAATTGTGCTTACCCATTGTCATTATGGCATCAGCCACCTATGGAAAAGGACTCTTTTCCAGAGGAGGCTGTACTGCACACTTGCAGGGCCACAAGCTCCCAGCCACTAGTGCCATTTGTCCGCAATTACATGCAGCTGAATGGCAGCATTTGGTAACACCACGTGTATCAGGTGTGACACAAGGCAATGTTAGACAGCGGCCACAAACTCTCACATGCCGCATCTGAGGACGGCAACCCCTGTGCCCAGATGCAGCTTCATGGGGGACACCTGTCTACTGCCCATGCTATGCAATCAAGTGTTTATGGATGGGCAATCCATCTGATAAATTTCGGGTGCCTGATACTGTGGCATAGGGCCATAGGCAATGCCCCTGCAATAGTCAATAATCCAATGTATCAGCACACCGTTTTCCAGAAACCACGCTCTTTATTGAGCCATATGTTTCCTCAAGAAAATAGCTGACAATTGTTTCGGGGGCCATGCAGGTAGCATGGCCACCGGACGATGTATACATTTGAATTGACTGATCAATTAACCATTTTTCATATACAGGGTGCAACAGGAAGAAACAGGGACAGGTAAGTCCATATTGATACAGTAGCGCTGAGTGCATTGTGACATATAACATGGTAGTTATTCCTTTTTTCATTGCAAGCTTGGATAAAGTTATGTGCATGTTTACTATGTAATGATGGGAGATGACATAACTGCTTTGGTCATGTTTAGGGTGGGGTATTAAGGATTATGTAAGTATATTTTATTTGACAATCTTGGATGTTTGTAACCACACGCCTTGATAAAGGGGGACCTTGCATTGCCCCCGGAAACTATTGTCGGGTATTTTCTTGTGGAAATAAATGGCTCAATAAAGAACGTGCTTTCTGGTAAATGGTGTGCTGATACATTGAATTCTTCACTGCCCATGCTAAGCGCTGGCAAATGCCTGGCCAGTGAATGGGAGCAGCTGACAGGTGGTAAATTCACCACCTGTCAGCTGCTCTCCTGCACCAGCCGTGCATTTGTTAGAGCCCGGTACTGGCCCTAGACAGGCGTCCCTCCATGGAGTCAAATCTGAGCATGGCCACAGTGACGCTCAGTCTAGATGTGTTGTGGTTCTCTGCTGCCCTGTTACACCACCGAGTGTCAGTGATTGACACGCGTGGCATTACAACCACTGCAATTCAATTGCATTTAAATTGCACCCGAATTGCACTGGCAGACAGCAGAGGGGAGGCGGAACTGCTTGGCAAGTGGGCAGATTAGTCGTCCTTCTGAAAGAGGCCTAATTCGTAAATAAATCAAGGAATGATTGTTCATCACTACAGCCAATAAACTAGTACCTTCCCAAATATGTGTGGCTGAGGTCCACTACAGGCAATGGAATTAGGAATGGTCGGAAATGCTGATTTCCAATTCCGAGGAAATTCCGATTCCTGACTATGCCAATTACCGATTCTGCAGATTTCCAATTTCCGTTTTTACGATTTCTGATTTCCAGTTAGTCCTTTTTTTTTGGTAGTTTTTTGCATCTTCTGATAGGCCAAATACCACTGACTTGAATCTGCATTCTCTGATTGGCCTAATGCTTCCGAGTTCTGTGGCTGGGCTAAAATTGCCGTATTTAGGCAGAAATCCAATTTTCATTTTTCGATTGGAAATGCCGATTTGGAAATGTGGAAATTTAAATTCCGCAAAATCTGAATGAGCATCCCTAAATGGAATACTTCACCTGGGAGTTAACGTTAAAAAGTAACTTATAAGCTTTTTGTAGTTGGTAGACTATCGTAGTAAAAAAAAACAAAACACAAAATATTCTTGGCTATGGGGTGCTTTCTTAAGTTCTAAGAAATACCGTAAGAACAAATAATAATATTCACATCAGTTGCACAATCACACACCTAAGAAGGTGGGCACATAATCTTCAAATTTCATGCAGGCATAAATTCTAAAACTAATAAAAACAAATACATTGCAAAAAACATCTTAGGCTTAACTCCCCATTTAATCACAGTGGTACACGGAGGCTTCATCTGTAATTGTAGAATGACTTCCTTTGGTGCAAGATCCTGTTTGGACCCATGCCTAACTGAAGATTTATTTTTTCGAAAATACATCAATGTAAATCACTCATCTTGTGGTGACAATCAAAGAATTGTCTCTCCAGCAATAGGGCATACTTGGTATCGTTATCTCTTTCGAGGTGTGAATAGATGTTCTTTGTTCATTAAGCTTCACTCATTACATTCAGGACATCTGGCCAACATACACATGCACACTGTTAGATGGATAACAATCATTGGAGTTTACTCAGTAACCTACAGTAAAATTGCTGTGAGCAGGGAGCGCAAAACAATTTTACAGGTAATCCTCACAGATGATCAAGAACTAGAATTAAAGAAGGAAGAAAGAAGTAGGAAGTGACTGATTAAAATCAAAATAAAGAAAAATGTCCCCCCCCCCCCAATAAAGTTTTTATTCTACTGCTGTACATTAAATAGGTATAGGGTCAAAATTGACCCTATTTACCTGGATGGGGCAGGACATCTGGCGGTCCCCTTACTAAAGTGGGATCCTCCATTCTGCATAAGCCCGCAAGGACATATACACACCCAGCTCCGGAGGTGGAGAAGAGCACCTTGTCCATGATATGGACCAGGGCTGTGTAGCAGAGGGGGGCCCCCAGATGTCCTTCATTTTCCATGGAAAATAGGTATAGAGGGTACGTTTTCCCAATACCTATTTAATGTACAACAGTAGAATAAAATCTTTATGGTGGATGTCTCTATTCTTCTGTTTTCATCTGTCACTTCTTTCTTCTTTTACGTCTTTCTTCCTTCTCCTTTAATACTTGATTTAAAGGTCTTTGCCCAATGGTCTCCACCACTCGGCAGACATCTGCACTGTATGTGAGGCATGTCACTTTTGGCTGCTTGCTGCCCTCGGTTCCAGCCATGATCTCCGCCGCTGCTATCCTCTTCTGTCTTCTTCGCAGCCCCAGCAGAAGCATCTTTGAATGTCCCTGTGATGATCCGCTCAGCTGGCTGCACAGGCAGACAGCTGTTTGTCCATTCCTCTAGTCTGTGGGCTGCAGGCCTCTGGAACAGAGACCTGTCTTTCCATTGCACGTTTCTGGTCTGTTCTCTTGCTGGGGAATTTGCATACATTTGTTATGCAAATCCCCTACCTGCCTTCTTTGATGACTGGCACTATAAGAGCTTTATGTTTCCCAGAAGGCTTTGCTGGTCATTTCCTTTCCATGGTCTGTTCCTGATGGACACTGCTGGAGTGTCAGCCATTGCTATCTAGTATAGTTAATTCCTGGGGGTTGCTTTAGGCTCCCCTTCTAGCCCAGTCAGGTTGTATTATCTGTATTGCCTGTTCTGTCTTGTCTTGCCTGTTGCCATTGTCCTGCCCCAATGGTGGTCGACAGGAAATGGTTCTGATCTCTGTTCTTGGAGTATAGCTGGTGCAGCGGTTGCTACCAGCTATCTCTTCTGTTCTGTCTCCTGGGATCGCGCTAGCTACTTTTCGCTAGCGCTGGGGATCCTTCTGTTCTGTCTTCTGGGATCGCGCTAGCTACTTTTCGCTAGCGCTGGGGATCCTTCTGTTCTGCAACTCTGTACCTGGATCACGCTAGCCACTTTTCGCTAGTGCTGTGGATCCTATCTCTCGCTTGTCCCCGTTTTCGTGTGTCTGTCTTGTCTGCTACGCTTGCTGGAGGCTCGGTGAGGTAACCGTTAAGCGTCCTCTGTTTCATGTTTGTCTGTCGATGGTTAGTTAGGCGTGCTTGTCTCTATTGTGCTTATCACGTGGAGACCGCGCATAACGGCGTGCACTGTTGCGAATGAGTGCGGTGTTCGCAGTTAGCTAGCGTTTGTTATTTTCCGTATCTCCTTATTGTATTTGCAGTTCCTTTGCTACCCTCGTATTCTATTCTGATCTGCCTTGTGTCACGTCTGGCGATCGCACCTCTCGCGATCGCGTTCCTATTTCGTATCTGCTGTTGTGTGTGCGCGGTCACGGGGTGGCGACTGGATTGGCGCACACACATACAACCTATCCCTTTGCTCAATCTCATTCGCAATCGCCTCTCTTGCGATTGCGTTCTGCGCTTCGTACAATTCCTGTCTGGCACTTGTGGAGGTACAGAGGATTGGTTCCTCTGCACTCCCCAGCGCCATCTGCCGACAGGAATTTCCCTCTACAGGTGCATAGCACCTTTTGCTGGGTGCCTGCAAATATACGCTTGTGGAGGATTTCCGCCGTGTCAGTGCACGCGTTGTGCGCTGATCACGGAGAAAGTTCCACAATCATTACAGAATGACCAGCCCAACCCAAAACCCCAGTGTAGACGGAATTTCCGATTTGTACGATTTTGTCGAATATGGCTCTTGTACCTTTAAGAGATTTAAAAAACTTGAACCTGAATCAGCAGACAAATTTTTGTCTGAGTGTACGAAACTGTTAGCGAACCCTGAATTCCAATGCACCCCAGTGTCTACCTGGGCCCCCCAAATGGTCTACATTCTGTTGGGGGGCAAAATGTCAATGTGGGGTTACGATGTGTTAGATCATACCACCCTGAGTCAAAGACCCCTGGAATTCTTGGCCTTTTTAATTCACAATTGGCTGAGATTACCTCAATTACCATACCCCCTTAATGAGTTGTTGTCAGCAGCTCAATCAGCTGTTCCATCTACTCTTTCATCCATAAAGCAGCCATCCAAAGCCTCTAAGTCTAAACGTAAAAGATCTAGGAAGGCTTCCCAGCGGAAAGATCCGTTGCCCATGGCAACCACAGATAGAGAGGTTATTTCTGTCAAGTCTGAAATGGGCAAAACCATGCAGTATGATAATGATGTTTATAATGCATCTGCTGATCAGTTTCCAGGTTTTTTGCCCCAATCCAAAGCTTATGTGGATCCTGCTATAGGTAGGATCGCACACTATATTAAAGCAGTTAAAAAATCTGTACTCGTTCCTGATCCCCACCCATATGGAGATTATTTAGATACTGGGTTGTTTGAACCGCCATTTGCCTCAAGGGAAATCGGGGCCTTGGTGGAGGAATTTGATTTGGATTGGAAAGCCTTTTGCGATTTTTACATCGCAAAAAGCGCGGATGTCCTGAACAATTGTCTTGACTCTGTGTGCCTTTTGATTGATTCTGATGAATGTGACGAGTGTGTTGTGGATCTGGTGATGTATGTGTGGCAGATCATTTTGGATGAATTACACACACACCAATTAATTGATCCCAATAAAGAGGTAAAAGATTCCCGTTCTGTTCCTGCTCCAGTTCTATCTGTAGACTGTGCGCACTATGATTGTTCATCCTTTGTTAAGTGTGCATGGGAGCCCCCGTTTGAGAAATGGGAGATCGAGCTCCTGGTCTATGAATTGGAATGTGATTGGAGATCGTTTTGCAATCATTACCGTTCTAAAAACGAAGCAGTTTTGTATGCGTGCATTGAGTCTGCGTGCACTTTAATCAAGACTGGTGAATGTATCTCTGACTTTGTGACTCCGCTGTTTGACGTGTGGAGAATGATTTTGGATGAACTACATGCGCTTCAATCTGCTAAAAACACATTGTCAGCGGACGATTGTTCCAATCCTCTGGATTTAAAGAAAGTGAGTTTTGAATGTATTCCCTTTCCCAAAGCAACTGAGTGTTTGAAGTCTGAATGCAAGTCGTTCAGAGCAGTTGCTTGTGTGGAAGTTGAACCAGTGCGGTCTGATGTCGCCACCGCACGTATGGCTGCAAAAGGTCTGTGTGGTCCTGTGTCTAAGGAAGACAGATTTTTTCCCTCAGGTTCTCTAAGATCGTCCGTTTGTGAGTCTGCCATGGGGAAAATTCCTAAGTTATGCAACTTTAAGAAAATTATTGATGTGTCTAATAAAGTTTCTCCTGTTGTTGTCGCCACTTCTTTTGCAAATTAATCTATGTCTTATTCTGTTCGCACCTGTGCAGGCCTGTTGCCTGATGACAGTTGCTCCAGTGTTTCTGTCCTAGATGCCTTGCAGTCTGCTCCGCAGATCGCGGAGGTTTGCGATATGGAAGTGTCAGTTTCGCAACCTAAAGCGATCTTGGATCCGCAAATTTTGCGTTCTGACTCCTCGGATTCGACATTGTTAGCCGAATCTAAGAGTGAGACAGCGCTTCGGTTTTGCGAATCTGATGCTGAAGCTTCTTTGCCTTGTCCAGAGAAGCTTTCTCTGAACCTGCCCTGTACCATGAATGAAGGCATGATGTCCACTTGCATTGACATTTGCGAGTCTGATTCTGAAGACAGTATTGACTCTCCACCCAGTACTCTGGATGAGTCAATATTGCCTTGTACAATATCTCCTGCCCTGCCCCTAGAGGCTCGTCTAGGTATTGCTGCTATTTTTACCTGTCTTTCTGCAGTTTTGGAGTTGCAAGCTAGTTTGACTACTACGCAGAGTTCTGAGTGCAGCGAGATTAAAGTTAGGGAGTCAGTGTGTGGTCCAGTGAATATTCCTGTACGTTCCACTCATGATGATGGAATTCAGTCTCAGTTTATGGTGGAACCTTCCCTGGGACATCTGCCCTGTTCTCAAAGTAAAGTTCCAGTTTTGCCCTGTAACATGGTTAGTACAGAATCCTTCTTAGACAACTTGAAAAATGATGTTCCTGAGGTCTTGTTTGATGATCTGAAGGTCTCCGAGTTCCTCCCAAAGGGTGCAGAACTTGTAGGAGATGTCTCCTGCCCCCCAGGTCCTTCTGAGGTGTTGCCCACTTCAGTAGGCATTGCTGCCTTGCTGACTACTTTTGCAGCTCTTGTGGAGCTTCATTCATGTGTAGTCAATGATGATATTACAGTTACAGAAAATTCTGAATTTGAGTCCGAGTCTTCTTTTGAAAGACCAGTACCTGTGACCTTTACTCGTGATGATTTTCTGCCCGGTACTGGTTTTGGTCTTGTCGTGACGGACTCTGAGGTTGGCAGTTCCCCGACATGTCCTGAGGTTTCTCCTGTACTAGTGTACCCCGATGTGCTCTGTGACCCAGAAAGCCCAAGTGTGCCTCGGTTACCAGCGTACTCAGATGCTTCCTCAGTGGAGACATGTTCTGATATAGCCTGCCTGCTTGCATGCCCAGAAGTGGTCCCTGAAAGTCCTGATCTTGATGGGTGTCCTGCTAATTTTGAGTCTGGAATGATCATAGGTTCCATAGGGGTTCTTGGTGGTTCTCCATGTGAGCCTGGTGAGCGTTCTGGCTTCTTGGGATCTCTGCGGAGCTTCAAGGCGTTCTGGGAGATTACGGGAAAGGTTTTGCTTGGTGCCCTGAATACGATCAGCAATGGCTTTGTTGTTGTAAGGGACACTTCGAACAGGTATTGCGGCAGGTTTGGTATTCTTGGACGCTCCTTGGAAGGTGGTGGGTATTGTCTGGAGGGTGTTGATGGCTTCTTCTCTGGTGTCCACAGTCCTGATGGGTGTTACGCTGAGACTTGTAGTGCTGATGGGCATGTTTCGGTGGCTTCTGCTTCCGATGAGGTCGGTTTCAAGTGGACTGACTCTGGAATTGGGCCTTGTCGGGCTGTCCCGACCTTCATGAGTCTTCAGTTAGAGTTTTGTGATGATACCAGTTTTGAGGGATGTCTGGAATCCATCCCTAGAGGGAGGGGTACTGTGATGATCCGCTCAGCTGGCTGCACAGGCAGACAGCTGTTTGTCCATTCCTCTAGTCTGTGGGCTGCAGGCCTCTGGAACAGAGACCTGTCTTTCCATTGCAAGTTTCTGGTCTGTTCTCTTGCTGGGGAATTTGCATACATTCGTTATGCAAATCCCCTACCTGCCTTCTTTGATGACTGGCACTATAAGAGCTTTATGTTTCCCAGAAGGCTTTGCTGGTCATTTCCTTTCCATGGTCTGTTCCTGATGGACACTGCTGGAGTGTCAGCCATTGCTATCTAGTATAGTTAATTCCTGGGGGTTGCTTTAGGCTCCCCTTCTAGCCCAGTCAGGTTGTATTATCTGTATTGCCTGTTCTGTCTTGTCTTGCCTGTTGCCATTGTCCTGCCCCAATGGTGGTCGACAGGAAATGGTTCTGATCTCTGTTCTTGGAGTATAGCTGGTGCAGCGGTTGCTACCAGCTATCTCTTCTGTTCTGTCTCCTGGGATCGCGCTAGCTACTTTTCGCTAGCGCTGGGGATCCTTCTGTTCTGTCTTCTGGGATCGCGCTAGCTACTTTTCGCTAGCGCTGGGGATCCTTCTGTTCTGCAACTCTGTACCTGGATCACGCTAGCCACTTTTCGCTAGTGCTGTGGATCCTATCTCTCGCTTGTCCCCGTTTTCGTGTGTCTGTCTTGTCTGCTACGCTTGCTGGAGGCTCGGTGAGGTAACCGTTAAGCAAGCGCTCGCGTCCTCTGTTTCATGTTTGTCTGTCGATGGTTAGTTAGGCGTGCTTGTCTCTATTGTGCTTATCACGTGGAGACCACGCATAACCGCGTGCACTGTTGCGAATGAGTGCGGTGTTCGCAGTTAGCTAGCGTTTGTTATTTTCCGTATCTCCTTATTGTATTTGCTGTTCCTTTGCTACCCTCGTATTCTATTCTGATCTGCCTCGTGTCACGTCTGGCGATCGCACCTCTCGCGATCGCGTTCCTATTTCGTATCTGCTGTTGTGTGTGCGCGGTCGCGGGGTGGCGACTGGATTGGCGCACACACATACAACCTATCCCTTTGCTCAATCTCATTCGCAATCGCCTCTCTTGCGATTGCGTTCTGCGCTTCGTACAATTCCTGTCTGGCACTTGTGGAGGTACAGAGGATTGGTTCCTCTGCACTCCCCAGCGCCATCTGCCGACAGGAATTTCCCTCTACAGGTGCATAGCACCTTTTGCTGGGTGCCTGCAAATATACGCTTGTGGAGGATTTCCGCCGTGTCAGCGCACGCGTTGTGCGCTGATCATGGAGAAAGTTCCACAATCGTTACAGTCCCACTAGGGCACCCCATCTGTCCATTAGGTGGACCAATAAAAATCATCCTGAGTTTTCATTCTTCCGATGAGAATCAGGATGATTTTTGTTGGTCCACTTAGTGCAGAGATGGCGAACCTATGGCACTCGTGCCAGAGGTGGGCACATGCTGCATCTCACCACTGCCACTATATTGCAGAGTTGGGGTTTTTTCTTTTTTTTTTTTTTATTATTAAAATAAATAATTCCCCCCTTATACCTTCTCCCCTTTGAAAACCTCTAGTCTAGTACAGCGTAGAGAGGCAGGCAGGTGAAAGAGGACTATATTTTCACCTGCAGCCTCACTGCACATTGATACCTCCCTGTTCACCTCCTGGCAGTTAACGTCTAGTTCTGCCTGGGAACTGCAGCAAAGACAGAGGCACACTTGAGTAGTTAGTAATTTCTGCATTTCATACATGGAGTAATTTCTGCATTTCATACATGAGGTAATTACTGCATTTCATACATGGGGGTAATTGCTGCATTTTAAAGGTAGAGTGGCCTTTAATGTATGAGTTGTTTTTTCTTAACTAAAACCCAGTGTTCAGTATAAATTGCCATCTGACACTCTGTGATAAATAAGAGGATTCTGGGTTGCAGTTTAGGCACTCTGCCTCTAAAAGGTTCTCCATCACTGGCCTAGTGCATTGGGGAACCCCAGCAGGACATTGATGCTTCTGCTAGTGCTCCAAGTAAGACAGAAGAGGACAGCAGTGGTGGTGATTAGGCAGCAATGCCAACAGTGCCTGGCATATATAGTGCCAATATTGGGTTAATGGCTATGATGAACATGAGGTGTGTGCACAGTTCCCAGGTAGTGTGGCAGCAGTGTCGTCGTGCTGAAGGTCAGCACCACAACACAAGACCTCACTCCCCACCGCCCAGGATATGCCATCAGATTCGACCAACAGATAGATCACTCTCTGATCGAATCTGATCAGAAAGGGATCGTATAGCCACCTTTACTGCAAACAGATTGTGAATCGATTTCAGCCTGAAACCGATCACAATCTGTGGATCTGTGAATCTGCTGTTCCGGCCCGCGCGAGTCCTCTGGTCTTCTTCTCCGCTCCGGGCTCCAGACCGTTCCTGCAGCTACTGAACTTCCTGTCCAGGGGAAGTTTAAACAGTAGAGGGCACTCTACTGTTTAAACTTCCTGCCGGGACAGGAAGTTCTGTGTAGCTACAGCCAGTCCGGAACCCAGCGCGGAAAGAAGACAGCGGGGACAAGGGGACTCGCGCCGATCGGAACAGGTAATGTATACCCGATGTATTGCGTCGTTCGTCGGGCATTTGAACGATGCTATCGACGCACTCCCGACCCGCCGGCGATCAAGAAAAATCTTCCGCACGGACGTATCGACGGGAATCCGTGGGAACGATCAATTCCGGATGGAAATCGATCGTTCTGTCAGCGGTGTGTGCGGCGATTTCACAGCCGATTCAATCACTGAGATCGAATCGGCCGTATATCGGTGGGAAAATCGTTAGGTTTATGGGCCCTTGGAGTAATGCTCCTCGCATTCGCCCATTGCACAAGTGAAATTGGCAATTGTACAGTTCAATGCTCAGTACAGGCACCACTCAAACTCAAATATAATTGTAATAAAGTCCCACGTATTCCACAGCATAAAGTCCTTTTCCTCCTCTGCAGAAGTTTTCAAGGTCCCTCTTCTTGCATATCACAGTACACCTCCACCACACCTCACCAGATGTGATGGCCACCAGGGTCTAGTAGTGTGTTGGGGATAATCCCAGGTCACCCCCGCCCTCCACGATCTGATACAATCTACTACCTATTCCACCTTCAATACCCCACTCATGGCCAATGTGAAAGCCTCAAATAAAAACCTCTCATAGTGTAATACTGTAAAACTATTTATTAGTATAAAGGGTATTGCACTCACATAAAGTCACCTGTAAAACAGCGTAGAGTTTTATGTACAAGCTCTCCACTGAAAAGTGCAGAGTTCATACATAAAACTCTACGCTGTTTACTAGTCATTTTGTGTAAGTGCAGTTGTTAAAAAGAGGAGGAAAAGCGCCACCAGCAAGCAGACTGATGGTGCCCATAGACTACGTTGATTTCCTGTCGATATACAACAGATATGTTCACTGTGATCGAATCTGCTGTGAAATCATTAACACAAATGTTGACTGATCGACCGATTTCCATCCGAAATCGATCGATTCAGTTGATGTGTCCAGGCGGAAAATTTTGCTCATTTGCCGGCAGGTCTGGAGCGCATCGTTAGCAGCGTTTGATTCGGCGACGACCAATGCAGCAATAATATCACCTGTCCACCGATGCGAGTCCCCGGCTCCGTGCTGTCCCTTTCTCTGGCTGCATTTCCTCGATGTAGATATTGAGATCAAGGGGAGTAACTTTGAAACAGATTTGTTTTTCGCAAAAGTGCAGATAGGAACAACTCACTACTGGCTAATAGTTGTCACCCACCATCTCTGATCAGGGGACTTCCAAAAAGTCAATTGATTAGAGCCCGTAGAATTACATCTAGTGATGAGAAATATGTGGCACAATCTAGGAGGATGGTGGGTGAGTATGTAGATTGGGGTTACCAACGTAAGGAAGTGGAAAGAATAGCAGCTGATGTAGCTAGCATGGATAGAAAGGAGCTGAGAAAGAGGAAAGAGAGAAAAGATGATTACCAGGAGGGGGTACAATTTATATTGACGTATGATAATCATGCAGCAGACATTAGACGATGTCTGTTGGGTGCCTGGGCAGTGGTGGAAACTGACCCATTGCTCTCTAGGGTATTTTGTGCCCCCCCTAAAATGGTTTTCAGGAAGGGGAAAAGTGTCAGGGACCAGCTAGTGAGGGCTGACCTAAAGGATTCGAGGAACGCTGATGCCGCGTTTGTCCCTCGCCGCAGGGGCACTTTCCCATTTATGAATTGCCAGAACTGTTCCTCAATTATGCTTGGTGACTATGTCACACATACCACTAAGGGAACAAGAATTAACATCAAAGGAAAATTTTCGTGTACAACGTTAAATATTGTTTACTTGCTGAAGTGCCCCTGCGGCATGGGTTACGTGGGCCAGACTACTAGGGATGCTAGGAGGAGGATAAATGAGCATAGGAGTAGCATTAGGAATTACAAAAAGGAGGATAATGAAAAATCCAAGGATAAATTTGAATCCCCTGTGGGTCGTCATTTTTTCGAATGTGCTGGAAAAGGTGTTCTCGCAGGAGGGTGTGGACCCCCAAGCCTCCTTGTTGCACAGGGAGAGTAGGTGGATTGATGACCTCGGCACTTTGGCGCCAAATGGCATGAATGAGGCATATAATCTAAAATGTTTCCTGTGATAATAATAATACAACGTGGCTTGTCTCTTTAAGTGTTGTGCCCGCCCCTTAGTGGGGTGTGTTTTAATTGTCTATATATGTGATTGTTGCACAAATACTTGGTAAGCACTTGATAAAGACCATCTGGTCGAAACGTTGTGCTCTAGCACTGTGGTTCTGCAACTAAAAATTGGCCAATTGGCCTAAAATCCAGGTTAAGACCCGGTCTTTCTTCGTTTGGACCTTTCTCTGACTGGCCTTCTTCTCCATCTCCTCTTCACTTCCTGTCCCATCCTGTGAGAAGGCGAAGTTCAAACAGTAGAGCACTTGTCACAGGACATGAAGTGAAGAGGAGATGCAGAAGAAGGCCACCCAGAGAAAGGGACTGCACGGATCCCGGGACTCGCACCGGTGGACAGGTGATATTGCTGCTGGCCAAAGGAGCACTAAAGGAGGAAGGCCTGGGGGCATCGATTTCATGCTGAAATCAATTCAAAATCTGTGTGCAGTGTATGGGCTGCCAAATGTGCCTCTCGATCAGATTCGATCAGGGAGGGATCTATCTGTTGGTCGATCTGGTGGCAATTGACCAGTGTATGGCAGCCTTAAAGAGAAACTCCAGTGAAACAATGTAATAAAAAAGTGCTTAATTTTTACAATAATTATGTATAAATGATTTAGTTAGTGTTTGCCCATTGTAAAATCTTTCCTCTTCCTGATTTACATTCTGACATTTATCACATGGTGACATTTTTACTGCTGGCAGGTGATGTCAGTGGAAGGATATGCTGCTTGCTTTTTTGGCAGTTGGAAACAGCTGTAAACAGCTATTTTGCACAATGCAATGAGGTTCACAGACAGGAAACTGCCAGGACCATGGTCCTGACATCACACTGTGGGAGGGGTTTACCCACAATATTAGCCATACAGACCCCCCTGATGATCCATTTGAGAAAAGGAATAGATTTCTCATGGGAAAGGGGTTATCAGATTGGGATGAAGTTCAATTCTTGGTTATGGTTTTTCTTTAAGATGCAAATGGAGACAGCTAATGCACATCAGATATTGTGTATTGCTAAACTGGCAATTGTATTTGTTGGTAATCCTTATGGGATGTCCAGGTGATATGTAGTTCACATGATGCAAGCTACTTATCCTCTTAAATAGGTACAGGCCCAGCACGTTTTCCCATTGAAATACGATTGAATTGAGTGCGAATGATGTGTAATGCGAACAAGTAATGCATGTTGCAGAAAAATCACAATGCAGAAGTTGCTAATGGTTTTACAAATCACGGTATGCCTTTGGAACACACATGTTTAGCAATAGATGATTTTGCTTTACGTGAAAACACATTCTAATTTGCCAAACCTAAACCTTGCCTTAAGGGAACGTGAGGTGAGAGGGATATGGAGTCTGACATCCCTATTTCCTTTTAAACAATGCACATTGCCTGGCTGTCCCCTGCCTCTAATACTTTAAGCCATAGACCCTGAACAAGCATGTCTATGACAAAGCTATGACAAAGATTTGTGACAAAGATTTATCTAAGTCTGTAGGCATGTGATGTAAATCCGGGCCTGCCTCCGGGTTCATTAGTTCCTAAGTGAGGCCTAATATGTGTTTTTACAACTGGATTGCAGGGACAGATTAAGGTGAAATGGGGCCCTAGGCAAGTAACAACTTTGGGCTCACCCTAGATGGCCACCAGTTTTTTTTCTGTAAGACTAGGCAACTTTAGGCTACTGCATACATTGCCTTGTGGATCCAGCTCTGTTGGATTTCATATAATTGGTGAGCAAGGGTTTTTTAGTTGAACCCCTAGAAACATCTTGATTGTGTGTACCTAAGTTATCCCAATATCAAAATACCTGTGGAATTTTCTCATTTTAAGTTTCCTTTAACATTTGTATTTTGCAGGAAGTTCCTGAAAATCCACTGTCTCCAGACTGGCCTTTGGGCTGTTGGGCACTGCATTCCTATCCTGTGTGACCCCTTACCCATCATCCTCCAGGGAATGTACAACTGTACCCGTGGACTAGAAGTGGACAGCAAATGTACCTTGTACTGCGGATCTTACACGGTATGGTTCACTAATAGGGAAGAGCAGATTGATCCCAATTTAATAATTTGAACTACAATGGGCAGAGCTGTAGATATTTATAAATCCTGTCCTGTATACCAGGGGAACCATTCTATGTTCTTTTGACATACAACAGTTAAATTTCACATATCTAAAGGCATGTGTACCAACATCTTCAAACGTGGACTCTTCAATCAATGTCTTGGTTAAAGCAGATGGAATTCCTGGTTTATAGGGACAAGGTAGTGGAAGAGGCTCATAGGGCCAAATTTATCAAGAGTGTCTGAGACAAAATATTGGCAGGTTTTTAGAAATTCATGCAGAACTGTCTCAGGCATCTTAAGAAATCATTAGATAGAGCATATTCCGTCTAAAACTGTTGTAAAATAGGAGGAGCTAGGAAAGTCTCTCAGACAGTGCAGTATGTGAGGGGAATTGCTGTTGCTGAGGTAACCAACACCTGCTGTATTGATAGCAGCAGGCTCTGAGGAGGAATTCAGCAGGGGGAAGGAGCACATCACAAATCATATCTAGCCTGCTCTCTGTAATGATTTATATCCTGCAGTTCTACATCTGTAGAACTGCTATTAAGCACTTCTTAATCTGTGCCAGTTTAGGTATGGATTTGCACTTTTATTAACTGTAGTGCAGCTCTAGAAATTAATGCTAAATTGCCACTATTACCTAGGATTTAAGAAGGTTCTTATTATCATGCAGAACTGTTCTCCCCGCTGGTTAGAACAGATTAAAAAGAAATAAACTGTTGGTAATGCGTTGATAAATCTCCCCCAGAGAACTGTATATGCACTTTATACTTTTAGTGCCCCTAGGCCAAGTATATTGTGCCTTGCTTTTCACGTGCAGCAGCACCCCTCCCATTCCATGTGCAGCCCCCTCTTTCATGTGTATCACCCATGTACAGCAACTCCTTTCTTTCATGAACAGCTCCCTTGGGCATCAATTTTCCCTTTTCATGTGTTGTTCCCAATTTCACCCTCCTCTTTTATAGCAACCCCTCTTTCACATCCAGGTGCTCCCTTGTGCTGCAGCCACCCATGTCCTGGGCCTTTTTTGCCCTTCCTAGAAATCCAGCCCTGTGCTTATGGAGAAGAGAAAAGAAAGGAAATAGGGAAAAAAGCCAACAGTTACAGAAATAACTAGTACATCTACAGCAAGATGATTTCTTCTCACCCGTGTTCGCACATCATTTTTAGACATCATTTTGCTAGCATTAGGCATATACAATTGACGGGGCTTTAACTTTTAGTGTTAGCAATGTTTTTTTTCTGACAGGGTGGCAGAGAAATATTCATCGTTTTCTGTAATGAGGGTGTTAAAATGCCTCTCTTACCGTTCCTTTTCACGTATCATAATTAAAAATAAGTGACATACAAGAAACACCATCTACATAGCATAGACATATAAGCACCTCAAAGACATTATACAATGTAGTACATATAGTAGAATGTAATACATTATTCCATTTTTTTCTGAACAATTTGTAGTGATTCATAGCAACTCTTATTAACAAACAACAAAAGATAAGGACAAGTGTTACTTTTGTCATTAAAATTTGATTGTTGGCACAAACCATGCTAAACCAGAGTTTTAACTCTAGGAAGACAAAAAGTCTTAAAGAGTAACTGTCAGGCTGCAGAAGCTAATTTAAACCTCTATTCTCCTGTGTTAAACAGTTTAGAAGGAAGCCAAAAAGGCATTACCGAAGATAAAAATCTCTCTTACCTTTGATGTGTGCTTATCAGCAAAGCTGTTAGACCCAAGCAGGACGTAAGCCGCATACCATACTGCAAAGCATTCTGGGGCCCTCCCCTCGGCTGCTAATGAGACTACAGGATTGAGTTTCAGCAGCTTGTAATCAGTCCAGCGCATAGCACTGATAAATCTCCGGGCAGAGTACACTGCAGGAGTCCGCTATTATTCCTAGCCACATGGCTAATTAATATTCACTGCACACTGTGTTATTCAGTACGAGCTTTTCTGTGACCAGGAAGCAGGGAGGACATGACGACACATTTGGCTTCATAGGAGACAGACAAACATGGAGCCTGCCATGAGCTGTCAGGAGCATCAATCTCTGCATATACTATATAAAAATTCTGTGAAATCCAAACGTGGACAGTGAAATGCATATGTAATGTAAGTACAGCCAATCTTTAGCTACTGATATATGTGTTTATTTTCTCTGAGACCTTATACCTAACAGCTCCTCTTTAAAGGGAACCTGAAGCAAGAGGTATATGGAGGCTGCCATATTTATTTCCTTTTAAGCAATACCAGTGGCCTGGCTATCCTGCTGATCCTCTGCTTCTAATACCTTTAACCATAGACCCTGAACAAGCATGCAGCAGATCAGGTGTTTCTGACTTTTTTGTCAAATCTGACAAGATTCGCTGCCTGCTTGTTTCTGGTGTGATTCAGACACCACTGCAGCCAAATAGATCAGCAGGGCTGCCAGGCAACTGGTATTGTTTAAAAGGAAATAAATATGGCAGCCTCTATATACTTATCACTTCATGTTCCATTTAAAGAGACTCCGTAACAAAAATTGCATCCTGTTTTTTATCATCCTACAAGTTCCAAAAGCTATTCTAATGTGTTCTGGCTTACTGCAGCACGTTCTACTATCACCATCTCTGTAATAAATAAACTTATCTCTCTCTTGTCAGACTTGTCAGGCCTGTGTCTGGAAGGCTGCCAAGTTCTTCAATGTTGTGGTTCTGCTATGAACTCCCCCATCCAGGCCCCTCTCTGCACACTGCCTGTGTGATATTTAGATTAGTGCAGCTTCTCTCTGTTCTATTATCTTTTACAAGCTGGGTAAATCCTCCTCTGAGCTGGCTGGGCTTTCACATAATGAGGAATTACATACAGGCACAGCTGTCTGCACTCTGCAGGAAGAAATAGCTTGACACTTCAGTGGAAGATAGCTGCAGGGGGAAAGAAACACACAAATGATCTCTTGAGCTTCAAAAGGATGGCTGTATACAGCCTGCTTGTGTATGGATGTATTTTCTATGTGTGGACATACTGTACATCAATCTACTTCCTGTTTTGGTGGCCATTTTGTTTGTTTATAAACAAACTTTTTAAAACTGTTTTTAACCACTTTTAATGCGGCGAGGAGCGGCGAAATTGTGACAAAGGGTAATAGGAGATGTCCCCTAACGCACTGGTATGTTTACTTTTGTGCGATTTTAACAATACAGATTCTCTTTAAGCTATATATCAAACAATAAGTTATAATCCATATCTATTATGTAAATATTGCTTTACACACACACCACACACACACACACACACACACACACCACACCACACCACACCACACCACACCACACCACACACACACACACACACACACACACACACACACACACACACACACACACACACACACACACACACACACACACACACACACACACACACACACACACACTATATAATATATTATAATTTATAGTATATTGGTTGGTAGCCCCACCTTCCCAGTGATGTTAAGCCTAGACTGCCTTTTGCCCCAGAGCAGGGTGTTGTTTCTTCTTACTTCAGAACACACAACAAACAAACATTCCGCAGTGATTCTCCTTGCCAGCATTAAAGATGTTGCCACTTGTGGTAAATTTATGAATGTAAATCAGGGAATGGAAAGATTTTACAATGAGCAGACACTGATCAAATAATTTATACATGAAAATTGTAAAATATAAGCAAATTTAATCATTAAGTTACATTCAATAAAGTTCCTCCTTAACCACTTGAGGACCGTAGGCTTACACCCCCCTAGTGACCAAGCTATTTTTTGTTATTTAGGCCACTGCAGCTTTAAGTCCTCGCTGCAGGGCCGTGCAACTCGGCACACAAGTGATTTCTCCCCCCCTTTTCTACCTACCAACAGAGCTTTCTGTTGGTGGGCTTTCATCGCTCCCAAGATGTTTATTTGGTGTTTTTTTTTTTAAATGTATTAATAAATTGTACTACTTATTTTTTTAAACCCCTCCCTCCCCTGTCAGCCAATCAGCGCAATCGGCTGTCATAGGCTTTACGGATCGCTTTCCTGCCTCCAGAGGGGACAGCCGTAAATAGCAGTGCTGTACACTGTAAATAGACTGTAAGTTTCGCAGGCTAACAGTCTCCTATCGGCGAATGGCGCTGGGAGACTGTCGACGGAGCCGAGCTCTATCATTCAAGTGGAGATGTGCGCGCGATGTCCTGCAAATTCCCGCCCCAGGACTTGATGACAACTGGAGTTGAGGCGGCCGTTTAAAGGGCACGGTCAAGTTAATTCCACGTCGCCTAGTCTTAATAAGCCAACCAGCAGGCTCGCTCCTCCACTCCCTGTAGCCTGCATGCTTCCTGGAGAGTCGCCCTATCCATCCTGATGGGAGGAGCCTTGAATGGCAGCTCAGCTGAAAACTCCCTATTCCAGTGCCTAATTGAAAAGAATGGTGAGTGGCAGCTGAGCCAAACCCACTCCCATAGACCAATAGGGCCAGCAAATCTAAGACCAAGGCTAAACTACAGCACAGTTACACAATTATGATTTTTAAGCAGAAAATGACAGAATTTATTCAATTTTTTATACATTTAACTGATGTTTAATTATTATTGGAGGTACGAATAATAACATGTTGTTAAGCACTTTTCTCCTGTGGAACTCAAAACACTGGATAGCTAAGGAGGGCTGCAGCCCCTCAGAGTAAGCTCAGTAAGCCAACCTGGCAGGCATTAAAAGCATTTGCGATGCTCACCTAAGGACATACTTTTAATGTACAGATTTCAGCTAGGCACGAACTGGCGCGCGTGTGCGTGTGTGTGTGTGTGGTGGGGGGGGGGTGGTTGGGATATTTCCCCTCGGGCTGCCTTTCCCTAACACAATCATGGCTGGTGCAGTGCTGTGGTTACAATTAATCAGATTAGTTCTGCATGGCTGCCCATGGCCACTCGATTCTTAGCACTAGGCTTAGTCGCCTGGCTGTCATCATGATGTATCTGGGTGGCACTGACTGCCACTGTGGTGCACACTTTCCCCTCCCGACTAGGAGCCTTTAGATTGTTGCAACCAGGTGCCAGCACACTCTGGACCGGTAAGCATTTGCAATCATTGGCAGCGAAGTGACAAGGTGCTGCCCTTGAGACTGAGAGCAAGGGGAGTGGGGAGCGGCTGGGACCTTTGCTGCCTGGCACAGCCATGATTTTTTAACACTGGTCTCCTACATCAGATGTCATGTTCTTAAAGTGTAACTGTCAGGCATAAAATCAAAAATCAATTCTTTATATTTATCTTGTAAACAAGTAATAAGGAAACTACCCAGGCAATGGAAAAAAAAAGTTAAAATCACTATTACTTTTCTTGTTGATAAATGATCATTCCCCAGTTCACCTGACTTTTATTTGGTACACACAAAATGTGGTACACAAAAAGGAAGTTGCAGGGCATGCTGGGTTGTCCTTTTTTGCTTCTCTACTTTCCCCTCAAACTTAACTAATGCAGCCTGATTGGCTGAAGCCTCTTTCCCTCCTGTTTTCCCCTCCCACCCCTCTGTTCCTCTCTGATTGGCCAATAATTCTCATCCTGATACAATGCACTTTCTATAGTGAAAGGCGGGCAAATCAGGCAGAGGAGAGTAAGGGAGGAAATGACATCAGGATTGGCTTCAAAATAGCCACAGTTAAAATGGGAAATTATAAGGATTTTCTCTTTTTTTACTGTAGAAAAATCACTAAAATCAAAACATGGACAGTGCAATACATTTGTTATGTAAGTAGAGCAAGTATTTAACTACTTATATATGTGTGTTTTTTTCTAAAATAGTATGACTGACAGCTCCTCTTTAATACTCTGATGGGGACATTAAACTGTTTTTGCCTGTAGAGGAACACTCAGCATTATCACATTGGCATCTGCTAACACTGGGTGTAACTAGCTACAGCTACAGCATGCTGACTGAGAAGAAGAAACTGCTGCAGTCTAAAATGAGAATTTCAAGGTACAGGGAGTTTCCAGCTTACATCAGTGTTCTGTTCTAGAATTGTGTGTAATGTAAGCAATGTATTTCCACTGTAGACAATGAAAACCTATAATTGCATTCCATGTGCATATTTTTACTTGAACCTACGTCTGTCAATACAGATCATTGATTGTAATGAGAATCCTGCAGTACAGCCCTACAGTGCATGTCAAATCTCAGTGAATCGCTGGAAGGTACCAAATTACAATGACTCTCTGTCAGGGGCGTCTCTAGCCATTTTGTCACTCCAGGCGAGAAAACCTGTGACGCCCACCCCCCCCTGGGTTGCCCCCCTGATGAAAAGAATTGTAACGCAGCAATGTTTCTTCATGAGATAAAAGTAATGCGGCAATCTTTCACCAGAAAATAATCATAACGCAGCAACGATTCGCCATAAAATAATCGTAATGTGGCCAGCATTCACCATAAAATAATCGTAATGCGGCAGCGTTTCCAGAAAATTATTGTAATGTGGCCAGCGTTCACCAGGAAATAATCGTAATGTGGCCAGCGTTCACCAGAAAATAATCGTAATGTGGCCAGCGTTCACCAGATAATAAATCATAAAGTGGCCATCGTTCCCCAGGAAATAATCGTAATGCGGCAGCGTTCCCCAGGAAATAATCGTAATGTGGCCAGCGTTCCCCAGGAAATAATCGTATGTGGCCAACGTTCCCCAGGAAATAATCGTAATGTTGCCAGCGTTCCCCAGGAAATAATCGTATGTGGCCAGCGTTCCCCAGAAAATAATCGTAATGTTGCCAGCGTTCCCCAGGAAATAATCGTAATGCGGCAGCGTTCCCCAGGAAATAATCGTAATGTGGCCAGCGTTCCCCAGGAAATAATCGTAATGTGGCCAGCGTTCCCCAGGAAATAATCGTATGTGGCCAGCGTTCCCCAGGAAATAATCGTAATGTTGCCAGCGTTCCCCAGGAAATAATCGTAATGCGGCAGCGTTCCCCAGGAAATAATCGTAATGTGGCCAGCGTTCCCCAGGAAATAATTGTAATGTGGCCAGCGTTCACCAGGAAATAATCGTAATGTGGCCAGCGTTCCCCAGGAAATAATTGTAATGTGGCCAGCGTTCCCCAGGAAATAATCGTATGTGGCCAGCGTTCCCCAGGAAATAATCGTAATGTTGCCAGCGTTCCCCAGGAAATAATCTTAATGTGGTAGCGTTCCCCAGAAAATAATCGTATGTGGCCAGCGTTCCCCAGGAAATAATCGTAATGTTGCCAGTGTTCCCCACGAAATAATCGTAATGTGGCCAGCGTTCCCCAGGAAATAATCGTAATGTTGCCAGCGTTCCCCAGGAAATAATCTTAATGTGGCAGCGTTCCCCAGAAAATAATCGTATGTGGCCAGCGTTCCCCAGGAAATAATCGTCATGTGGCCAGCGTTCCCCAGGAAATAATCATATGTGGCCAGCGTTCCCCAGGAAATAATCGTATGTGGCCAGCGTTCCCCAGGAAATAATCGTAATGTTGCCAGCGTTCCCCAGGAAATAATCTTAATGTGGCCAGTGTTCCCCAGAAAATAATCGTATGTGGCCAGCGTTCCCCAGGAAATAATCGTAATGTTGCCAGCGTTCCCCACGAAATAATCGTAATGTTGCCAGCGTTCCCCAGGAAATAATCTTAATGTGGTAGCGTTCCCCAGAAAATAATCGTATGTGGCCAGCGTTCCCCAGGAAATAATCGTAATGTTGCCAGCGTTCCCCACGAAATAATCGTAATGTGGCCAGCGTTCCCCAGGAAATAATCGTAATGTTGCCAGCGTTCCCCAGGAAATAATCTTAATGTGGCAGCGTTCCCCAGAAAATAATCGTATGTGGCCAGCGTTCCCCAGGAAATAATCGTCATGTGGCCAGCGTTCCCCAGGAAATAATCGTATGTGGCCAGCGTTCCCCAGGAAATAATCGTAATGTGGCCAGCGTTCCCCAGAAAATTATCCTAATGCGGGCAGTGTTTCACTAAACCTGTAAAAAGAAAAGTATTTACTCACCTGCAGAAGACTCCTCTCCCCGACCGACGATCTATCTGCAGCGGCGGCGACCACGTGTGACAGGCGGGGGGCGGAGGTAGGGGCGACGCCGACGTGTCAAACTAGCGTGCGCCGATCGCACGCTCTGTACAGAGAGGGGGCGGGTAGAGGGGGCGGACCAGTAGGCGGCGGCATCGCACATAATACCTAACGTGCGTGCTGCTCGCTCTGAGGAGGAGAGGAAGGGGGCGGACCAGTAGGCGGCGCCGGGCACAGGCTGAGCTGCCTGTCACAGCCGGCGCCGACCTGGCTGAAAGAGAAAAAAAAAAAAACACGCACAGAGCGGCGAAAGAGTGCCCACTACCACCAACGGCGCCATAGGCAAAAATCTATAGTTGCCTAATGACACAGACGCCCCTGCTCTCTGTAGAGCACCAAATCTTAGCTAATGGCCTTGATTCACTAAGAAAAATAGCACGCCTTATCAAAGTTAGCACGCCTTATCAGAGCAGCATAGCGATCGCTACGAATTCGCAGGGGCTCAGGGCAGGACGAGTGAAGATCTCGTCATTGCCAATTAGCAGGCATAAGTTAGCTATGCTACTCTGATAAGGCTTTTTAACTCTTGATAAGGCATGCTATTTGTCTTAGTGAATCAAGCGCAATATGTGCAGAGTATTATGTTCCTGTGAATCTGTTTAGAGTTCCAAATCTCAATGGATTGTTCTAAATACAGTTAAAGTGTATGGCTCTTGCTGTGCTCAGATGTTACTCATGGGGGGGGGGGGGGCTGTTCAGTGCCGGTACCGAGCGCTAGCAAGTGCCTGAGCCATTGCACTAGAGCAACTGACAGGTGGTGAATTCTGCGCTTGTCAGTTGCCCCTCTGAAAGAGGCCTTAACGTAAACGCACTGAGTAATTTATTGCATTCTACTATATGTCGTGACGGTTATTTTTGAAATATTAGGAAATACTGATTACTCACCTGATTTATCATAAATTGTAAAGTGTATGCCTGCCTAGCATTCTAAGAGTCCAGCAGTATTGTGGAACATCTGAACACCAGTTGTGTGCAGATCTTCCAGAAACAAGAAAAAACTCTGACATGACAATGTTTGAGGGCAGACCATTTAGACCCCCATTTGCCTGCATGTTTAAGCACCTCCTTTTTCTTCTTTGTAATGCTGTGAACTCCATCTTTGAAGCATTTTATAAGATTTAGTAATCAGTAAGAGATTACAAGGGCTCTTTCCCGACCTTGAGGTTTGGTGCAGCGTGTTACAATACATCCATAGTGCTTTGCCTGTGTTCGGAAAAACAGCTCAGCTCGATTACAATGACACGGTAACCCCAACTTTGCAGCTAACTTAATATTCTTGCCTATCTTGCGAGCAGTTTACCTTAAGTAGCGATGAGCTGGATGGCTCCTGGGTTTCGCAATTTTGCAGGTGCAGAAAATAAGATAATACAAAATGTGTTATTTTCCCAAATTGCCTATCCAGCACAAATGGTTATTTTTCCATATTGTTCGGGGGGGAAAAAAGCGCAGAGGATGCTTTGATCATGTCCTCCACGTACAGCACTATGTAAAAATAGCTGTTCTTGTGCTTCGATAATATAGCTAATTTTTGATTGTGTGCAGATATTATAGTCACATTGCATTTTAACAGTGAAATGTAATTAACACCTAATTAAGTTGATTATCTGTGACAGTGATGAGAGTGTTGGAATAAATTTGTTTTTCACACCTTTTGTAGAAGTGCTTACTTCACAATGTGCCGAACCAGATCTTTAATTGAACTTTGTGTCCCTTGTCATTTAAATCTTTTAAATTGGATTACAAGAGGTACCATTTCACAGAAAAAAGTATAACATGCAATTCAGCATATGGACTCTTTATTCTGTTAGTTGGAAGCATACTACAATTTCTGATCACCCGTTATTGAGATTAAAACAGCAACCAGTGATGCAATTCAGGATATTCGTTGTGGCCACCTGCAATGTTTTTCGAACAGTAACAGGTGCCAAATTGAAAAGGGCACTTTGGTCACAAGCGGTAAACGTTAACACCATATTGCTGATGTGTTATGACATACCGGTCAGCGGTTTTGGTACATCGGGGAATGAAAAGTGGTCATTCAGAGAGGAAGACAGACACTTTGATCTGGGAGGGAATGCTAACACTTGTTTTCAGTAGTGGAAAATCTTCTTAGATGCTAAGGGACCAAATGGACTCCTTTACATTTCTTAACCCTTTAGCAGCCAATTTATTTAGAGACTTGCAAGTGCTGTAGGCCAATTTATTTTAGCACATTTTTTTATTTCTTATTTGTTACATTTCCCTGCTTCTAATTAGTACTGCTGGAATGTGTATTTATGGCCACTCGTCACTGGGGACTCAGACACTTTGCAAGTGCTCACTTGGAAAGGTCCCAGAAACATTGTGCTTTTGTACTGTAGCACTCTTTCAATAAATGAGTCTGCCTTGGCCCAAGTCCAGATGGAGACCCAGTTGCTTTTTTCTTTTCCCAGCTTTATATCCCCAATTTACACAGAGAATCCTTCAACCAATCCTATACATAATTCCAGTTCAGATAAACACAGCCCCTCAGCACTAGTTATGCTGAGCGTAACGCTTTGTTTTAGCGAAAGGGCAATATTAGTAACATGATTTATTGGTGGACTCTGGTTAATTTTTGGGGCTAGACTCAGGTTGAGGATAGGCTTATGGGTAGATTCAGGTTAAAGCACTCCTGAACTTAGAGGGATATGGAGGGGGACACATTGATTTCATTTTAACCACTTAAGCCCGAAGGGTTGAAATTTTTTTACATCCGAGCAACTTTCACCCCCCATTCATTTGCCAATAACTTTATCACTACTCATCACAATTAATTGATCTATATCTTGTTTTTTCCGCCACCAATTAGGCTTTCTGTGGGTGGTATATTTTGCTAAGAGCCACTTTACTGTAAATGCATTTTAACAGGAAGAATAAGAAAAAAATGGAAAAAATTCATTATTTCTCAGTTTTCAGCCATTATTGTTTTAAAATAATACATGCCTCCATAATTAAAACTCACGTATTGTATTTGCCCATATGCCCCGGGTATTTCACCGTTAAAATTATGTCCCTATCACAATGTATGGCGACAATATTTTATTTGGAAATAAAGGTGCATTTTTTCCGTTTTGCGTCCATCACTGTTTAGAAGCCCATAATTTATTAAATCATATTGATATACTCCTTTGACATGAATATTTAAAAAGTTCAGACCCTTAGGTAACTATTTATGTTTTTTGGTTTTTTTTTATTATTGTAATTTTTTTTTTTAATTTAAACTTGTATGTGGGTATTTTTTGGTGTGGGAGGTAAACAGGGTTTTTTTTAATATCTTTATAGGTTTACTCTTAAAACTTTTTTTTTTTGGGTGTAATTTGCTATTTGGCCACAAGATGGCCAGAATAAAAAAGTCCTGGGAACGATCCATCTCGCTCCCAGGCAGAAGAAAGGAGACCAGAGCTCAGAAAAGCCGCAGCGTCTGAAGAGACGCTGTCGGCTTTTCTCCAGGGGGGTCCGATCAGCGAAAGGGATTTATAATCCCTTTCACTGATCGGTGGGCTAGCGGCCAGCAGCGGGGGCGCGCACGGGGGGGCCCGCGGGCGCGCGCGCGACCCGCGGGAGTGCGCGCAGCCCAACTGGACGAGAAATCTCGTCCAGTTGGGCTTAAGTGGTTAAACAATGCCAATTGCCTGGCCGTCCTGCTGATCCTCTGCCTTTAATACCATCTAATTAGCCGTAGACCCTGAATAAGCATACAGATCAAGTGTTTCTGACTTAATTCTGACTAGATTAGCAGCATGCTTGTTTCAGGTGTGTGGTTCTGACACTACTTCAGCCAAGGAGATCAGCAGGACTGCTAGGCAACTGGTATTGTTTAAAAGGAAATAAATATGGCACCCACCATATCCCTCGCAGTTCGGGTGTACTTTATTGGTAAACTTTAACTGTTTTGATACTCCTTTGACTGTAAGTTTTGTGCAGCAAGTTTCCCACTAAGTTCTGGCTATGACTGAGCTAAAGGGGGGCGGTTACAACTTAGTGGGATCAATGTACCTGACCCTCCTTTAAAGCCATATAAATTGGATGAAGCAAAAAAGTTATGGTCCATACAGCATCTTCAAAAAAACAAGCAATCTTTATTGTAATAAGTTAATATACATGCTGGTCAGGTAGCTACAGCCTGCTGTTTCAGGACTTTTACTTTTGGGTAGGTCATAAAAGGGCAAGAGTCCCGAACCAGTGGGCTGTAGCTACCCGAACAGCATGAATTTTAATTTTTTACAATGAAGACTACGTGTTTTTTGAAGAAGCCATGCGGACCATAACTTTTTTGCTTTGGATTTAACCCTGATGGTACACAGGGCTGGTCATCGCACTGCTTGAGCATTTGATTCCTGTGTGCTGTTCCCAACTCCATACTATAGAAATTAGAGGCAGCATCTAGAACAGTTACATGACCTTATTTTCCTCTGGAGACCCCATATGCCCGTGCGTTAAATAGTGAAAGGGAGCTATTTCTGACTCCCTATTTATTTAGTGTTGAAGAAAAGTAAAAAAAAACAAAAAACCCTTTCTTACCACCACCTACTGGGACCACCCATCATTTGCCACTGGAACTTTGTCTCTCTGCTTTTTTCCACCAGGGCACACGCCACACACTGCTCCTTCTTCATGCCAGCTCGTTGGCTACACTGTTCAGGGAACCACCAGCAAAGGATCTTTGAGCCTGGCTTCCCATTGGTCCAGGCTTTTAACCAATGAAAATCCTCCTTCGACAGTTTAGAAGACCAATGAAAATCCTCCTCGGGGAGGATCCTCATTAGTTAAAACCCTGAACCAACGGGGAACCCCATTGGGAAGCTGAAAGCTGCTTTTACCTGGGTTTCCTAAACAGTGTAGTCAGAGCTCACCGGCAGACACACCTCACTCCTTATTGCTTGGCATCACTTGGGACACAGGAGTATCACTCAGGGGAATAACTAGTATTTGAGTTATATTCTTTACGCTCCGGCATTGCTCAGGTGAAGCTGGCAATTGAATTTGCTGGTAAATCCTGAGCAATGTGAGGTGATAGGAAGCTTGCACATTTTGAGCTTCTTAGCACCTCAAATTGCATAAGGCTCTTTGGATCTAAATAAGGTAGATAATATGAATGACATGCTTGATTTCGGGTCATTTTGTTCGACTACCCATAAGAAAACGTGCATTATGGAAAAATGCATGTCTCTAAAGCCATTTATAGAACAAGTCATGATACCTGAATACCTGAGAGCACTCTTATTCTAAGGCACTAAAAGGAAATCAGCTTGACGCTAGTGCAAGTGGTGTAATTGCTGTGGAGCTAGTATGGAAGCTGGGAATTTATTGATAGCTGTTTCAGCAAGAGGCTTCAAAGACAGGTGTCTAACAGGTTCATGTTATTCTGCAGTTCCCTGTTTTGTATATTGTTCTCATCCAGGCATTGTTCTGAGCAAGATTCTTTGGTTTAGCTAACATATTCATCTTCTTGTGTCAGGTAAATAAGAAAAAAACCTGTAGAGAAATGTTGAGATAGCCAAGCTGAATAAGAAGGAAAATTACGTGTTTTGGTCATTTGTGATTGGATAAGGCCCAAACTCTTGTCTCAGGTTCTTTATAGGAATTTCCTGTCAAATGCATGCTTTCCCCCATTCCTCATTCCTCCTCAGGCCCAATAGTAGGTGTATGAGCAGCAGTCAGAACTCAATACTAAAATTAGTGGTGGAGGCGCCCTTAATGAATAACAATAACTATATGCTGAGCAGTGAGAAGTGTATGTCTTACCTTCTCAGAAGAATAAACCAACTAAAATAGAAAAAACATGTATCGTATTCATGCACGTGCTTGTAATACGTGGTTTATTCTTCTGAGAAGGTAAGACATACACTTCTCAATTATACCTCAGTATATAGTTGTTATTATTATTATTCATCACAGGCACCTTCACCAGTGTTTAGTATAGATTATACCCTTTAGGGCTCAAATAGTCATGAGGATCTTTTTTAGCCTCTACACTGTCCAAGGAGAGCGACCAACCAACATCTGCAGCAACAGACCTGGGATACCGAGCTGGGACGGTTTAATTATCTGCAGGCTCTGACGGTGGTTGCAGGTTCTGTGAGTATAATTACGTAGACTTATCTCATATACCAACCTACCCAGAAATACTGCACCGTTGGGCTTCTGGTTTCTCTCATCTTACAGATACTTGGAAGTTACGGGTAACCATCAAGAATTGAAAATCCTAGTCAGAACTCAACTTACTCAACTTGCATGCGGGTGGGAGGAGAAGTAGGCCACCACAGACTTTGGCAACAACCCCTCCTCCTTGCAGTCACATGGGTCGCTGGGGTTGTTACATCCCTGTCTGGAATATTGACCTTGGACTACAATAGGATCATACAGTAACATAATATCAGGAACAACAAAGGGAGGGTTTGCATATTCAGCAGTGATGTACTGTGGGACACCTCAGGAGCTCACGCCAACCTGAATAATCACACATACCATCTGTTTTAAGAAGGCAAATTTCTGCTTTACATAGCATTTTAGTAAGGAGGATTTCAGTGAGAAATGTCAGCACTATTTTAAAACACATACTATACAATACTAATTTCCAGGGTTTGAAGCATGAAGCTCGGCCCTAATATAAATTACTGGTCCGTACATGGCAATTAACTGACATTGCACCAGTAAACATAGTTAGTGAGTGGCTAGACAGGTGATATTTTGACATTGCTGACACTAGTTTTAGATACAGTAGCTCTCAGGATATAGATTAGTGGCTTGGACACTTGTGCATAGAAATAGCCCTGGAAAGGATAGTTTTCACATTGTTATACTCTAATGCTGAATTTATGATATTTTTTGGGATGCCTTTATTAAGGCTGAATTTTTTCTGCCCTTAGGCTAACTTTCCCTTTTCTCCCTATCCATGCATTACAGCGCCCCTCCGATGTGCAGCCCTTTCTTCTGTGTGTAACATTCATGTACAGCAGTCTATCTTTCATGTCCAGCTTCCTTGAGCAGCATCTCTACTCTTCTATATTCTGCTCCCCATTTGCAGCCTCCCTTTTCCATTTGGAGGGTTCTCTTTAATATTTAGCAACCCCTTGTCAATGTCCAGCCACGCCCAAGGCAGCGGCCGCCCAAGGCCCAGGCCTTTTTTAGCCTTTCCAGAAATCTGGCCCTAGCAGTTACGTGTCTGTGATGTGCCTCTGGATTTGCAATGCATTGGTACTGGCAGCAATAAAAGTTGCAAGTGGCAAGCAACAGAACAGGACAGGACTTGTTGCATTTACAACAGCAAAGCCACAATAAAAGCAAGGTTTTCCGCTCCATAAGATCCTATTCAAAATGCAAATACTAATCAAGAACCTTCAAAATGGCTTAGAAACACATGTGAGAAATACATTGCATATTTGAAAATATGAAAGCACATGAGCAATATCCACCATTGTCTGTAGTTTTCCTGCCCCCTGACAGACACCACAAGTACAGAAACTTATAATGGGGCCAATTAAACAACGGCCTTCATCTTATTTCATCTCGCAGGCTATGTTACCCTCTGGCAGTTTATTGATTCTTAGCTACGTGTTTGGAATCCAGTTGAGACCCATTTAAATGGTGTTCTTTTATATGAATATACACCATGAGTGAAAAAAGGCACGTTGTAAACCATAAGATCAACCCATTTATAGAAGTAAAATCTATGAAAAATTGACAAGAGACAGAAAGGGAAATAGTCCTGTGGACATCTCTTGTCTCTCCGCGCAGAAACCGCATCCTGTTGTGTAAGTGTTTTTAATAAGTCTTGCATGCTGTCTTTAAGTCTATTTGCTTTTCATAGCCTATTGTGCCCTATTGACTCCTGACAAATGTGTTCAGGATTAATGTGAAATGCTGCTGCTGCTAGACTCAATCCTTTCTGCTAAATGCCCGCTATTGCCACCTGCATTTTTCCAATCCTGACATTGACAACATTTAACATAGGTGATTAGTACAAGGATACACATCTTTAAAAGGTAAAAATACCCACTGTCATTTTGCAGGTTGATCCACTTAAAAAACTCTACACAGTTCACATGGATTCCTCAAGGCATTTAACTACTGCAGATGTTTCCTATGTGCCCTGCCCAGAATGCACTTAGTACCATAAGCAAGGGTTGTACAGACTCATTGTACAGCTTCCCATCTTCCCAATACACCTTGAAAGCAGTCCCATCTGCAAGTGACTCTGAAGCAGGGCCAGATTTACCATAAGGCACTGTAGGCATGTGCCTACAGGCACCTGATGATGGAAAGGCGGCTCACTCCCCTCCCCTAGCGTCTCCCTCCTTCCCTATGCTGAGTCCTGAGCAGAGCATAAATGAGAGTTTAGTCACCTGGCTTTCGGCATTTCATGGATGAGATCTCCCTTCAGTCTGGGCACCACTAGATACTTAATGCTGAGGGTACTTCTGGCTACCTAATGCTCAGTGAAACCTGTAGCTACCTATGACGGGTAAGGGAGAAGTGACAGCTGGGCCAGCCAGCACACTTAAAGTGCGGTTCTGCGGAGGTTTGAGGGTTCCTGGAGGGCTAAATTTAGGGTGCCAGGACATCTGTGCCTATAGGCTCCTCTGAAGTAAATCCGGGCCTGCTCTGAAGCCTTTCTTCTGAATGCCTCTTGACTATGGTCACTTTGTAGGGATTGCATGAATGCAGCACTATCAATTTTAGCCAGCTGTACAGCTTCATACAAGGTTGGCAGCTGAAAGTCATCACCCCTGTGGTCAGGAAAGGGTTGGAGGACAGAACCCCCTCATGCTCCCAGCTCAGGTTTTGAGTAGCGCTGCTGTGAGTCACTGCTAAGATGGTTACAACCTCAGAATGGCAGTTATAAGCATTATCCAGGTCATTTCCTCTTGCATGTACAACAGTGACAGGTTCATCAATGTAAAAAGCAAATGGCCCAAACTACAAAAAAAAAAAAAAAACTATGCCAAATACATTTTTACCTTCCTAAAACAAGAGGTATTCAATAATTCAGCTTCACATGAGCAGCCTAGAAGCCACTCCCATCGTTCAGTCCTGGCCAAAAGTTTTGAGACTGTCAAAAATATGAGACAAAGTTTCACAAAGTTTGCTGCTAAACTGCTCTTAGATCTTTGTTTCAGTTGTTTATGTGATGTACTGCAATATAATTATAAGCACTTCATATGTTTTAAAGAGAAACTCCGACCAAGAATTGAACTTTATCCCAATCAGTAGCTGATACCCACTTTTACATGAGAAAAATAATGATTTTCACAAACAGACCATCAGGGGGCGCTGTATGACTGATTTTGTGCTGAAACCCCTCCCACAAGAGGCTCTGGTACCGTACGGTACTCTGGGCAAACTGTCACAATGTAACAATGTTCAGACAGGAAATAGCTGTCTGTTAAAGCCAGACCAGCTAGAAACAGCTCCATAATCTGCCCACAGTAACAATGTCACCATGTAATACATGTCACAATGTGAATCTGGGAGAGGAAAGATTTTACAATGAGCAAACACTGACTAAATCATTTATACATAATTATGGTAAAAATGAAGCACTTTTTTTATTACATTATTTTCACTGGAGTTCCTCTTTAAAGGCTTCTATTGACAATTACATGAGATTTCCGCAAAGAGTCAGTATTTGCAGAATGGTGTTGGCCCTTCTTTTTCTGGACCTCTGCAATTCGACTGAGCATGCTCTCAATCAACTTCTGGACCAAGTCCTGACTGATAGCAACCCATTCTTTCATAATCACTTCTTTGAGTTCTCAGAATTAGTTGATTTTTGTTTGTCCACCTGCCTCTTGAGGAATGACCACAAGTTCTCAATGGGATTAAGATCTGGGAAGTTTCCAGGCCATGGACACAAAAGTTCAACGTTTTGGTCCCCGAGCCACTTAGTTATCACTTTTGCCTTATGACACGGTGCTCCATCGTGCTGGAAAATGCATTATTCTTCACCAAACTGTTGTTGGTATGTTGGAAGAAGTTGCTGTTGGAGGGTGGTTTGGTACCATTCTTTAATCATGGCTGTGTTTTTTGGCAAAATTGTGAGTGAGTCCACTGCCTTGGATGAGAAGCAACACCACACATGAATGGTCTCAGAATGCTTTACTGTTGGCATGACACAGGACTGATGGTAGTGCTCACCTTTTCTTCTCCTGACAAGCCTTTTTCCAGATGCCCCAAACAATCGGAAAGGGGCTTCATTGGAGAATATGACTTGGCCCCTGTCCTCAGCAGTCCATTCTCCATACTTTCTGCAGAAGATCAATCTGTCCCTGGAGAAGTGGCTTCTTTGCTGCCCTTCTTGACGCCAGGCCATCTTCCAAAAGTCTTCGCCTCACTGTGCGTGCAGATGCGCTCACACCTGCCTGCTGCCATTCCTGAGCAACCTCTGCACTGGTTGCACTCCGATCCCGCAGCTGAATCCTCTTTAGGAGACGATCCTGGCGCTTGCTGGACTTTCTTGGACGCACTGAAGCCTTCTTAACAAGAATTGAACCTCTTTCCTTGAAGTTCTTGATGATCATATAAATTGTTGATTTAGGTGCAATCTTAGTAGCCACAATATCCTTGCCTGTGAAGCCATTTTTATTCAACGCAATGATGGCTGCATGTGTTTCTTTGCTGGTCACCATGGTTAACAATGGAAGATCAATGAGTTCAAGCATCACCCTCCTTTTAACATGTCAAGTCTGCCATTCTAATCCAATCAGCCTGACATAATGATCTCCAGCCTTGTGCTCGTCAGCATTCTCACAGCAATGAGATGCAGTGGAGAGGTTTTTTTGGGATTCAGTCAATTTGCATGGCAAAGAAGGACTATGCATATGCAATTCATCTGAACACTCTTCAAAACATTCTGGAGTATATGCAAAAGCTATTATAAAAACTTAGAGCGGATCCGAGATGAAAAACTAACTATAACAAGTAACTTGTCTATATATCTTATCTAAAGGTGGCCATACATGGTACAATTTTTCAATTAGATAATTTAGTTCGATTATTCCATTAGATCGAATATAAAGATTTTTCCAGCATGTCCGATCATTTTTCCCGAAAAAACGGGATAATCGTTCGAATTTCTTGATCGAAAAAAAAATATTTTCAACTTTCATTCAATTCGATCATTTAGATCGAATAAACGGGAAAATCGAACATTTTTAGGTGAAGTATGGTGAATGGACTGCTGAGGACTGGGGCCAAGTCATATTCTCCAATGAAGCCCCTTTCCGATTGTTTGGGGCATCTGGAAAAAGGCTTGTCAGGAGAAGAAAAGGTGAGCGCTACCATCAGTCCTGTGTCATGCCAACAGTAAAGCATCCTGAGACCATTCATGTGTGGGGTTGCTTCTCATCCAAGGGAGTGGACTCGCTCACAAGTTTGCCAAAAAACACAGCCATGATTAAAGAATGGTACCAAACCACCCTCCAACAGCAACTTCCTCCAACATTCCAACAACAGTTTGGTGAAGAATAATGCATTTTCCAGCACGATGGAGCACCGTGTCATAAGGCAAAAGTGATAACTAAGTGGCTCGGGGACCAAAACGTTGAACTTTTGTGTACATGGCCTGGAAACTCCCCAGATCTTAATCCCATTGAGTAGCAAGGGCTACTGCCAAGGCTCTCTGAAAACCTGTGGGCGTGGGGTATTTAGTTTATAGGGAATTAGAGTATTAAGACAAAAACTAAAAAGTATTTGGCTTGAGGAATGCCCTATAAACAATAGGAAATGAACACAATTATGCAATGTGTAAAAGTTCACCTCGGATCCACTTTAAGCACCAACTTTTCTAATTTTTCAAATATTTTTGACAGTCTCAAAGCTTTTGGCCAGGACTGTACATTACTGTAAATCAGTGAGGGAATATACATATGATTCCTTTATGCCCATGAAAGAGAGAGTAAAGAAAGAATAGAGGCCAATGTTTCCTAGACAGTGGCTTTAATATTTCATATGTACTTGATCACAAGAATAATGTTAACCAATAGGTCTGAATGTAGTAAGTAGCTAAACATTTACAGTATGGATTACTTTAACCACTTGAGGACCCACCCTTTACCCCCTCCCCCCCCTTAAGGACCAGCGCTGTTTTAGCTGATCTGTGCTGGGTGGGCTGTGCAGCCCCCAGCACAGATCAGGGTGCAGGCAGAGCGACCAGATCGCCCCCCTTTTTTCCCCACTAGGGGGATGATGTGCTGGGGGGGTCTGATCGCTCCTGCCTGCCTGGGTGTTGCGGGGGGGGGGGGGGGGCACCTCAAAGCCCCCCTCCACGGCGAAATTCCCCCCTCCCTCTCCTCCCTCCCTTCCCCGGAGATCCGAGGCTGCACAGGAACGGATCTGTCCTGTGCAGCCTCTAACAGGCTCCTGCCTGTCATGTGACAGCGATCCCCGGCCGCTGATTGGCCGGGGATCGCTGATCTGGTACAACGCTGCTACTGTTAGCAGCGTTGTAAGAATGTAAACAAAGCATATTATTTCCGCTTGTGTTTACATTTAGCCTGCGAGCCGCGATCGGCGGCCCGCAGGCTATTCACGGAGCCCCCCGCCGTGAATTGACAGGAAGCAGCCACTCGCACGAGCGGCTGCTTCCTGATTAATTAGCCTGCGGTCCTGCAGCTGCCACTTTGCCGACGCGCGGTATGAGTGCGCGGTCGGCAAGTGGTTAAGCATGGCAGCCAGGAGGGGGATTAGAGGGAGGCCAACAATGGCATATTTCTGTTAGCAAGGGGTTTTCACTAATTTTTAAACCCTAATTTATTGCTAAAGTTAAACAAGAAGAATACTCTCTGTGATACATTAAAGTGGACCTGAACTCAGAACCTCCTCTCTGCTGGAAAAGATAAGCAACAGCATAATAACCTTGAAAGAAAAAAATATTTATTTGTTACAGTTGATACAAATCCTGCAATACATTTTCAGTGTGTCTACTTCCTGCTTTCATGAAAGCAGACATAGGGTTAATTACATCCTGTGTTTACTAATTAGCAGCTATATATAGCAGAGGAGATTCCAGAGCTGACACAGCTGAGAGATCAAATTACAGTGGTGATTAGTCACAAATGAGGGGCAATAAGACAGGCTAAACGCTAAATACATACAGGGTACATTTCTCTGTTTTCCTTCTGCTTTGTGCAAGAGTTCAGGTCCACTTTAAATGTTTCCTTAGTGTGAATGCCAGGATCATAGAGCATACCGTTCACCATTTCATAAAAACTGTAATGACAAGAATTGAATCAGAATATTGAAATTATTAATAAACATAACTGAGTCATAATGGATGTTATGTAAATAGAAGAAAGAAATAATGGCGCAGTCATCAAGGTCAGGAGGAGACTGGCGACAAATGCCATCTGCATATCTCTTCCGTCCGACTGTCACATTTAGTGATAGTGTTCCTGTAACATGGACCACTTAATAACAGCAGGAGGGAGGTGTTCAGAGCGATATGATTTTAATATAACAGTTTTAGCACTCAAGTGTCACCACAGCATGATATATCTGAACTGTGGGATAATTTAGTGCTTTTTTATCTTCCTGTCATCTAAAGGCAGCCGAGAGTTATGTGAGACGATATTGATGTTTATATGCGGCAACCTCTAGCGTCCTGTTTTAAAAATGAAATTGCTGAACCAATAATATAGCAACACATTGATATACCGAGATGCTTGTCACTTAATGTGTTCTGTTTACAAAATACTATAAAGGACTGTTTCACCTTTTTACTAATTGTATCTAATGGAGCTCTATTCATACAGTGGGGTAGCTAACAGGGAATGCAGAGGCTGCGAGTGCACCAGGGTCCCTGGACCTGAGGGGCTCACATTGGGCCTTTGTCTTGTTGCTGCATTAGCTCTGTATTTGGGAAGCAGGGTATTTGGGCGCCTATTAGCACGAAAAATCTGAGCGATGTCATAGGGTTCCATTACATTTATCGGCAAGGAAGGGAACTTTGGCCACCCATGGCATCTGATAAATATCAGGATTCGGGGCCTACGGCGGCACCAATATTTTTCTCGCTAGCGGGGCAGAAGTTTAGGCATCAAGAAGGGTGTATGTGCAAGGGGGGATGGTTAGGGCTAGGCATCAGGACAGGTGTTTGTGCGGGGAGGGGGGGGGATTAGGGTCAGGCATCAGGAAGGGTGTCTGTGCAAGGGGGGATGGTTAGGGCTAGGCATCAGGACAGGTGTTTGTGCGGGGGGGGGGGGGGAATTAGAGTTAGGCATCAGGAAGGGTGTCCGTGCAAGGGGGGATGGTTAGGGCTAGGCATCAGGACAGGTGTTTGTGCGGGGGGGGGGGGAGATTAGAGTTAGGCATCAGGAAGGGTGTTTGTGCAAGGGGGGATAGTTAGGGCTAGGCATCAGGACAGGTGTTTGTGCGGGGGGGGGGGAATTAGAGTTAGGCATCAGGAAGGGTGTCCGTGCAAGGGGGGATGGTTAGGGCTAGGCATCAGGACAGGTGTTTGTGGGGGGGGGGGGGGAGCTTAGAGTTAGGCATCAGGAAGGGTGTCTGTGCAAGGGGGGATGGTTTGGGCTAGGCATCAGGACAGGTGTTTGTGGGGGGGGAGGGGGGATTAGAGTTAGGCATCAGTAAGGGTGTTTGTGTGTCAGGAAAGTTAGTTAGGGGTCAGGGGGAAGGGTTCTGGTTGAGAATAGGTTTAGGTGTAGCTGCTGTAAAATATCGGTATGTAATACGGATTTTTTACTATTGTTTTTACACTTTAATTTTAAAATATCTGTATTAGATACCAATATTTTACTATCAGGATTACTATTTTATCCATTATTTATATAGCACTGACATATTGCACAGCGCTGTACAGAGTATATTATCTTGTCACTAACTGTCCCTTTCACAATCGAATCCCTACCATAATCATATGTCTGTGTGTATCTCGGGCCAATTTTTAGGTGGAAGCCAATTAACTTATCTGTATGTTTTTGGGACGTGGGAGGAAACCAGAGTGCCCAGAGGAAGCTCACTCAGACACGGGGAGAACATACAAATTCCTTGCAGATGCTGACCTGGCTGGAATTTGAACCAGGGACCCAACGCTGCAAGGCGAGAGCGCTAACCACTACGCCACCATGCCGCCCACATTTCTGAGTGCCCTTTTTTGATGTATTATGTGTTATTTTGTGCTGTAGTAGTAATGATCACCTCTGTAGTGGTAATGATCACCTCTAGAGTCTAGGGCAACAAAAAGTGAATTTTTATTGCCCTAGACTTTACGGCCTAGAGTGCCACAGTCTGGTGTTGTAGATGAGGTCTCAAGGGGGAGAGGTTTCCCAATAATTCTCTCTGCTGAGCTGGTGACACTTTGGATTTTGTATGTATCGCTGGCTGAAGAGCCGGCATACCAGAGCACAATAGACGAGCAGTGGACCGACCGTCGATGGTGGCAGAGTAGAAGGTCCCCAGAAGTTCCTGGGCCATGCCAAACTTCTTAAGTTGGCGAAGGAAGAAGAGACAGTATGAAACAGCAATCAAGTAAAAGTGCAAAAGTCTAATTTAAATGCTCTAAATAGCATAACATATTGTATGATAATTCATGGCAATCACAGAATTCACACCAGCCTTTGTGAAAGCCTAGTTACATTCATCTTAGGAACACATCACTGAAAGTGACCTGGAAGCCAGAAAATGTGGGTGCCCGCGATTGGCGGAAGTTTGGGTGCCGCCATAGGAGCCCCATATAAATAAACGTTATGGAGGAAATGTGGGCGCCTGCAACACTCGCGCACTATTTGTAGCCGTATTTTGCACTGTATTTTTTGTTGATGGATTGGCAGTGGGGGGTGATTAGGCATGGGGGGGGGGGGTTGGTTAAGGTTAGCTGTAGGGGGACCACAGTTACGTTTAGCCACCGGGGGCGGTTAAGGTTAGGCATGAGGGGGGAGGTAAGGTTAGGTGTCCAAGGGGAGTGGTTAAAGTGTAGCAGAGACAACGTAATACAAAGAATCAATACTTACCCAGGGCTTCCTCCAGCCCCGTAAGCACATCTGAGTCCCTCGCCGCCCTCCAGCGGTCTGCCGTTCAGCTGCAATCAGTCCCGGGACCTGCTTCAGTCACCTCAGTCGGGGTCTTCAGCACATGCGCTGACTTCCTGCGGAACCCCCGGGTAAGTATTGATTCTTTGTATTACCTGGTCTCTGGTTTACTTTAACCTTTTGCGGACCACCGTATGTAAATCCTATGCCGCACTTGTGGCTGTCCTAGCCTGATGCGGGGTAGGATTTATGCCGCCTGTCGTTTCCACTCCCGACGCGATCGTGCACACCTGAGAGGGGACTTTAAGTTGTCTTATGACAGCTGACATCTTCCTCAGTGATCAGGAGCCATCGCGATTGGCTCCTGATCACGTGATCACTACGATCGCTGGCAGATGGTTGTGATCACCATTAGAGCGGCGGTGGTAGGGGAGAAGAAGAGGATCCACTCACCTTCCTGATGTTCCCCTGGTCATCGGCGCTCCGCTATGGTCGGCATCCCCGCTTGCCCTGACATAATTGTCAGGTCCCGGCTAGATAACGTCATCAAGCCGCGACCCGGAACTTAGCGTCAGTACGAGCGGGGATGCCGGCCAGAGCGGAGGGGTCCGCAGCTGCTCATCGCTAGAGCCTGGGAGGTGAGTAAAGGCTGCTGGCTACAGGGGGGACACCTGGCTACACCATGGACACCATGCCCAGTTAGCCCTACCAGGGATCCGGCTACCTGACCCCCCGCCCTCCAAACTAGACTATTTCTGGGCAGCCTAATTTCTGGGCACCTTTTCTCATGTATGCCAGATGAGATTGTATCTAGTATAAGCCAAGTTTCCTAGGTACAGGAGCACAAAATCACTTATAGCTCTATATCTGCTATTACACAAACCTGAAGTGTAATATTTAGGTATAAATATTTTCTAGGCAGTGCTGTTTGAAGGTGGATGCTTGCAGGATAGGGGACTCATGCGTGGTTCAACTGATCAACACATATCTGCATCTAGGGAACTGGCAATCAGACATGTTAGCAGATTGACCACAATTCATTTCAAACTGGTCATTCCAATTCAAAATATTTTCATCTCAAAATGGTAACTAAAAGATACAAATCCAACATTGGTGAGACAATCTGTTCCACGCTAAAAACATGTTGCAGCATTCTTCCCTATGCATATCTAATTTTTTAAAGGACAACTGAAGCGAGAGGGATATGATGGCTGCCATACTTATTTCCTTTTAGGTAATACCAGTTACATGGCTATCCTGCTGATCCTCTGCCTCTAATACTTTTAGCCATAGACCCTGAGCAAGCATGCAGCAGATCAGGAGTTTCTGACATTGTCAGATCTGACAAGATTAGCTGCATGCTTGTTTCTGGTGTGTTCCAGACACAACTGCAGCCAGATAGATCAGAAGGGCTGCCAGGCACATGATTTTGTTTAAAAGGAAATAAATATGGCAGCCTCCATATCCCTCTCACTTCAGTTGTCCTTTAAATGTTATAGATGATATTCCTTGATGAGTTACTCATATAGATGTTTATTTTTAGGTGACTACAGTGTGCAGTAAAGACGGTACCTGGACAGAAACACTAAGCCTCTGTGAAGGACTTCAAGGGAAGTGCCCACCACCCCCAGAACTCAATGACATCAGCTACACTTGTGAGAACGGACACAGCATTGGTAATGATGGAATTTTACATGCATGTTTATTGCTAAGAACAATGTCTTTCCATGGGCTGTATATGTTTGATTTTTTTGTGTGAGTTAAGTATTTCACCTAAAATCACATCAAAATGATTATTTTTTAAATAAAATTAATCCAGTCAATCAGTTTCATTCTTTGAAAGGAAGAGTGAACTTTTACTGTGAACCCTTCAAACATCTGGTTATGGCAGAGAACGTTGTATCACCAGCAATTTTGGCCAATTTTACCACTTCTATGGAGTATGAGAGTTTTACCTACACAATCTGTTCATAGTTTTCAAAATCTGTTGACCCTCAAACTACAGGTGGTAAGATTGGCTAATCAAAATAGAATGTGTGTATGCACGGTTTGGGGACATCTTTAGGAACAATCACTGAGCAAAATATAAACGCAACACTTTTGGTCTGGTTGGGTGGTCTCAGACGATCATGAACGTGAACAACATGTTGGATGTGGAGGTCCTGGGCTGAAGTGGTTACACGTGGTCTGCGTTTGTGAGGCCGGTTGGATGTACTGCCACATTTTTTGAAATGCCTATGAAGACGGCTTATGGTAGAGAAATGAACATTCATTTCATGGGCAACAGCTCTGGTAGACATTCCTGCCGTCAGCACGCCAGTTGCATGCTCCCTCAAACGTTGCAACATTTCAACAACTGTGGCATTGACAGGGCCGTTTCTAGACTTTTTGCTGCCTGAGGCAAACTTGGAGGATGCGACCTTCCCCCCCCCCCAATTTGGAATTATTGCCCAACTCCCAACAATTTGCACCACTTATTATAGTTTTAGTGCAACCCCCAAAAAACACGCTCAGTATAGGTAGGTAGCCAGGTATAGGTGCCCCTATATACCGTAGTACGCCAAGTATAGATGCCCCCAGTATAGGTTATCCAGGTAGGTTCCATAACTCCCAACTTATAGAGGCAGGAAAGACGAACATTGCAGCAAAAACTGGGCATGGTAATAAAGTTACTGTGGGTGGCGCCAAATATACATGGGCAGCGGGTCGCAACCAGTGCTGGTCGTAATGGAAAAATCTACGCTTACGGATCATTACGCATAATTTTACGCTATTACGCATTACGCAATTACGGTTACGGCGTAGGAAATTATCTACGGTTCATCACTGTAATTACGCGTTAACTTACGCAGTTACGCGTAAGGATACCGTAATGTAGGCGTTTACACTATGATGTTACGCGTAGTGCCGTAATACCCATTAATGCGTATTTTTTGACGCATACGGACGATCTGTACGCAATAGCCGTCAATGTGACAGCTATTGCGTACACATCATTCGTATGCGTCAAAACGTACGCTTATATACTGAAGGGCGGGAGAAGATACTATTGGTTGCTTAGGATGTTGACTGATAGGCTACTCTTAGAAAAGGGGAGTTTTGACGTTAGTAATTACGCGTAAAATTACGCGTAAGTCTTCGTAAAATTACGCATACCTAGCAATTACAGTAGACAGTGTAATTATGATACCACTTAACTGCTTACGCGTAAATAATTACACCTAAGACCGTAAGTTACGCGTAGCGCTTACGCGTAAATTTACATTGAATTACGATGCATAATTACGCTCATGCGTAATTTCGGCCCAGCACTGGTCGCAACTGATCATGAGAGAGGTCTGAAAGCAGACATGGGGGACCCGGCGAGACTCTCCCACTGCAGGAGGTGGATGTTGCTTGTTTCAAGAATGTAAACCAGCAGCGGCCAGGAGGGAGGGGAGTGGGCGGGATGCCACCTGAGCAAGCGGTGTCACCTGGAGTTATGGGCGGCCAGGGGCTGGGCATTGTGCTGTGTGATCAAACTGCACATTTCAGAGTGGCCTTTTATTGTGGCCAGTCTAGGGCACTCCTGTGAAATATTTATGCTGTCTAATCTGCACCTTGACGAGGTGGGATGGATTATCTCGGCAAAGGAGAAATGCTCTGTAATGCTAGGTACACACGATGCATTTTTTTGGCCGATTTTCCGTCCGATCGATTCTCCGCTTGATTTTCTACTCGATTCTCTTATCTCAATTTCCATTCACTTCTATGAGAAATCGACCAGAAAAATTATCGTAAATAATATCGGACATGACGGAGTTTATCTATCGGAACCAAGTATCTGCCGAGAAAAATGTACGGCGTGTACCTAGGGTCCTAGGATAACACAGATTTAGAAAGGTTTGTGAACAATATTTGAGAGTAATGGGTCTTCTGTGTATATAATCCTCTTATCCTAATATTTGTATAGCAGATTTGATAGTCGCGCTCATAAACAGTCCATCATATTTCAGCAGTAATGCATAGATCCCCCCCCCCCCTTCATAGAGCAACTCACCGGAAGGTGCGGCCTAATATCGACCCCATATCGCTTCTGGGGTATAAGGCCACCCCACTGCCTCCAACCGGCAATCACCAACAGCTCACTGTCGTCAGGATGTGTAGGCTTGGCTTGTCCACATTTACTGCTGGGGTTGGTGACTCCTGGAGGCTCGACACTTTTGCTGTTTGTTTTAGAAGGAAACAATGTTTCTGGGTCTTTTACTGTGACGTCCAGCAGAGAAAGATTGTTTTGGTTTGTCCACAGCAACAGTCCAACATTTGGGAGATGGATAAAAAATCCCCCTTCAGATCTGTGTACAGAGAATCCCCAGGTTGGCTTCTGCCCAGGTGTGTGCTAATTACCAGCCCACAGCAAAGGTGTCAAGCCTCCAGGGGGCACCAACCCCAGCAGCAAATGTGGACAAGCCAAGCCTACACATCCTGACGACAGTGAGCTGTTGGTGATTGCCGGTTGGAGGCAGTGGGGTGGCCTTATACCCCAGAAGCGATATCGGGCCAATATTAGGCCGCACCTTTCCGGTGAGTTGCCTTATGAAAGGGGGGGGGGAACCTATGCATTACTGCTGAAATCTGATGGACTGTTTATGAGCGCTACTATCAAATCTGTTTAATGTACTTGAAGATCTGCATGCATCTTAATAGAGCGATCCGCCCATGGAGTGGGTGTCAACAGTCCTATAGTATCGACTTATCCATATATCAATTGTAGTTCATTCTATGATATATATGTACAGTTCAATCAGTGACTTAAAATATAGGTCGTACAAAATGGACTCATCTATACGTCACTGGTGGTTCACTTTGTGACATACATATACAATTGAGCGCTGCTGTATTTTTTTAGTAATATTTGTATGGCGTTTTTCTCCTGTTGGACTCAAAGTGCTCAAGAGCTGCAGCCACTAAGGGCACACTTAAAGGGCCACCCTGAAGTAATAGGAAGTCTTGCCCAAGGACTTCTTACTGAACACTGTAGAAAATGTTTTGGATCTTGGAGTTCAGCTTATGCAAAATGGGAGCAAAGCTGAAAGTGTTGCGTTTATATTTTTGATCAGTGTAGATAAGTGAACATTTTATAAACGATGCTTTGAGTCTATGTAAAAATAAGTAGTTGGCCTAGAAAATACTTTGTTTTATTGTGAAAAAAAATTAAATTTTTGTTATACTTGTAAACTAAATAAGGATTTCAAAGGGTGTGACAGGAGATAAACATGTGAACGTATAGTGCCAATCCTGCTTACAACTTGCTTGTGGTCACTTTTTTATTCTTTTATTTTTCGATTGCACGGCTTAATAACCCAGTTATTTATCTTTGCAGTCAGACTGCAGTGGCAGCGATTAGGCAGGCCGGTCATCATCTTTGTATAGATTGTTTCCAGTGATTGCTTTTGTAAAGAATAAAAGTAATACTATGTATCTCCTATGAGGAGATGGACTAGTCCAGAATCTATCAGATCTGTTAGATTTCTGCTACCTAAAAAGTTATTTATAGTGCATTTTACTTTGGGAGAAATCTACATTTTATATGTATGTATTTTACATTTTATAATTTTTCACAACAGTGGTCATTAAAGTAGAGAAGGCAGCATTGCGGAACTGTCATCCCTTCCAAGAGACCCTTATTAGTTTACTGAGAGAACTGAATGATGCACAGCATTTCTCTTTGACTGTGGTTGGCCATACCTACTGTGATTGCTTTTGAACAAGAAAAACTCTGCACACACTAATAATTATTAAGACTTCAGCATTATTCATAACAACTGAGTCATGTTTGGAAATGTGGGCCTGCTGCATTCCACAATCATAGCTGATGGATGTCAAAGTACCTGCTGTTGCCAGACCGTGCACCAGAAAAATACGCCTTTGCAAATATGAATCATGGCTGGTGGCCTGTTTGTTTTATTTTTATTTTTATCTGTTTTTTTTTATAAATAAATTCTATTTAAAAGTGTTTCTTCATGTTATCTGCCCATAGGAGCTAATTGCACAGCCTCTTGTGCGTCTGCAGCCAATGACCCAGTGATTCTACCAGAGAACATGCAGGCTGACGCTGTAGAGCACTGGATGAATCCTACCAAAGTGCAGGTATGCGGTGAAAACAACAGGTGATGACATGAAATTCTATTCCAAGAAGGGACTAAGGAGCGGAGATCCAGTGGAGATGAGATATATTTTAGAATGGTTTATAGCTGGCACATTGATGATATACATACCGTGTTTTTTGCTCCATAAGATGCACCTCACCATAAGATCCACCTAAGCTTAGAGGAGGAAAGCCAGTAAAAATATTCTGAACCAGGTGCGTCTTTGGGGTGCAGGGGGGTCTTCTGGAGGATCTCTCACTAAGCCGTCTCCTACCCCCAAGATGACAGTTCTCCCCATACAGAATAGTGGCAGTGGAGGGCACTCACCTATGTGGCTGGTGTACTCCTTCCTGTCTGTGTATTTCTATTCCTCATCACTGGTGCTCCCTCTCTGTGACCTGACAGAATGTATGTGAGTACGCACATGCTGCTGGGTCACAGAGAGGGGTGCCAACAATGATGAACACAGGAGGACACAGGCAGGAAGGAGCGAGCCAGCCGAACAGGTGAATGTTACTAGCTTGGGGTTGGGGTGGAGAGAAACAGCTTTGGGGAAAACCCCAAGATAAGGAAGATAAGCAACAGCATAAGAACCTTTAGGTCGCATTCACAGTGGGACGTTTAATGTGACGTTAAAGTCGCAACGTGTCTGCGTTAAGAGGTATCGCACTGCAAGCAGTGAGTTACCACAACACAACATTTTTTAACGCGACTTTAACCTTGCACTGTGGCAGATAGGATTAGCATTGCAGTACAGTAAGCTGTGTTACAAGTCTTTATAATGCGGGACCATAATGTCCCACTGTGAATGCGACCTTAACCACCTGAGGACCGGAGGCTTTACACCCCTTAAGGACCAGACCCTTTTTATCCATTCAGACCTCTGCAGCTTTCACGGTTTATTGCTCGCTCATACAACCTACCACCTAAATGAATTTTGGCTCCTTTTCTTGTCACTAATAAAGCTTTCTTTTGGTGCTATTTGATTGCTGCTGCGATTTTTACTTTTTATTATATTCATCAAAAAAGACAGGAATTTTGTCAAAAAAATTATTTTTTTAACTTTCTGTGCTGACATTTTTCAAATAAAGTAAAATTTCTGAATACATGCAGCACGAAAAATGTGGACAAACATGTTTTTAATAAAAAAAACAACCATTCAGCCTATATTGATTGGTTTGGGTAAAAGTTATAGCGTTTACAAACTATGGTGCAAAAAGTGAATTTTCCCATTTTGAAGCATCTATGACTTTTCTGACCACCTGTCATGTTTCATGAGGGGCTAGAATTCCAGGATAGTATAAATACCCCCCAAATGACCCCATTTTGGAAAGAAGACATCCCAAAGTATTCATTGAGAGGCATGGTGAGTTCATAGAAGATTTTATTTTTTGTCACAAGTTAGCGGAAAATGACACTTTGTGACAAAAAAGAAAAACAGAAAGTTTCCATTTCTGCTAACTTGCGACAAAAAAAAAATGAAATCTGCCACGGACTCACTATGCTCCTCTCTGAATACCTTGAAGTGTCTACTTTCCAAAATGGGGTCATTTGTGGGGTGTGTTTACTGTCCTGGCATTTTGGGGGTGCCTAATTGTAAGCACCCCTGTAAAGCCTAAAGGTGCTCATTGGACTTTGGGCCCCTTAGCGCAGTTAGGGTGCAAAAAAGTGCCACACATGTGGTATTGCCGTACTCAGGAGAAGTAGTATAATGTGTTTTGGGGTGTATTTTTACACATACCCATGCTGGGTGGGAGAAATATCTCTGTAAATGACAATTGTTTGATTTTTTTTTTACACACAATTGTCCATTTACAGAAATATTTCTCCCACTCAGCATAGGTATGTGTAAAAATACACCCCAAAACACATTATACTACTTCTCCTGAGTACGGCGATACCACATGTATGGCATGTTTTTGCACCCTAACTGCGCTAAGGGGCCCAAAGTCTAATGAGTACCTTTAGGATTTCACAGGTCATTTTTGTTTCAAGACTACTCCTCACGGTTTAGGGATCCTAAAATGCCAGGGCAGTATAGGAACCCCACTAATGACCCCATTTTAGAAAGAAGACACCCCAAGGTATTCCATTAGGAGTATGGTGAGTTCATAGAAGATTTTATTTTTTGTCACAAGTTAGCGGAAATTGATTTTAATTGTTTTTTTTTCACAAAGTGTCATTTTCCGCTAACTTGTGACAAAAATTAAAATCTTCTATGAACTCACCATACTCCTAACGGAATACCTTTGGGTGTCTTCTTTCTAGAATGGGGTCATTTGTGGGGTTCCTATACTGCCCTGGCATTTTGGGGGCCCTAAACCGCGAGGAGTAGTCTTGAAACCAAATGTCGCACAATGACCTGTGAAATCCTAAAGGTACTCATTGGACTTTGGGCCCCTTAGCGCACTTAAGGTGTAAAAAAGTGCCACACATGTGGTACCGCCGTACTCAGGAGAAGTAGTATAATGTGTTTTGGGGTGTATTTTTACACATACCCATGCCGGGTGGGAGAAATATCTCTGTAAATGACAATTGTTTGATTTTTTTTTTACACACAATTGTCCATTTACAGAGAGATTTCTCCCACTCAGCATGGGTATGTGTAAAAATACACCCCAAAACACATTATACTACTTCTCCTGAGTACAGCGATACCACATGTGTGGCACTTTTTTGCACCCTAACTGCGCTAAGGGGCCCAAAGTCCAATGAGTACCTTTAGGATTTCACAGGTCATTTTTGTTTCAAGACTACTCCTTACGGTTTAGGGCCCCTAAAATGCCAGGGCAGTATAGGAACCCCACTAATGACCCCATTTTAGAAAGAAGACACCCCAAGGTATTCCGTTAGGAGTATGGTGAGTTCATAGAAGATTTTATTTTTTTGTCACAAGTTAGCAGAAATTGATTTTAATTTTTTTTTTCACAAAGTGTCATTTTCCGCTAACTTGTGACAAAAAATAAAATCTTCTATGAACTCACCATACTCCTAACGGAATACCTTTGGGTGTCTTCTTTCTAGAATGAGGTCATTTGTGGGGTTCCTATACTGCCCTGGCATTTTAGGGGCCCTAAACCCGTGAGGAGTAGTCTTAAAACCAAATGTCGCTAAATGACCTGTGAAATCCTAAAGGTACTCATTGGACTTTGGGTCCCTTAGCGCACTTAGGGTGTAAAAAAGTGCCACACATGTGTTACCGCCGTACTCAGGAGAAGTAGTATAATGTGTTTTGTGGTGTATTTTTACACATATCCATGCTGGGTAAGAGAAATATCTCTGTAAATGACAATTGTTCGATTTTTTTTACACACAATTGTCCATTTACAGAGAGATTTCTCCCACTCAGCATGGGTATGTGTAAAAATACACCCCAAAACACATTATACTACTTCTCCTGAGTACGGCGATACCACATGTGTGACACTTTTTTGCAGTCTAAGTGCGCTAAGGGGCCCAACGTCCTATTCACAGGTCATTTTGAGGCATTTGTTTTCTAGACTACTCCTCACGGTTTTGGGCCCGTAAAATGCCAGGGCGGTATAGGAACCCCACAAGTGACCCCATTTTAGAAAAAAGACACCCCAATGTATTCCATTAGGTGTATGGCGAGTTCATAGAAGATTTTATTTTTTGTCACAAGTTAGTGAAAAATGACACTTTGTAAAAAAAAACAATAAAAATCAATTTCCGCTAACTTTAAAAAAAAATAAAAATCTTTTATGCACTCGTCATACACCTAACAGAATACCTTGGGGTGAATTTTTTCTAAAATGGGGTCACTTGTGGGGTTTCTATACCACCCTGGCATTTTACGGGCCCAAAACCGTGAGTAGTCTGGAAACCAAATGTCTCAAAATGACTGTTCAGGGGTATAAGCATCTGCAAATTTTGATGACAGGTGGTCTATGAGGGGGCGAATTTTGTGGAACCGGTCATAAGCAGGGTAACCTTTTAGATGACAGGTTGTATTGGGCCTGATCTGATGGATAGGAGTGCTAGGGGGGTGACAGGAGGTGATTGATGGGTGTCTCAGGGGGTGGTTAGAGGGGGAAATAGATGCAATCAATGCACTGGGGAGGTGATCGGAAGGGGGTCTGAGGGGGATCTGAGGGTTTGGCCGAGTGAGCAGGAGCCCACACGGGGCAAATTAGGGCCTGATCTGATGGGTAGGTGTGCTAGGGGGTGACAGGAGGTGATTGATGGGTGTCTCAAGGTGTGATTAGAGGGGGGAATAGATGCAAGCAATGCACTGGCGAGGTGATCAGGGCTGGGGTCTAAGGGAGTTCTGAGGGTGTGGGCGGGTAATTGAGTGCCTTAGGGGCAGATAGGGGTCTAATCTGATGGGTAGCAGTGACAGGGGGTGATTGATGGGTAATTAGTGGGTGTTTAGGGTAGAGAACAGATGTAAACAATGCACTTGGGAGGTGATCTGACGTCGGATCTGCGGGCGATCTATTGGTGTGGGTGGGTGATCAGATTGCCTGCAAGGGGCAGGTTAGGGGCTGATTGATGGGTGGCAGTGACAGGGGGTATTTGATGGGTGGCGGTGACAGGGGGTGATTGATGGGTGATTGACAGGGTGATTGACAGGTGATCAGTGGGTTATTACAGGGAAGAACATATGTAAATAATGCACTGGCGAATTGATAAGGGGGGGGGTCTGAGGGCAATCTGAGCGTGTAGGCGGGTGATTGGGTGCCCGCAAGGGGCAGATTAGGGTCTGATCTGATGGGTAACAGTGACAGGTGGTGATAGGGGGTGATTGATGGGTGATTGATGGGTAATTAGTGGGTGTTTAGGGTAGAGAACAGATGTAAACAATGCACTTGGGAGGTGATCTGACTTCGCATCTGCGGGCGATCTATTGGTGTGGGTGGGTGATCAGATTGCCCGCAAGGGGCAGGTTAGGGGCTGATCGATGGGTGGCAGTGACGGGGTGATTGATGGGTGGCAGTGACAGGGGGTGATTGACAGGTGATCAGTGGGTTATTACAGGGAAGAACAGATGTAAATAATGCACTGGCGAATTGTAAAGGGGGGGGGGGGGTCTGAGGGCAATCTGAGCGTGTAGGCAAGTGATTGGGTGCCCTCAAGGGGCAGATTAGGGTCTGATCTGATGGGTAACAGTGACAGGTGGTGATAGGGGGTGATTGATGGGTGATTGATGGGTAATTAGTGGGTGTTTAGGGTAGAGAACAGATGTAAACACTGCACTTGGGATGGGAGGTGATCTGACGTCGGATCTGCGGGCGATCTATTGGTGTGGGTGGGTGATCAGATTGCCCGCAAGGGGCAGGTTAGGGGCTGATTGATGGGTGGCAGTGACAGGGGGTGATTGATGGGTGATTGACAGATGATTGACAGGTGATCAGTGGGTTATTACAGGGGGGATAGAGGCATACAGTACACTGGGGGGGTCTGGGGAGAATCTGAGGGGTGGGGGGGTGATCAGGAGGGAGCAGGGGGCAGTTTAGGGAATAAAAAAAAATACTGTCGACAGATAGTGACAGGGAGTGATTGATGGGTGATTAGGGGAGTGATTGGGTGCAAACAGGGGTCTGGTGGGTGGGCAGGGAGGGGGGGGGGTCTGAGGGGTGCTGTGGGCGATCAGGGGGCAGGGGGGGAAATCAGTGTGCTTGGGTGCAGACTAGGGTGGCTGCAGCCTGCCCTGGTGGTCCCTCGGACACTGGGACCACCAGGGCAGGAGGCAGCCTGTATAATAGGCTTTGTATACATTACAAAGCCTATTATATGTAATGATCGGCGGATTTCTGTATTCCTCCGCTCGCCGGCGCTGCTAAGTGGCCGGCGAGCTGGAGGCTAAATCCCCGGCCATCGATCCCCGGCAGAGGATCGCGTCACGGATGACGCGATTGCTCCGCCCATGCCCGTACAAGGACTGCCGCCTCTGTGCATGCGGCGGTCCTTGCGGGATCCACTTTCCGGCCGCCCCTGTGCAGTGGGCGGTCGGCAAGTGGTTAAAGAAAAAACACTTTCTTGTAACAGCTTATAGAATTCCTACTGAGATTCTGCAGAGTGGTGTCTTCCTGGGAGCACAGAAAGTGTTAACCTCCTGTGCTTTACATATTAGCTCAGCAGACAACTACCAACTCAAAATACACTAGTTCATTACTTGCTAAGAAAGGAAAATTAGACAGCATTTCTCTATAAATGCACACAGGGTGGACACAGGGTGGATTCCTCTGTGTTTCTCCTTGTCTCCTGTGCAAGAGTTCAGGTCTGCTTTAAACAATGCAGATTTCCTAGCTGCTCTGCTAATGCTCTGCCTCAAATACTTTTAGCCATAGACCCTGAACAAGCATGCATATCAGATGTTTTTGACTGTCTGACTAAATTACCCATGCTTGTTTCAGGTGTTTGATTTAAACACTACTGCGGCCAGAAAGATCAGGACAGCCAGACAACTGGTATTATTTAAAAGGAAATACACATGGCAGCCTCCATATACCTCTCACTTCAGTTTCTCTGTAACCACTGTGTTACAATTTTACTGGAGTTCAGTAAATCAACCTCCATGCTCCTTCCCTTCACTCTTGTTTTCAGTAGTGCTTATCATTCCTGTGCATAGTGTGTGTGTCAGCAGCACATGATGAGTAAGGGGGTTCTGACTAGTGGTGATGATGACTTATTTCTTACTATGAAGCTTTGTATGCATGCTAAGTGGTACTCAGTCGTGGCATCTAGCATGTGTGCAGATGTGAGATCCTTCTTCTTCTCCTTACACATATCATCGACATCGTGAGATCCAGAGTGTCGGATCATCTTGCCCGAGTCCCACCTGAGGCTATTATTTTCCTCTTTACCACTCCCACTCCATGCCGCTCCGTCATGTGCCATACCATTGTATCTCCTCCTCCCTCCATAGCAACAGAACACTTTGCTAGCCTGCAGGCTAGTGATGCCTCAGTATGGGACTCAGTATGGGACTCAGCCTTGAATTGTCACCCAAGGGATCAGGTCCCGAATCCTATGGGTGACAATTGTGTATGTGTATACTCCTTATACAATGTAACTAGGTGCCAGTAATTTAAAACAAAGTTTCAATCAGCGATATAAGTATATTTAGTTGTGTTATTGATTGAAGACTAATTTCAAGATATTTATAGGTAATTCAAATATAAATACACTAACATATGGATCACACAGACAGTAGACTTTTATGATCTGTAAGTTTGATTATTAGGGTGACAATCTGCTGCCCATATGGATATTCCCTGATAATTGCTGCCACTTCTTTGTTCCCCTCACTACAGGACAGTACATGCTACTCAGTGGGGAGATAAGCAAGCATGACTGTACAGGGATCGCTGGACAAATGCTGTCCAAAACAGTCACAAAATATTGGTTTCTGGCTAAGTTACTCAACAGTGTGAATGTAGTTTTGCTTCCACCCCTGGAGGAGAGCGTATTGTTGCTGTGGATAATCTCAGCTGAATGGTTATAAATTAATGTCTTAAGTGTTAATGCTTATATGGCTCCTGCCAATCCCACCTGGGATCCGCTATACTCCCTGCAGCCTTGAAAGGTCATTTTTAATGATTAAAAGAACAGATGGCATGTGCACAGAAGCATCTTCTCACCCACTTCTCACTATCAAGGTTCTGTGAAAATCACAGGGGAGAGAGGAGGGAGATGTGGTGCCCAGAGGACTTGTCAGATAAGAGTTCTCAAAGGAAAATGAATCTGCTGAGCCTATTGTGCCTAGCTGATGAAGAAAAAAGTCAGAGAGAAGTGCAGTGTGCCTTACATCTCCTGGGTCTATACTGACCAGGGGAAACCTCAACAGAGGCAGTGCATAGGACATGTTAGAGAATGCCAGTTCTCATTTCATGATGCGATCTTCTATTCACACAGCCTGACTGCAATAAAACAAAGTAAAATGTATTTTTAAGTGACAGCTAGGCTAGCTTTCTTCTATGTAGCTGTCACTTACAGTAGGTAATATAAATCTGACAGAAATTAGAGGTTTTGGACTACCCCATGTCCTCATAGGGGATTCTCATGCTTTTCTTTATTTTCAAAAACACTTGGTAAATGACAGTTGCTCCATTCGTCTGCTAAAAAAAAGTGTGCCGTGAGCCGGGAGGCTGACCAGCATCTTTGTACAAATAAAGGCTATGCTGAGAATCTCTCGTGAAGAGATGGATTAGTTCAAAGCCTGTTGGCTCTGTCAAATTTCTACTACGCACTGTAAGTGATAGCAACATAGGAGAACATAAATTTATGGAAACATATGTTTTATGTGTATGTGTTTAAATGCATTTTAAATTTTACATTTTTTCATGATAGTTGCCCTTTAAATGTTCACATCTTCAAAAGCTGCTGTATTATGCCTTTTAATGTTTTTGTGTTAACCTTACTTTACCGGTAGATCTTTAAAGCAAACCTGTGAGGTTTGCTGAAAGGAAAATGAGATCCTTTGGGGCACTTTTCCCCCCCTACAGGTTTCCTTTAAAATATGTGCAGCTATCTTGCTAAGTTTGCAAAAAACTAATTTGCCATTTTTTTTCCTAGCAAATAGTGTTTAAGGATATGCTTTTCTCAACTGATTGTTCCTAACCAGGGCCGGCCTTAGGTTTCACAGCGCCCTGAGCGTAACCAGATTTTGGTGCCCCCCCCCCCATTCATCCTCTTCTTTCTTTTGGTTCATGTGCTAGCATACCATTTAGTAATCACAAGCCCCAAAAATGCCAAACACGGCAACAAATAACCCCAAAGTAAATAATAAATGCAACAAACGTTACCTCCAACACATAGAATGTAGGAAATGTTACCTCCGACACATGCAAAACCGCAAATGTTACCTCCAACACATGGAATGCAGCAAATATTACCTCTGACACAAAGTGCAGCCAAAGTTACCTCTGACACATGGCATGCAGCAAACATAACCTCAACACATGAAATGCAGCAAAAACTACCTTCCACACATGAAATTACTTCCGATACACGAAATGCAGCCAAAGTTACTTCTGACACATGAAAAGCAGCAAACATTTCCCCTACAGATAGTGCAAAGTGACTGGTAGGAGGTAGTGGATGAGTCACAGGTAGAGGTAGCGGCACATAGAAGGTGGCGGGTAGTGGGAGATAGTGGGTGGAGGGTATTGACAGGTAGTGGGTAACAGATAGTGGGAGGCTAGTAGCAGGAAGTTGGTAGTGAGAAGTAGTGACAGGTAATGGCAGATAGTGGGTGGTGGGTAGAGGGCAGTGGCTGAATGGCAGTCCAGGTAGTGGGTGATGGCAGGATGGCAGTGCAGGTAGTGGCAGATAGTGGTGCTGGGTACTGACAGGCAGATGGTAGCTGGATGGCAGTACATGTAGTGGCAGAGAGTGAGTGGCAGGTAGTGAAAGGCAGAGGGTGGTGGCTGGATGACAGTACAGGTAGTGGTAGATAGTGGGTAGCAGGTAGCACCAGGTAGTGTGTGGTGACTGGGTGACAAATAGGGTGGGTAGTGATAGTAAGTGGATTGTGGCTGAGTAACAGTGCAGGTAGCGACGGTGACAGACAGTGCAAGTAGTGACGGGTAATGGGTGGTGGCTGGGTGACAGATGTGTGGGTAGTGGCTGGTGGCTCGGTGACAGATAAGTGCAGGTAGTGGGTGGTGGCTAAGTGACAGCACAGGTAGTGGATGGTGGCTGGGTGACAGCACGAATAGTGACTGATAGTGGGTGGTAGCTGGGTGACAGATAAGTGCAGGTAGTGGGTGGTGGCTGGGTGACAGTGCGGGTATCGACTGGTAGTGTGGGTGGGTGGCTGAGTGAGGGTGGTGGCTGGGTGACAGTGCTGGAAGCAACAGGTAGTGGATGGTGGCTGAGTGCCAGATAGTGGGTGTTGGCTGGGCGACATTAGAGGAAGCGAAGAGTAGTGGAGGTTGGCTGCCAGGTACCAGATATTGGGGGTGGCTAGGTGACAGTGCGGGTAGTGCAGATAGTGGGTGGTGACTGGGTGACAGTGCAGGTGGCGACAAGGAGTGGGGGGGTGACTTATGACAGTGCAGGTAGTGACGGGTACCTAAGGGGTGGCTGGATGACATTGCAGGAAGCGACAGGTAGTGTGGGGGGGGGGAGGCTGGGTGACAGTGCAGGTAGTAACAAGTACTTGGGGGTGGCTGGATGACAGTGCAGGAAGCGACAGGTAGTACGTGCGGGGGGCTGGGTGATGTTGCAACCTAGTGCAGGTTGCAACAGGTTCTGGGGGTGACAGTGCGGGTAGCGACAGGTAGTGGGGGTGGCTGGGTGACAGTGCAGGCAGTGGGGGTGGCTGGGTGACAAATAGTGCAGGTAGTGGGGGGTGGCTGGGTGACTAACAGTACAGGCAGTGGGGGTGGCTGGGTGATTGACAGCACTGTGCAGGCAGTGGAAGTAGCAGTACAGGCAAAGGGAATGGCTGGGTGATAGATAATGCAGGCAGTGTGGGTCACTTGGTGACAGTGCTAGGAAGTGGCATAGTGGGAAACATCAGAGAATAGGTGACCTGGTCCTACCTTTCTCTGGTGGTAGTCAGTATTAGGACTGCCAGTGTGCCAGGCAGCAGTTACAGAGCCTCATTTCCCCTCCAGCCTCGCAGCCCAGCTCTTCTCCATGTGCAGGGGGCTGACCCATTTTCCCCAGGCTGGCAGCTGGGCGGGCTTCAATATTAGAGTGACAGCTCCCTGGATGCAGGCAGACATGAGGGAGGCAGATCCTGTTATTCCTTAGCCCCCGTCCAGCCTGCCGTGTTACCCAATCACGTGGCGGGGGCGGGGCTTAGGAGGTGGAGCTAGCACCCGGGAAAGTGCTATTGGGTTTTCTCGTGGGTTCATAATTCAACCCCGCAGCAGAATGTGGAAGGCTGCGTTTAGAATTGGCGGCTGCCACCGCCGCTGTGCTGCACATTGTGACTTTTTTTTTTAAATCCCCCTTTGCACAGCCACAAGTCTTCGCCCCCATCACCCCCAGCGGCACCAGGGGGTGGGGCGAAGTGCGGCAAGAGCGAGATGGACCCAGCTGGAGCCCGCAGCTAGGAGCCAAATATGCAGCAGGAGCGCCCCCTGGAAGCCGGCGCCCTGAGCGATCGCTCCGGTCGCTCAGGTCAAAGGCCGGCCCTGTTCCTAACTGCAGTATAGGACCTGCCAAGGGGTCACTTGTCCCCTTACTAGTTCCTGCGTCTGGCTCTCACCTTTAACTGGAGCTATACTACGGTATGTAAAGGCAGTGTTAAGCCTTGTATACATGCTAGAACTCATCTTAGGGCCTGTACACACTGCTGCATTTGCGCTGCGCTTTTCAAATCACATGCGCTTTTTAATTGCAAGGTCTTTTAAAAAATAATGAAAATCGTGAAGACCTGTACACACTGGTGCGATGCGCTTTTCCTATTCTCATGAAGGCTTGCGATTTAAAAATCGCATGCGATTTTAAAAGCACAGCAGTGTGTACAGGCCCTTAGGGGAAAGTGTGGCAACTGGCATCAAGTCTTGGGATGAACAGGACACTCAACCGCATATGAATAATGTCGCCACGGGTGAGCTTAGGCGCAGGGTGAGCCAAATGGCTCACCCTGCTGCCGCTCAAATCCCCTTCCAAGTTAAATACTAGGGAGATGTAATACAGAGTCTGACAATCACCAGATCCCCAAATTACCGTATATTCCGACGTATAAGATGACTGGGTGTATAAGATGACCCCCAACTTTTCCAGTTAAAATTTAAATTTTGTGATATATTTGCCGTATAAGACTACCCCTCTTGACTGTTGGGCATTCATATACTGTGCTATACTGTATAAACATGTACAGATACTGGTGCTGTACTGTGTGTGGTACCCAGCATACAACAACCAGCCAATCACGGCAAGCGATGTACCTTACCGGCGATTGGCTGTTGTTGTATACAAAACCTGCTTGGATTAGTCAGCTGTAACTGTCTCCAAGACTACTTGTACAGCACCGCCCTTGCTGCTTTGATATGGTCGCTGCATACGGCGGGGATGCGACTGCAGACGTTCTTGCCCCCCCCCCCCCCTTTCTCCACATATACGGGAACCGCAGATTCTCCAGTTTGGCTCAGAAGTTTCAGCACATAGGCTGCCCTATAAGATGACACCCGGTGTATAGATAACCCCCCCTCCCCCACTTATGACAACATTTTCCTGGGTTAAAAAGTAGTCTTATATGCCACAATATATAGTACTCATGCGCGGAACGCTCAGCATAGCACTAATGCTATGACAGTGCCCAGCTTTAGCGCTGGGCGCCAAAATAACCTGCTTTGCACTCAACCTGTTTGTTACCACCTACTTCACTAGAAAATTGCAGGACAACTGCATGTTTGGATGGTACAGCTATTATTGTTGCATCCACATTATGTATAAATAAAAAATATATGGAAAAAACTTCCATCAAGAGCATGTTTTGGGTCATTTTAAATTATAGTTGACCCAGTGCTTGAAGAAACTAAATGATGTTGACTAATCTGGTAAATTTGTGTTGGAGCACACAATGGGACTGATCCAGGGACAGTTGGGAGCTATACCAATTACCCATTTTGATAAAAGTTGATCGGGAGTGGCAGATTTTCCTGATTAACCTTTATGTAAATTGAACGCTGTAGAGTAGATTTTCAAATTCTTGATTTAAAGAACTAATTTTTTCAGAGTTTTCAATAATTTATTGTGATAATTGGGGAAAAATGTAACACGTGTGTAGTGTGTGGCACATTAGTTGAATTCAAGGAACATAAAAATTATATGGTGTGTGACCATCCTTAGCCTTAGAAAATGGAGAAAAAGACTAATGCCGGCAATCTTAAACTGTAGGCTATACCGGGGGTCCGGTCACATTTGTAGTCATCTACATGGTCCACTAGCTCTGAAAATTGGGTCTGTTTGCAGTCTGAGCGACTTGGCTGGGCCATCTACAGACATCTGAATCAAAGGGATGGCCCAACAGTATTAGAAGTCTCTTTTTTTGTTCAGATTACAAATTTCCCACATTCTGTATTTGAGCTGTGCAATTTGTGGTCTGCTTGGACTTCAGTCGTCTGTAATTGAAGTCCGTGCACATGGCTCTCTCCAACTGTTTAAGAATTAGCCAGCTCTTGCATCTTTTGTTGTACTGGCTGAAAGATCACTGCAAGCGTGCCTGGGATCATTTGCTAAAGCCATTACAGAGGAGAACACAGCGGCATTGAACTTGCATCTCTTGATCTTTCGTGTCTGCTCTGTTCATTAAAATAAATAAATAAGTAAAAAACTCCTACTGTCTCCTCTAATCACAGGCTAATTGCACCTTATGTTAAACCCGACTCTGGCAGACACGCATGTGATGTCTCAGGATCAAACATTTTTCAGCGGCGGAACTCAAATGTTGCCAGTGATGTATTTACGTGCTTGCTAAAATATGCGTTTTGTCTTCTTCACCAACAGAGTATTATGTGTACAGGAACTCTGAGATGGCATCCCAATCCAGCCACTCTGCACTGCATCCAGGCTTGTGAGGTAAGGATACTGGAACTATTGAGTTGCATTTTACACCTTCTGTACCTCTTAGTGGGACTATCAATATACACATTTTTCAAGGTTCTTGTCTCACACACACTAAAGTATTACACTTAAAGAGAACCCGAGGCAGGTATTTGGGTATTTGAAATCTTAAGAGACCACAGAGGCATGTCCTGTGCATAATGAGATGCCTCTGGGTCTCGCTATTGCCACATTTAGTCTACCCCCCCCCCCCCCCCCCCGGGTCTCCTGTGCCCCCTGTAAAAAGTGCCTTGCTAGCGATAGTCTCCTTGTCGCTGGCTGTGTATTTATTTTCTGTATGTCATTCGATGCGTGCTCCCCCGCCTCTGTCCGTGCCGCTGCCCGCCTCCTGTGAGCTTCCTCCAATTGAAAGCTAAGCCGCGACCCAGGAAGTAAATCTCAGGTTGTGGCTTAGCTACCGATTGGAGGAAGCTCACAGAAGGCTGGGACAGAGGCAGGGGGAACGCATTGAATGACATACAGAAGGTAATTAGACGGCTAGCGACAATGAGATGTTTTTACAGGTGGGCACAGGAGACCCCAGGGTGGACTATGCCTCTGTGGTCTCTTAAGATTTCAACTACCCGCCTCGGGTTCTCTTTAAGTTCATACAGGGAGTGCTGAAGCTGAAAAAGGAGATGACGCCCTGTGTTGAACATATATATATATGAAGAAGCTAGCACATCCAAGATTTATATTTATTGTTATTTTGCAAATAAGCCAACATTTCGGAGCCAGGGCCCCTTTATCAAGGCACCCGTTGCTCTAGGCAACAATCTGTCTGCCGCTTCAGGGTAAACCTAAAAGGTTAAGTGGGGAGTCTCTGCTCCTATTCGCACTCACAGATGTGATGTGCATCCAGCAGGCGGCTATTCTTGGATGCTGTTAGTGGGACCAGCAATTAGAATGATTGGGGCCCCCGCAAAAAAAATAGCATAGGGTCCCCTGGGTCCATAGGCTCCTCTTCTCTCACTCGCAAGTTAAGCCAGACAATAAGCAAAATCCATCCCCCGCCACCTCCTCCTGCCATGCAGAGTAGTGCAGTGAGCATTGTAATATTTACCTGCCCAAGGTTTCCTCCATGCATCACAGCCACACACTCTGGTCTGCCATGCTCTGGCTCCCAATCACGTGACACGCATTGGTCATGTGATTGGGAGCCAGCAAATGGCAGCACAGAGTGTGCGGCTGTGATGCATGGAGGCGACCCACAGTGCTGGAGCAGGTAAATATTACTTTTCTCCCTGTACTACTCTGCATGTGGATGGGGAGAGGGAGGAGGGACCAAGGACGGGATAAGGAGGAGGACTATGCACTTGCTCGTCTTCGATGCATGTTTGAGATTTAGCATGCTAAATCCATAAATTACATCAGGAGAAGCTGTACATATGCTAGCTTCCCAGATGAGATGGTGCTAAAAAGAGGCCTTGGATTAGGAATATGTTCAGCTTGTATACAAGGTGTATTGAGTTTCAAGCCTGATAAGTAAGTATCACTAAAATCTCAGGTGAAGAAGCTTAGCACACATTTCACCAAAAATCTTCAAATTTACCAGAACAAAAATAAACTGATCAATTTATCTATCTCCGAAATGTAAAATAAAATGACTTTTAGATTTATGTTCAAAAATTAAAACATAGCTTTAATGTTTATTGTCTCTGCTCAATAATACAGTCTTTCCATGTCCCAGAGCTAAAAAATATGAACCACGCACCTTTTTTCTCTATTCTCTGTACTCAAAAGCTGTTCTCTTCCAGGAAAGAGTTTTATGTCTGTAATTCCTAGTGAGGGTTACCTTATAGTTTAATAGGGTCCTGATTGGAGAGAAACTTTCACCTGTAAACCCTAATACCTGAACTTTTTCAGGCAGAAAAAAAAGGAACACAGTCTTATTTGTATGATTCTCACTCTGCATAGACATGTCTATCTCATCATTTTACATGTCACCTCGGGTACATATTAATGTTATGATTTCAATTAGTGTTTTAGGGTCAGGTTAGAGTTAATGTAGCATTATCCTTTGAAGCTAGCTGGACAAATCAGAAAAGCATTGGCAACACTTGGTGTTACAGAAATTAGGTGAGAGTGTGTTCAGGTGAACGGTCAGGGAAAGGAGTACACACATCCCACTCAAAGCAGCCTTTCCGTTCCTCTCCACTGCATATTACTGCCTCATATTTCCCTTTTAAAGTCTCTAGACTGCCCCTTCCCATCACACATACATGATGATGTCATCACACAGAGTATGTCATCACATAGAGTACGTCATCACACTGAGTAGGGTTTAACGCAAACCTGAAGCGAAAAAAAAACCTTGCGATATAATGAATTGTAAGTGTAGTACGGATAATGAGTAGAACATTAGTAGCAAAGTAAAGAGTCTCATATTTTTATTTTCAGTTATATAGCTTTTTTTAATAACATGGCATCATTCGATCACGGTTGCAGTTTTGAAACCACACTCTGTCTTTTAAACTATGAAACAAAAATAAATAATGACCCTTTGAACTTTCCTGCAGTATAATCGTATCTCAAGCTGTCTGTCACTGTTATTTGCTCTTTTGCATAGATAATAACTGAAGTTTTTGTTTTTAACTCATGCTGTTCTGGAAAACAATGAGACTCCTTTATTTGCTACTAATGTTCTATTTCTTAGCTGTACTACACATACAAATCATTATCTCATAAGATTATTTTCGCTTCAAGATTGCTTTAAGGCTGCAGGACCATCGGCATTTCTGTCCCAGGCATGGCATCAGGGGGCAGGCAAGAATTGGCATACCTTCTGAATACTTTAAAACTGTGATTTTTTTTTTAAATACGACATGGACAGCCTGGATAGATTTAAAGGACAAATTCATGTACCGCTATTCAGCAATCATTGCTGTGGTCTGATATAACCCAGGTGAGGTTAGCGGACTTTTGCCTGGCAATTTTTTATACATCTTCAGTGGTTTTGTGGGAACCTTATGATCTTAACCTCCCCGGCGTTCTATTGAGATCGCCAGGGAGGCTGCGGGAGGGTTTTTTTTCAATAAAAAAAAAACTATTTCATGCAGCCAACTGAAAGTTGGCTGCATGAAAGCCCACTAGAGGGCGCTCCGGAGGCGTTCTTCCGATCGCCTCCGGCGCCCAGAACAAACAAGGAAGGCCGCAATGAGCAGCCTTCCTTGTTTGGCTTTCCTCGTCGCCATGGCGACGAGCGGAGTGACGTCATGGACGTCAGCCGACGTCCTGACGTCAGCCGCCTCCGATCCAGCCCTTAGCGCTGGCCGGAACTGATTGGTCCGGCTGCTCAGGGCTCGGGCGGCTGGGGGGACCCTCTTTCGCCGCTGCTCGCGGCGGATTGCCGCAGAGCGGCGGCGATCAGGCAGCACTCGCGGCTGGCAAAGTGCCGGCTGCGTGTGCTGCTTTTTATTTGAAGCAAATCGGCCCAGCAGGGCCTGAGCGGCAGCCTCCGGCGGTGATGGACGAGCTGAGCTCGTCCATACCGCTCAGGAGGTTAAAGGGAACTCGAGGTGAGAGTGATATGGAGACTGCCATATTTATTTCCTTGTAAACAATGCCAGTTGCCTGGAAGCCCTAATGATATTCTGGCATAAGTAGAATCAAAACGAGCAATCCAGTAAAACCTGGGTCAGCTGAGTCAGAGCCCCTGATCTGCTGCATGCCTGCACGGGGTCTATGGCTAAAAGTATTAGAGACACAGGATCAGGAGGACTGCCAGGCAACTGGTATTGTGTAAAAGGAAATAAATATGGCAGCTTCCATGTACTTCTCACCTCAGGTATCCTTTAAATACTATTCACCCTGGAAATATATACAGTAGATGTCTTCTTTGACTTTTTGAAAAAAGAAAAGAACAAAAAACACAGGAGCCACTGTATATAGTATTTTTTTTATTTTTTTTTTTAACTAAGAACTTTGTACTTAAGATTTGAACCAGATTTAGAGGGTTTTAGTAATTTATTACTCACAGGAGTTGTTCACTCTTGTTTGCAACACTAATTCAGACCTATGAGGAATAGAAGTCCGTCTCCACTTGGGTTCGTTAGGAATTATTCTTCTTCATACTCAGTTGCTTTCCAGTGTGTGATTCTGGCAGGATGTTCACCCAGCCAATGAGAGATCTGTTCCACCAGGGAACACTCGATAAGGGAGGGGGAGGGTGGTTCGAAGGCAATTAAGGTGAGGTGATAGGAGTGTGGTAAGTGGCCACCTAACTTTTAATAAGGACAATAAAAAAACAGTAAGGTTTAAAAGTATTATTGGAGCACCAACATGACGCATTTCGGGGGTTAAACCCACTTCCTCAGGTTACACAAGTGCTGCAATTAGTAGAAATCGTCAGAATCCGCCATTTGCCTACTCAAAGGGTTGTAAAAAACAGTGGGGGCTTAAGCATTAATGGAGCATCACAACAACACGTTTCATATGGGAATCCCACTTCCTCAGGGTATAAGTGCTGCAATTAGTAGAAACAATCTGTATATCAGGAGATTTCATACTGATGGTTTCTGCTAAATAAAAAACTATTGCTTTTTATTCTCCTTACTTAAAGAGACACTGAAGCGGAAAAAAAATGACGATATTATGATTTGTATGTGTAGTACAGCTAAGAAATAAAACATTAAGATCAGATACATCAGTGTAATTGTTTCCAGTACAGGAAGAGTTGAGAAACTCCAGTTGTTATCTCTATGCAAACAAGCCATTAAGCTCTACGACTAAGTTAGTCGTGGAGAGGGCTGTTATCTGACTTTTATTATCTCAACTGTTCCTGGATTATTTACTTTTCCTCTGCTAGAGGAGAGGTCATTACTTCACAGACTGCTCTGAAAGACTCATTTTGAATGCTGAGTGTTGTGTAATCTGCACATATTATAGAATGATGCAATTTTAGAAAAAACACTATATACCTGAAAATAAAAGTATGAGAATATTTTCTTTGCTGCTAATCTTCTAGTAATTATTCATAGTACACAAACAATTCACTATATCATATTTTTTTTTCCGCTTCAGTGTCTCTTTAAGAGCCCACTGACCACACTCCTATCACCTCACCTTGGGCACTCCCTGACTACCTTCTCTCATTCTGGAAAGCTGAGACTTTTTTTCTCGAAATCGGGACTGATGTATATGTTACGGCCAGAACCCGAAGTGTGGCCACTTTGCGTTCTGGCCGGCCAATGTGCGAAGTGGCCGCAGCGCAGCGGCCAATGTAAGAAATGAAATGATGACACTAAGTAACAATGTATTTTACGGCCGTCTCGCTGCGGCCAAATGTATTAGAAGTTGGTTAATTGAATGAAATATAGCCGGCGGCTATATAATAGATGAAGCCGCCGGCTTTCGCACTGCCTCCTCTCCTCCTCCACCCCCCCCCCCCCCCCCGCCTCTCTCCTCTCTCTGCCTCCTATACAATACGGAGCAGCCGGGGACATGCGTGTCCCGGAGAGTCGTTCGTCGTGGCAGGGAAAGCAGAGCTGGGAGGCTGCAGACATTTCTTCTGCCAGCACCCGCTCTGCAGGAACGGCAGAATTCCCCTGCCGCGACGAACGACTCTCCGGGACACGCGTGTCCCCGCCGGCTGCTACTTATTGTAAAGGAGGCAGGGCGTGGAGAGAGGCGGGGGGGGGGGGGGGGGTGGAGGAGGAGAGGAGGCAGTGCGAAAGCCGGCGGCTTCATCTATTATATAGCCGCCGGCTATATTTCATTTAATTAACCAACTTCTAATACATTTGGCCGCAGCGAGACGGCCGTAAAATACAATTGTAACTTAGTGTCATCATTTCTTACATTGGCCACTGCTCTGCGGCCACTTCGCACATTGGCCGGCCAGTACCCGAAGTGGCTGGCCAGAACGCGAAGTGGCCACACTACGGGTTCTGGCCGTAACATATACATTTAAACTGTGATCCAAGCTTTACAGTTCTATACAGTTCTGCTTGTGCAAGAGAAAATAACTTTCCATAAAACCTATGTAGCTTCTCTTCTACAGCATGTTGACTCGTGTTCTTACCAGCTTCTGATCTGTATTTTGTTTTAATATTTTGGTACAGGATCTGTGTTTTGTTAATTCTAGCATATTCATTTCAGCACAAACCTTTTGTATTTCTGTGGTCTTGAAGCCGCTGAACTTGGGGAGAAAAAATTAAAACCTCAGTGCTGACAAAGAAGCGACTTTCTGGCAGTGGTACAAATTTCAAAGTACGGAGCCATATGTCAGCTGAACTGACGGCTTTATAAGCACATGTTCTGGGATTTACTAAGTGTCAATGACTTTGGTGGCAATTTATTTCCAAATCGGGGTGTGATATCTCTCATTAGTGCCTGGTGAATCTACTCCACAGAGAGTGATTTACTCCTGCAAAGAGATCGAATGATCTTTCAGAAAGAAATTAAACACAACCTTCTTTTTTTCTCTCCCTGTGAAATCTTACCATGTTTTAGAAGAATATAAATTTTCTGAAATAGGACCCATTATTAAATGAGAATTTTTGGTATGGAGAATTGTATTGATGCTGGCTGGTGCTGTATATTACTTGCCGTGTATTTAATTTTTTCGTAGGAGCACGAGACCCATTAACATATTTTAGGTGGTAATTATGGAACTTTATGTCTAGTTCATCTTCGATTCAGCTAGGCTGGAAATGCCAGTCGGTAATTGTGGTGAGCAGCTGAGGGGAGCAGAGGGACTTTGGGTGCCGAAACCTGTCCGGGGCAAATCATTATCTATGGAATCTGAACTACTATAAAAGGGCAAATCACTGGGACATCTGTGTTTAACCTCCCAAACTCTTGATGGAACAGATTAATTCTTAGAAAGACACAAAAGAAATTTTGAGTTAGTCTGTTCTCCTTTTTAAATACACCTGTTAGAAGCCAGTACATAGAAAAAGGGCATTGCGGTAATTTGGGCGGCGGGGATAGCCGCTGGTAGAATATTACATATATTGGGCTCTTGCTAATTCCGATATTAAAATATTGGTACTTTTTTCTTTTTCACCAATAATTTACTATAGCCCAACCAACCAACTTGACCTTATTCTCACTTGATCCCTCACTCTAACGATGCCTAACCATAACTGACCCCCTGTGCCCCAATCTCCACCGGTATAAACACCGCCTATGCTGCTAAATTTTCCTTCCTCTAAAAGCCATAGTAGCAACTTATGTTAATTAGCCCGGGGTGCCGGCATAGCTGGAATTAACATTGCGGCCTGTGCTCCGCCCATTTTACCTGCTTCACTCACATACTACCTGGAGTAACTAGGGCATCAAAAGTAGCTCCAAAAATATGGGTTGCTGATTGTATCTTTTGTTGAATCTAGCCCTCATTTCTACCTTGGCTTAAGTGGTGTAGCTAGACATTATGGGGCCCCATAGCAAAACTATCATGGGGCCCTCAGATGTAGGGACTCTTAATCCCCCTGGCGGTATAAAAATTTCCGCCAGGAGGCAACGCAGCAGTTTTTTTTTTTCTTATATCATGTATAAGATATATCATGTAGCGAGCCCAGGAAATCCAGTTCAAAGAACGGGATTTCCTGGAGGGCTTCCCCCGTCACCATGGCGACGGGGCGGGATGACGTCACCGACGTCAGGACGTCATTGAGAGTCCCGATCCACCCCTCAGCGCTGCCTGGCACTGATCGGCCAGGCAGCGCACGGGGTCTGGGGGGGGGGGGGGGGGCGCGCGGCGTGACGGATAACAGCAAAAAAAAAAATTAAACAAATCGGCCCAGGAGAAAACCTCCTGCGCGGCTTACCCCGAACTACGGGGTTACCGCCAAGGAGGTTAAGGAATGCAATCTGCCCCTACCCTATGCATATGAGTTGATTGGGAAATTTACATTCCCATGCAATCAACACGTTACATAGTTCAAGGGCACTGAGGCAAAGTTTGAGGGTGGAGGAACACAAAAAAAGTTAATGGTGAATACATTAAGTACCACGTAAGCTTCCTGTGCTCCAAGGCCCATAGCAGCTGCTATGGCTATTGCTATGCCCCTGCTTGGCCTCATTTATACCTTTTTAGCCAGACAATTAAAAGACCAATATTACAAAACTGCACTACAATTACTTTATTCAAACGTCAATGTCACTTATAGCTAGTAAAATCTGATAATGTGCTTGGCTATTGCCATCGTTCAAAGATCGGGGACACCTGCTGATTTTTGGCCAAAGTGATACTGAACAGTCACCTCGGCTGGGTTCAGTCTAACATGTGTATTAAGCTTATCTACTTTATTAGTGATTCAGCTGAGCAACTACATAGTGCAGAATTCTGTTCCTCAAAATCGATGTTAAGAGAGGAGCCTCCAGGCAATCAGATGTTGCCAGGCTTCGATTTGTTAGATCCAAAAAACTCAGCAGCCTGATCTACATGGCCATGATTGATGTAAACATTTATTAGTAAAAGGGGAGTTTACAACAACTAAAAACAATGTGCTTGTGATTATTCAAAAGAATAAAAAACTCCCTGAAAATTGGTTTTGTTTCTTTGAAACGGTGGTATTTATTTCTAAACCCCAAAGCTTGTTGGTTTCTATTTGCATTTTCAGCTTTTCCAATAAAGTCATGGAAGATTAATGTCCAATTTGCCACTAAGAGTTCCCCTCTCCCATGGTTTGTTATCATATAGGATGGCTTGGGGTGCTCTAATGAAATTTCCATTCATGCTGAACACATAATTGAACAGAAGTGTTCAAACATCTCCTAGTGTTATTCCCGGGTGGTCCATCATTTTTGGACCCTAAATTATGAAGATCGGATAAACAAAACCCCACATAATAATCTTGGACCCACCCCCCAACATGGTGCCCAAATAGGCATTATGGTGAAAAAACATAAAACAATTTAAATGAACACTTGATTTGAGTAAGCTATAATAGTCATATTGTTACAAATCAAATAAAACAACATGACACATTTGGCTGGTAACAATGAACCATTTGAGCAGTCTTTTTATAGAACAGCTGGCCAGAACAATTAAATCAAATCTATGAGAAAGGATGATGTTATTCATCTAATTTGTTGCTGATCTGAACTATTAATAGATTGTTCAAATTGATTGTTTATTTAGTTCATTGTTGGGATAGCCACCGTTAATCACTCTCGTGCACGCACAGTGTACATCCTCGTCCTTTGAGACCGGAGATGTAATTAGCCATCTTATTAATTTTTCTTGCAGCGAGACTTCTGAACGTACTATGATGACAATTCTGACACTGTTGATTACCTTGAGCATTGATTATAGGATCGATTACTAAGTAGATAGCTGCCTATTGCTGACTGTAATCTCTAAATGCAAAACATTGATCCATACATCCAACAAGAAATTACTACATCGAGCGATCATCATTTATTAGGACCAATTAAAGTCAGACTAATAAATGAGCATTTGTGTAATACTCCCAATAGCTCTTTGCCTAGGCTATGTGCACATAAAATGATTGGCCAGTCTGGATTTCTTTAGCCAAGTTAGCCCCATCTTCATTTCTTGGCCATGGCTAACCCTACTTATTGGTGGTAGGATTGGTCAGATTGGGTTCTACTGTAGTGAAAATAATATAATGTATAAAATTGCTTATTTTTTACACTATTAATCTTTAAATTATTTAGTCATTGTTTGCCCATTGTAAAATCTTTCCTCACCCTGATTTACATTGTGAAATTTATCACAGGTGGGATAGTCCTGTCAGGTGCAGCTCTGCAGAATGTTTGTTTACTAAGAATATTGAAGCCTGGTCTCCCAGAAGGCTCTGGGTGGAGCATTCCGCACAGCTAAACAGCCTAGGCATATACGTGCCAATATACAGCAATATATAGCTGAAGTACTGTAAGTGTTTCTAATACTGAAACCAGGCAAATTACAATGAGAAATGAATACTATAAATCATTTACTACATTCTACTATATGTCACTACAGTGCCTCTTTAATTGTTCAGTACTTTCCTGAAGATAGCTCAAAGCAGAGACATTTTCTCTCTCTGTTTCCCCTCTTCTTGTAAAATTAACAACCTTGCCCAGCCATCTGAAGCCTTTACATTGAAATATTAAATATATGAAATATATGAGTCTGATTAAATCTACTGTAGCTGCTATAGATATCTAAAATACATTTTATACTGAATTAACTCACACAAGCAGAATATTAAAGTGCTATCCCCCATCCCACCCTGCCGGTGGAATAGTAGATAGATGGCACTCTTGCCATGCAGTGCTAGGGTCACCGCTTCAAATCTTGGATAGGACACTACCTGCATGGAGTTTGTGTGCGTTCTTCCTGTTTCCGTATGTTTATTTCATATACTCCAGTTACCCCCACATCTCAAAATCATAAAATCATACAGATAGTAATCCCCCCCGCCCCAATAAATAAATACATTAATAAATTGCCCTCAGACTACAATAGAAACTTATGACAATTGGCCTCAATTCACTAAGCTTATCTCCTGTCTTTAATAACGTTTCTAGAGTTGTTACCATGGTGATAAGGCATGTAGTATTCAGGAAACCGTTTACCTCAGGCAAACCTAAAGTTAACTCTTCCGTCTTTAAGTTAAAGAGAGATCTCTAAAGTTAACTCTTCAATCCTTAAAATAACTCCAGAAAGTTAAAGACAGGGGCCCATATGCAATTCACTTTTTCTCCTGAGTTTTCTCCTAAGTGATATTTTTACAACTTGTCATAAAATGTCTTTTAAGCCACTAACAAGCAAGAACTTTTTTTTACCAACTTCCGGGTACTTTTTCAATTGTAAAATACTGAAAATTTAGTTTAAAGAGAAGATGAAAATTATCTCCTAGGATATAACTCAGGTGAAAAAGTTAATGGCATATGGCCCAGGCTGTTCATTAACTGCGGCCCATATGCAATTCACTTTTTCACCTGTGTTTTCTCCTAGGAGATCATTTGTCATCTTCTATTTAAAATAATTTTTCAGCACTCTGCAATTGACAAAGTACCAAAAATAGGTGAAAAGGTACTATCAAAATTATTTTGAGTATTTTTTTGCCTGCTGATGGTTTAAAAGACATTTTATTGACAAATTTGAAAACATCACCTAGGATAAAACTCAGGTGAAAAAGGGAATTGCACATGGGCCTGCATGTGAAAATAACTACTGAGGAGTAACTTAAGGACTTAAGTGATAAGATAACTCTCTCACTGTGAAAACATGGCCCATATGCAATTATTTTTTTCACCTGAGTTATCTCCTAGGTGATATTTTTAAACGTTTCGATAAAATGCAGGTGAAGCCACCAGAAAGCAAGAAAATACTCAAAATCATTTTGATAGTACTTTTTCATTACTTTTTGGTACTTTTTTAGTTGAAAAGTGCTGGAAAGTTATTTTAAATAGAAGGTGAAAAATTATCTCCTAGGTGAAATTGGTGAAAAAGTGAATTGCATATGGGCCCATATCTCTACACCTTAATAAGGCAAGATCGATGTGCGGAGGTAAGTTTTCTCTTGCCTTATTATCTTCAGCATGATCTTAGTGAATTGAGGCCAATGAATGGCTATGGTAGGGATTACAGTTTAGTGCTATATGAATATGCAGTAATAAAAATAAAAAATAACAATAAAAAAAATCAGTCCTGAACTGCCATCTGATTTATACAGTAATATAGTTATAGGGAAATATTGAACTGGAAAGATGATCAAACTCCCCAGCTGCCTATTATTTGCAAACACATTCCCCTAATTTATAAAGTGGCAGACTACTACATGCTGTACACCAGCATTATTGTTCACAAGCTCTTCTCTTCTGACAGCTTCTCCAGTGCTTCTCCCTGGAGACCCCATCCCCTACTATTGCCCATCACTGTACAAAAGCTTGAATCACCTATCTGTGATTTGTAGATCAATTCTGATTGATGGAACAGATGATTTGTGTGCCGGCCTCAGCATGACTTTATTAGATCCTAATGTTAAATTGTGTTCTTACGGTGCTGAGCTAGTGATTCAGGTGCCCAATACTAGATGATTAGCTATCAGTAGCCGATCTGCTTATACCAATACTAGCCATTTTGCTATCATTAAGCAATATGCTTGTAGTTTTGAAAATGCTTTCAGGCAATACTAGCCGTTCGGCTACTAGTGGTAGACAGCGGGTTTAGTGGTTAGTGACATTAGGAGAGGGGTTAATATACGGCATGGGGAGGGGGTAGTGTTAGAATAGCAGACAAGGGTAAGTATGTAACAAAATATTGGTGATATTACATTACTGATATTTTGACAATAGGCATAAAGTGGCACCCAGCTCAACGTGACCTTACCTCCTGAGGCTACGTATTACGAAGCAACACAGAGGCACATTTGCGTATCCCATAATTTTACCAGTATTCCTGATAGCAAGGTACTGCATGCTGCACAGTTAGCATGACAAGCGTGATCGAAGTATTGTGCAATATCTTGCTGTTTGCAAGATAACTTTACTGTACTTTTTGCTGAGTGCACCTCATGTTTATGCAATTGGTACAATCCCACCAGTTCCAGGAGACCTAATGCATTGGGAGGTGTATTTATTTATTACTGTATTTTTGGGACTATAAGACTAACTTTTTTTCCCCCAAAGTGGGGGAAAAAAGTCACTGTGTCTTAAAGGTCTAAATGTGGGGAGTTCCTGACTTGGGAACGATACGATACGAACCTCAAACTCGCCTCAATGTCGGACTCCCTGTATTGAGCCCATGCAGAGGAGGACACCGGGGACAAATGGAGGACGCAGGGGCACATAAAGGGGCATAGAGGAGGATACAAGGAGGACAGGCGGACACAGGAGGACACAAGGAGTACAGAGGCGGACACAGGCGGACACAAGGAGGACAGAGGCGGACACAGGTAGACACAGGAGGACACAAGGAGGACAGAGGCGGACACAGGAGGACACAAGGAGGACAGAGGCAGGCACAGAAGGACACAGGGAGGATGGAGGCGGACACAGGAAGACACAAGGAGGACAGAGGCAGACACAAGTAGACACAGGAGGACTCAAGGAGGACAGAGGCGGACACGGAGACACAGGAGGACGCAAGGAGGGCACAGGGAGACACAAGAGGTACAAGGGGGCATGAGGTACAAAGGGGGCATAATCCACAAGATGCGCCTTCACCATGGACACAGCAAGTTTAGTAGATTTTTTTTCCTGGTTTTTGTCCTCTAAACCTAGGTGCGTCTTATGGTCAGGAGCATCTTATAGTCCGAAAAAAGGGGCTTTTTTTAACTCTTTTTGTAAATTTGATGTGTACATACTTTTCTTTTTGCCATTCCTTCATCACTTCTGAGGTCGCTCTTCCTCTGCTTCTTTTTTTTTTTAATTTTGTCTTTGTATGTGCTTCTCTTGTTGCATTTATTTAAATCCAGGTTTTCCTATTAACTTGCATTTGCATTGCATGGATGGGTTTTACTTTTAAAGGGTTTCTATACAGCATCTCTTAGTAATGTTTTAATGTCTGGCTATTAGTATAAGGGCCAAGCTAAGGTCTGAAATATGTCTGCAGTGTGAACAGAACACGCAGCTTCTGCAATAAGACTGTTAAGGAGATCAGTGGTATGCTGGAATTCTATTTGCGAGCTGTAAATGCACTTATTCCTTAAAATTTGGCTTACAGTTGGAATACCTTCAATATAAATCAATAAGCGTAGGTGGAGGAGCTTAGATGAGCTTACTAGAATCTGAGAGCTCTAGACAGAATCTCCAGAGGAGTGATGTTTTCTCAGTCAGGACAAAGGCAAGAACTGCAGATTCTGTAAAGTTATGTTACCCAGACATGTGTACAGCACAGCAATGATGTTATTATACTCGAGCATGAGGCCTAGCTGTGTTAATTTATCATATACAGTACTACGTGCAAAGGTCACCACTGTACTTTTTTGTAGGGATTTCTGATTTCTTTCTCAGTTGTCCCTCCTTGATCGATTTAGGTTTTATGTCTCGTTTGAATAACTTAACCAGCTGGGCGGTATGGACGAGCTCAGCTCGTCCAGTACCGCCGGAGCCTGCCGCTCAGGCCCTGCTGGGCCGATTTGCCCCAAATAAAGTGCAGCACACGCAGCCGGCACTTTGCCAGCCGCGTGTGCTGCCCGATCGCCGCCGCTCTGCGGCGATTCGCCGCGAGCAGCGGCGAAAGAGGGTCCCCCCAGCCGCCTGAGCCCTGCGCAGCCGGAACAAAAAGTTCCGGCCAGCGCTAAGGGCTGGATCGGAAGCGTCTGACGTCAGGACGTCGGCTGACGTCCATGACGTCACTCCGCTCGTCGCTATGGCGACGGTGTAAGCAAAACAAGGAAGGCCGCTCATTGCGGCCTTCCTTGTTTATTCTGGCCGCCGGAGGCGATCGGAAGAACGCCTCCGGAGCGCCATCTAGTGGGCTTTCATGCAGCCAACTTTCAGTTGGCTGCATGAAATAGTTTTTTTTAAATTTAAAAAAAACCCTCCCGCAGCCTCCCTGGCGATCTTATCAGAACGCCAGGGTGGTTAATATGTTATGTTTCAAGTAAAAGTATCCAAACTTTATGTGCTGGAAAAATAGTAGAGGCACTCAGTGAAGATAAAACCTGTTACAAGTGTAAAATTGTATACTTATTACCCCCTAGAAAGTCATGTGGTTGTTCAGTGTTTAGCTAGCTTTCCAGTGGCATCCAATGCTTCTGCATGTGGGTGAGAATACATATGCATGTGAGTGACCATGTGAGTGATGGCTGTTGGTGAACACATGGGCAGTTGTACACCACCGCAGAGGACGTGGTTTTCACTCTTGTCTGAAGTGGTGGCTTAGCAATCATGCCTCCCTGAGGCTCTGTATTTCAGGAACATAAGTGACAAGGCGGGTACTTAAGCCACTTTTTGCGAGCTTCTTTTGCATCAGTGTGCCCGCTGCTCCCCCTTCCTGCACTGTAATCCCAGCCTGCTGCCAAAGCTCTTTGGGTAGGGGGGCCTATACGTGGCTAACTATGCTGGTGGCACATCTGGCTAGCAGTACTTGGGGGGCTCCTATGCCTAGCTACCTATACTGGGCGTACATCTGGCCACCAATACTATGGGAGAGAACCTATACCTGGCTACCTATACTAGGGCACATCTGCTCACCAATATTCCAATATTGGGGGGGGATTATACTAAGGGGACAGATAACTACCTATACTGTTGGCACCTTTAGCCACTAATACTAAGGGGGGGGGGGGGGGGGGGGGTCACCTATACCTTGCTACCTAAACTGGGAGCACCTCTGGCCATCAATACTGGGGGGGGGGGGGTCTTCTTATACTAAGAGGACACCTGACTACCTAATACTGGAAGGGGGGGGGGGGGGGGGGGGCAAGTCTAGCTACCTAATACTGGGGGCTGCAAAATACCAGCTACGCAGCTTTTACACCCTGACCCTGGGAGCAATTTAGCCTGAAGCAACCCTGGAACCCATATAGCACCAATTAGCAAAACAAGGGGATTGGTAGGAGGAAGCAACCCTGGTAACCATATAGCACCAATTAGCAAAACAAGGGGATTGGTAGGAGGAAGCAACCCTGGTAACCATATAGCACATAAGTGTTAGGCAGTTGTATTATATGCAGCCATATAGCACAGCTAAGTGATTGTGTGATATGTGGCCATATAGCACAGCTTAGTGTAGTGGCGTAACTACAGTTCATGGGACCCCCAGTGAAACTTTTATGGGGCCCCCTCCAGTGTTTACACCCCTCCCCTTGGTACCCTTAACGGCCTTGGGGCCCATCTCACAAGGTATCATAAAACAAGTGTGGCCATCATGATCTTCACACCCATAACACGTGTAGCCACAAAAACACCTGATCTGAAGTATAGTTCTCCGTATCAAAGGAAGGGAAGGTTAGAAGTTGGGCCCCCCCACAGCTCTGGGCCTCCAATGCTATTGCAGGTGTTGCTCCTCTCTAGTTACGCCCTTGGCTAGTTGTGATATAGCACAGCAGAAATTGACAATTATATGATGATAGATAAATCTGAAAAGCATGTGGATCCATTTACAAAACTTTTCTGTAGTAAACAGCACCACCCAACTGTATTTTATCCATGTTCGGCAGGACCTTGTTTATGATGTATGCGTAACTAGTGTGTTGGCTATAATTTCTAATAAATATGTTTTTGATAAGCATGATTTCTGCTGTGGAGTCGGTGAAAGAAAAAAGCACTTTTTTTGTGTGGAAATCATTGCTACTCTTGCTGGTACAACCATATTTTTTGCATTTGTAGCCCGAAGCAGAATTGTCTTGTTTCAATGCAGAAGATCTTATGTGAGCTGAATACAAATGTGTCATATTAGCTTCAGCTAATACATTTTCTGTTCAGAGATCATTTGCTTGTTTACAGTGTTTGATTTCTGAACAATCTCTGTACATTGCAATGTTCTGTAGTGCAGCACATTCATGGTGATGTAGATGATATAGCGGAGCTGTTTAATAAATAAGATACACAACGGGCAGGTTGTGCGCAAATAAGATATACAAAAACAGTCTCAAGACTATAGGGGGTTTTAGTAGCAACAGCAAAAAATCTTTATTCTTCAATGGTATAAAAATCTTCTCGATTGCAGTCGTGAAATGTAGACAATTCATACAAAGATCCACATAACAGAACCAATAGTTGCCTGTCATGTGTTTTACGGCCAGAAGCCGCTTCCTCAGAGGCACACAATTGTGTAAATATCAGGATAAAACCCAAGGTTAGGAGACCACAATCTAAAGTGCCACAATGCCTCTGAAGACGCTACTGAACCGAAACGGACGTTAGGCGGGCCGTTCCTACCACCATGCCCCACAGCCTTCACTAACCACAACGGGTATGTGCACCTTGCATGTTTTTACCGCATGAATATTTTTTTATCACCTTGTTGGAAACCTGTTGGAAACTTTTTTGCATATTGAAAGAGCCGCTGGCAATAAAGCTCTTTTTAAAAGCTAGAAGCAGTGCCGGATCTTCATACATCTATGTTGTGAATGAGCTTGATACCTTTGTTTCTTGATCCTGAGCACGCTGTGCTGTACATGTGCAGATACCTGGTGGAATCTATGCCTCTTTGTCTTGCAAGTTGTGACATATTTTGAGTGCCGCCGTAGTGCTAGTCGCTGTACTCTCCATTGTTACTAAAGTGCAGTGTCTAAAAAGCCACCTAGATGCGCTGTCCTCAGTCACAAGCAAAGACGATTCTACTCGTCTCTGCTTGTGACTTAGGACAGCGCATCTTGGTGCCATTTTAGACACTCTGCACTTTAGATTGTGGCATGATGTCACATACCCGCCCCCCTCCACCCGCCACATAGCAATAGGAAGCATCGCCAACTACATAGCTGGCACACATTGGGGTGGGGGGCGGGGCTGCCATACACAGGTCTGATTAAGCCAGGTGTGTGAACGGGTCTTTAAAACATGATTTAAATGGATAAAGAGAGATATATCACAAGTAAAGACTCAGTGTTCTCCCCAGGATCAATCAGCCGGGCGGAGCGCCCGGGTAAATTTAATTACCGCCCGCCTGGTGTGATTGCATGCCCCACAGTCACCGTGCCCAAGTAGAATAAATTATTGCCCGGCTGACGTTGCGTGCCTGTCATTTGTGCCTACACGCAGCGCTGCATCTTGCAAGTCAGCAGCAGTTGCGAGCATAGGCATCGAGGGGAGGAAGGAGGAGGGGGCGGGGGATCGGATCTGCGCGCTTTTGAAAGTTTGCTGCCTGCTGGGCTGGGACTCCTCGGAGAAACCACGTGGATGGCCAGGCTCTGTGCAACACTCACCAGGCTCCGTTACAGCGGCCCCGCCCACAGACCTCTAAGCAGAGTGTGTTTCCTGCCTGAGCCTGACCCACTGTTAGATCGCACAGTATACAGTGGTCGGGACTCGCCAGGAGAGATGAATGAGATTGTGGGTGGTCTGTGGATGCAAGAGTCAAAGCCCCTCCCTGACAGAAAAGGTAACTTGTGCACATGCACCATCGCCAATCCTCCTTTCCACCCCTTACACAGACACTCACTTTCTTGCTGTCTCTCTACCTTTCTCTCTCTTTCTCACTGTCTCTTTCACACTCTTTTTTTGCTGTCTCTCACTCAGTCTCTCTCCCTTTTTCTTTCACGCTCTCTCTCTCACGCTGTCTCTCTCTTCTCTCTCTCTCGCTGGGTCTCTCTCTCGCTGGGTCTCTCTCTCTCGCTCTCTCACACTAGGTCTCTCTCACACGCTGTGTCACTGTCTCTCTCTCTGTCTCTCTGTCTCTCTCTCTCTCACGCTGTCTCTCTCTCTCACGCTGTCTCTCTTCCTCTTTCACGCTGTCTCTCTCTCTTTCAGCTGTCTCTTTCTCACTCTCTTTCACGCGGTCTCTCTCTCTCTTTCACGCTGTCTCTCTCTTTCACGCTGTCTCACACTGTCTGTCTCTTTTTCGCTGTCTCTCCCTCTCTTTCGCGCTCTCTCTGTCCCTCCCTTTCTTGCTGTCTCTCTCTCTTTCACTCTGTCTCTCTGTCCCTCTCTTTCTTGCTGTCTCTCCCTCTCTCACGCTGTCTCTCTCTCTCTCTTTCACGCTGTCTCTCTCTCTCTTTTTCACGCTCTCTTTTTCTCGCTGTCTCTCCCTCTCTTTCAAGCTGTCTCTCTTTCACACGGTCCCTCTCTCTCGCTGTCTCTATCCCTCTCTCGCGGTCTCCCTCTTTCACACTGTCTCTCTCTCTCTCCCTCTCTTTCTTGTTGTCTCTCTCTCCTTCTCTCCCTTTTGCTGTGTCTCTTCCCACCCCCCCCCCCCCTTTCACTTTCTCTCTTTTCACCTTATCTCCCCCCTAGCGCTTTCTCTTCCTCTCTCTCACTCTTCCTCTCTCTCACTCTTCATCCACTTATCTCCATCTCCCTCCCCACCTCTCTCTCTCTCTCCTTTTTCTCCTCCCCATTTTTCTTCCCACAATTGTTCTCACCAGGATCAATCAGCCGGGCAGAGCGCCCGGGTAAATTTAATTATCGCCCGCCTGGCGTGATTGCATGCCCCGCTGTCACTGTGCCCAAGTAGAATAAAGTATTGCCCGGCTGACGTTGCGTCCCTGTCACCGCAAGCCGTGCTCGTCGTTGACAAGTGCCCGGCTATCAGGATGCACTGCTTCTCTGTGCATGAGATCTCGCGCTGCCCGGCGAGCTCGTGCTTTGATTGGCTCAGCGCATTAGAGGCGTGACCATTAGCGCTGGCCGCCGACTGCAGAGCCATGTGTCTGTGAGCTGTACAGAGACGTGTATGGAGACAGAGGTATTGGCAGTGTTCACTGATGGCTGAAGGAATCAGATTCTATATGCAGGCTGTGAAATATAAATATATATATATTAATAATTCACAGCCTGCATATAGAATTTGATTCCTTCAGCCGTCAGTGAACTGTGCGCATACCTCTGTCTCCATACACGTCTCTGTACAGCTCACAGACACATGGCTCTGCAGTCGGCGGCCAGTGCTAACGCACACACACACAAACACACGATGCCCCCATAATATGTGGCCCCTGCACACTATCTGCAATACCCCACGACCAATGCAACTGGAAACTAAATAGTAAAAGTGGACAGAGATAGAGAGATGAGCGTACGCTAGGCTGCGGTAGTGCAGCATAGCGTGCTCTGGTAACTTGCGCACGCCACCAAATTTCCCCATGCCTACCCACCCGGCTACTTTTTCATGCCACCCGGCTGGAAAAAAATTCTGGGGAGAACACTGAGACTAATATAAAAACTTAGGTTTTGAGATAAACAAATAAGGAGATATGTTTAATGAGTTAAAGAGGAACCATGACCAACTTCATCTCAATCAGTAGCTGATACCCCTTGTCCCATGAGAAATCTATTCCTTTTCACAAATGGGTCATCAGAGGGCTCTGTATTATTATCATTATTATTATTATTTTTTACTTATATCGCGCCAACATCTTCTGTAGCGCTGTACATTATACAAACAAATGATGGGGAACAAATATGCATAGGAAATACAAGACACTGTACCGTCATGACATTGAAAGTAGAAATACAAATACATACATAGTTGATATGTAGTTGGTACATGTGCATATGTTAAAGTTACAGCAGTATGAGAAACACTAGGAGGAGGTCCCTGCCCTTGCGAGCTTACAATCTAGAGGGCTGATATTGTGGTGAAACCCCTCCCATAGTGTGATGTCAGGACCATGGTCCTGACATTTTCCTGTCTGTGAACCTCATTGCATTGTGGTAATTAACAGCTATTTACAACAGGGTCCAACTGCAAAAAAAGCAAGCAGCATCTCCTTCCACTGACATTACCTGCCAGCAGTAAAAATGTCTCCATGTGGTAAATGTCATAATGTAAATCAGGGAGAGGAAAGATTTTACAATGGGAAAACACTGACTAAATAATTTATACATAATTATTGTAAACATGAAGCACTTTTATGTCTACATTGCCTAAACATGCAACATGCTGGATCGTTAGCGACATCCCACACCCAACACACCTGCATGCACACTGTTTTCCTCTTCACCCCGCCCACCAAAAGATGCTCCACCATGTGCTGTGCCCCCTTCACCTCCCCAGTGGCAACAGAGGCTAGGAAAGTGTCTGTACCACACTCTATCCTGAACTGTATTTGTGTATAAGACTTTAAAGGTGGCCATACATCAGGCGACTTGGCGGCCGATCGACTATCCGATTGATTATTAAAATCGAATCAGATGAAAACTGGTGCCGCCAAGTGCATGCCCGAGCGGCAATGCGACCATTTTCAGGCTGAAATTGGTCGCACCAATCAGGAGGATATGCTGCAAGATGTTGGCCTGACTTGCTTGATCGGGTGCACGTCAGTGGCGGCGAGCGATATCGGGACGAGCGATGAAGGCGACGGAACCCCCAGCGCTGTTCCTGCAGTGTATAAATGTGCATGTACAGTATGTGTGCGTATATACATTACCTGTCCTGTGTCGTGGTGCCCATCTGTCTTCCGAATCCGCCACTCTTCCATTAACCACATACATAGTGTTGGGCGAACAGTGTTCGCCACTGTTCGGGTTCTGCAGAACATCACCCTGTTCGGGTGATGTTCGAGTTCGGCCGAACACCTGACGGTGCTCGGCCAAACCGTTCGGCCATATGGCCGAACTAAGAGCGCATGGCCGAACGTTCCCCGAACGTTCGGCTAGCGCTGTGATTGGCCGAACGGGTCACGTGGTTCGGACCCGAACGCGCTCTGATTGGCCGAACTGTCACGTGGTTCAGGTAAATAAATACCCGAACCACGTCATATCTCCGCCATTTGTCTGTGGGTTTAGCTTTGGGTAGGCAGGCAGGGTAGTTCGCGCTCCAGCCACGCTAGCCAGGGTCCCCCCTGTCATTGTGTCACTGCTGGGAACAGTAGTACACCGCTTGCTCAGCCACACTATATAGCATTCTGTTTACTGCCACTCTGTGTACCTCGCTCAGCCACACTATATAGCATTCTGTTTACTGCCACTCTGTGTCTGCTGGGAATAGTAGTACACCGCTTGCTCAGCCACACTATATAGCATTCTGTTTACTGCCACTCTGTGTACCTCGCTCAGCCACACTATATAGCATTCTGTTTACTGCCACTCTGTGTCTGCTGGGAATAGTGGTACACCGCTCGCTCAGCCACACTATATAGCATTCTGTTCACTGTTCTGTGTCTGCTGGGAATAGTGGTACACCGCTCGCTCAGCCACACTATATAGCATTCTGTTTACTGTTCTGTGTCTGCTGGGAATAGTGGTACACCGCTCGCTCATCCACACTATATAGCATTCTGTTCACTGTTCTGTGTCTGCTGGGAATAGTGGTACACCGCTCGCTCAGCCACACTATATAGCATTCTGTTCACTGTTCTGTGTCTGCTGGGAATAGTGGTACACCGCTCGCTCAGCCACACTATATAGCATTCTGTTCACTGTTCTGTGTCTGCTGGGAATAGTGGTACACCGCTCGCTCAGCCACACTATATAGCATTCTGTTTACTGTTCTGTGTCTGCTGGGAATAGTGGTACACCGCTCGCTCAGCCACACTATATAGCATTCTGTTTACTGTTCTGTGTCTGCTGGGAATAGTGGTACACCGCTCGCTCAGCCACACTATATAGCATTCTGTTTACTGTTCTGTGTCTGCTGGGAACAGTAGTACACCGCTCACTCAGCCAGAGTATATAGCATTGTGTTTACTGCCACTCTGTGTACACCGCTCAGCCAGACTATATACCATTGTTTACTGACACTCTGTGTACACCGCTCAGCCAGACTATATACCATTGTTTACTGACACTCTGTGTACACCGCTCAGCCAGACTATATACCATTGTTTACTGACACTCTGTGTACACCGCTCAGCCAGACTATATACCATTGTTTACTGCCACTCTGATTCTGCTGGGAACAGTAGTACACCGCTCGCTCAGCCAGACTATATACCATTGTTTACTGACACTATATAGCAGACTATATAGCATTGTGTGTACACCGCTCAGCCAGACTATATACCATTGTTTACTGACACTCTGTGTACACCGCTCAGCCAGACTATATACCATTGTTTACTGCCACTCTGATTCTGCTGGGAACAGTAGTACACCGCTCGCTCAGCCAGACTATATACCATTGTTTACTGACACTCTGTGTACACCGCTCAGCCAGACTATATACCATTGTTTACTGCCACTCTGATTCTGCTGGGAACAGTAGTACACCGCTCGCTCAGCCAGACTATATAGCATTGTGTTTACTGCCACTCTGTGTACACCGCTCAGCCACACTATATAGCATTGCGTACTCTGCCAGTCAGTGTGTATATTGCTGGGATCAGTAATACTCCACTCACCGTCAACCACTATATGAGCTCAACATGAGTTCCCCAGAGACCTCCGCTGTGAGCAGCACTCCCAACAACAGCAACAGCCAACGCCCCACGCAAGCTATAACATCCACCCCAGCAGCCAGTGGTCAGCAGCAGCCCTCCCCGGAGGAGAACGTTGTGTCCATCAGTCCGTCGCCAGAGCGATTAATGAGGGCTGCCATTGAGGAGATGGTGGGGCCTGATGTGGAGGAGGAGGTCTGGCTCAGGCCAGCATCCCAAGTTAATGTTGAGGACGATGAGGGGTCTGTGTCTGGGGATGTTGGGGTGGCAGAGGTGGTGGGTGGGTCAGACTCAGGAGAAGAGTTGTATGATGAGGATGATGATCGGGACCATCTGTATGTGCCTCAGAGTCCGACCCCGGAAAACATGTTGTATCGTGTGTTTAGGTACTAAAATCTGCGTTCCCTCCCAGTAGTGTTGGGCGAACAGTGTTTGCCACTGTTCGGGTTCTGCAGAACATCACCCTGTTCGGGGTGACTATATAGCAGACTATATAGCATTGTGTTTAATGCCACTCTGTGTACACGGCTCAGCCACACTATATAGCATTGTGTTTACTTCCACTCTGTGTCTGCTGGGAACAGTAGTACACCGCTCACCCGCCACTGTATAGCATTGTGCTCTGTGTCACTGCTGACAATAGTGGTACACCGCTCACCCACCACTGTATAGCATTTCTGTACTGCCACTGTACTGCTGCCAGTCAGCGTGTACTTTAAGGATAAGTGAAATGAGGAAGAAATCCGGTGAAAGAGGGAGGGGCAAGGGAAGAGGTGTTTCCCCTGACGGTTCACGTACAGGCCACAGGGGAGCACCCAAGAAAACCCACTCAATACTGCCCATGTTGTCCAGGACAACAACCCTCACAGATCCAAAAGAGCAGGACCAGATAATTACTTGGATGACCTCTCAAGCGTCCAGCAGTGGGTTAAGCAGCACCAGCACATCACGCACGAGGTCCGAGTCCTCAGCCAGTTAAAGTCTGGGCTTTCTTTGAAGACTGCACTGAGGATGTTACCATGGCGATTTGCAAGGTGTGCAAGACCCGCCTGAGCAGGGGGAAAAGTATTAACAACCTCTCCACCACCAGCATGAGCCGCCACATTCTATCCAAACATCCCACTCTGTGGGCAAACGCGGCAGGACAGGGTACCACCAGCAACACTGCCTTTCTTGGGTTCACCAGACTCACCACCAGACCCGCCTCAGCAGCAGCAGTAGCCCAGCCATTGCGTGGTTCACAACATTCACAAACATCAGACGATGCTGACACTGTCACTTTCCGGACTAGTGCTCTTGAGGTCTCCCAGTGTTCATCAAACACAACAACCAACAGCCCTTCGGTGTGCAGCGCTACGGTTGAGTTGTCTGTCTCTGAGATGTTTGAGCACAAGAGGAAATTGCCAGCAAATGACCCCCGGGCCGTGGCAGTAACAGCCAGCCAGCATAGCCAAGCTTCTGGCCTGCGAAATGCTGCCATATCGAGTGGTGGAGACAAACAGCTTCAAGGGCATGATGTCAGTGGCCATCCCACGTTACGTGGTTCCCAGCCGCTACCACTTTGCGCGCTCTGCAGTGCCTGAGTTGCATGAGCACGTGGTCAGCTAAATAACCCGAAGCTTGAAGAATGCCGTTGCCTGCAAGGTTCACCTCACCACTGACACCTGGACGAGTGCGTTCGGCCAGGGTCGATACATCTCCCTTACCGCGCACTGGGTGAACCTTGTGGAGCCTGGCAGCGATTCCTCACCTGCTACGGCGCGGGTGTTGCCCACGCCACAAACAGCTGGATAACAACAGCAGCACCTACCTCTCTGACTCCTTCTCCTCCAACGCATCTCAAAGCTGTACCTCATCCGGAAATGCTAACCCAGCACCAGCAGCAGTAGGATCGTGGAAGCAGTGCAGCACAGCTGTTGGCATGCGTCAGCAAGCGTTGCTGAATCTGATCTGCCTTGGGGATAAGCAGCACACAGGGGAGGAAATTTGGAGGGGAATAAAGGAACAGACGGATTTGTGGCTGGCACCGCTGGACCTGAAACCGGGCATGAAGCTAGACACCTGGCACGAACTGGCAATGTACGCAATAGAGGTGCTGGCTTGCCCGGCAGCCAGCGTTATGTCGGAACGCTGTTTCAGTGCTGCCGGAGGCATCATCACAGATCGGCGTATCCGCCTCTCCACAGAAAATGCAGACCGTCTGACTCAAATTAAAATGAATCAATCCTGGATTGGAAACGACTACGCAACACTCCTGGACCCCAACCAAGTAACATGACCGATGAACATCTGGGATGGTTTAGCGTTTCCGGTCCCTGTTTATTGAACCTCTCATCTGTATTACATTTATGACTGCATGGCGGCAAAAAGCATTGCTGCTATATCCGCACGCTTTTTGTCCTCATGCAAGGCCTGGGTTGTTGTGTCTCACAAAGCGTGGCCTTCTCCTCCTGCGCCTCCTCCTGTTCCATCACGTGTGCTGCTGCTGCTGCTGCTGCTGCTGGGTTACCGTTGCCGGTCCCTGTTTATGGAACCTCTTATCTTTATTACATTTATGACTACATGGCGGTACAAAGCATGCTATCCGCACGCTTTTTGTCCTCATGCAAGGCCTGGGTTGTTGTGTCTCACAAAGCGTGGCCTTCTCCTCCTGCGCCTCCTCCTGTTCCATCACGTGTGCTGCTGCTGCTGCTGCTGCTGGGTTAGCGTTGCCGCGTGGTCCCTGTTTATTGAACCTCTTATCTTTATTACATTTATGACTACATGGCGGTACAAAGCATGCTATCCGCACGCTTTTTGTCCTCATGCAAGGCCTGGGTTGTTGTGTCTCACAAAGCGTGGCCTTCTCCTCCTGCGCCTCCTCCTGTTCCATCACGTGTGCTGCTGCTGCTGCTGCTGCTGGGTTAGCGTTGCCGCGTGGTCCCTGTTTATTGAACCTCTTATCTTTATTACATTTATGACTACATGGCGGTACAAAGCATGCTATCCGCACGCTTTTTGTCCTCATGCAAGGCCTGGGTTGTTGTGTCTCACAAAGCGTGGCCTTCTCCTCCTGCGCCTCCTCCTGTTCCATCACGTGTGCTGCTGCTGCTGCTCCTGCTGGGTTAGCGTTGCCGCGTGGTCCCTGTTTATTGAACCTCTTATCTTTATTACATTTATGACTACATGGCGGTACAAAGCATGCTATCCGCACGCTTTTTGTCCTCATGCAAGGCCTGGGTTGTTGTGTCTCACAAAGCGTGGCCTTCTCCTCCTGCGCCTCCTCCTGTTCCATCACGTGTGCTGCTGCTGGGTTAGCGTTGCCGCGTGGTCCCTGTTTATTGAACCACTTATCTTTATTACATTTATGACTGCATGGTGGTACAAAGCATGCTATCCGCACGCTTCTTGTCCTCATGCAAGGCCTGGGTTGTTGTGTCTCAAAGCGTGGCCTTCTCCTCCTGCGCCACCCTCCTCCTGTTCCATCACGTGTGCTGCTGCTGGATTAGCATTACCGGTCCCTTTTCCTGGAACCTCTTATATGTATTACATTTATGACTGCATGCCGACAAAAAGCATGTTACCTGTGCAAAGAAAACAGACATTTCCCGCATTTAAAAGACAGTTTTCCCTTTGAAACTTTAAAATCGATTTTCTCAAAAACTATAAGCTCTTTTTGCTAAATTTTTTTTTCCTCTTGTACCCACTCCCAAGGTGCACATACCCTGTAAATTTGGGGTATGTAGCATGTAAGGAGGCTTTACAAACCACAAAAGTTCGGGTCCCCATTGACTTCCATTATGTTCGGAGTTCGGGTCGAACACCCGAACATCGCGGCCATGTTCGGCCTGTTCGGCCCGAACCCGAACATCTAGATGTTCGCCCAACACTACGTGACATACACGACGCCGACACAAAGCACGCTGGCACGCGTGACATCTCGCACTCACGCCACGCCGGTGTGGTGTATATGGCTAATGAAGAGCCACGGATTTGGAAGACGGGTGGACACTTCGACACAGGACTGGTAATCTGTAAACGCACACACACATGCACGTTTATACATTAGGGAACAGCTGCGAGGCTGCGGACGCAGCGGACTCGGACAAGTCCTGAGAGATTGCATGCTGAAACTGATCGGGAGTAGGGCTTCGGTTTATGGGCAACCGACAGATCTCTCTCTAATCAGATTCAGTCAGAGAGAGATTTGTCTCTTGGTCGCATCTGCCCATCATTGCCTAATCTATGGGCACCTTTAGACAGGAAAGTAGAGAAAATAAAGGCTGTGGCTAAAAAAATAAGCATAAATATGCAATTCAGTTTAATGTGGAAGAGTATTGGAGAACAAAAGGATGGGGCCAAAAAGGCAAGTAAAGGAAGTGACAGGCTATCTGCAGGACTATTTATAGTATTCCGATCTCCCTGTATGATCTAACACTCATTAGAATATAACTATCTGTGCGAGACTCACAAAGTCTGTCAATAATATAACTATCTGTGCGAGACTCACAAAGTATGTCAATGACCGACTCTTGGTTTTGGGAACAGGTTTTCTTATCTAGTTCTCACAATCCTGCCATTACAGCTAGAGGAACAGATTGCTGCAAACTATTTATGGGGTGGTCTAAAAGTTTAAGTTTCACCGTTTGCTAAAAATGTAACTTGCTTTGCTCTGTTGTCTGTCACACCATCGAAGTTGCCGTATTTTCTTCGGCTTCTTCTTCTTCTTTTTTTTATTTTTTGTCTTTTGCGGTATGAAAGGCGACACAGCAGCAGATGCTACAGCTCTTAGTCTGCTAAAAGCGTCTCACATTTATCCACCTACACATTGGAAATGTATCTAACAGACAAAGCATTTCATCTCCGCAATTTTCTGCAAGCCAAGACAAAAAATATTGTTCTCTCTATACCCTCCGAGTCAAAGCTGTAAAGGTTACGTTCGTTCTATTGATTTCCTCCGTGTATTGTGGTGACTGACTCTGTGTTCCTGTGTAGCCCTTTCAAGCAGATGGCTGGTGTGACACAATTAATAACCGTGCGTATTGTCAATATGACGGAGGAGACTGCTGTGCCTCTACCCTGTCCTCGCACAAGGTAAGGAAACAATTCAAGGCATATCCTATCAAACAATGAGCCCTCCGCCGACAGACACAATGGTGCATGCTCAAATAACCATTTAACAGAGAGAAAATAAATGTCTCCTTTTCTTTATCCGCATCAGCAGAATCAGGAATTGCAGGTGCTTCCTTTACTTAGTAACATTGTTAGTAAGTCTTAAAAAGGCCAGAAGTCCAGTAAGTTGTATTCTCAACATGCTGATCCAAACCAAAATCAAAGTCCAGCATGGAAACTTCATGTTTATGTTCAGAGTATGGGAAACATTCTAATTGCAGGTGCTTCCTTTTCGAGGTAATATTGTGTTAGTACCTTAAGTCTTAAAAAGGACAGAAGTCCAGTCAATTGTATTCTGAACATGTTAATGCAAACAAAATCAAAGTCCGGCATGGTAACCTCCTGCTTATGTTCAGAGTATTAGAAACATTCTAATTGCAGGTGCTTTCTTTTCTTAGTAATATTGTGTTAGCAAGTCTAAAAAAAGACCAAAAGTCCAGTTAACTGTATTCTGTACATACTGATCCAAATTAAATCAAAGTCCGGCATGGCAACTTTCTGTTTATGTTCAGAGCGTGGGAAAATGTCTTCCTGACCAATCAAAACAAAAGTAAAATCTGGAGTCTTGCTATAGTGAGAAATGTATGGGGAGCGTGGCCAGATCTATATGGTTCAGAGATACCACAGAACTGACACGTGGGCCCATACGCAATTAACTTTTTCTCCTGAGTTTTCTCCTAGGAGACAATTTTTCTATTTAGAATTAGGCCGAACGGTTCGCCTGCGAACGGTTCCAGGCGAACTTTGGGGGTTCGCGTTCGCCTGCATCAGGCGAACTTTTGCGGAAGTTCGATTCGCCCCATAATGCTGTATTGAGCAAAATTTTTAGCCTCCATTTCACTGTCAGCAGACATGTTATTGTCAAACACACTGCTTTCAGTGCTAGAGAATCCGCCCACCCTCCCTTCAAGCTAGGTCCTTTATACCATTTGACTCAGTTGTCTGCCTACACTAATTAATTATGGGACAGCTGGTACACACTCTACTAGGGAGATTTTAATTCCTCCCTCCTCCCACCTCCCACCTCCCTCCTCTTCTACCTATTCCCTCCTACCAGAGGGAGGAGGGTCTCTTCTGCCAGGGAATTATACTATTTTAAAAACCAGTATACATCATACCATAGCTGGTACATCATACCATAGCTGGGAATACATACATGAGTATACATCATACCATAGCTGGGAATCGAACCCAGATCTCACTGTGTGGTGGACACGTCACCCTAAGCACTATACCACTACAGAAGTAAGTGAAGCTAGCCTAAAATTTAACATTTATGCTCAATGCAATAGAACCATTAGGTTGCTTAAAGGAGAACTGTAGTGAGAGGTATATGGAGGCTGCCATATTGATTTCCTTTTAAGCTATACCAGTTGCCTGGCAGCCCTGCTGATCTATTTGGCTGCAGTAGTGTGAATCACACCAGAAACAAGCATGCAGCTAATCTTGTCAGATCTTACAAAAATGTCAAACACCAGATCTGCTGCATGCTTGTTCAGGGTCTAGGGCTAAAAGTATTGGAGGCAGAGGATCTGCAGGATAGCCAGGTAACTGGTATTGCTTAAAAGGAAATCAATATGGTAGCCTCCATATACTTTTCACTACAGTTCTCCTTTAAAGGGAACCTTAACTGAGAGTGATATGGCTGTTTCCTGTAAACAATACCAGTTGCCTGGCAGTCCAGCTGATCTTTGTGACTGCAATAGTGGCTGAATCACACCCTGAAACAAGCATGCAGCTAATCCAGTCTGACTTCAGTCAGAGCACCTGATCTGCATGCTTGTTCAGGGGCTGTGGCTAAAAGTATTAGAGACACAGGATCAGCAGGCAATTCAGGCAACTGGTATTATTTTAAAAGGAAAAATTAGCTGCATGCTTGTTTCTAGTGTGATTCACACTACTGCAGCCAAATAGATCAGCAGGGCTGCCAGGCAACTGGTATAGCTTAAAAGGAAATCAATATGGCAGCCTCCATATACCTCTCACTACAGTTCTCCTTTAAGCAACCTAATGGTTCTATTGCATTGAGCATAAATGTTAAATTTTAGGCTAGCTTCACTTACTTCTGTAGTGGTACAGTGCTTAGGGTGACGTGCCCACCACACAGTGAGATCTGGGTTCGATTCCCAGCTATGGTATGATGTATACTCATGTATGTATCCCCAGCTATGGTATGATGTATACTCATGTATGTATTCCAAGCTATGGTATGATGTACCAGCTATGGTATGATGTATACTGGTTTTTAAAATAGTATAATTCCCTGGCAGAAGACACCCTCCTCCCTCCGGTAGAAGGGTAGGAGGGTGGAGGGTGGAGGGAGGAGGGAAATTAAAATCTCCCTAGCAGAGTGTGTAGCAGCTGTCCCATAACTAATTAGTGTAGGTAGGCAAATGGTATAAAGGACCTTGCTTGGAGGAGGGAGGGTGGGCGGGTCCTCCAGCAGTGATGTGTATTTCACTCAATTAGGTGTGGCTCCAGGTATTAGCGCTTTTGAAACATGTTTTCTATCATTTTTCCAGTTGATAGAATTTTTTAAAACTTTGAAAGTTCGCCTCCCCATTGAAGTCTATTGCGGTTCGCGAACTTTTTCGCGAACCGAACCTTTCGCGGAAGTTCGCGAACAGGGTTCGCGAACCTAAAATCAGAGGTTCGGCCCAACTCTATTTAGAATAACTTTTCCGGACTTTGCAATTGAAAAAGTACCAAAATTAGTAGGTGAAAAAGTACTATCAAAACTATTTTAAATATTTTCTTGTTTGTTGGTGATTTAAAGGGCATTTTACTGACAAGTTTGAAAATAACTCCGGAGAAAGGTGAATTGCATATGGCCCCTGGGCCCATATGCAATTCACTTTTTCTCTTGAGTTATCTCCTAGGAAATAATTTTCATATTTTTTTAATTAATTTTCAGCATTTGACAACTAAAAAAGTACCCATAAGTTGGTGAAAAAGTACTATGAAAATTATTTTTAGTATTTTATTGCTTGTTTGTGGCTTAAAGGGCATTTTATGGCAGGTGTGAAAATATCACCTAGGAGAAAACTCAGGAGAAAAAAAATGAATTGCATATGGGCCCTGTGCAATTAAAGTGTGCCTTGGGTACACTTTAAGGAAGATTTCTTAGTAACACCAAAATCATGTTTTACTCTTTAGACTGATGTAATGAGATGTGAAATGTGATTAATTGATGTCAGTTACAGTATAATTACATACTGTCATACTTAAGTCAATTTCTAAAAACACCTACACTTACTTTCTAGGGGCAGGTGGTTCCTTTTGGGGCAGAATGTGAGGAAGATGAGTGTACCTGTCGTGACCCAGAGGCTGAAGAGAACAAACGTCACAAAATAGATTGGCCTGGATTCTCACCATCGGTGCCTGGGGACATCTACAATGCACCAGCTACTTGAGGGACATCTCGAAAAGAAGTCACGGTCAACACTTGTGTTATCTTCATCAAAGCCATTGGGGCCACTTGGAGCCTTTGGCAGTGCAAGGATCAAACAGAGCCCTCAATGTGGATGATTTGGATGAAACATGGAAGTATTAGACATTTGTATGACATTGCGTCCATGTTATGACTGAGCCTTATATACAGGACCATCTTATCACCCTGACATCTGTCTGATAGCTACCAAGTATAGACTGAAGTCCCAGAATGCTCCTATTCACTGCACAGCATTCCATCATCTGCCTGCTTTATATAAACTAAGCCTAGTACTTAAAGGCAGATATCATTCTGTACATCTGTCTTTGTGTTCTCCCATCACTTGCATGTCCACAGTACATTGTGTATAATGGATTTATATATATTGGATTAGCAAAATGCCAGTATTGCTGCTGTCCAAGGTATTTTATAAGATTATAATATATGAATAAATACCAGGGTATAAATGTATTTTTGGGTAAATGCTTTACATGTGTGTATATATATACATATATATATATATAATGTTGATGATAACGCGATCATTTTGTAACCCGAAGTGGGAGACATAATATAGATGCTGCCATATGTATTTCCTTTTAAACAATACCAGTTGCCTGGCAGTCCTGCTGATATTTCTGGCAAGCAGGGTCTAAATCATGCACCTGAAACAAGCATGCAGCTTATCTGGTCAGATTTGTCATAGACATCTGATCTGCTGCATGCCTATTTAGGGTCTATGGCTATTAGCAGAGCTGGGACAAGGTCCCCCAGCACCCAAGGCTGAGACACCAAAGTGCGCCCCTCCATCCCTGCCACCCCAGCCATCACACACTGATTGCTATATTAGACTAAGAAGCGCCACAGGGCCCACAACCTCCCCAACACCTTAATATCTAGTTATCTGGCTTGCAGTCACTGCCATGTATCCCCTTTTCTTATTTCTTTCTGCTTCAAACACAATTAGGAATGAAAGCTGAATGAATTGTGCGCCCCCTTCTACACTGCGCCCTGAGGCTGGAGCCTCTCCAGCCTATGCCTCGGCCCGGCCCTGGCTATAAGTATTAGAGGCAGAGGATCAGCAGGAGTGCCAGGCAATGTGCATTATTTATAAGGAAATAAACATGTCAGCCTCCGTATGCCTCTTACCTGCTTGGGTTCCATTTAAGTAAGCTAGAATGCTAGATTTCAGAATTGAGTTGCATATTGCAGCTAGTTTTATCACTCCTTTCTCCCATATATTCCCATGGAAAGTGTACTGGTAGAGTTTCTACAACTATTTGTGGATGTGTCTTTCTTCCAGCACAGCTGTGTATTAAGGCAGATGAAAGAGCCTCTCTGAGGTTAACACGGAACATGTGCCAGGACTCTCTCGCTCCAGTTTCATTTTAAACCTAACTCCAGGAAAATAATATTTGAGTGTTCAGTTGTAAGGAAAAGGATTATAAACGCTTTACTTCTGCCTGTGTTCCCGTTGTGGAGATGTTCCTTCACTTCCTGTCCCTGGCATCCTTATGAACTTCCACAGTTTTAACAGGAAATCCTGGTAATCTCAGGAGGAATAGTAAAAGACAAAATAATAATAAACACAGACAACAAAAAAACAAACAAACTTGGAGGAGGAGTTTGGAGAATTTGCTCTACAAAAAAAAAAGAGAAGCTTTATGATTTTTTCCTTTTTGGCTCCTATTGTTAGGATAGGAAATTATAAGCGGATCTGAACTCAGAACTTATTATTAACAATACAATCCTACCTATTAACAATACAATCCTGTGGATGATTGATCATTTAATTAGATCATTATAATCGGTAAGAATGTATTTATCATGCCCACTAACGCACAAAAAACTGCTATCCAATTTGATCAGCTTTATGGAATTGATCTTTTTTTTTTAATCGATCCCATCAATCTGATCAATTGAATTGATCCAAATCTGTAAGGCTAATAAGCTACCTTTAGTCTCAGAGTAATATGGAGGAGATGCATCCCTATAATGACAGCATTCACATTTCTAAAGACTTGCTCCATCTAAAGCAAGTATTTCAGTTTTGGTTGGGGGTGCATGGGTTCACCACTTTGTGCCATATTAGGTGTCTCTATGTTTTCCATGGTGAAAATTTGCCCTGTAATAGAAGTTTATAAATCATTGTTATGCTTTTCAGACCTCTCTTGTTATACCAGTGAGCGGTGCCCATTTAGGTTTACAAATTACCATCTATACCTTTCATAATGGAACTAGCAGTTGTGTTTAAGAATTCCATAAAGCACAGTGTGCTAAGACTAGCACATCTGCCTGGTTTGCCTGTGTCTAAAAACTTCCTTGACTGGCGGCACAATCTGACTCACACTTGTTTGCTAGTGAACAACCTAGAATAGCTGTGTTTTTTTCTGCAAGCACAACAAGGTAAGGAAACTAAAACATTGTTTAGCTATACAGTATGGATTTAATTGTTTGGTAGAAATGAAGCAAATCTGTAAATACAGTATACGCATTCACCCTTTCCCCATCTTCAATGCTGAGATCCCGAGCCAATCTACCAGCACAGAATCTCTACCTTGTTAGCAACTAAACCATTTACAGACATCTTCAAACACAGGGCTGGTTTGCTTATGTCTGAAAACGTCCTTGGTTGGCCGTACAATCAGGCTCACATTTGTTTGCCAGTGAACCAGTATCAGTGCCGAGGAAACTGAAACAATGCTTAGCTATACACTATGTATTTCATTTTTTTGTGGAATTCCTCTTTAATACATACAATGAAGCAAATCTGTAAATATAATCAACTGAGTTTGATGGTACAGAGGTGCCAAATAGGATAAAACAGTTTAAAATTGTGGACTCTTTTTTTGCCTGGGGATAAGTGGTGGACTTACTACCAAGCAGTCGGACACAAGTTGTCTATTTTCAAAAAGCAGATCTTTATTATTCAAAAGAAACAGCATCAACCGTAGTAACTCCACTGCTTTTTGACAATAGACAACTTGTGTCCGACTGCCTGGGAGTAAGTCCACCACTACCTCATTTAATGATTTGAAACTGTTTTATCGTATTTGGTACCTCTGTACCATCAAACTCAATTGCTTCAGTGAACCACCCTTGGTGGAAGAGTGTATCCCCATTTTCTTTCTACTACAGAGAGTGACAATTTTACCTGTGGGACAACAGGTTTATGATTCTCACCTGTCTTCATAGTGGTTACCTGGAGGTAACCCTTGTTCATGAGTATATCTAATGATAACTTGACATGATTCTTTCTTAACCAGAACGTACTACACCATTAGGGCTCTCAGTTTCTTTCCCTTTTTTGTTTTACTGTAAATATAAGCATTCACCCTTTTCCCGTCTTCTGTGCTGAGATCCTGAGCCATTCTACCAGCACACATTCCCTGCCTTGTTGGCAACTAAACCATTTACAGACATTCTTCAAACACCGGCCCGATTATGCTAAAGAAAGTAACACCAGCATGGCTCTAGATCTTCCTGCTCACAGTCCCGGATGCCCTGCAGGGAGGAGCAATGATCAAGAACATCTTAAGGGTTTCTGAGGATGTCCTCCTTCACACAAAGATTGAAATGCAGCCCGAGTGACTCTCCACCCCCTCTCAGTAGGACTTTCTTCAGTTTCATCTCTTCGGCTGCCAGTCACTGCTGTTTCAAGTGAATTTTCTAAAGTACAGAAATGATTTCAGGATTTCAAACTCCTCAACGCATCAGTTGGAAAGTATCTTTCCTTTTTTAAAAAAAAAAAATATACTTGGAGAAATAGAACTAGAAGCTTAGCATAGGCACTTTATACATTGTCGTTATCAGTCATGTTTAAAACTTCAGTCTGAGCCCTGCCCCCCCCTCCCACCGTACCGCAGACATCTGTTTACCCATTATATTCAAATACTATTTCAGCAAATTAAAAATTCCATTTGAAGAAATGTGAAATTGCCCAAGTACAGCTTGTGCCAATGGGAATACTCCATTGATAACAGGGAATTATTCATCTGATAGAGCAACAATGTGCTTAGCAAAAACTCATGTGCAGCTGATCCCCACCGCGGGTTATTTCAAGGGTTGCAGTACCTTTGAGACCATTACTGGTATCTTATATTTGTTAGTGGAGTCATACCGTGTGTGTTTGTGTTCAGAAATGAGAAAACAACGAGGTAGGGGGCAAATAATCTGTTGTTTATTTACAAACTACATTTCGATCTGTTTTAATAGAAGAGTATCCGATCTGGCTTCGCTCCACGACTGGAGACAATCACTTGATTCTTGCTACAAATATTTCATCTCCCAGTATAACATATCCCAATGTGCTGCCAAAATAACATGCATAAAATAACAAAGCTTTCTACATAAGTGCCAATTACCACCCCAAATATAATGAAAGTGGACAGATTGTTGTGGTGTTTACCACTTTGCAGCTATTGTTGTGCATTTGATGGATAGACGTCACCACAGACGTGACCTTAATTTTTTAATTGACACAAAGTGGTCTTGCAGAATATAAAATACAGAAAAAAAGAGGAAGTTCTGCTGTTTATATTCAATGATTTTTTTTGACATATAACAAGGATCTGCTAACATTGACCACTTCGGGACCAGATGATTCTGGACCACTATCACCAAAAATTGTAACATTTGAAGAAAACCTGTAATGGAAAAAAAACTCTGGGAGGTATTTACCTTGGGAGGGGGAAGCCTCTGGTCTCTGAAGAGGCTTCCCCCGTCCTCCTCCACCCCTCCATTCCAGGGATGTCAGCCCCTAAACACTGACAAGGTAAATATTTATCTACCGCGATCTAACACAGGCGCAGTAGTAGCTTTCCGGGCAGGAATAGCCTAAACCTCATCGGGTCTACTCTACTGTGCAAGAGCAGGTGGCTCACGCCTGTGCAGTAGAGTGGACCCGATCGGGCTCAGCTATTTCCATCTGAGTCCGATCGAAAAGCTACTATGCCTGCGCTGGAGCCAGGGAAGGTAAATATTCGCTTGTCGGCCGTGGTTTCTGAAGAGCCAGCACTGGAACTGAGGGGCAGGCTTTGGACTAGCCCATCTCCTCATGGGGGGTTCTTTTGGTTTTCTTTATTTTTAAAAGGCACTTATTGGTAGTTGCTCAGTCTAAATTTCAAATAGCGCAGTCCGGAAGAGATAAAAGAATACCTGACCCAAGGCAAAGTTACTTAAGGTAAGCACAGAGGTATATGCGATCTGCAGGATGAGAGCCGAAACACTGTGCTGTCAGAGTTAGGGTACCACCCCAGGGATGGGGTGAGTATGAGAATCTACTTCAGTTATATGTAGTCAGCGAGCTGATTTACTGTGTGCTGTCATGCTTAGAGGTACCACCCCATGGATGGAGGCGTGTCTTGGGATCCACTTCAGTAATCAGCAGCCAGAAAAACCCATACTCAAGATTAGTGATCACAGACCAGGGATGAAGGTGAGCATTAGCATACACTTTGTCATCTACAGCCAGAAGGCTAATATACTGTTTGCTGTCAGTGGTAGAGAATCCCTCTAAGGATGAAGGTGAGTATGAAGATTATCTTTAGCCATCTGCAGCCAGAAGGCTGGTAGATTGTTTGCTGTCAGTGTTAGAGAACCCCTCTAAGGATGGAGGTGAGTATGAAGATTATCTTCAGTTATCTATAGCCAGAAAGCTGATATATTGTGAATTGTCAGGGTCAGGGGACTGTGGACTGACCTTGGTCATTCTGAAATGAAAAGCTAGTACACTCATTTAAGTCAGGGTTAGTGGAACATGAGAAAATAACCCCATGCCTCCAGTTCCCACTGAAACATGACAGAATGAATTGTTGTTAGTTAAAACAATCCTGTAAATACTTTATTTTTTATTTTACCTGACACCTGCATGATGGTTCTTCCACTTTGCAAGAGTCCCTTCCCATGTGGAGGCAGGCACTTCTTCACAGGTCAACAATGCAATGCCCTGCTGTGCCTTGTTAAGGCGCGTACACTCACCAGACTTTTTTAAACTACAGGTCGTTAGAACCGCCTGTGGGGCGGTCGTTCTGACGACAGTCGCATGTGAGTACGCCGAGTGGCGGATCAGTCAAAACCAGTCTTATCAGTCTGACGACTGTCGTCTGAACGACCGCCCCGCGGGCGGGTCTGACGACCCATAGGTTGAAGAAGTCTGGCATGTGTACGCGCCTTAAGAAGTGCTATAGCCAACTGGGGAAAGGATGACATCGACCTTTTGGAAAAAAGCACAAAGACAACAAGGCCTGTATGCAATTAACTTTTTTCTCCTGAGTTTTCTCTTAGGAGGTATTTTTAATTGTATGTTTAAAATCATTTTCAGCACTTTGCAATTGAATTAATATTAAATAATAGTTAAAAAAAAGTCATACCAAAATTAATCTGAGTATCTTCTTGCTCGCTGTTGGCAAAAACTTGGGAGCAAAATGTAATTGCATATGGGTCTAGGAGTCCTAATGTTGTAATAAATCATGTTTTTTGGGGGTAGTAAGAGAACAGAATGCACTTACAAAATGAGGTTGCTTGTGAGGGCAACGAACCAAAAGGCATGTGAAGATTTTGGCCTATCTCCACTCGGGTGGTAAGAGAATTTTTTTTTTTTTTGTTCTTCAAATCTTTGTTTTTATTGAGTCCGAAGAATATACAATCACTAAAAGAAATCGGTAGAAAACTTGACAGTACAAACATAACTCAATGGCAAAACCACAATACTGGGTATATTCTCTATAGCTAAAATCTTGGTGATCCGTGAAATACTTCAGGCCCAAATTTAAACAAGAACAAACAAAACGCATACACCCAATCACAAAACAATATAAAACAACACACACACAAAAAAGGGGGGGGGGGAACAAAGGAATGCTAGTCAGTCCAATTGGATTCTTCAACCAAATGCACAGCCTTCAGATCCTACTACATATTATCCTCCACCAGCTTCCCACGATCTCCAATCGAAGTCATCACCCCGAGCCTCTCTCTGAACTTCAGCCAAGCTGCCTATTGGCTATAAAACTTCCCCATCTTATTTTGTGCCGACATAACTAATTCCTCCAACCTCATTGTGTCATTGAGGGCTTCAGCCAGGTCTACTGCCCCCAGTTGGGCATCAACTTTCCAATTTTTGGCTATCATATACCTGACTGAGGACATCAAATGGCCAAGAATAGATCCCTTTGAGTTTTTTATTGAACCTGTAAACATTTAGAGTAACACAATCTCTGGGGAGTGGGCTATATGGCATAAGTTCATTTCCTCCAACCACTCAAAAGCAAGTCTCCATAGGTGAGAAATGCTATCACAACCCCACCACATATGTAAATAATCCCCGGGCTCTTTCCCACATCTCCAGCATATGTCGGAGCCACCCTCCTGCCATTTTGAAATCTGTGCTGGAGTACGAAACCATCGTATCAGGATCTGGGATTCTAGCTTAACCCATTGCTTTGTTTCATGACTGTGATACCAGCCTATTATGTGGGACAGTGCTATTGCCCTATGGTACAATTCCAAGTCGGGTAGGCCCAGTCCCCCCCCCCCCCCCCCCCGCCATTTTCTCTTTGAAAACAAAGCATACCGGAGGCACGGGATCTTCTTATGACCCCATGTGTATCTAATGAACATTGATCTAATTGATTTAAAGGTTTCTTTAGGAATATCCAAAGGAACTGCCTGCATTATGTGTAGAAACCTAGGGAGAATGTCCATTTTGAGTACAATAAAGATTAGAGAGACATGAGGGGATCTGAATTCCCAAGTATTTAATATGATGCTCTTGCCACTTAAAAGAAAAAACAGTTTTCAATTCAAGCAACATCTTTTGTGATAGGTTGATATTTAAGACTTCAGATTTAGAAGTATTTATTTAAAAATTGCTAAGATCTCCAAAGATTCGGATTTCAGAGAGTACATTTGGGAGCGAGATCTTTGGCGACGTGATGAATAAAGCACATCGTCCGCGTACAAAGATATCTTATGGTGACCAGTCCGGGTTCGGAGCCACATTATAGAAGGATTTTGTCTAATAGCATTTGCGAGATGTTCTATAGTTAATATATAGAGTAACGGAGATATGGGACACCCCTGCCTGGTATCATTGTGGATGCCGAAGGCGTCCGACAGTATGCCATTCACTCGCACTCTTGCTGTCGGGAGAGTATATAAGGACATGATCCTCTCGTCCCAGAATTCTTTTTGACTGGTTGCTCTCTCACACACACCAGCTCCAAAGTAGGAGCTGGAGGCCACAACGTCTTGTGGAGTTATAAAGATTGGTATAAAGCTGTGTTAAAATCTAATGAAAAAGCAATGCGTTTCATGGGCTTACCCTACTTCATCAGGCCAAATTTTAGTTTCAATGCAATAATGCAGTTAAGCTTTGAGGTGCTCAAAGCTTGAATGCATTGTTGCATTGCCATGAGAATTTGCCTGAGGAAGTGTGTTGAGCTCACGAAATGCATCTCCGCTGTCTAATAAAATACCTCTTTTATTACAATAAGTGTCGTATTTGAGCTAAGCCATCTATTCATTATTTGTTTTATTGGTTTTAGCAAAGTTTATGCCATAGCCAAGACTGCCATCATTCGTCCTCCCCTAACATAGGTCACTTTGGGGCAGTGAACTGCAAACTTGGCTCTCCAGCTGTTAAGGAACCACAATGCATTGCAGGAGTCTGAGAGCCATAGTCATGATTCATAAAGGCAAATTCATTGTGGGACTTGTAGTTCCTTAACTGGATAGTGTACTGGTTAAGGGCTCTGCCTTTGACATGGGAGACCAGGGTTCGAATCCTGGCTAGGTCAAGTACCTATTCAGTAAGGAGTTCAAGGCAAGACTCCCTAACATTGCAGGGTGGCCTCTTGAGCGCGTCCCAGTGGCTGCAGCTCTTGAGCGCTTTGAGTCCAACAGGAGAAAAGCGCTATACAAATGTTCGGATTATTATTAACAGCTGGAGAGCCAAGTTTGCAGATTACTGCTTTAGGGGAAAAGTTGGGTCTGCCACAGCTGGCACTCGAAACAAAAACATGCCTTCCAGGATAAAGGTTAAAATTAACAATCATTCGATGTGACCAATATGAACCCTTTGCACACAAAAGTACATACATGCAACAATCTATGACACAGACAGTGACGAAAGCCTACAAAAGATATAAACGGGGGGCTATTATTTTCCAAAAATACTGTTTTCGTTATAAACACTCTACCTTTTGCTGATAAACTGACTCTAGAAAAAAGTTTTTTTTACTGCTGTTTTTGTCTCAGATTGCTACTCTTATGTACTATTGAATGCAAGAGGTTAATAATGTTTACTGCCTTTCAGTATAACATGTAAGGGGACTTACAATAAGGGGTTGAGTGGGGCGTGGACGCGGGTGGATGACGTCCACCTGCTTTTTTCATAGCGTGGACGACGTCCACCCTAGCATGTGTGGAGGTAGAAAGTGCAGAGAAGAGGGATTGGAGGGCACAGCGGGGAAGGGGGGACATTTCCCCCCCTCCCTCACCTTGGGGATTCCTCTTCCTCACTCCCCCCCCAGGACTAAAATTTGCGGGCTGCTGGCAGCGGGCGGGAGTCGGGACTTACCTCCATCTCCAAGCACTGGGTAAGTAGTAGTGTCCGGTTCATTTGAGCCAGTTCTTTCCTTTGAGTTAAATGATCCGGCTCATCACACTGAACCGAATCAGTTCAGTGAATGAGACAGGAACTGCAGCTGAACACAGTGTGCAGCTGCAGTTCCTGTCTCATCCACTGAACTGATTTGGTTCAGTGTGATGAGCCGGATCACTCAACTCACAGGAAAGAACCAGCTCAAATGAACCTGACATCGCTACTTACCCAACACTTGGAAGGAGGTAAGTCCTGCTGCTGCCAGCCACTTGCAAACTTTAGTTCTGGAGGGGGAGAGGGAGGACGGGGGAGCCCTGAGGGGGGGAGGAGACGCTCCCCGCTGTGCCCACCAATCCCTCTTCTCTGCGCTGCCTCCCCTTCTTGTGGGGACATCTGGCTACCTATTCTGGGGGCACCTATAGACCTGGCTATACTGGGGACACCAATACACCTAGCTACATATACTGAGCACATCTATACACCTGGCCACCTTTTCTGGGGACATTATACACCTGGCTACCTATTCTAGGGACAACTATACTTATAGCTACTTATACTGAGGACACCTATAGACCTGGCTACCTATGCTGGGGGTACCTATTTTGGGGGAACTGCTATCAGACTATCTCTATTTTTGAGGAACCGTTGTTAACAGATTAAGTGTATTTTGGGGAACAGTCTGTCAGATTATGTGTACAGTGGGTTGCAAAAGTATTCAGCCCCCTTGAAGTTTTCCACATTTTGTCACATTACTGCCACAAACATGCATCAATTTTATTGGAATTCCATGTGAAAGACCAATACAAAGTGGTGTACATGTGAGAAGTGGATCGAAAATCATACATCATTCCAAACATTTTTTACAAATAAATAACTGCAAAGTGGGGTGTGCGTAGTTAATAGTGAGTTAATACTTTGTAGAACCACCTTTTGCTGCAATTACAACTGCCAGTCTTTTAGGGCATGTCTCTACCAGCTTTGCACATCTAGAGACTGAAATCCTTGCCCATTCTTCTTTGCAAAACAGCTCCAACTCACTCAGATTAGATGGACAGCGTTTGTGAACAGCAGTTTTCAGATCTTGCCACAGATTCTCGATTGGATTTAGATCTGGACTTTGACTGGGCCATTCTAACACATAGATATGTTTTGTTTTAAACCATTCCATTGTTGCCCTGGCTTTATGTTTAGGGTCAATGTCCTACTGGAAGGTGAACCTACGCCCCAGTCTCAAGTCTTTTGCAGTTTCTAAGAGGTTTTCTTCCAAAATTGCCCTGTATTTGGCTCCATCCATCTTCCCATCAACTCTGACCAGCTTCCCTGTCCCTGCTGAAGAGATGCACCCCCCGAGCATGATGCTGCCGTCACCATATTTGACAGTGAGGATGGTGTGTTCTGAGTGATGTGCAGTGTTAGTTTTTCGCCACACATAGCGTTTTGCATTTTGACCAAAAAGTTCAATTTTGGTCTCATCTGACCAGAGCACCTTCTTCCACATGGTTGCTGTGTCCCCCACATGGCTTGTGGCATACTGCAAACGGGACTTCTTATGCTTTTTGTTAACAATGCCTTTCTTCTTGCCACTCTTCCATAAAGGCTAACTTTGTGTAGTGCATGACTAATAGTTGTCCTATGGACAGAGTCTCCCACCTGAGCTGTAGATCTCTGCAGCTCGTCCTTAGTCACCATGGGCCTCTTGACTGCATTTCTGATTAGCGCTCTCCTTGTTCGGCCTGTGAGTTTAGGTGGATGGCCTTGTCTTGGTAGGTTTACAGTTGTGCCATACTCCTTCCATTTCTGAATGATTGCTTGAACAGTGCTCCGTGGGATGTTCAAGGCTTTGGAAATCTTTTTGTAGCTTAAAGTGTAGAGAAACCGAGAGCCCAATATAGTGTAATATGTTAAGCATAAATGAAGTAAAGGTTATCGTGAGAAAATTATACTCACAAACATGGGTTACCACACAGGCAACCACTGTATAGGCAGGTGAGGAGATTAGACCTGTCCTCACTCAGGGATAAGAAGTCGCTCTCTGTAGATGCAAAAGGGGGTAGATCACCCCTCCACCAGGGGTGGACACGGTATAGCAGTAGGAGAACAGAGGCGCCAGCAGGATAAAAGTGGATAAAAACTTTAAAATTTGCTGGGAGGAAGCGGTGGACTTACCTCCATAAAGCAGACACGAAAGACTGTCTGAATAGTAGTCACATTTATTAATTAGTACCCCAAAACAGTGCAGCGCGTTTCGCAGGCCCAGCCCGCTTCATCAGGCAAATAAAAATGGGGACAAGACAGAATTTCAGCAATAGCAGGTGTAGCGCCTGTAGCTTAAGCCTGCTTTAAATTTCTCAATAACTTGATACCTGACCTGTCTTGTGTGTTCTTTGGACTTCACGGTGTTGTTGCTCCCAATATTCTCGTAGACAACCTCTGAGGCCCTCAGAGAGCAGCTGTATTTGTACTGACATTAGATTACACACAGGTGCACTCTATTTAGTCATTAGCACTCATCAGGCAATGTCTATAGGCAACTGACTGCACTCAGATCAAAGGGGGTCGAATAATTATGCACACACCACTTTGCAGCTATTTATTTGTAAAACACGTTTGGAATCATGTATGATTTCCGTTCTACTTCTCATGTGTACACCACTTTGTGTTGGTCTTTCATGTGGAATTCCAATAAAATTGATTCATGTTTGTGGCAGTAATATGACAAAATGTGGAAAACTTCAAGGGGGCCGAATACTTTTGTAACCCACTGTATGTTAAGGGAACGGCTGCTGCCAGATTACGCGTATTTTGGGGAACTGCTGTCACATTGTGTATGTTAGGGGGACCACAGCTGCCAGATTACATGTATTTTGGGTGATCCATTGCCAGGTTTCGCGTATTTTGGGGAACTGCTTCCAGATTGTGTGTATGTTGGGGGAGCTGCTGCTGCCAGATTGTCTATTTTGGGGGAACCACTGCCATATTATCTGTATTTTGGAGAAACTTCTGCCAGATTACGTGTGTCAAGATCGGTGTCAGCACGCAAAGAGAATCTGATTATTGGCGATCTGCAGTATCACCAAGAATGCAGATATATACCCGATTATTGATGATCTGCAGTATCACCGATAATCCGATATATTGCTAACCTCTGGACACCAGCAAAAGAACACAATAAAGACAGTAATATATCAGATAGTGTGGAAATGTCCACCACACGGCAATTCCTCAGAGGTGTGGTTACCTCTGAATGGGAAACCCGTGAGTGAGATCCTCTAACCAGGCTGAGTGAGGAATCTCGACCCCCAGCAGTAATCGTCTGCTTGGGGCAGGCGTCTCGGAGAGGCAAGCCTCAGAGATAACCCTCCAGTGGGAGACGTTCCACTGAAGGGAGAAAGGTCAGACAGGCAAGGGTACGGCAACAGAGATGTCGGCGGCAGTACAGGAGCGGAAGGCAGAAGAGTAATCGTTAGACAGGCAGAGGTCGGCAACAAGAATCAGATAGGCAAAGGTACAAGATCAGCAAGAGATAGAGTAGTCAGGGATAGCAAGGGTCAAAACACAGATCAATATACAACAATATTCCTAAGCTAAGGTGTGAAATCCTTAGTATCAACACCAGGGAACTGCACTAAGGTCTGAGCGCTAACACAGAATGTGTATTCACGACAGCAGACAAGGAGCAACTGACAGAGAGCTCCTTTTATGCTGGGGAACGCTCTAGCAGCGTCCCCCAGCTGCCCAGCCAATCGCTGGCCCTGCTGGAGTCAGCTGACCAGCCTGGTCAGCTGACTCCTCTTCGGGAACGATAAAGTTCCTGTCTCCTCGCGTGCGTGCGCGCCAAGCGCCGGGTGAGTGCCGGCGAAGGAGACCCCACGGGAGGCAACTGCGCGGCGGAGTCCGCCGAGCATACGGACTCCGCCGACCGCACAGCCCCTCCCCCTCTTGAGGAGTGGACTCCGGACACTTCCCACCCGGTTTCTCTGGATGTGACTGATGAAACCTCTTCCTTAATTTCTCAGCATGCATGCGATTCTCTGGTACCCAAGGTCTGTCCTCCACCCCATACCCTTTCCAATGGACCAGATACTGTACGGAATTCTGTACCAGCCGGGAATCCAAAATCTTCCCAGCCTCGTACTTTGTCTGGCCCTCCTCTATCACTGGGGGGGGGGGGGGGGGGGGGAGAGGAATCCACATATACTGCTGGTTTCAACAAAGAAACATGGAACGATCTCCCACCTCTCATGCTGGCGGGGAGATCAATCACATATGAGACTTCATTGATCTTTTTGGCCACCGGATAAGGCCCTATGAACTTGGGCCCCAATTTGGTGGACGGTTGTCTGAGTGCCAAATGTCTTGTTGACACTCACACCATGTCTCCAGGAGAAAAGTGCCATTCAACAGACCGTCTCTTGTCGGCCTGTCTCTTTTGATTCTGGAAGGCTACTCCTAAATTCTCCTTTACTTGTCCCCAAAGTTTCTTTAAAACCCTCTGCCACTCTTCCAGGGCTGGGAAGGGAGAGGAGCACACCGGCAATGGGGAAAATTTAGGAGACTTTCCTGACACAACCTGAAAAGGGGACAAGCCCGTTGAAGCGCTTCTCAGGTTGTTGTGTGCAAACTCAGCAAAGGGCAGGAATTTAACCCAATCTGTTTGTGCATCTGCCACATAGCACCTCAGAAACTGTTCTAGTGCCTGATTCACCCTCTCGGTCTGCCTGTTGGTTTGTGGGTGATACCCAGACGAGAAGGACAGGTTCATACCCAAATTATGGCAAAAAGCCCTCCAAAACTTTGATATAAATTGGACTCCTCTATCCGATACCACATAATCTGGAATCCCATGTAATCGGAAGACGTGCTGTATGAAGAGGTCGGCTAAGTCTTGAGCTGATGGGAATCCTTTAAGAGGAACAAAGTGGGCCATCATGCTGAACCTGTCCAAGATCACCCATATCACAGTCATACCTTCTGACTTGGGAAGCTCGCCAATGAAGTCCATGGACAGGTGGGTCCATGGTTCATTTGGAACTGGCAAGGGTTGTAAGGTACCCACTGGAGCCTGGCGAGACGGTTTACTCCTGGCACACACCACACACTCTCTGACGAATTCCCTGAAATCTGAGGCCAACGAAGGCCACCAAACACACCTTGTGAGTAGATCTAGAGTGCGGGTGACCTCCGGGTGACCTGTGTTCTTATGGGTATGGAATAGCTGCATGCAGTGGCGTTCCTACCATGGGGCGGCAGGGGGCGCCCCGCTCCGGGTGTCGGGTGCCCCAGGGGGTGTCATGAAGGCCTCCCACAGAGGGGGAAGCAACACAGAATGGAGGGGTGGTGGGGAAAGCGGCGGGGAGGGGGGACGGACCCCCCACCCCCCTCACCTGGGTCCCCTCCTTCTTGCGCTTCCCCCCTCCTAATTAGTAGCAGCTTTAGATATGCGGCAGGAGCGGGCGGAGAGGACTTACTCACCTGCTTCCTGCGTTCCAGGCGATGGCGCACAGCGTCATCGTCACGTGACGCTGCTCTCCGCCTTCTCCACCGCCCACTGTGCTTCCTGATTAGCGAAAGCGCAGTGAGTGACAGAGAAGTCGGAGACCAGCGTCACGTGAGGATGACGTGTGCGCCATCTCCAGGAAGCAGGTAAGTCCTCTCCGCCCGCTCCTGCCCGCATATCTTAAGCTGCTGCTGATTAGGAGGGGGGAAGCGCAAGAAGGAGGGGGCCCAGGTGAGGGAGGTGGGGGGTCTGGCCCCCCTCCCTGCCACCCCTCCTTCCAAGCTTCCCCCATACCGGGGGCAACTATACTACTGGGGCAACTATACTGGGGGCAACTATACTAGCTATACTGGGGGCAATTATACTAGCTTTACTGGGGCAACTATACTGGGGGCATCTATACTAGCTATACTGGGGGCAACTATACTAGCTATACTGGGGGCAACTATACTAGCTATACTGGGGCAACTATACTGGGGGCATCTATACTGGGGGCAACTATACTACTGGGGCAACTATACTAGCTATTCTGGGGGCAACTATACTAGCTATTCTGGGGGCAACTATACTAGCTTTACTGGGGCAACTATACTGGGGGCAAGTGTACTAGCTATACTGGGGGCAAGTGTACTAGCTATACTGGGGGCAAGTGTACTAGCTATACTGGGGGCAAGTGTACTAGCTATACTGGGGCAACTACACTAGCTAATACCTTAAATTACAGTTAGCTCCGTCCTCATCTGGTCATGACCACGCCCATGTTTCGCCGCGGGTTGTGGCCACGCCCATTTTCCGGGGGTGGGGGGTGGGGTGTCTTTTAATACCCAGCACCGGGTGCCAAAAGCCCTAGGCATGCCACTGGCTGCATGATTTGCAAACGGAACGGGAGTGGAACAAAGAGGACCCCTTCCTGTTTCCCTTCTGGGGTATCTAGCTGGTGAGGTTCCAGTGTGACCGCCCAGTCCTCCCAGGTCTCAGTGGCTGCCAGCACCACCTTGTGTGGTACAATGCTCTCGGGGAGTGCGGGCTGAGCTGTCTCTGGTTCAAAACATCTGGAGAGAGCGTCTGCCTTAATGTTCTTGGAACCTGGAGTGTACGTGATAACAAATCTAAAACGCAAGAAAAATAGGGACCAGCGGGCCTGACGAGGAGTGAGCCTCTTAGCCCCTTAAATGTACTCCAGGTTCTTATGGTCAGTGTATACAGTAATGGTGTGTTCTGCACCTTCCAGCCAATGGCGCCATTCCTGGAAGGCTAACTTGATGGCCAACAATTCCCTGTTGCCCACATCATAGTTTTTCTCAGCAGGAGAGAACCTGCGTGAGAAATAGGCACAAGGATGTGTCTTGCCCTGCAGACCCGAGCGCTGAGACAGCACAGCCCCCACCCCGATCTCTGAGGCATCTACCTCTACTATGAAGGGAAGAGCGATGTTGACATGTCTCAGTATGGGTGCCGAGCAAAACAGTTTCTTCAGGGTATTGAATGCGGCCTGGGCCTCCGATGACCACTGGTAAGGGTCAGCCCCTTTCTTGGTTAGACTAGTCAGAGGGGCTACTACCGAAGAGAATCCCTTAATAAATCTCCGGTAGTAATTAGCAAAACCAAGGAATCTCTGCAGTGCCTTCAAGCCCACCGGTTGCGGCCACTCTAGGACAGCCAAAACCTTTTCTGGGTCCATAGAGAGCCCTGACGTTGAGATGATGTATCCCAGAAAAGGAATTCGAGTGACCTTTAAAGAGGCACTTCTCTAGTTTTGCATACAGTAGGTTTTGTCTCACCCTCTTCAACACGTATTTGACATGTTTGCGATGTTCCACGAGGTTTGGGGAGAAAACCAATGTCATCAAGATATACCACGACAAACCTCCCCAACACCTCCCTAAAAACCTCGTTAATCAAGTCCTGGAAGACGGCCAGGGCGTTACACAACCCGAAGGGCATAACTAGATACTCGTAATGCCCGTCGGGTGTATTGAAGGCCGTCTTCCACTCGTCACCAGCCCTAATGCGTACCAGGTTGTATGCCCCACGTAGGTCCAATTTTGAAAAAATAGTGGCATTGGTAATCTGGCCAAAGAGATCGTTTATCAGAGGTAATGGATAACGATTCGGTAGTCAATACAGGGTCTAAGACCACCATCTTTTTTTTTAACGAAAAAAAAACCCGCCCCGGCCGGTGACCGAGAAGGGCGGATGAACCCCTTTGCCAGGTTCTCCGTAATGTACTCCCGCATTGCCTGTTTCTCCGGACCGGAGAGATTATAGAGATGACCCTTAGGAGGCATACAACCAGCTCTTAGGTCGATAGGACAATCGAAACTCCGATGTGGTGGGAGTTTATCAGCGGATTTAGGACAAAACACATCCGCAAACTCAGCGTACTGTGTGGTTATCCCCTTGACCTCTACCTTGGCAGTGCATATGGCAACCCTCCTCAAACAATGGGTATGGCAATAAGGTGACCAGCTGAGTAACTGACCTGAGGCCCAATCTATCTGTGGGGAATGGAGCTGTAACCAGGGCATACCAAGAATAACGGTGGAGGTTGCCATGCGCAAAACAAGAAACTGTAGGCTCTCCTCATGTAGAACCCCTATCGTACATGACAACCTTGGGGTCTGAGAGAGAGGTGATCTACACTGTAGAGGAGAGTCATCTACTGCGGTGACGACTATCTGTCGGTATAAGGGTTGTAAGGGAACCCCCAGTCCCTTCACAAAATCATAATCAATAAAATTGGTTGCGGACCCTGAGTCCACAAAAGCTTCAGTACAAACCGATTATTCTGATTTAGAGGTAAGTTCTGTGCGTCTAGGGTATTACCTCTAACTACACCTAGACAGCAGCGTTTCTCGATTTCCTGGGGCAATTTTGAGCAATATGACCCTGCTCTGCACAATATAGACAAAGGTTCTCTGCCTTTCTACGCTCTTTCTCGGCTCGAGTCAACCGAGAATGTCCGATTTGCATCGGTTCGTCGGTAGAAGGAGCAGGCGATGAGGACGCATGAGAAAAAAGTCTCACTGCATTCCTGCCTCTCGATTGGCGCTGATAGCGCAATCTGCGGTCCGCCCGTATCGCTAAAGAAATGGCGTCGTCCACGGACTTGGGCTCTGGGTGTCCCAACATTAATTCAGAGACTGAGTCTGATAAGCCTGACAGAAAACAGTCTAACAAGGCGTAAGATCCCCACCTAGATGACACAGTCCACTTTCTGAACTCTGCTACGTAAACCTCAACCATGTCTCGACCCTGCCTGAGAGTCTTGAGCTTCCTCTCGGCAGTGATCAAAGCATCCGGATCATCATAAATTATTGCTATTGATTTGAAAAATTCCTCAACTGACGTGAGAGCCATATCTTCGGGTGGAAGACCATATGCCCAGGTTTGCGAATCCCCGGACAATAAGGTCTTAATAAAAGTCACCCTTTGCTGCTCAGAACCTGACTGGGTAGGTCGTAACTCAAAATAAGATAACACCCGGTTACGAAAATTCTGGAAGTCAGATCTTTGCCCTGAAAACTTTTTGGGCACTGACATGCGGAGATCTGTGACCGGAGGGGATTGCACTGTGGCCACAGTCGTCTGCAAGACCCGTACAGACCCAGCCAACTGGTTGATCTGAGTCTGTTGTGTATTAACCACCTCGTTGAGGTTATTAAGCGAGGTGGTTAGAGTCTCGATCTGACTGCGTAGTGCTTCCATACCAATGGTCTGCTGTTCTGTCATGATCGGTGTCAGCACGCAGAGAGAATCTGATTATTGGTGATCTGCAGTATCACCAAGAATGCAGATATATACCCGATTATTGATGATCTGCAGTATCACCGATAATCCGATATATTGCTAACCTCTGGACACCAGCAAAAGAACACAATAAAGACAGTAACATATCAGATAGTGTGGAAATGTCCACCACACGGCAATTCCTCAGAGGTGTGGTTACCTCTGAATGGGAACCCCGTGAGTGAGATCCGTTAACCAGGCTGAGTGAGGAATCTCGACCCCCAGCAGTAATCGTCTACTTGGGGCAGGCGTCTCGGAGAGGCAAGCCTCAGAGATAACCCTCCAGTGGAAGACGTTCCACTGAAGGGAGAAAGGTCAGACAGGCAAGGGTACGGCAACAGAGATGTCGGCGGCAGTACAGGAGCGGAAGGCAGAAGAGTAATCGTTAGACAGGCAGAGGTCGGCAACAAGAATCAGATAGGCAAAGGTACAAGATCAGCAAGAGATAGAGTAGTCAGGGATAGCAAGGGTCAAAACACAGATCAATATACAACATTATTCCTAAGCTAAGGTGTGAAATCCTTAGTATCAACACCAGGGAACTGCACTAAGGTCTGAGCGCTAACACAGAATGTGTATTCACTACAGCAGACAAGGAGCAACTGACAGAGAGCTCCTTTTATGCTGGGGAACGCTCTAGCAGCGTCCCCCAGCTGCCCAGCCAATCGCTGGCCCTGCTGGAGTCAGCTGACCAGCCTGGTCAGCTGACTCCTCTTCGGGAATGATAAAGTTCCTGTCTCCTCGTGCGCGCCAAGCGCCGGGTGAGTGCCGGCGAAGGAGACCCCACGGGAGGCAACTGCTCGGCGGAGTCCGCCGAGCATACGGACTCCGCCGACCGCACAGCCCCGCTCGGCGGCACGCCGGCGGTGGGAGTCCGGGATGCGGAGCCCGCTGCCTCATGCCTGTTGGCAGCGGGTCCGCTATCCCTCACAACGTGTCTATTTGGTGAAATGCTGTCAGATTACATCTAATTTTGGGGGATACACTACGGCAGAGCTCAAACTTCCCTGGCAGACCTTTTACACCACTGTTAAGGGGTAACGAATGGTGTCAGCACACAGAGAGTATCTGATCATTGGTGATCTGCAGTATTACCGACAATACAGATATATACCTGATTATTAGTGATCTGCAGAATCACCAATAGTACAAGTATGGCTAACCTCTGGACACCAAATAAAGTGTAAGTGTTTGGGTGCAACCGTAACTTTAATAGTTTGAAGAAACCTTACCAGAGGGGCTGGTGAGGTACTATCAGTACACGAAGCATGCACTAGCGTACAAGTTCCAGCAATCTGGAAAAACAATACTGAAGAGGCTGACTCTCCCGAGGAGCGGGTGATGCACAATATACTGCTGGCAAATGAACACCCAAGAGGCGGGTGAGTCAAACTGTACTGCAGCCTAAGAGATACAGTAATACTAAAATGACAGATACCTAGTGAGCAGGTAATTAAGGCTGAACTATAGCCTAGCAGAGTTGCTTAACCAGCGGAGCTGGCGCAGTAAACACCTCACCAGTGTCGAGGGCCCACTGGCGAGCAGAATGGTCAGGCAGGCAAGGGTCGGCAACAGAGAAGTACGTATCGGTACAAAATCGTGAGACAAGAGAGTAAATGGTAATCAGGCAGAGGTTCAGCAACAGGTAGGCAGATAGGCGAAAGTACAGGATCAGAAGGCAGGATCAGAGTCAGAGGTAATAGCTAAGAGTCATACACAGGAGATCAATACAGTAGTAATATCCTAGTCTGGGTGTGAAATCTGTGGCATCAACACCCGGGAACTAGTCTACAAGTAACAATAGCAATACAGCAATATCCTAGACTAGGTGTGAAATCCTTAGTATCAACACCAGGGAACTAGCCTAAGGTCTGCGCGCTAACACGCACGTATTCACGATAACAGACAATCCTATAATGAAGCCCGGAGGCTTATGAAGCAGAGGAGACTCCACTGGCACACCCCTCCAGGATCAGCCAATCCTGGGCGGCGTGGGAGTCCTCTGATGTCAGCCAGGCAGCTGACGCCTGTCCTCCCAGAAAAAAGGACCTGTCTGTGCGTGCGCCCGCGCAAGACAGCGACCCTGTGTGCGGAGGGAAGCCCCGTCCTCGGTGTCTTACACGCCGAGAAGACGGGCAGGGGCACAGAGACGGCTGCGGCGGCGGAAGCGTTCACCGCAGCCGACGTCCCCCAGGTCACCTCCGTGGAGGCAGCTGCAGCGGCGGTGCCGCTCGCCGCAGCTGCCATTACATAAGGTCATGTATATTTGGCCCCACCCATGTCCACGCCCACAATATGCTTGACCACACCCATTCATTCGGATTCCGCGGAAATGCAATTTCCGAAATTCCGATCGGAAATTGCATTTCCGCATCGGAATGCGGAAATCGGTAATGCAAGTGCATTAGGCGGATTTCCGCCGGAAATCGCGGAATTTCCGCCGGAAATCGCGGAAATTCCGCCCGACTTTAACATCGATTTTCTCAAAAACTATAAGGTTTTTTTGAAAACTTTTTTTTTGCATCTTGTTCAGGAGATTCTGTTTAACAAACCCTAAAAATTTGGTGTTTCTAGGACTTACGGGGGCTTTGCTATTAACCGCTAAAGTCGGCGGATTTTTACTGTAATGTAAAATGCAGAAAATCTGCATCTGCCTATTTTCCTCATTTACATTACAGTAAAAATCCGCCGAATTTAGCGGTTAATAGCAAAGCCCCCGTAAGTCCTAGAAACACCAAATTGTCAGGGTTTGTTAAACAGAATCTCCTAAACAAGATGCAAAAAAAAGTTTTCAAAAAGACCTTATAGTTTTTGAGAAAATCAATGTTAAAGTCGGGCGGAATTTCCGCGATTTCCGGCGGAAATTCCGCGATTTCCGGCGGAAAATCCACATCGGAATGCGGAAATTGGTAGCGGAAAGCGGAATCGGTATTTGGCAATGGCGGAATGCGGATTTACCGCGGGATCGGAAATTGGCATTTCCGACCATCCCTACGCGCTATGCGCGGCACAGGGGGTTTTCGGGTGAGTCCACTCACCTCTTTTCCCAGGACTAGACCCCTGCTTACAATCCTAAGGATAGAATAAAGAAGCCAAAAGCTCATATAATGTGTGCTTTATACACACTTTTTGTAGGTTTGATAAATGTTGTAGATGTCAGTTCAGATAAAATAACAGAAGTTTATCTGGTAGAGAATTTTTTTCCTTTAAAGAGAATCTGTACTCTAATATTCTTACACTAAAAAGCATACCATTCTATTCCTTATTTTCTCCTGTGCCCCTCTGTGCTGTTTCTGCCACTCTCTGCTGCAATCCTGGCTTGTAATTAACAGTTTTAGGCAGTGTTTACAAACAAACTAACCAGCTTGTAATAGGATCACATATACAGAGTGTGTGAGTCATTCAGAGCCTGCAGGGGGCCTGCAGAGGGTGTGTATCGCTTCTATCCAATGACAAGCAGCCCTGCACATTCCACACATTCAAAGCCTTAAGGCCCATACACACGTCGGATTTTAGCGAACGACCCGACGTTTGAACGTTCCGTCGTTCGGACGTTTCCGCGTCAAATCCGACGTGTGTACAGACTATCGTTCGGGTGATAAGACTGGTTACCAGCGATCCGCCCGGTGGATCGTTGGTAACCAGTCTTATCACCCGAACGATAGTCTGTACACACGTCGGATTTGACGCGGAAACGTCCGAACGACGGAACGTTCAAACGACGGGTCGTTCGCTAAAATCCGACGTGTGTATGGGCCTTAAGCCTGACAGACACGACAGGGGAAAGATACATTGATTTATTACAGAGACAGTGTAATTAGGAAAGGCTGCAGTAAGCCCCAGCACATTAGAACAGGCATAGGAACTTATAGGATAGAAGAAGTAAGGCTGAAAAAATTGTTACAGAGTCTCTTTAAGTCATTTAGTGGTAAAGGGCTCAGGTAAATCTTTCTAGCAATAAATAAAGCATAGTCTGACAACTGCCTAGTAAAAAAAAACCTTCATGGAGTGCACTGAGGAGAAGTAGTAATGACATGGCATTTTGCATGAAAGCTGTCTTTTTGTTTTTACTTTGCAACAGGGCTGTGGAGTCGGAGCAATTTTGGGTACCCAGAGTACCCAGAGTCGGAGTTGGTGATTTCATAAACTGAGATGTCGGGAGTCGGATGATTTTGTACAAAATCCACAGCCCTGGTAAGTATTAAACTAAGGAGTCGGAGTTGAGGAGTCGGAGCCATTTTGGGTACATTTTGTCGGAGTCAGTGGTTTCATAAACTGAGGAGTAGAGATGCGGCGAACTGTTCGCCCGGCGAACATCTCTGGAGCACTTACTACTTCCGGGTCGCACTGACCCGGGCTAGTACGCCTGCGCTGCCCGGCGGAGCGCGTCCTCGATCGTGCTCCTGTAGCCGGGCACTCTCTGCGCATGAGCGTCGAACGTCGTTTGTGACGTCACGCACACGCGCAGAAAGTGCCTGGCAACAGGAGCGCGATCTAGGACGCGCTCCGCCGGGCAGCGCAGGCGTACTACTCCGGGTCAGTGCGACCCAGAAGTAGTAAGAGCCCCAGGGATTTGGAGATGTTCGCCGGCGAACGGTTCGGGAACCGTTTGCCACATCTCTACTGAGGAGTCAGAGTTGGAGTCGGAAGATTTTTGCACCGACTCCACAGCCCTGCTGTGTACAACTTGCAATTTTACTTACTGTCATGGCTGGTGAAATGGTGAACCTCTATAATGTTCTTAGCACAGTGGCGGAGATACGGCCGTGCAGGCCCCTGAAGTTCCGTTGCTTCAGGGGCCCATTAAGTATTGCTGTTTTTTTTTATTTTTTATTTATTTATTTATTTTTTCCTGAGGGGCCCCGACTCCTATCCTCCCCCCCCTCACCTCGGAGCCCCCCCTCATGCGTCGGGAGAGCGGCAAATACAGGAAGTCTCCGGGGCTCCAGCAGGCGCTAGAGCAGGCTTTCTCAACCAGGGTTCCCTGGAACCCCAGGGTTCCTTGAGGACTCTGCAGGGGTTCCTTGGCATTTTACCCCATCGTGGGGGAAGTATAATAGAGCACACTATAATAGGTGGTATTGTAACACGAAGCACTAAATTTGGGGTTCAGGAGACAGTATAATGAGTGGCAATGTAATAGGTGATAGTGAAATTAGCAGCCTAACCTACTTAAAGACCATGCCTCCTGAAAAATAAATGCAGGGGTTCCTCGAGACCAAAACATTGTTTGCAGGGGTTCCTTGAGATCCAAAAGTTATTTACAGGGTTCCTCCAAGGTAAAAAGGTTGAGAAAGGCTGCGCTAGAGGCTCAGCCGCTTGGTCTCCGATGTCTCCAACTCTGTAGACTGCTCGCTACTAAACCAGGAAGTAGCGAGCAGTATACAGAGGTGAGAGACATCGGAGACCAAGCGGCTGAGCCTCTAGTGCCTGCTGGAGCCCCGGAGACTTCCTGTATTTGCCGCTCTCCCGCCGAGCATACCGGGAGGGGGGCCCCCCGAGGTGAGGGAGGGAGGATAGGAGTCGGGCCCCCCACCTGGATAGCTACCCACCCACCCGGCTACCTACCTACCTACCTACCCACCCGGCTACCCACCCACCCGGCTACCTAACCACCCACCCGGCTACCTACCCACCCACCAGGCTATCTACCTAAAGACCCACCAGGCTACCTACCTACGAACCCGGCTACCTAACCACCCATCCGGCTACCTACCCACCCACCGGGCTACCTACCCACCCGGCTACCTAGCCATCTACCAGGCTACCTACCTAAAGACCCACCAGGCTACCTACCTACCCACCCACCAGGCTACCTACCTACCTACCCACCCGGCTACCTAACCACCCACCCACCAGGCTACCTACCCACCCACCCGGCTACCTACCTAACCACCCACCCACCCGGCTACCTACCTACTTACCGGGCTAGATACCAACCCACCCACCAGGCTACCTAACCACCCGGCTACCTACCCACCTGGCTACCTACCCACCTGGCTACCTACCCACCCACCAGGCTACCTACCCACCCACCCACCAGGCTACCTACCCACCCGGCTACCTACCCACCAGGCTACCTACCTAAAGACCCACCAGGCTACCTACCTACCCACCCACCAGGCTACCTACCTACCCACCCGGCTACCTAACCACCCACCCGGCTACACCTACCCACCCACCAGGCTACCTACCCACCCACTACCTACCTAACCACCCACCCGGCTACCTACCGGGCTAGTTACCAACCCACCCACTAGGCTACCTAACCACCCACCCACCAGGCTACCTACCTACCTACCCACCCACCCACCCACCAGGCTACCTACCTACCCACCCACCAGGCTACCTACACACCCACCCACCAGGCTACCTACACACCCACCCACCAGGCTACCTACCCACCACTAGGCTACCTACCCACCCACCCTCCCACCAGGCTACCTACCCACCCAGCTACCCAGCCACCCACCCGGCTACCTACCCACCCACCCACTAGGCTACCTACCCACCCGGCTAAGGGCTACCTACCTACCCACTCACCAGGCTGCCTACCTACCTACCTACCCACCAGGCTACCTACCTAACCACCCACCCACCCACCAGCTTACCTATCCACCCAACCACCCATGGGAGCTGCGTACCGGATGGAGGCTGGGACAGGAGGTCTGCTTCTGCAGGTGAGTAAATGTTTTTTTGTTTTTTTTATATTAGCAGGTGTATGTTCTGGGCAGGTCTGCCACATGATTGCATGTATTTTCTGGGCAAATCTGCTACGTGATTGCATGTATTTTCTGGGCAAATCTGCCGACATGATTGCACGTATTTTCTGGACAAATCTGCCGACATGATTGCACGTATTTTCTGGGCATATCTGCCAACATAATTGCACGTATTTTCTGGGCATATCTGCCAACATAATTGCACGTATTTTCTGGGCATATCTGCCGACATGATTGCACGTATTTTCCCAGAGAAGTCAACGCTTACATCTTGGTCCAAGAATGATTGATCACCAGTTTTGATAATTATTAGTGAATCGGATGAAAATTGGTGCTGCCAAAAGCATTCCCGATTGATGATGCAACCAATTTTGGGCCCAAATTAGTCGCATGTATCGATCGGACATGCTGCAAGATGTTGGTCCGACATGCTCAATTGGGTGCACAGCGTTAACGGCGTGCAATAATTGCAAGCGACAAATGCGATGGAAACCCCTTGGCCTCTATCCCTCATAGTGCAGAATGTGCCCCCTCAGCAGTGGCGTTCCTACTGTAGTGAGCAGGGGGGCGTGGCGCACCGGGTGACAGACTGCTAGGGGGGTGTCGCCACGACCCCCCACAGCAGCAGGGGGGAAGCAGCGCTAGAAGGAGGGGCAGTGGCGGCAGCGGTGGGGAGGGGGGAAATATCCCCCCCCCCCCCCCTCCCTCACCTGGGACCCCTCCTTCTGCCTCTCTACCCCTCCATAGATTAGCGGTGGCAAGTGTGGGCTCGGCGGCGGGGAGACATGCACAGAATTACTCACCACTTCCGCGTTCCAAGCACCGGCAGCTTCATGTCGTCACAGATCTCCGCCTTCAAAGCCGCCCACTGTGCTTCCTGATTAGCGGAAGCTCAGTGGGCGGCATTGAAGGCGGAGATCTGTGACGACATGACGCTGTCAGCGCTTGGAACGTGGCGTGGTGAGTAATTCTGCGCATGTCTCCCCGCTGCCGAGCCCGCAGTTGCCACCGCTACTCTATGGAGGGGTAGAGAGGCAGAAGGAGGGGTCCCAGGTGAGGGAGGAGGGGGGGATATTTCCCCCCTCCCCACCTCCCCACCGCTGCCGCCACTGCCCCTCCTTCTAGCGCTGCTTCTCCCTCCTGGGGCATCTATACTGGGGGCAACTATACCAGCTATACTGGGGGCAGCTATACTGGGGGCAACTATACTGGGGGCAACTAAACTAGCTATACTGGGGGCAACTATACTGGGGGCAACTAAACTAGCTATACTGGGGGCAACTATACTAGCTATACTGGGGGCAACTATACCAGCTATACTGGGGGCAGCTATACTGGGGGCAACTATACTGGGGGCAACTATACTAGCTATACTGGGGGCAACTAAACTAGCTATACTGGGGGCAACTAACTAGCTATACTGGGGGGCAGCTATACCAGGCCAGCTATACTGGGGGCAACTATACCAGCTATACTGGGGGCAACTAAACTAGCTATACTGGGGGGCAACTAAACTAGCTATACTGGGGGCAGCTATACTAGCTATACTGGGGGCAGCTATACTAGCTATACTGGGGGCAGCTATACTAGCTATACTGGGGGCAGCTATACTAGCTATACTGGGGGTAACTATACTAGCTACACTGGGGGCAACTATACTAGCTATACTGGGGGCAACTAAGCTAGCTATACTGGGGGCAACTATACTAACTTCATTGGGGCAACTAGTTTCACTGGGGGCAACTATACTAGCTTCACTGGGGGCAGCTATACTGGGGGAAACTACTAGCTATACTGGGGGCAACTATACTAGCTATACTGGGGCAACTATACTAGCTAATACTTAAAATTACAGTTAGCTCCGCCCTCATACGGTCATGACCACGCCCATTTTTGCCGCGAAGCATGCCGCAGGTTGTGGCCACGCCCATTGTTTAGGGGGGGGGGGTGTCTTTTAATACCCAGCACCGGGTGCCAAATGCCCTAGGTACGCCACTGCCCCTCAGTACCCTGTGCAGTTATACTTTACCTGCCACCATCCGCCGCTGTCTCCACACTCCTTCTGGATTTGCGCCCGACGTGGTTGCACACGTGCCCCATGTGTTATAACCTTTAGAGCACAGACAAGATTAATAGACTAAAAACAGTGAACAAACCTACTAAAAGAGATGTTTTATTCCAGGATTCAGTTTGACTGTAAGCAGAGAAAAGAAAGTTTTCCTCACTGTAAGATTTTCTGAATGAATGTTATATGTATGTTTTGGCAGTTACCAGCCCTGCTGCATGTAAGATAACTGTATGGACAATAAAAAGCAGGGAAATTAGCTTTTATTGAATGTAGAGATGTCGCGAACCTCCGATTTTCGGTTCGCGAACAGGGTTCGCGAACTTCCGCGGAAGGTTCGGTTCGCGGAAAAGTTCGCGAACCGCAATAGACTTCAATGGGGAGGCGAACTTTGAAAAATAGAAAAAATTATGCTGGCCCCAAAAGTGATGGAAAAGATGTTTCAAGGGGTCTAACACCTGGAGGGGGGCATGGCGGAGTGGGATACATGCCAAAAGTCCCGGGGAAAAATCTGGATGTGACGCAAAGCAGCGTTTTAAGGGCAGAAATCACATTGAATGCTAAATTGCAGGCCTAACGTGCTTTCAAACATCTTGCATGTGTATACATCAATCAGGGAGTGTAATTAGAGTACTGCTTCACACTGACACACCAAACTCACTGTGTAACACACCGCAAACAGCTGTTTGTGTAGTGACGGCCATGCTGGACTACTGCGCAACATGGCGAGATTGCTCTTCCTCACTCAGTGATGTCAGGTAATGTGTGACTTCCTTCTCAACTTTCCATGGCATTGTTAAAAAGCTTACGTTTTGTTTTTAAATTACATTTTCTACTTGCTGTGTACTTGTTCAGTACCGCTACAATGAGAATCCTGTGGAGGCGGGCAAGTCTGCCATTGTGACCCCGGGTAATGGCCGGGGAATGAGGGGTTTGAATCCGGTGTGGAGCCTGAGCAACGGCTACCACTACACATCCAAGGAGGGCAGCAGGCAGGCATGCACGCCCGCCCGCCCCGAGGTAGTGACCAAAAATAACAATACAGGAGGAGGACTTTCGAGGCCCTGCTGTGTATTTGAAATGAATGTACTTTAAATCCTTTAACGAGAACCAGTTATGGCGGGCAAAGATGACACCACATTCCTTTCACGAGAATCATATGGAGGCGGGCAAGTCTGTCATTTGTGACCCCGGGTAATGGCCGGCAGGCTTGCTCAGATGTACCAAAATTCGGTTCGGGTACATTCGAATTCGGGTCCGCATGACATTCGAATTCGCCTTCGACCACGAAATTCGGTTCGAGTTCATATTCGGTTCGAGGTTACGCCTCAAAATTCGTTAAAAATTCGTATTCGTGAATTTGGGTTTTTTTTGTGTTTTTTTTAAAGGTGAATTCACATTGAAATAGGTGTACTTAAAAAAACAAAACTGAAAACGTGACGTGTGGCACTGGCAGCAGGCAATGCATTGTGTGGACCCTGGCGGTGGGACCACTGACAGCAGCAGGATAAATACAACAGCAGCAGTAGGAGGAGGTGGAGTGACGTGTGGCACTGACAGCAGGCAATGCATAGTGTGGACCCTGGCGGTGGGACCACACTGACAGCAGCAGGATAAATACAACAGCAGCAGTAGGAGGAGGAGTGACGTGTGGCACTGACAGCAGGCAATGCATAGTGTGGACCCTGGCGGTGGGACCACTGACAGCAGCAGGATAAATACAACAGCAGCAGGAGGAGGTGGAGTGACGTGTGGCACTGACAGCAGGCAATGCATAGTGTGGAACCTGGCGGTGGGACCTCTGACAGCAGCAGGATAAATACAACAGCAGCAGGAGGAGGAGTGACGTGTGGCACTGACAGCAGGCAATGCATAGTGTGGACCCTGGTGGTGGGACCACTGACAGCAGTAGGATAAATACAACAGCAGCAGGAGGAGGAGTGACGTGTGGCACTGACAGCAGGCAATGCATAGTGTGGACTCTGGCGGTGGGACCACTGACAGCAGCAGGATAAATACAACAGCAGCAGGAGGAGGTGGAGTGACGTTTGGCACTGGCAGCAGGCAATGCATAGTAATTCTTTATTAAAAAGACTGCAACTTCTATATACAAAAATTGCAAAAATAACCAAATAAATAACAAAAACATTAGGCTAGCCGCCTTAAGTACCTTAGTACTTTTAGTCTCTAATAAGTCCATACCTGCAATAACTGAAAATAAAAAAAAAATAAAAAATAAAAAAACACATGCCAATATATACATAATTTAATCCATTTTAAAATTTATACTTGAAGAACTGAAGGCTTCAAATTAAATCTTGCCACCTGGGCTTACTATACACTATATTACAACACTATTATACACTTTACATTACAGCAAGAAAGACTAAGCAACCTTACTCCACCTTATGCTTGCAAACCATTTCCCAAATTTAGATCATCTAGCTAAGTGAAGAGAAAAAGAAAGCTCACCAAAGAGAAGGTTTGGCCAAGTCATGGAGGCTTAATGTTCCGCCAAAGCAGACACCATTCCTTCCGACTTAACCTTCCCTCCTCAAGACCCCGAATTTTCCCAACCTCACCAATAATGCCATGCACCACCACCTGGACAGGGAGGACTTTCTGATGGATCGCAATTTGACACCGGGCATTCCAAGTGTAATACCGAATCACTAAGCTAACTAAAAACAAAGTGCCCAAATTAAATGACCCCCGGTTATTGAATGCCCCATATGTCCACTCCGCGTAACTAAGCCGCTCTAAGAAAGGAATACCTAAAGCCCTACCCACCTGTTTATATACTTCTTTCTTAAAGGAACAGTCCACCAGGAAATGATCCATGGTCTCCTCCACACCGCCACACTCCTCATGAGGACAACCACGATCCCTATCCCCAATGAACTTCAAATTTCCTCTAACAAACAGTCTGCCGTGAAAGGAAAGCCAAGCCAGGTCCCTGAATTTGTTAGGAATCCTAGGAGAACATAGCAAGCGCAAACCCTCCTCCATAATTGGGCTTGGGCAATCTCTCAGGGCCAATGGGTCTTGAAAGAAGGTCTCAATCACTCTCTCCTCCAGGGCTTTCCTAGGGATTGAAGTGATCTCCTCCCTCGTCAGTTCCCATTGCCTCATCACTTTCAGACACGGTGCAACATAGGCCGGGAGATAATCAGTACCAGCTCTCTTTTCACCAAACCACCACTTTCCCATTGCCTGAGAAAAGGCTTAAACCAGGACTGGAAAATACCCATCCATCCAGGCAGTTCCTCCGCATACATTTTACCAAGATTGTGCTTAATAAATAACAGAGAAAAGAAAACCACTGGGTTGACCATCCCTAAGCCACCCTTCTGCCTTGATTGATAAGTGACATTCCTCCTAACGTGGTTCATCTTATTTCCCCAAAGCATCTGGAAAAAACAAGCTGTAGATCCTTGTGTGAAGAGACACTGGCAAAATACAGACAAAATTGACATACAACATGATTGGAATCAGATAGGTCTTGATTATGTCAATCCTTTCTCTGAAAGTCAATCGCCAACCTTTCCAGCGGACCACCTTAGCCTCGGCACATTTTAGTCTGCTTTCCCAATTTTGGTGACCATAATCACCCAGGCCAAATTCTATGCCAAGTATTTTAATCTTTTCCTTTGGTGCTGTAAAAGAGACCGGAAGCAAGAAGTTCTCATTTTCCTTACCCATCCAGAAAGCCTCACATTTGTCCTGATTGATCTTGGAACCTGATGCCAACGAGTAACGGGCAATCTCTGCACAAACGCCTTCTGCCTCCTCTTGCCCAGAGACCACCACAGTCACATCATCAGCATAGGCCACAACCTTGAGAGGAGGCACACCAGCAATGCCCGACGGCACCCCACACAAAGCTCCACCCTCAATCCTCCGTATGAAAGGATCAATGGCAAAAGCATATAGCAGGGGACTCAAGGGACACCCCTGGCGCACCCCTGATCTAACCTCAAAGGTCTGTCCAACCCAACCCAACCATTGACAAGCGGGAAACTTTCAGCACCTTTGTACAAAACTTTCAGCCAATTGATAAACCTCCCCGGCAGACCATACTTACTAAGGAGCATCCACAGATACTCATGATTGACACGATCAAAAGCTTTTGCCTGATCCAACGCCAGTAAGTACTTTCCCCAACCAGCAGCCCTGCACCTCTCCAGAATCTCCCGGACTGTTAATACGGCAGAAAAAGTGCTCCTCCCCTAAACAGAACAATGCTGCTGGCGAGAAAGCACCCCATTTGCCACCTGGCTCAGACGCCAAAAAATTATTTTAGCCAGAATCTTTCGATCAACATTGAGAAGGCTGATGGGCCGCCAATTCTCAATCATTGAAGAATCTTTACCCTTTGACAGAAGAATAACTGCTGATTCTCTCATAGAGGGAGGAAGCTCATCCTCTGCAAGGCTGCGATTGTAAACCTCTGCTAACTCAGGAGCCAGAATGTCTTTGAAGACTTTATAAAACTCTGCCGTCAGTCCATCCGGACCCGGAGTCTTCTTAACAGCAAGACATTCTATGGCTTTTACCACTTCCTCAGCAGAAATTCTATCCGTCAAAAATGCAAGGGGAACATCTACATTTTCCAGTCCTGGAATATTACACAAGAAAGACTCCATCACTGTCTCATCAAGAGGTCTGCTACCCAACAGTTCAGCATAAAAGGATCTCACGATTTCCAGAATCCCTGCTCTGGACTGCACCAGAGATCCTGTACTATCCTTGAGACCATAGATGACCTTAACTGCTACACTTTGTTTGCAATTCTGATAAGGGTCCGGCGAGTGACTTTTACCGTAATCCCTTTCCAGGAGCAAAGAAGCATGCTGGTCATACTGACTTTTGCGCAACAAATCCTTGATCCTTTTGATCTCCTCAGGATCACCATCCCCCGAGACAGCGATTTAAAGTTTCCGCCTCAGACGCTGGTAGGTAACATATCTACCAAAAGCTCTCTTTTTTGCTATGTTCTTGAAAAGACCTACTGCCCGCCTTTTGACCATCTCCCACCACTCTGACCTACTGCTGCAACAGTCCAGCAAAGTAACCTGTGCCTGAAAAAAATCCCTGAAGGATTGTCTTATACTTTCTTCTTTCAATAGCAACGAATTTAATCTCCAGATACCCTTTCCTTTTGGAGGGACATCTGCAACATTCAACACCATAGACAGAATACAGTGGTCAGAGAACTCTACCACCTGCACCCCTGGAGATGAGGTAGCAGAGCTCTCCTTAACAAAAAACCTATCTATCCTACTCTTACGCTCTCCACAGAAATAAGTGAACCCTGTGTCATCTGGAGTGTGTTTTATATGCACATCTACCAGACCAGCATCTCTAACCATATTATTCAAAAAGTTACTATCGTAGCCCAGGGGGGTCTTGGTACCTCTCCTGTCCCTTAGCCTGACTACGGTATTGAAATCACCACCAAAGACCACCTCCTGGGCTGTAAACAGAAATGGCTTGATCTCTGTAAAGAGGCGTTTCCTCTCTCTCTCGGATTGAGGTCCATAGATGTTAATTAGCCTCAAATCCTGCCCCCTTACAGAGACGTCCATGACCAAGCAACGCCCCATCTCAACTTCACTTACTCGCCGGAAAGTTACCATGTCGGTCTTAAAAAGGACCGCCACCCCAGTATAAGGCTCAGCCGCAAGAGACCAGTAAGAGAGACCATAATGCCAGTCCCTCTTAGCTTCATGGATGTCAGACAGCGTTTGAAGCCTGGTCTCATGCAAAAATAAAATGTCGGCATTAAATTGACCGAGAAAAAATATGGCTTCTCTTCGAACACTTACAGATCTCATACTAGCAACATTAATGGTTGCCAGTTTCAAAGGGGGGGGGAACCTCCATCAGAATAAATGAAAAGAGATTGCCTAGCCTTCCGTAAACTGCCTCTCCCGCCTCCCTACCAGAGGATATCTCCATACCCTCCGTTTTCCCATCACCATCAAATTCACCTTCTGTTTCACTATTTACAGTATTACTTTCAGACATATCAGATTGATGAGATAACACATCAAACTTATTTTTGACCGAAACAGATTTCTTTTTCTTGATCTCCTCTAATTTTTCAATTGCTTTTTTTTCCGTCACCACCCTCCTTCTTTCCTTCCTTCTTTCTTTTGCAGACTTGACCACTGTGAAATTCTCTGACTCATCCACCTCCTTCTCTTTCACCTCCCCACTTTGTTTATTCCTCCCTCTCCCTCTGCCTACACCTTCTGGTTTTGTTTCTTTTGGGGCTCTGACATTAGCTTTCCTCTCCTCACCCTCCTCCCCTTTAGAAACTTCTTCCATATTATTCTTTTTCCCAGAAGGTGTCTCTTTCCCCTCCTGAGAAAACGTTTCTTTGTACACAGAAAATATGTTTTTCCCTCCACCAGGTTCTGCAATCTTAAAAATTGCTTCAGCTCCCAGAGCCGCCTCTCTCATCCTGGCGGCCACTTGAACCAGGGAAGGAGGAGGAGAAGGTGGAGGCATTGACTTCAACACCGATATAAAAGGCGCCAACACACCCTGTGATTCCAAGGCGGCGGATCCCGATTGTGACGGTCCACTACCAGGGGCCACCTCTTCACAGTCCTCTAAAATTTTCTCCATCTCTTTCACAACTTCCTCATCCACATTGGCCCATGCTTCAGGACACTGCAAGTATGGGTGACCCAACTTAAGACATATGCTACAACGAATATCCTTGCAGTCTTTTGCTAAGTGCCCTAAAGCATGGCAACGTGAACACTTCAACTCCTTACAGGAGATACTGTAGTGACTGCGAGAGCCACATTTGTAACACGCACGAGGCTGCCCCTGATAGTAGACCGCCACTCTGTCTTTTCCGATAAAGACAGAGGTAGGGATGTGTTTCACCACATTCCCCACCCTGTCCAATCTTACCACCAGCTCCCAACCTCCCCCCCAGATCCCGAACTCATCCATCACCTTTTTTGGCTCATTCAATGGTTTCCCATAGTTTCTTAGCCAGACCATGAGATCATGCACAGGTATGGATTCATTCGGGACCACGATCGTCACCCTTTTGTCCAGCGACCGACCAGACACAGACTGGGGAACTAACCCAGACCACTCCTCGCTTGCTTTCCAGGTTTTTTCATACTTCTCCCAGAATGTGTCCAGGCCAGTCGGGGACAAAAAGCTGACATCGAAAAAGGAAGGGGGGCTTTCAGGAGCCAAGATGGCATAGAAGTCCACCGCCTTGAAACCCATCTTCAACAACAGCTGAATAAATGTTTTCCGTGTGTATGTCACACTATCTCCCCTTCTGTAGCTCACTCTCACCACATTCCTTCTATTCCCTGCTGACTGACCAGCCACATCATGGACAGACTGTTTTGACATTTCATTACTCGCATTTTTCTTTAACATATTTGCATACGATACATTTTTCACACCAGACACTGCTACCACATTTTGTTTACTTACAGGCATTTTATCAGTGGCATTAGGATTCCTCCCACCCTCCTCCTCCGTCTGTACACTTTCTACACTCTTTTTGCTTACCCCCTCCAGACCATCCTCCGTCCTTCTCTTTGCTGCCTGTATAACTCGTACATTTGAATACGGCGCTGGACTTGGGCGCAGGATCCAGCTGTTAAATGGCTGGTCCTGCTTCTGCACAAGTCCGGGGCGTTTTAATTACTATTCCCCCTCCAGGCCGACATGGATAGTGGGGGAATGAAATAATTCGGCTTCCAGCGATTGCTGGAGGCCGAATTATTGTGCTTTTTAAACAACTTCGGCTCCGTCTTCTGACGGAGCCAACCTTCCTCACTGAGCGCCGCTATAGACTGATTCCCATTACAGTTTATGGCGGCGCTGGCTGCGCCCAAAGCTAGCAGCGCTGAAAAGCACTGCTCCGTGTATAACTAGGGTTGCCACCTTTAGGGTAAAAAAATACCGGCCTGTGGGTGTGGTCTAAAAGTGGGAGTGGTTTGTCGCAGACTTTTTAAAGGACAACTGACCTGAGAGGGATATGGAGGCTGCCATAATTTATTTACAAATGCACATTTCCTGGCTGTCCTGCTGATCCTCTGCCTCTAGCTATAGCCCCTGAACAAGCATGCAGATCAGATTTTTCTGACTAAAAGTCTGACAAGATTAGCTGCATGCTTGTTTCGGGTGTTTGATGCAGATATACTAATGCCAGAAAGCTTAGCTGGAGAGCCAGGCAACTGGCTTTGTTTAAAAGGAAATCAATATGCCAGCCTCCTTATCCCTCTCTCAGGTCAGTTGACCTTTAATGCTAGGTACACACTATACAATTTTCTGACTATTTCCAACAGGTCCGATCGATTTTCTGATTGATTTTCTGTTCATTTCTATGGAAAAAAATAGTCAGTCTGACAGTAAATCAGTCAGAAAATGGTATAGTATGTACCTAGCATTAGGCTAGATCTGGGTCTCTTAGAGGCAGCATTAAAGGGTACCTACACTAAGAAGGATATGGCTTTTTCCTTTTAAAATAATACCAGTTGCCTGACTCTCCTGCTAATCCTGTGTCTCTAATACTTCTAGCCACAGCCCCTGAACAAGCATGCAGATCAGGTGCTCTGACTGAAGTCAGACTGGATTAGCTGCATGCTTGTTTCAGGCATGTGATTCAGCCACTACTGCAGCCAAAGAGATCAGCAGGGTTGCCAGGCAACTGGTATTGTTTAAAAGGAAACATCCATATACATCTCAGTTTAGGTTCCCTTTAATGGGTGTATTTATACTGTATTTACCTGGGGAGCTTCCTCCAGCCCCATGAGGTGCCTGGGTTCCCTAGCCAGCTGCTTCATTCACTTGATATGCTCCCCCAGTAATATCTGGCTGGCCTCGCTCTTCTGTGTCATGCGTCTACCCCTGTAGTGCTCCCGCAGCGGAGAGCATTCTGCTCCTGTGCAGTAGCGGCCGGGTCGTGTATATGCAGAAGCACATGGCTGGCCGTGATTGTCCAGATTACCGGGGGAGGCGAGAATATCAAGTGAACAGAGAGGCTGCAAGCAAGCCCACACACCTCATGGGGCTGGAAAAAGCCCCCAGGTAAGTATAAATACACCCAATAATAACATTTCAAGCATCAAGTCCTGGGGGAGGATGCTGAATGATGGAGTGGAGTTCCGAGATTAGCCTGCCTGCTTGCGATCGTGGGCGGCAGGCTGTTACACATAAAAAAAAAATATTGTTTATTTACACAGGGGCAGGGGAAGCGGGAAGAGCAAAGTTTCAACTCACCTTCCTCATTCCCCACACACAGCCTCTATCTTCTTCCTGTCCCGGCATCTGTTGCATTGGTAAGAGCTCCCCCTGTGATGACATGCTGTTACGTCATCACAGGGGGCACTGTTACCATCGCAAAAGATGCTGGGACAGGATGAAGATAGAGGCTGCTGTGCGGGGATCGAGGAAGGTGAGTTGAAGCTTCGCTCCGGCCGCTTCCCCCACCCCTCCTGCCCAGGGTTTGGACTGGGACACTAAGGGTCCACCAGATAAGTTTAAGCCTGAGGCCCACATGCTCAGCCCCCTACCTACCACCTCCCGATTTGGAGCTCACATACGGATTTTGAGCAGATGTCAGAGCTATATAAATACATAATTTGGTAGGACATCAGACTATGACAATGGTAGGGAATAGGTTGTGAGCTCTTCTGAGGACCGTCCATGACAAGGCTATGCAGGTGCTGGATTCACTGTCGTGGGATATGGTTACCTGTGGCGTGCGCATGTAACCATCAGATTCATACCTCAGATCAGCAGCGAGTCCAGCGACCAGAGAGAGGCAGAGTAGGGTGCACACTACCCACCTGGACCTAGTGCACTTCACATGCAGAAAGTGACCAATTACGTCACTTCCACATTTGAAGTGTCCACGTCCTGCACATAGTGTGCGCCCTGCTCTGCCTCTATCTGGTCGCCTGAAGTATAAAGAGAGGCAGTGGGGATTGGGAGCCACACTACGCGGGGGATGGGGGGAGGCGCCATAAGAGAGCAGTGCTGGTGCTATGGCAACTGGCACCTGCACCATTTTTAAAGCATACCTCCCAACAGGACAGGAAAAAAGGGCCAAAAGTGCATACTAGCAGCGGTGACCGGGGGACTGGAGTCGCACCGGCGGAGCAGGTAATGTATGCCGCTCTATTGTGTCGGTCGTCGGGCACTCGAACGCCGCTAGCGACGTGTTCCCTACCCGCGGGCGATTGACGGTAATTTTCCGCACGGAGCGATCGGACGAAATGGATCGAAATTCGGCGTGTAGAGCGAACGATTGGCAGCAGATAGTGTTGGGCGAACAGTGTTCGCCACTGTTCGGGTTCTGCAGAACATCACCCTGTTCGGGTGATGTTCGAGTTCGGCCGAACACCTGACGGTGCTCGGCCAAACCGTTCGGCCAGATAGCCGAACTAAGAGCGCATGGCCGAACGTTCCCCGAACGTTCGGCTAGCGCTGTGATTGGCCGAACGGGTCATGTGGTTCGGGCCCGAACGCGCTCTGATTGGCCGAACGGTCACGTGGTTCGGGTAAATAAATACCCGAACCACGTCATATCTCCGCCATTTCTCTGTGGGTTTAGCTTTGGGTAGGCAGGCAGGGTAGTTCGCTCTCCAGCCACGCTAGCCAGGGTCCCCCCCAGTCATTGTGTGTCGCTGCTGGGAACAGTAGTACACCGCTCGCTCAGCCACACTATATATATAGCATTGTTTACTGCCACTGTGTACCTCGCTCAGCCACGCTATATATAGCATTGTGTTTTCTGACACTCTGTGTACACGGCTTAGCCTGGCTATATAGCATTGTGTGTACTGCCACTGTGCACCTCGCTCAGCCACGCTATATATAGCATTGTGTTTTCTGACACTCTGTGTACACGGCTTAGCCTGACTATATAGCATTGTGTGTACTGCCACTGTGCACCTCGCTCAGCCACGCTATATATAGCATTGTGTTTTCTGACACTCTGTGTACACGGCTTAGCCTGACTATATAGCATTGTGTGTACTGCCACTGTGCACCTCGCTCAGCCACGCTATATATAGCATTGTGTTTACTGCCACTCTGTGTACACCGCTCAGCCAGACTATATACCATTGTTTACTGCCACTCTGTGTACACCGCTCAGCCAGACTATATACCATTGTTTACTGACACTCTGTGTACACCGCTCAGCCAGACTATATACCATTGTTTACTGACACTCTGTGTACACGGCTCAGCCTGACTATATAGCATTGTGTGTACTGCCACTGTGCACCTCGCTCAGCCACGCTATATATAGCATTGTGTTTTCTGACACTCTGTGTACACGGCTTAGCCTGACTATATAGCATTGTGTGTACTGCCACTGTGCACCTCGCTCAGCCACGCTATATATAGCATTGTGTTTTCTGACACTCTGTGTACACGGCTTAGCCTGACTATATAGCATTGTGTGTACTGCCACTGTGCACCTCGCTCAGCCACGCTATATATAGCATTGTGTTTACTGCCACTCTGTGTACACCGCTCAGCCAGACTATATACCATTGTTTACTGACACTCTGTGTACACGGCTCAGCCTGACTATATAGCATTGTGTGTACTGCCACTGTGCACCTCGCTCAGCCACGCTATATATAGCATTGTGTTTACTGCCACTCTGTGTACACCGCTCAGCCAGACTATATACCATTGTTTACTGACACTCTGTGTACACCGCTCAGCCAGACTATATACCATTGTTTACTGCCACTCTGTGTACATGGCTCAGCCAGACTATATAGCATTGTGTGTACTGCCACTCTGTGTACACCGCTCAGCCAGACTATATAGCATTGTTCACTGCCACTCTGTGTACACGGCTCAGCCAGACTATATAGCATTGCGTACTCTGCCAGTCAGTGTGTATATTGCTGGGATCAGTAATACTCCACTCACCGTCAACCACTATATGAGCTCACCATGAGTTCCTCAGAGACCTCCGCTGTGAGCAGCACTCCCAACAACAGCAACAGCCAACGCCCCACGCAAGCTATAACATCCACCCCAGCAGCCAGTGGTCAGCAGCAGCCCTCCCCGGAGGAGAACGTTGTGTCCATCGGTCCGGCGCCAGAGCGATTAATGAGGGCTGCCATTGAGGAGATGATGGGGCCTGATGTGGAGGAGGAGGTCGGGCTCAGGCCAGCATCCCAAGTTAATGTTGAGGACGATGAGGGGTCTGTGACTGTGTCTGGGGATGTTGGGGTGGCAGAGGTGGTGGGTGGGTCAGACTCAGGAGAAGAGTTGTATGATGAGGATGATGATCGGGACCATCTGTATGTGCCTCAGAGTCCGACCCCGGAAAACATGTTGTATCGTGTGTTTAGGTACTAAAATCTGCGTTCCCAGTAGTGTTGGGCGAACAGTGTTCGCCACTGTTCGGGTGCTGCAGAACATCACCCCGTTCGGGGTGACTATATAGCAGACTATATAGCATTGTGTTTACTGCCACTCTGTGTACACGGCTCAGCCACACTATATAGCATTGTGTTTACTGCCACTCTTTGTCTGCTGGGAACAGTAGTACACCGCTCACCCGCCACTGTATAGCATTGTGCTCTGTGTCGCTGCTGGCAATAGTGGTACACCGCTCACCCACCACTGTATAGCATTTCTGTACTGCCACTGTACTGCTGCCAGTCAGCGTGTACTGTAAGGATAAGTGAAATGAGGAAGAAATCCGGTGAAAGAGGGAGGGGCAAGGGAAGAGGTGTTTCCCCTGACGGTTGTGCTGGGGAGCTGTACTCCACGGCGGCGGCCCCCCACAATGACATATGACGAGTTTGAGGAGATGGAAGAGGAGGGTATGGACAATGTGGACATAGACCCAGATTTTGTTTGTGAACGAGAACATCGCCGTCGTAGCAGCAGCACAGATGAGTCTGTTGAAGAACCCACTGCTGCACGAGTTCGCCTTGTGCCACAAGGTAGGCGGCGCGCAATTTCAGGCACCACAAGCGTGGAAGTTCAAGTGAGAGGCAAAAGAGGCGCAAACAGAAATCGCCAGCAAGGCAGGTGCTCCAAAGTCTGGCCTTTCTTTGAAGACTGCACTGAGGATGTTACCATGGCGATTTGCAAGGTGTGCAAGACCCGCCTGAGCAGGGGGAAAAGTATTAACAACCTCTCCACCACCAGCATGAGCCGCCACATGCTATCCAAACATCCCACTCTGTGGGCAAACGCGGCAGGACAGGGTACCACCAGCAACACTGCCTCCCTTGGGTTCACCAGACTCACCACCAGACCCGCCTCAGCAGCAGCAGTAGCCCAGCCATTGCGTGGTTCAAAACATTCCAAAAAATCAGATGACGCTGACACTGTCACTTTCCGGAGTAGTGCTCTTGAGGTCTCCCAGTGTTCATCAAACACAACAACCAACAGCCCTTCGTTGTGCAGCCCTACGGTTCAGTTGTCTGTCTCGGAGATGTTTGAGCGCAAGAGGAAATTGCCAGCAAATGACCCCCGGGCCGTGGCAGTAAGAGCCAGCATAGCCAAGCTTCTGGCCTGTGAAATGCTGCCATATCGAGTGGTGGAGACAAACAGCTTCAAGGGCATGATGTCAGTGGCCATCCCACGTTACGTGGTTCCCAGCCGCTACCACTTTGCGCGCTCTGCAGTGCCTGAGTTGCATGAGCACGTGGTCAGCAAAATAACCCGAAGCTTGAAGAATGCCGTTGCCTGCAAGGTTCACCTCACCACTGACACCTGGACGAGTGCGTTCGGCCAGGGTCGATACATCTCCCTTACCGCGCACTGGGTGAACCTTGTGGAGCTTGGCAGCGAATCCTCACCTGCTACGGCGCGGGTGTTGCCCAGTGCCCACGCCGCAAACACCTGCACCGCCGTCCCTCCCACTGGATAACAGCAGCACCTACCTCTCTGACTCCTTCTCCTCCAACGCATCTCAAAGCTGTACCTCATCCGGAAACGCTAACCCAGCACCAGCAGCAGTAGGATCGTGGAAGCAGTGCAGCACAGCTGTTGGCATGCGTCAGCAAGCGTTGCTGAAGCTGATCTACCTTGGGGATAAGCAGCACACAGGGGAGGAAATTTGGAGGGGAATAAAGGAACAGATGGATTTGTGGCTGGCACCGCTGGATCTGAAACCGGCCATGGTTGTGTGTGATAATGGGAGTAATCTCATTCGCGCTTTAAGGTTGGCTAAGCTGACACATGATGAAGAAGAGGAGGAGGAACAGCTGGAGTTGGAGCAGGAATTTCCTGCCACCACTGACGAGGGCCAGAGCGGTGAACGTTGGACTTCCACAATTCAGCGTGAATGGTCAGCAGAAGCAGACCAGGAAGAAGGTGACGACTATGATGCATCACAACAACTATCACAACGCTCACAAGAGGATGATGAGGATTCTGGTAGGACTCTGGCACACATGGCTCAATTCATGCTAAACTGCATTGAACGCGACCCACGCATTGTGCGCATTCGGGACAACACCAATTACTGGGTTTATATACCCTTCTGGATCCACGGTACAAACACAATGTTCCAAAACTGCTTGAAGAGTCAGACAGGTCAAAATGGAAGAATACCAGCAGGCCCTTGTGGAGACTTTAGAGAGGAGATTGACATCCTCCCCCTCCTCTAGCCAGTTGTACGCCGACAGACTGACTTCCGCAAACCCAGGACGACCAGGAGGGCAGCAAACAACACAAGCCGCAGCTAGTGCCCAAAAGGGAATGGTATCGGCAGTGTCCTTGGAGTGGGAAAATTTTCTGACACCCATGCAGCAGCAGCCCACAGAACAGCAAGCGTGCAGATCCACCTCCAACACCGATCGCCTGGAGAAGATGGTCAAGGACTACATGTCAGATGGCGTAGCTGTGTCTAACAATCCATCTGCACCCTTCAACTATTGGGTATCGAAGCTAGACACCTGGCACGAACTGGCAATGTACGCAATAGAGGTGCTGGCTTGCCCGGCAGCCAGCGTTATGTCGGAACGCTGTTTCAGTGCTGCCGGAGGCATCGTCACAGATCGGCGTATCCGCCTCTCCACAGAAAATGCAGACCGTCTGACTCAAATTAAAATGAATCAATCCTGGATTGGAAACGACTACGCAACACTCCAGGACCCCAACCAAGTAACATGACCAATGAACATCTGGGATGGTTTAGCGTTTCCGGTCCCTGTTTATTGAACCTCTCATCTGTATTACATTTATGACTGCATGGCGGCAAAAAGCATTGCTGCTATATCCGCACGCTTTTTGTCCTCATGCAAGGCCTGGGTTGTTGTGTCTCAAAAAGCATGGCCTTCTCCTCCTGCGCCTGCTCCTGTTCCATCACGTGTGCTGCTGCTGCTGGGTTAGCGTTTCCGGTCCCTGTTTATGGAACCTCTCATCTGTATTACATTTATGACTGCATGGCGGCAAAAAGCATTGCTGCTATATCCGCACGCTTTTTGTCCTCATGCAAGGCCTGGGTTGCGTCTCAAAAAGCGTGGCCTTCTCCTCCTGCGCCTCCTCCTGTTCCATTATGTGTGCTGCTGCTGGGTTAGCGTTTCCAGTCTCTGTTTATTGAACCTCTCATCTGTATTACATTTATGACTGCATGGCGGCAAAAAGCATTGCTGCTATATCCGCACGCTTTTTGTCCTCATGCAAGGCCTGGGTTGCGTCTCAAAAAGCGTGGCCTTCTCCTCCTGCGCCTCCTCCTGTTCCATCACGTGTGCTCTGTGCTGCTGCTGCTGCTGGGTTAGCGTTACCGGTCCCTGTTTATTGAACCTCTCATCTGTATTACATTTATGACTGCATGGCGGCAAAAAGCATTGCTATATCCGCACGCTTCTTGTCCTCATGCAAGGCCTGGGTTGTTGTGTCTCAAAAAGCGTGGCCTTCTCCTCCTGCGCCTCCTCCTGTTCCATCACGTGTGCTGCTGCTGCTGCTGGGTTAGCGTTACCGGTCCCTGTTTATTGAACCTCTTATCTTTATTACATTTATGACTGCATGGCGGTAAAAAGCATGCTATCCGCACGCTTCTTGTCCTCATGCAAGGCCTGGGTTGTTGTGTCTCAAAAAGCGTGGCCTTCTCCTCCTGCGCCTCCTCCTGTTCCATCACGTGTGCTGCTGCTGCTGCTGGGTTAGCGTTACCGGTCCCTGTTTATGGAACCTCTTCTCTTTATTACATTTATGACTGCCTGGCGGTAAAAACCATGTTACCTGTGCAAAGAAACATGACATTTTCAGCATTTAAAAGACAATTTTTCCTTTGAAACTTTACAATCAATTTTCTCAAAAACTATAAGCTCTTTTTGCTAAATTTTTTTTCCTCTTGTACCCACTCCCAAGGTGCACATACCCTGTAAATTTGGGGTATGTAGCATGTAAGGAGGCTTTACAAAGCACAAAAGTTCGGGTCCCCATTGACTTCCATTATGTTCGGAGTTCGGGTCGAACACCCGAACATCGCGGCCATGTTCGGCCTGTTCGGCCCGAACCCGAACATCTAGATGTTCGCCCAACACTAGCAGCAGATTCGATCCAAGTGATCGAATCTGCTGTCGAAACGGCGGCAAATCGGGCCAGTGTATGGCCAGCTTAAGGGGTGCTTTTCTTCTAAGTGAACAACAGTGACCAGTTAAACAGCAAGTGGGATGGAATACTATAAATCAGGTCTTCCTTTTTCTTAGTGATAAAACAAGTTTGTGCCAGAGACATTGGAACACTTGATTAATGTGTATCCCATTCTCAAATTAGCTCACTGCAGGGGTTCCCTTTACAACAGGACCACAATGCTGAGAACAAGCACTCTCCTCTCCATGCAACAACACATAATCTCACCCTGAAAAGCTATAAAAAAAAAACCGGCAAAGCTTATCAGCTGCTGTTAATGAAAGCAGCAGCACTTTGAAGGACTTTACCTACTTCCAGGCTCTCTCCTCCAGAGTGACAGCAGCACATTGAGCCAGGCCAGATCACAGCAGGGACTGTGAAGTCTCCATTCAGAAATCGCTGCCCGGGCATTAACGAGGGGAGAGGGGAGGGCCCTCCTGAATCTGCACTCACTCTCACAGCTCACTCTGTCCTCATGTGAGAGAACTGCAAGCAGTGCAGGGCAGAGGTGATCCCAGCTGACTTCTCTGCAGTGCACATGATTTCTGTAGTGCAGAACTGCGCGGGCTTCTTTGAAATGCTGCCCCTCCCTCCACTTCTTATTGGACATTTGGAGCCACAACAGCAACAGCATTGGCTAGTCGTAATCTGCTGCTGCTGCTGCTATTGGCCAAACTCCAGATCTGTGAGGAGAGGAGGGCGGGTCTAGTCTCTGCTCCGTGACAGGGAAAATGTGACATTTGTGCGGAAGAGGATTCTACCGCATCTTCAGCGTCTCCCCCTCTGCACTTGTGGAAGTTGGAACAGTCTGTCCAAATTACCGGGCAGATACATTGCCGGTAAAAACATTTTTCCGGCAGCGGCTTTTTAATTGATTTTACGGCTGGGCCGGGGAGATACCGGCTGGGTGGCAACCCTATGTATAACCCCTTTTGCAGTAATGCCCATTACCTTTTCAGCTGTGTTGTGAGCTTCCAGAGCAGCATCAGATGATTCTCAATGCCTCCACCTTCCATCCTCACTTCCAGAAGCCCGCAGGGAGGAGCACTGGTGCCTCCTTCCTGCAGTCCATCAGCCTTCACTTCCCTGCTGTTTGCTGAACCGGAAGTGAACCCTGGAGCAGAGCTGACATCACTTCCGGTTTTGGTATGCCCGATTTTCACACATTCCACCGCTGCTGGGGCATTGGGGGAGCTCTGCCCACCTGCCAGAACCTCTGCAGATGCTCCCCCAGCCCCCCCCCACCGCAAAAAACACGCTTTCCCCCCCCCTTTCTGGTCGCTGCCGTTAGGCCACGCCACCTCCACCGTTAGGCCACGCCCCTCGCCGTTAGGCCACGCCCCCACGCCGACTCCAGGGACCGTCGCCATCTTGGGTAAAGGCAAAGCTTGCCCATTCCCTGCCAAACCAAAATTTGCACCATTTCTGGACATCATTGTGTTATCACACACAGGGGAAGGACTCACAAGGTAGGGATTTGAAACATTTGGAAAATTTACACTGGGAAATAGGTTTGGAGACACATTAGGAAAAGGGGAAGGGGATTGGGACAAAGACAAACTTTGCTGCAACAACTGATTGTTCATACTATTAACATAACTTTGATAATGTAAATTAGGATACATTCCGTATTGCTGTAACTGACCAGGAAATTGCTGTACATTCTGTCCATACTGAGGGGAAAAAACACTGTTAAAACTCTGTTGCATGTAATTTGAACCAGCAGAGTCCTGCACTACATGCGACTTCATACTGCTGCTTCCAGGCGTTACAGGTAACTCAGTTCCTTTCAAACCATCTGCAACCTGCACAGCACTAGGTTTTTGCCCTCCACTTGCGCTTTGCACACTCGCATTTGCTTTCCCGGCCTCCATTTCAGCAAACCTCATCTGGTTTTTTAACCCTTCGGCAAACATACCACCGCCTGCCATTAACTCCTCCAACTGCTTCTTCTTCAGCTCAATCTGCTCCTGCAGCTTCAATAACTGTGAATTTGTTTTTAAAAAAGCCGGCTTCCAGGACTGACCGTACTTATTAATGCGCTTTTTCAAGTCATATTGTAAGGAGTCCAAAGTCTCCTGCACAGTTTTGACACTCTTGTGCCACTCCACTACCGTACTCACAGTTCCGCCAGCCATTGAAACACTATCCCCAGCTTTATGAGCCTCCATCTTGGAGGACAGGGATGCCTTCTCAGGGCCCAGGCCCCCCAGAGCTGTCCAGCCCAGGGGAGCCCAAAACCTCCACACACGAAGTCCTTCTCCCCTCCTCACACGCTCAGCCTTGACAGGGTCCCGGGTCCTGGGTAGAAATCAAGGAAATTCACTCCAGCAGCCGGATCTGCTGGAGCTCAGCAGGAGAGATCCTCTCTCCTCGGCAGCCACACACACACTGACCTCCAAGGGGCGGGGCAATGCATAGTGTGGACCCTGGCGGTGGGACCTCTGACAGCAGTAGGATAAATACAACAGCAGCAGCAGGAGGAGGTGGAGTGACGTGTGGCACTGACAGCAGGCAATGCATAGTGTGGAGTCTGTGGACCCTGGCGGTGGGACCTCTGACAGCAGCAGGATAAATACAACAGCAGCAGCAGGAGGAGGTGGAGTGACGTGTGGCACTGACAGCAGTCAATGCATAGTGTGGACCCTGGTGGTGGGACCTCTGACAGCAGCAGGATAAATACAACAGCAGCAGCAGCAGGAGGAGGTGGAGTGACGTGTGGCACTGACAGCAGGCAATGCATAGTGTGGACCCTGGTGGTGGGACCACTGACAGCAGCAGGATAAATACAACAGCAGCAGGAGGAGGAGTGACGTGTGGCACTGACAGCAGGCAATGCATAGTGTGGACTCTGGCGGTGGGACCACTGACAGCAGCAGGATAAATACAACAGCAGCAGGAGGAGGTGGAGTGATGTGTGGCACTGACAGCAGGCAATGCATTGTGTGGACCCTGGCGGTGAGACCTCTGACAGCAGCAGGATAAATACAACAGCAGCAGCAGGAGGAGGTGGAGTGACGTGTGGCACTGACAGCAGGCAATGCATAGTGTGGACCCTGGTGGTGGGACCACTGACAGCAGCAGGATAAATACAACAGCAGCAGGAGGAGGTGGAGTGAAGTGTGGCACTGACAGCAGGCAATGCATAGTGTGGACTCTGGTGGTGGGACCACTGACAGCAGCAGGATAAATACAACAGCAGCAGGAGGAGGAGTGACGTGTGGCACTGACAGCAGGCAATGCATAGTGTGGACCCTGGCAGTGGGACCTCTGACAGCAGTAGGATAAATACAACAGCAGCAGCAGGAGGAGGTGGAGTGACGTGTGGCACTGACAGCAGGCAATGCATAGTGTGGACCCTGGCGGTGGGACCACACTGACAGCAGCAGGATAAATACAACAGCAGCAGTAGGAGGAGGAGTGACGTGTGGCACTGACAGCAGGCAATGCATAGTGTGGAGTCTGTGGACCCTGGCGGTGGGACCTCTGACAGCAGCAGGATAAATACAACAGCAGGAGGAGCTGGAGTGACGTGTGGCACTGACAGCAGGCAATGCATAGTGTGGAGTCTGTGGACCCTGGCGGTGGGACCTCTGACAGCAGCAGGATAAATACAACAGCAGCAGCAGGAGGAGGTGGAGTGACGTGTAGCACTGACAGCAGGCAATGCATAGTGTGGACTCTGGCGGTGGGACCACTGACAGCAGCAGGATAAATACAACAGCAGCAGGAGGAGGTGGAGTGACGTGTGGCACTGACAGCAGGCAATGCATTGTGTGGGCGGTGGGACCACTGACAGCAGCAGGATGAAAATGAGCGCAGTGTAATATGTTGCCGCTTTAGAAATACAATAAATACATAAATAAATTGATAGGTAAATCAATGCAGCAGCCCTGCAGGAGCAGCAGGAGTCCGGTAGAAATACACTAAATTAATAAATACATAAATAAATTCATAGGTAAATCAATGCAGCAGCCCAGCAGGAGGAGGAGGAGTCCGGTAGAAATACAATAAATTAATAAATACATAAATAAATTCATAGGTAAATCAATGCAGCAGCCCAGCAGCAGCAGCAGGAGTCCGGTAGAAATACAATAAATTAATAGATACATAAATAAATTCATAGGTAAATCAATGCAGCAGCCCAGCAGGAGGAGGAGGAGTCCGGTAGAAATACAATAAATTAATAAATACATAAATAAATTCATAGGTAAATCAATGCAGCAGCCCAGCAGCAGGAGTCCGGTAGAAATACAATAAATTAATAAATACATAAATAAATTCATAGGTAAATCAATGCAGCAGGCCAGCAGCAGCAGCAGGAGTCCGGTAGAAATTGTGAGGAATCGCGGAAGAGCCGCCGCCATGAGCCAGCGGCGGGCGGCTCTTTCCGCATCGCACGGAGAGGCAGCCGCCTCCTCGCATCATGAGACGGCTGCCTCCGTGCAGCATGTTGCGGTTCGCGCACATGCTCCGGCGGCAGAGACTCGGAGCGGGGCTGCTGTAGCTGGGACATGTGGTCCCTCGAGATTTAGAGTGATGCGCGCGCGCGCACTCAGGCAGGGCCTTTATGGTAGCCAGTAGTAGTCAGCTGACTCTGGCTTCACTCCCCATTGGTCCAGCACGGTTGGAGGTGCTGGGGAGTGAAAGGGGTATACAGTGGTGTGAAAAACTATTTGCCCCCTTCCTGATTTCTTATTCTTTTGCATGTTTGTCACACTTAAATGTTTCTGCTCATCAAAAACCGTTAACTATTAGTCAAAGATAACATAATTGAACACAAAATGCAGTTTTAAATGAAGTTTTTTATTATTTAGTGAGAAAAAAACCTCAAAACCTACATGGCCCTGTGTGAAAAAGAAATTGCCCCCTGAACCTAATAACTGGTTGGGCCACCCTTAGCAGCAATAATTGCAATCAAGCGTTTGCGATAACTTGCAACGAGTCTTTTACAGCGCTCTGGAGGAATTTTGGCCCACTCATCTTTGCAGAATTGTTGTAATTCAGCTTTATTTGAGGGTTTTCTAGCATGAACCGCCTTTTTAAGGTCATGCCACAACATCTCAATAGGATTCAGGTCAGGACTTTGACTGGGCCACTCCAAAGTCTTCATTTTGTTTTTCTTCAGCCATTCAGAGGTGGATTTGCTGGTGTGTTTTGGGTCATTGTCCTGCTGCAGCACCCAAGATCGCTTCAGCTTGAGTTGACGAACAGATGGCCGGACATTCTCCTTCAGGATTTTTTGGCAGACAGTAGAATTCATGGTTCCATCTATCACAGCATGCCTTCCAGGTCCTGAAGCAGCAAAACAACCCCAGACCATCACACTACCATCACCATATTTTACTGTTGGTATGATGTTCTTCTGCTGAAATGCTGTGTTACTTCTACGCCAGATGTAACGGGACACGCATCTTCCAAAAAGTTCAACTTTTGTCTCGTCGGTCCACTAGGTATTTTCCCAAAAGTCTTGGCAATCATTGAGATGTTTTTTTAGCAAAATTGAGACGAGCCTTAATGTTCTTTTTGCTTAAAAGTGGTTTGCACCTTGGATATCTTCCATGCAGGCCGTTTTTGCCCAGTCTCTTTCTTATGGTGGAGTCGTGAACACTGACCTTAATTGAGGCAAGTGAGGCCTGCAGTTCTTTGAATGTTGTCCTGGGGTCTTTTGTGGCCTCTCGGATGAGTTTTCTCTGCACTCTTGGGGTAATTTTGGTCGGCCGGCCACTCCTGGGAAGGTTCATCACTGTTCCATGTGTTTGCCATTTGTGGATAATGGCTCTCACTGTGGTTCGCTGGAGTCCCAAAGCTTTAGAAATGGCTTTATAACCTTTACCAGTCTGATAGATTTGAATTACAGTACTTTTGTTCTCATTTGTTCCTGAATTTCTTTGGATCTTGGCATGATGTCTAGCTTTTGAGGTGCTTTTGGTCTACTTCTCTGTGTCAGATAGCTCCTATTTAAGTGATTTCTTGATTGAAACAGGTGTGGCAGTAATCAGGCCTGGGGGTGACTACAGAAATTGAACTCAGGTGTAATAAACCACCTTTAAGTTATTTTTTAACAAGGGGGGGCAATCACTTTTTCACACAGGGCCATGTAGATTTGGAGTTTTTTTTTCTCACTAAATAATAAACCATCATTTAAAACTGCATTTTGTGTTCAGTTAGGTTATCTTTGACTAATAGTTAATGGTTTTTGATGAGCAGAAACATTAAAGTGTGACAAACATGCAAAAGAATAAGAAATCAGGAAGGGGGCAAATAGTTTTTCACACCACTGTATATACTGCTGGCTGGTCATTTCTCGGGTGTCTGGCGTTGCGATCACATATGTGGGAGCACCCAGATCCGTAGTCAGATCCGTTAGTGTGCCGGGACCAGCTGGAGCTGTAATCCTACACTAAGCTAGATTCTGTTGATAGCTTAAAGTACTAGTTTGATTGTGATTATCTGTTATGACCTTTGCCTGCCTCGACTATCCTCCTGAACTCTGACCTTGTACTTCGTTATATCTGATACTCCGTTGCTGAACCCTGCCTGTACTTTGACTCCGCCTCTGCCTCCTGATTTTGTACCCCGATATATCTGATACTCCGTTGCTGAACCCCGCCTGTACTCTGACCCTGTCTTTGCCTACTGATATTGTACTTATCTGTCCGTCTGTATACGACCTGGCTTGTCCGACCTCGAGAACCGACCTCACGATTGGAGGCGGTTCCCCGTCCTGTTGGTGACACTTCCTCCTGAGTGTCACTTTCGGACTTCCCTTCCCACTGTCAGTCTGACTCCTCCCGTCTTGGAGAGCTCAGATCTGCGGAAGGAATCTGTGCAGTTCTCCTTGCTGCACTGAGGCTTGTCCTCTGTATTACTGTTGCACCAATCACAACACTCTACTCAGGTGAACAGAGGCTAGCTAGTATATTGGATTATCGGTGATACTGCAGATCACATATAATCTGGTATACGTCTGTATTTCCTGTGATACTGCAGATCACCGGTAATCAGACCTCTTTGTGCTTCACCGATCGTTACAGAACGCCAGACCCCAAAACCGATGGAATCACACGCTGATCCTCTGACTGTGCTTGCCACTTTGGTGAATAACATTCATCAAGCACTGGGCCAGCACAAAGCCTTAATCGATGCTCTATCAGGCTCTGTGAAAACCCTCCAGACGTCAGTTGATTCAGTGCGATCCCCTCATAGTGATGACATACGTATGCCTGTACCTGATAAATTTTCCGGCCACAAGTCTGACTTCCGGAATTTCAGGAGTAGAGTGTTGTCGTATTTCGAGTTGAGACCCCGATCCTCGGGGACTGAGACCCAACGGGTCATCTGTATTAAAACTTTGTTGACTGGGGACTCCCAGTCCTGGGCATATAACCTGCCTCCTACCGATACCGCTCTGACCTCGGTAGAGGAATTCTTTAAGGCCATGGCCATAATCTACGACGACCCTGACCTTGCTGCGTCCTCAGAGCGGAAGCTCAAACTTTTGCGGCAAGGCAGAGGTTCGGTCGAGGATTATGCGGCGGAGTTCCGTAGGTGGTCAGTCACCTCTAGATTTGATAACTTCGCCCTAATGGATTATTTTTTGTCTGGGTTGACGGAGGAGGTCTCCGACTTAATGTTAACCGTACCCGAGCCCAAGACAGTTGATGAGGCCATATCATCGGCCATTCGAGTAGATCGCAGGCTACGCCATCAGAGGCAGGCTAGGGGCAGTCACCGCGTCAGGGTGACTTCGTACGCGGCACCGGTTGCTGCATCCTCTGTAACAGCATCTCCGCCTGTCTCACCCTTTCCGGCCTTGCCTCCACCAGAGCCGATGCAAATTGGTCGATCAAAACTGACCCAGGTGGAGCGAAGGCGGAGGATGACGGAACAACTGTGCCTATACTGTGCAGAGGCAGGACATAGGGTGCGAAACTGCCCCAACAGGGCGGGAAACGGGTCTGCCTAGGAGTAGTGGGGGGTGACACCCTAGGCACACAAACCTCACCCCTTAAAGAGAAAAAATTACTTCTCCCTTGTACGGTCACATGGGATGATAAGTCTGTTGCCACTGAAGCTTTTATTGACTCCGGCTCAGCGGCTAACTTTATGAACTTTGAGTTTGCTCAGGAGTTGGGTCTACCACTCACTCCCGTGAGACCCCCCATTCAGGTCACGGCAGTTGACGATTCCCCTTTGCAGCGGAATCGTCCCCTGTCACAGACTCCGCTTGTGAAGCTCACCATAGGGGTATTGCACGGGGAGCAGTTACAATTTTTTGTTTTACACATGTCCACCTCCACTATTATCCTAGGCATGCCTTGGTTGCAGGTTCATTCCCCGCAGATAGACTGGGCCACAGGACAGTTGACAGCATGGTCACCTCATTGTTTCCAGCAGTGTTTGGGGAGACTGACATTAGGTCTAACTAAGGTACAGGTGGAAGGGATACCGGAACAATACTCAGATTATGCCGATGTGTTTTGTCCCAAGGCCGCGGATAAATTACCCCCGCATCGCCCATTTGACTGTCCCATTGACCTTCGTTCCGGTTGTATGCCTCCTCGAGGCCATTTATATAACTTATCTGGTCCCGAGAAACTCGCCATGCAGGAGTACATCCGTGAGAACTTGGCAAAGGGCTTCATCAGGCCATCCCGGTCACCCGCTGGGGCAGGCTTCTTTTTTGTTAAAAAGAAAGACGGGGGTTTACGGCCTTGCATCGATTATCGTGGCCTCAATAAAATCACAGTGAAGAATCGCTACCCGTTACCACTCATAGACGATTTATTCACACAGGTCACTGAGGCTAGGATATTTTCAAAACTGGATTTACGGGGGGCATACAACCTGGTGCGTATAAGGAAGGGCGATGAATGGAAGACGGCCTTCAATACCCCTGATGGGCACTACGAGTATAGGGTGATGCCCTTCGGTTTGTGTAATGCCCCGGCCGTCTTCCAGGAACTCATCAATGAGGTTTTTCGGGAGGTGTTGGGAAAGTTCGTTTTAGTCTATCTAGACGACATTCTCATTTTTTCTAACAACCTCTCGGAACACAGAACCCATGTCAGGATGGTATTAGACAAACTGAGGCAGAATCTGTTATACGCCAAACTCGAGAAATGTATTTTTGAGGTCACATCGGTTGCCTTTCTGGGGTATATAATCTCCACCTCAGGTCTGTCTATGGACCCTGCCAAGGTCTCCGCGGTCCTGGAGTGGCCGCAGCCGGTGGGGTTAAAATCATTGCAACGGTTCTTGGGGTTTGCGAACTATTATAGAAGGTTTATTAAGGGGTACTCCACAGTAGTCGCCCCTCTCACTAGCCTTACTAAAAAAGGGGCAGACACCACTCATTGGTCTCCCGAGGCCTTACAGGCTTTTTCTAAGTTAAAGGGGTTGTTCTGCTCAGCACCCATACTCAGACACGTGGACACTTCTTTTCCGTTTATTGTTGAGGTAGACGCCTCAGAGATCGGGGTGGGGGCTGTGCTGTCCCAGCGTTCTGGTCTCCAGGGTAGACTACACCCGTGTGCCTATTTTTCCCGAAGGTTCTCTCCGGCAGAGAGAAACTACGACATAGGCAACAGGGAGCTCCTAGCCATCAAATTGGCCTTCGAAGAGTGGCGTCATTGGCTAGAGGGAGCTGAGCACACTATCACGGTTTATACCGACCACAAAAACCTGGAATACATCGAGGGGGCTAAAAGGTTAAGCCCAAGGCAGGCTCGATGGTCGCTATTTTTCTCGAGATTTACATTTTTGATCACGTATACGCCAGGTAGTAAGAATACCAAGGCAGACGCACTCTCTAGGTGTTTTGAGCCGGAGACAGCACAGCCCTCTGTTCCCGAGACCATTGTTCCACGAAGTGTGGTGTTAGCCGCCGCCGAGACTTGGGAGGACTGGAAAGAGACCTTGAGTCCTTTTCAGCAGGATATCCCGGAAGGGAAACCAGACGGGGTATTATTTGTTCCGTTACCATTCCGTCTCCAGATCTTGGAGATGATCCACTCTCATAAGAACGCGGGACATCCGGGAGCGTCTAGAACGCAAGATCTCGTGGCCAGATGTGCATGGTGGCCTTCGCTAGCCGCTGACTGCAAAGAGTTTGTCAGGGAATGTGCGGTGTGCGTGAAAAGCAAGCCCTCCCGACTGGCATCTGTAGGTACTTTGCAGCCTTTGCCCACCCCGAGTGAACCATGGACCCACTTGTCCATGGATTTCGTGGGAGAGCTTCCGAGATCTGAAGGCATGTCAGTTATTTGGGTGGTGGTTGACCGTTTTAGTAAGATGGCCCACTTCGTGCCTCTGAAAGGACTCCCCTCGGCCCAGGAACTGGCCGATTTATTTATCATCCATGTCTTCAGACTGCATGGCATTCCAGAAGACATAGTATCCGATCGGGGAGTCCAGTTTGTTTCGAAATTTTGGAAGGCATTCTGTCACCAAATGGGCATGAAATTGTCATTTTCCTCGGGGTACCACCCACAGACAAATGGCCAGACGGAGAGGGTCAACCAATCGTTAGAGCAATTTCTGAGATGCTACGTTGCCGAGGCACAGAGTGATTGGGTTAAATATTTACCTTATGCAGAATTTGCCCACAATAACTTAAAGAGTTCGTCCTCAGGTTTCTGTCCATTTCAGGTTGTGACAGGTAAACTGCCTAAATTCTCCCCATTGCCAGTTGCGGCCACTCCGTTCCCAGCCTTGGAGGCGTGGCAAAGGTCGTTTAAGGACATGTGGTGGACCATCAAGAATAATCTTGTAAAAGCATTCCAGAGTCAGAAAGGTCAGGCTGACAAGAGACGCTCGTTAGAGTGGAAATTCCAACCAGGAGATTTGGTTTGGGTGTCAACCCGTCACCTGACCCTAAAACAACCCTCTGACAAACTTGGTCCCAGGTTCGTGGGTCCATTCCCAGTTACTAGGAAGATCAACGATGTCACATATACCGTTGATCTTCCCACCAGCATGCGCGGAGTAAGGTCTTTCCACGTATCACTTCTCAAACCCGCAGTCCAGGTGGGTCCCACTCCTCCTCCTCCTGTCTTAGTCGATGCCCAACCTGAGTATGAGGTGGAAAAGATCATAGATTCACGTACTGTACAGAACTCGGTGCAGTATCTCGTACATTGGAAGGGGTACGGGATTGAGGAGAGGCAATGGGTACCTGGGAACCACATGCATGCGGACGAGTTAGTGAGGGAATTTCATGCGGTACATCCAGAAAAACCTGGAAGGAGCTGTCCAGAGTCCACTCCTCGGGGGGGGGGGGGGGGGGGGGTACTGTGAGGAATCGCGGAAGAGCCGCCACCGTGAGCCAGCGGCGGGCGGCTCTTTCCGCATCGCACGGAGAGGCAGCCGCCTCCTCGCATCATGAGGCGGCTGCCTCCGTGCAGCATGTTGCGGAACGCGGCGAAACCGCCGCGTTGGACGCGGCGGTTCGCACACATGCTCCGGCAGCAGAGACTCGGAGCGGGGCTGCTGTAGCTGAGACATGTGGTCCCTCGAGATTTAGAGTGACGCGCGCGCGCGCACTCAGGCAGGGCCTTTATGGTAGCCAGTAGTAGTCAGCTGACCAGGCTGGTCAGCTGACTCTGGCTTCACTCCCCATTGGTCCAGCACGGTGGGAGGTGCTGGGGAGTGAAAGGGGTATATATACTGCTGGCTGGTCATTTCTCGGGTGTCTAGCGTTGCGATCACATATGTGGGAGTACCCAGATCCGTAGTCAGATCCGTTAGTGTGCCGGGACCAGCTGGAGCTGTAATCCTACACTAAGCTAGATTCTGTTGATAGCTTAAAGTACTAGTTTGATTGTGATTATCTGTTATGACCTTTGCCTGCCTCGACTATCCTCCTGAACTCTGACCTTGTACTTCGTTATATCTGATACTCCGTTGCTGAACCCTGCCTGTACTTTGACTCCGTCTCTGCCTCCTGATTTTGTACCCCGATATATCTGATACTCCGTTGCTGAACCCCGCCTGTACTCTGACCCTGTCTTTGCCTACTGATATTGTACTTATCTGTCCGTCTGTATACGACCTGGCTTGTCCGACCTCGAGAACCGACCTCACGATTGGAGGCGGTTCCCCGTCCTGTTGGTGACACTTCCTCCTGAGTGTCACTTTCGGACTTCCCTTCCCACTGTCAGTCTGACTCCTCCCGTCTTGGAGAGCTCAGATCTGCGGAAGGAATCTGTGCAGTTCTCCTTGCTGCACTGAGGCTTGTCCTCTGTATTACTGTTGCACCAATCACAACACTCTACTCAGGTGAACAGAGGTTAGCTAGTATATTGGATTATCGGTGATACTGCAGATCACATATAATCTGGTATACGTCTGTATTTCCTGTGATACTGCAGATCACCGGTAATCAGACCTCTCTGTGCTTCACCGATCGTTACAGAAATACAATAAATTAATAAATACATAAATAAATTCATAGGTAAATCAATGCAGCAGCCCAGCAGGAGGAGGAGGAGTCCGGTAGAAATACAATACATTAATAAATACATAAATAAATTCATAGGTAAATCAATGCAGCAGCCCAGCAGCAGCAGCAGGAGTCCGGTAGAAATACAATAAATTAATAAATACATAAATAAATTCATAGGTAAATCAATGCAGCAGCCCAGCAGGAGGAGGAGGAGTCCAGTAGAAATACAATAAATTAATAAATACATAAATAAATTCATAGGTAAATCAATGCAGCAGGCCAGCAGCAGCAGCAGGAGTCCGGTAGAAATACAATAAATTAATAAATACATAAATAAATTCATAGGTAAATCAATGCAGCAGCACAGCAGCAGCAGCAGGAGTCCGGTAGAAATACAATAAATTAATAAATACATAAATAAATTCATAGGTAAATCAATGCAGCAGGCCAGCAGCAGCAGCAGGAGTCCGGTAGAAATACAATCAATAAATAAATACATAAATAAATTCATAGGTAAATCAATGCAGCAGGCCAGCAGGAGGAGGAGGAGTCATCACGTATGGCAGGCAGCAGGCAATGTATTGTAATTCCCAGGCAGGCACCTCATGTCCTCCTTTCGCTGACAACAGGTGCCAGGAACGTGCCTTCTATCCAGGCCTGGTTAATCTTCAAAAATGTCAGTCTGTCCACGCCCTCTGTGGACAGACGAGAGCGCTTCTCGGTGACCACGCCACCGGCCGCACTGAAGCACCTCTCAGACAGCACGCTGGAAGGGGGGCAAGACAATACCTCCAGGGCGTACTGCGCAAGCTCCCTCCAGATGTGCAAGCGCTCCACCCAGTACTCCATGGGGTCCACAGGCTCTTCGCTGCCGGTGTCAAGCCCACTGAAGGACCCCATGTAGTCGGCCACCATCCGGATCATGCGCTGGCTGTGACTCTCACCGAAGGTGGCTGCTGCCCGCACCTCCTCTCTCGGCTGCTGTACCTTCATGTAGAACGCCTGCGTCAATGACAGAAGGTCTCCTGGGCACCTGATGCTGCTGCTAGCCGCAGGCACCTGCTGCTGTGCTGCTGGCTGCTGGACAGGGACAGAGGGAGTGGAAGGCGGGGGGAAGGCTTCCTCCAGTCGCCGAACAAGGATCTCCTGCAACTCCCTTGCTCGCTGCTCACGGTCTCTGGCAGGCAGAAACTGATCCCACCTCCCCCTCAGCCGTGAGTCCAGGATCATGCTGATGCAGGCGTTCTCCCTCGCTTGCATCCGCTTGACCCTGGGGTCTGTGCGCAGGCAGCGCAGCATGTGCGCTGCCATAGGGAACAGGGTGGACCGTCTAACAGAGACATCAGGGTCAGCGTCCTCCTCCTCCTCTTGCCCCTGAGACTCTTCCTCCTCTCTCCACCCTCGCACCACTGCTGCGCTCCGATGTTCCCCCCCAGCAGCAACGTCAAGCACCTCCAACTCCTCCTCCTCCTCCTCCAGGGACTCAAATACCTGCGGAGCAGTGGACTGCGCAGGCGGCTGCTGTTCCAGCTGCTTCAGGGCCTCCTCTCCCAAATCCACTAAATCGCCAAGTGCCCTGTCCAGCAGACAAACAAAGGGCACCCACTCGCAGAGGGATGCCCGTTGTTCATTCACCAGGTTGGTTCCCTGCAGGAAGGGAGCCAACACCAAGCAGACCTGCTGCATCTGCCCCATTGCGCGTTGGTGAGGAGCTGGAGTGTGGTGCTGCTTCTGCTGCCGGTGCCGGCGACAGTGGCATCATAGATGTACCGGTTGACAGCCCTCCTCTGCTCAACCAGCCGCTCCAACATCGCCAGGGTGGAGTTCCAGCGAGTTGGCACATCTATGATAAGGCAGTGTCGTGACACGCCCTCCTGCTGCTGGATGTCTGCCAGTTTTGCTGCGGCAGCTGCTGAGCGGCGGAAAGTGCGCACAATTTTCCGCGCCGCTTCTAACAGCTCCTTCATCCCCAGGTAGGTGCGCATGAACTTTTGCACCACCAGGTTCAGGACGTGGGCCAAGCAAGGGACGTGCAGCAAGTCTCCACTGCTGATGGCAGACAGCAGGTTGGCGGCATTGTCGGACACCACCAATCCCACAGTGAGGCCTCTGGGGGTCAGCCACGTCCTCTCCTGCTCCCTGAGGTACCGGAGCACATTAGTTGCCGTCAAGGAGTGTTTCCCCAGGCTTTTCATCTCCAGCAGCGCTTGGCAGTGGCGGGCCTTCACGCTGCTGGAGAGACGGGATCGCTTGGCGGTGGGAGCTGCTGCTTCTCCCCTGACCCCGCGCGGTGGCACCACGTAGTGGGCGACTGGTGCTGCTGTGCCCGAGGATGGACCTGCTGCTTCCTCGCTCGGGCTTTCCACCAGGCTGACCCAGTGGGCCGTAAAGGACAGATAGCGCTCTGTCCTAAAGCGGCTGCTCCAGGAATCCATGGTTATGTGGATCCGCGCACTGACAACGTGATCCAGCGCGCGGCCCACGTTCTCCACGGCAGAGCGGTGCAGTGCTGGGATCGCCCTGCGGGAAAAATAGTGGCGGCTGGGGACTTGCCACTCCGGGATCCCAACCTGCAGCAGCGCTCTCATGTCACTCCCCTCCTGCACAAAGGAATATGGCAGGAGCTGGGAGCACATGGCCCGGGCAAGCAACCCGTTCAGCAACCGGATGCGCCTGTGGGCGGGAGGCAGCACCTTGGTCACACCGGGAAATGCTTCGCTGAGCAGGGTCTGGCAGCGTTTGCCTGCACGGGAGGATGAGGAGGCCACTGTGGAGGGAGCTGATGAGGCCACTGAGGACTGGCTGCCGGGAGGGTGGGGGGGTGGGGTGGGAGTGAGTTGCTGCTGTGCTCCTGCTGCTGCTGCTGGATGGGCAGGAGGGTCGGCTGCTGCTGCTGCTGCTGCTGAAATCTGTGCAGTGGCTATCTGGCTCTGACCACTGCCTGCACCACTTTGCATAAGCTTCTCCAACTCATTAAAGTCCTCAAAATGTCTGCTCTGTAAGTGGGTCTGCAGGCACGAGGTACTCAATTTGTGGATATCGCGACCTCTGCTGAGACTGAGATTGCAACTGTTGCAAATTGCACGGGTCGGGTCCACTGGGCACTTGGTGAAGTACCGCCAGACTGGGGACTTCAACCTGCTCTTTGCGCTTGAGGGTTGGGGTTTTTGGGTGCCCTTGGAGGATTGTGCCTTTTTGGTTGTAGTTAGAGGTTTGCTGCGAGTGGTGGTAGCGACTGAAGCAGTAGGCTGTGGCTCCTGCCTTCCACGCCCTGTGCTGGCCGCCTTGCTGCTGCCGCGCCTCTGCGCCAGAGACGCCTCCTCCTCCGATGATGAGCTGCCTTCAACCAACTGTGCTGGTGGTACTGGTGGCACATATGAAGGATCTATCAAGTCATCATCATCAACCCCAAACAAATCCTGTGAGCCCAACTCAACCAACTCCTCTACCCCAACATCCCCTGCATCACGACCCTCCTCCTCAGCGCCAACAACAAACTTCTGCACCTCAAACTCCTCCTCCTCCTCCTTGGATGGCCCCATCATGTCCAACTCATACTTCTCCAAAACATCCCTGTGCATGGTCACAGTCTCAGGGGAGAAGAGCGTGCTCATTGAGGGCAGGCTGGTCGATGGGGTCACCGTGACCATGGCCTCAAGCGCTGGTGGAGGCCTGCTGCGGACAGGAGTGCTGGTGGCACTAGTCTCGCTGGTGCTGGAGGCCTGGCTGGAAAAGGTTGCTCCCTGCCCCGCCATCATTTCCACCACAGCCTGCACCTGACTCTTCCCAATGGGCCGTGGGCGACGACCCGTCTCAAAGATGGGCGCAACACGCTGCTGTTGCACCTCTGCTCCCTCCTCCCTGCGGTCAGTGGCTGGCGGCGCACCAGTCCCAGACCTGCTGCTGCTGGCAGTGGCTCCTGCAATGGCGCTGCCTCGCCCTCTACCTCTGCCAGTCATAGTGCACTATACAAATACAGTAAAAAAAAATAAGTAGAAGAGGGCGGGAAAGGGTGTAAACTTTAATAAAGTCTGTGTTGGTGGTGACTTGGTGGTGACTAGTAGTACAGTAGTAGAGACTAGTAGTATGCACGCACGCAGGTAACTAAGAAACACCTAGCGTACTACGCTACAAGTAAGTCGTGCGTCAGACAATCGGTGACAATTAATAACGGTCACACACGGTCAGACGCAATCAATCAATAGGCTCGGGCAGGTGAGGTGACAGACAGTCACAGGTCACTCACAACGGATGCTGGTGTGGTGGCCTGTATGTGTTGTAAGTAACTCTTATTTATTACACACACTACGGATGATAATAAAATCACACAGTAACATTGAAAAAAAAATTAGTGAACGGGTACTAGTCTAGACTAGTAGACTAGTAGTATAGTAGTAGACACTAGAAGTATGCACGCACGCAGGTAACTAAGAAACACCTAGCATACTACGCTACAAGTAAGTCGTGCGGCAGACAATCGGTGACAATTAATAACGGTCACACACGGTCAGACGCAATCAATCAATAGGCTCGGGCAGGTGAGGTGACAGTCACAGGTCAGGTCACTCACAATGGATGCTGGTGGTGACCTGTCACTCACAGTCAGTAACTAACTAACACAGTACTGAAACTAATAAAGTAACAGACTACTACAGCAGTAATAATTAACTAAACTAGTAGTACACAACTAACTAGAATCCCTAACCTACCTAAGCTAGTAGTAGGCTAAGGCTACCTAGGCTAGCAGGCCTAGCCTGCTCACAGACTAACACTAGCCTAGCACAGTATACACTAGCTGACTAAAAACAATCAAAATACTAGCTAACTATATAAGACAACAATAAATGTGTTTAGGAGGTGTTTAGGAAGCAAAACGCTAGGTTTAGCAGTGAAAAGCACTTGCTCAGACACAGCACAGCACTGGAGAATCTCTCAGTACCAGCAGCAGTCACACAAGTGCGTGGCTCCGCAACATGGCCGCCGCCTTATATACAGGAGGGGAGGGCCAGGCTCTTCTCCTCTGATTGGTTGTTAGGGTTGCCAGCTCCTCGGCAGGAGGACTTCTGATTGGCCCAATCCCGTCATCCCCGAATCCCGAAGCCGAAACCGAACCCACAGCTCCATCCGGCCGAATTTCAGTGCGCACATTCGGCTGGCTTCGTATTCGGGTTCGGCTCGGAATCGCAGCATTCGGGTTCGGGTTCGCATGCAGCAAACCAAAAAAACACCCGAATTATTCGGGAAAACTTCGAATTCGGGGTCCTGCTGAGCAACCCTGACCGGGGAATGAGGGATGGAATCCGGTGTGGAGCCTGAGAAACGGCTACCACTACACATCCAAGGAGGGCAGCAGGCAGGCATGCACGCCCGCCCCGAGGTAGTGACCAAAAATAACAACACAAGACTCAGGAGGACCTTTTGCGGCCCTAATTGAAATGAATTAACTTTAAATCCTTTAACGGGAATCCGTTATGGAGGGCAAGTCTGCCATTGTCACCGCGGGGAATGAAGGTTGGATTCCGGCCCGAAGTGGGAGCCTGCTGAGACCCATGCTGTAGCTGCCCTGACCGTGCTTTGCAGACCAGGCATCTGTGGTCAGTTGGACCCTTGAGCCAGCGGAAGACAAACCAAGTCGAAAGCATTTGCCAAGAATGTTTTACGGAGGGCAAGTTTTTTTGCCCTTTTTTTAAATTGTTTGAAAATGAACGATGGTTGTATTTTTAAATTGTTTGAAAGTTTAGATGGCTGTATTTTTAAATTGTTTGAAAGTTTAGATGGTTGTTGTATTTTTAAATTGTTTAAAAGTGTATCCATTCTTCCTCCCCCCAGCCGCGAACAATACCATGGGAACGTGGAGCAGCAGAAGCCCCCTGTGACGGCTGCCACGGTTGTTCTCCGCGGCTTGTCTTTTGAGGGGTGCTGCTTTTCCTCAGGTGTTCTTGCCATAGCTGTTTGTGCCTTCGCTCCAGGTGCCTTCGTAAAGCACTTGTCCCTACGTGACAGTTGGCCTTTCCACGGCTCAATTTTGGCTGGCAGAGACAACAGATGGCTTTTCTCCGATCTGAGACACACACGTTAAAAAATGTCCAAACTGCTGAGCCCCCCTGGGCTGATGGCGCTACGGTGGCATCAGCAGCTGACGTTGAAGGGCATGTTGGCTGTCTGGCCATAGCGGGTGATACATGGCGCCGGACACTGCCCCCAGCTGTTTCTGAGGACGAGCTCCCTCTTGTAATGCGTTCCGGAGTTGGAGCCTGATCAACGTCTACCACCACACATCCATGCAAGCAGGGAGGCAGGCAGGCATGCACGCCCGCCCCGAGGTAGTGATCAAAATAACAATACAGGACTCAGGAGGACCTTTTGCGGCCCTAATTGAAATGAATTAACTTTAAATCCTTTAACGGGAATCCGTTATGGAGGGCAAGTCTGCCATTGTCACCGCGGGGAATGAAGGTTGGACTCCGGCCCGAAGTGGGAGCCTGCTGAGACCCATGCTGTAGCTGCCCTGACCGTGCTTTGCAGACCAGGCATCTGTGGTCAGATGGACCCTTGAGCCAGCGGAAGACAAACCAAGTCGAAAGCATTTGCCAAGAATGTTTTACGGAGGGCAAGTTTTTTTGCCCTTTTTTTAAATTGTTTGAAAATGGTAGATGGTTGTATTTTTAAATTGTTTGAAAGTTTAGATGGTTGTATTTTTAAATTGTTTAAAAGTGTATCCATTCAAGTGCAAGTTATGCACTGACTGCCAGGTATAATGTGCAGTCACAGATGCAGTGAAAGGTATGCAGTGACTGCAAACAGCCGTTTGTGTAGGGACGGCCGTGCTGGACTGGTGCGCACCATGACGAGAGTGCAGGTGATGGTGGCTTTTCAGCCCATATGCTCGCCCGGCTGATGTAGCTGAATGACAGAACAGTGACTGTCCAGCTGATCAAATTTGGTCTGACCACAATGAAGCAACGACCTTATTATCTTTTGTGTGCCACCCCAGACACTCAAATAGCCGGCGGTCATTGCTTCATTGTGATGCGCAAGCCCCTTCACCGCGGCAAGGTAATGATCACGAAGGGGGATGGGCACATGTACACGCACCAGAAAAATTAGTGTAGCGGCCGCTGCTAGCAGCGGCCTTAAAAATTCAGGAATCCGCCTAGAGTCCTGGACCCTGTTGGTAGTGGAGGAGAAGGCAGTCAAGCGGCCTGCAGGCAGAGATGCTGTGTGTGGGGACTGACTTAGTCTTCGGTCGTGCAGTAGCCCTCCGTGATCCATTCCTCAATCATTTTGATAAAGGTCAGGTACTGAACACTGTCGTGACTTAGGCGACTTCTCTTCTCAGTAACTATGCCTCCAGCTGCACTGAAGGTCCTTTCTGACAGGACGCTTGCGGCAGGGCAAGAGAGAAGTTGTATGGCAAATTGGGACAGCTCTGGCCACAGGTCAAGCCTGCGCAACTAGTAGTCCAAGGGTTCATCGTCGCTTTTCGCAGAGTCTACATCCACACTCAAGGCCAGGTAGTCGGCTACCTGCCGGTCCAGGCGTTGGTGGAGGGTGGATACGGAAGGACTATGGCGAGGAGTTGGACTAAAGAACGTCCGCATGTCCGACATCACCCTGAGATCGCTGGAGCGTCCTGTTCTTGCCTGCGTGGACTTGGGAGGAGGAGGGTTACTGCCAGTGGTACCTTGATTGCGTTGTGCAGCCACATCACCCTTAAATGCATTGTAAAGCATCATCGACAGCTTGTTCTGCAAGTGCTGCATCCTTTCCGCCTTTTGTTGAGTTGCTAAGAGGTCCGCCACTTTGTGCCTGTACCGAGGGTCTAGTAGCGTGGCCACCCAGTACAGGTCATTCGTCTTGAGTTTTTTGATACGGGGGTCCCTCAACAGGCTGGACAACATGAAAGAGGACATCTGCACAAAGCTGGATGCAGACGTACTCTCCATCTCCTCTTGCTCTTCCTCAGTGACGGGACGCAACTCCTCTTCCTCCCCCCAGCCACGAACCATTCCACGGGAACGTGGAGCAGCAGAAGCCCCCTGTGATGGCTGACGCGGTTGTTCTCCTTCCGCCGCCTCTTCCTCCTCCACAGAAACACCTTCCTCATCATCACCATCATCAGAGTCTGACTCCTCTCCTTCCCCACACGACTCCTCTTCTTCCTCCTCCTCCCCCCTCTGTGCTGCCGCCGGTGTTGTGGAAACATCGGGTTCGTGTGTAAATGGCTCCCACGACTCCTGCTGCCCTAACTCTTCTTGTTCACGCTCCTCCACAGCTGTATCCACCACTCTACGCACGGCACGCTCCAGGAAGTAGGCGTAGGGGATCAAGTCGCTGATGGTGCCCTCATCGCGACTCACCAGTTTGGTCACCTCCTCAAAGGGCTCCATGACTCTGCATGCATTTCGCATCAGTGTCCAGTTGTTGGGCCACAACATCCCCACCCTCCCAGATTGTGTCCTTGTACTGTAATGATACAGGTACTGGGTGACGGCTTTCTCCTGGTCTAGCAGGCGAGAGAACATCAGCAGGGTGGAATTCCAGCGAGTTGGGCTATCGCAAATCAGGCGTCTCACCGGCAAGTTGTTTCTACGCTGAATGTCCGCAAAGCGTGCCATGGCCTTGTAAGAGCGCCTGAAATGCCCACACAACTTCCTGGCCTGCTTCAGGACGTCCTCTAAGCCTGGGTACTTGGACACAAATCTTTGCACGACCAGATTAAGCACATGTGCCATGCAGGATATGTGTGTCAGCTTTCCCAAATTCAATGCAGCAATGAGATTGCTGCCGTTGTCACACACCACGTTGCCAATCTCAAGCTTGTGTGGGGTCAGCCATTGCTCCACCTGTTTGTTAAGAGCAGCCAGGAGAGCTGCTCCAGTGTGACTCTCCGCTTTCAGGCAAGACATGTCTAACACTGCATGACACCGTCGCACCTGGCATGCAGCATAGGCCCTGGGGTGCTGGGGCTGTGTAGCTGGAGAGGAGATGGCGGCACCAGCCAAGGAGGAGGAGGAGGAGGATGACGACAGTGAAGCGGAGATAGCAGGTGGAGAGGAGGTGGCTGGAGGCCTGCCTGCAAGCCGTGGAGGTGTGACAAGTCGGTCCTCTGCGCAGCCACGTACTCCCTGCTTGCTGCCATCGGTCACCAGGTTGACCCAATGGGCTGTGTATGTAATGTAGTGGCCCTGCCCGTGCTTGGCAGACCAGGCATCCGTGGTCATGTGGACCCTTGACCCAACGCTGTGTGCCAGAGATGACACCACTTGCCTCTCAACTGCACGGTACAGTTTGGGTATGGCCTTTTGTGAAAAATAATTGCGGCCTGGTATCTTCCACTGCGGTGTACCAATGGCCACAAACTTACGGAAAGCCTCCGACTCCACCAGCTTGTATGGTAATAGCTGGCGAGCTAATAGTTCCACCACGCCAGCTGTCAGACGCCGGGCAAGAGGGTGACTGGCAGACATTTGCTTCTTACGCTCAAATACTTCCTTCACGGACAGCTGGGAACTGCTGTGGGCAGAGGAGAAGGAACCGCTCAAGGGAAGAGGCGGTGTGGAGGAGGGTGGCTGTGAAGGTGCAAGGGAGAAAGTGGATGAAGACGATGCACCTGAAGGAGGAAGAGGAGAAGGAGGGTGGCTTGTCTTTTGAGGGGTGCTGCTTTTCCTCAGGTGTTCTTGCCATAGCTGTTTGTGCCTTCTCTCCAGATGCCTTCGTAAGGCACTTGTCCCTACGTGAGAGTTGGCCTTTCCACGGCTCAATTTTTGCTGGCAGAGACAACAGATGGCTTTGCTCCGATCTGAGACACACACGTTAAAAAATTTCCAAACCGCTGAACCCCCCTGGGGTTGCCTATGGTGGCATCAGCAGCTGACGTTGAAGGGCATGTTGGCTGGCTGGCCATAGCTGGTGATACATGGCACCGGACACTGCCCCCAGCTGTTTCTGAGGACGAGCTCCCTCTGCTTCTATCATGGAGTCGTCTCCTCCTACTCCTCTCTGACTCCTCCTCTGAACTGTCCTCCTGGTCATCTCCTCTACCGGGAACATATGTGGTATCCGTATAATCGTCATCATAATCCTCCTGGCCAGCTGCACTTTCCTCAGACACCTCCTCAAGTGCACCAACTTCAGGTGGTCCACCATCATCCCCATCCACACACGTTACGTCCATACTATCGCCACCTAACTCAGACGTATGAGGTGATGTACCTGCGCCTTCTTGTTGTTGCAGTAGTGGCTGGGAATCAGTGAGTTCACCACCACCACCAAATAACTCCTGCGAAGTGTCAAATGCAGCGGATGTGGTGCTGGTGGCTGCGGGAGATGAGGTGTTCTGTCTTAAATACTCAATCACCTCCTCACGATTTTGGGAAGTGATGGCACGTGCCTTCTTCTGAGCACTGTATTTTGGGGCAGGTCCGCACAAAATCACAGCAACACCACTTCGCACAGCCACAGACCTGCCGGTGCCTGGTGGCCTTCCTCTGGGTCTGCCTCTACCTCTTCCTCTACCTGGTTTGTCCATTTTGTCCATCTCGGGGGTATGCTAGCTATATGCAGTGAGGTGGGTTCTCACTCAACACAACAGGTAGTTAGATGCAGTGAGCTGGGTTCACTCAACACAACGCTAGGTATATGCAGTGATGAGGTGGGTTAAGTAAACACAACAGGTACTGGGTAGTTAGATGCAGTGAGCTGGGTTCACTGAACAGTAAAGGTACTTAAGATGCAGTGAGGTGGGTTCTCACTCAACACAACAGGTAGTTAGATGCAGTGAGGTGGCCAGGTGGGTTCTCACTCAACACAACAGGTAGTTTGATGCAGTGAGCTGGGTTCACTCAACACAACGCTAGGTATATGCAGTGATGAGGTGGGTTAAGTAAACACAACAGGTACTGGGTAGTTAGATGCAGTGAGCTGGGTTCACTGAACAGTAAAGGTACTTAAGATGCAGTGAGGTGGGTTCTCACTCAACACAACAGGTAGTTAGATGCAGTGAGGTGGCCAGGTGGGTTCACACTCAACACAACAGGTAGTTAGATGCAGTGAGCTGGGTTCACTCAACACAACGCTAGGTATATGCAGTGATGAGGTGGGTTAAGTAAACACAACAGGTACTGGGTAGTTAGATGCAGTGAGCTGGGTTCACTGAACAGTAAAGGTACTTAAGCTGCAGTGAGGTGGGTTCTCACTCAACACAACAGGTAGTTAGATGCAGTGAGGTGGCCAGGTGGGTTCTCACTCAACACAACAGGTAGTTTGATGCAGTGAGCTGGGTTCACTCAACACAACGCTAGGTGTATGCAGTGATGAGGTGGGTTAAGTAAACACAACAGGTACTGGGTAGTTAGATGCAGTGAGCTGGGTTCACTGAACAGTAAAGGTACTTAAGATGCAGTGAGGTGGGTTCTCACTCAACACAACAGGTAGTTAGATGCAGTGAGGTGGCCAGGTGGGTTCACACTCAACACAACAGGTAGTTAGATGCAGTGAGCTGGGTTCACTCAACACAACGCTAGGTATATGCAGTGATGAGGTGGGTTAAGTAAACACAACAGGTACTGGGTAGTTAGATGCAGTGAGCTGGGTTCACTGAACAGTAAAGGTACTTAAGATGCAGTGAGGTGGGTTCTCACTCAACACAACAGGTAGTTAGATGCAGTGAGGTGGCCAGGTGGGTTCTCACTCAACACAACAGGTAGTTTGATGCAGTGAGCTGGGTTCACTCAACACAACGCTAGGTATATGCAGTGATGAGGTGGGTTAAGTAAACACAACAGGTACTGGGTAGTTAGATGCAGTGAGCTGGGTTCATTGAACAGTAAAGGTACTTAAGATGCAGTGAGGTGGGTTCTCACTCAACACAACAGGTAGTTAGATGCAGTGAGGTGGCCAGGTGGGTTCACACTCAACACAACAGGTAGTTAGATGCAGTGAGCTGGGTTCACTCAACACAACGCTAGGTATATGCAGTGACGAGGTGGGTTAAGTAAACACAACAGGTACTGGGTAGTTAGATGCAGTGAGCTGGGTTCACTCAATACAAAGCTAGGTATATGCAGTGATGAGGTGGGTTAAGTAAACACAACAGGTACTGGGGTATATGCAGTACTGGGTAGTACAATGTGCAGCTCCCTGTCACACACACAGGTAGTCACTGAATGTGCTGGGCTGCTGGCAGTGGCACACACAATATCAATTAGCAAGGCTGTGCATGCAACAAAAGTGTCAGTTTGACACACAGATAAAAAAAAAATGTACAGGTTGAGCTCTGAAAAGAGCTGTTGCTGGGTGCTTTAAAAGCAATAATAATCAGTCAGGAGCAAGCAGAGCAGCCTAGAACCTAACTAATCTGTCCCTAGGAGAAAAAGTCTGCAGCAGCTGTCCCTTTCCTCTCTCTAGCAGGCACACGAGTGAGGCTAATGGCCGCCGGACCCTACCTTATATAAGGGGGGGTGGGGCTCCAGGGCTTAGTGTAGCCTGAATGGCTACAATGTGCCTGCTGACTTTGATGCAGAGGGTCAAAGTTGACCCTCATAGGGCATTATGGGGCGAATCGAACTTCCGCAAAAGTTCGCCTGGTGCAGGCGAACGCGAACCCCCTAAGTTCGCCTGGAACCGTTCGCCGGCGAACCGCTCGCTACATCTCTAATTGAATGTTATGCCAAAATGTAACTCCGCTTAAACAAGGTGCTGCAAATTTAACAGATCAAGGCTGTATTTATAAAACATGGTGCAGAGAAAATTTCTCAGGGAGGCTCAGAGCTGTAAGGGGGCCCAAACTACTAGTTCACTTCCTCCAAAAAAGGGGTCAGATTTTTTTGTGGCTAAACTTGTTATAAGTGTGAAGGTTACGATGTCCACACTTGTTTTATAACCTTTTCAATATGAGCTCCCTGGCTGTGAGGTCAATAGCAGTAGGTAAGGAAAACGGTGTACAAATTGGAGGGCCCCCATCAAAGTTATTCTGGGGGGGCCTCATGATCTGCAGTTATGCCCCTGGTCAGGGTAGTGGTTTATATACTGTGGTACATTTCTATAATGAGAGCTAAATAGATTATGTGTGTGTTGGGTGAAAGAGATCCTTAAGGATCTTGTTCTCTGCGAACTACCTGAATGCATTTGTTCTATGACTAGCTGTAAAGTCCTAATCTGTGTTTAATGACTGTTGTGTATTGAACATGGCCGGCTCAAACACTGCACAACTAACTCAATTTAGACAAAAAGAAAACAGCAAAGCTGTAAAAGCTCCTGGGAAATCTCAGCTGAAATGAATTCTAGGCTATCTTCTAGAAAAAAAAAATCCCTGTAGGAAAACTATATCTGTTGCAAGGATTTCAGCAAACCTTACTTCAGAATACTACTCTGTTCAGTAGGACAGATAGACGTATGAGAGCAATCAGCTGCTGAGAGGAAGAGGTAACTGGGTGTTTCTGCACTAGAGCAGCCCAGGGTTGTGAAAAAGAAATGATCAGAACTGTGTGGTGTTCCACAAATCAAACCTTCCTATGGCGACAAGAAAGCATTTACTGGATCATTTGGCGTGTCAATAAAATCTTACTTAGTGACTAACTGAATTGGAAAGATACTTTTTTCATAACATTTAAGCATACCTGATAAGTATTTAAACAAATCCTCAGTAAACATCCAGCACTATCAAGTGTGAACCGTGATAGATACTCCACTACTCCATTCCAGTATTGCTGCTACAGAAGTTTATTGTTTGTACATGAGCAGGCTATTTCTGGTCTTGTACAGAGCAGTACCTTCCTGTTGTGTGACATGTGGTATGCCTGCCTGTTACTAGGCCTGAGTGTGGTTGTAGAAGTGTTAGGACACGTATATACAAATAATAACTATGGAGGTTTGGAGCTTTGTTTTGGATAGTTGGAGGTTGCTGCCAAAGTGCTGTATGTCTCTCTTTTTTCTGTAAATATAGATTAAGGGACCCTGTAGTAAGCATAGGCAAACATGTTTGGGGGAGGGGGGGGCGCTGGGGATTACAGCTGCCCGGAATCCCCCATCAGACCAGGGCCGGTGCAGTGTCTGGGGACAGGTACAAGTTGAGACACCAGAATATCTGCCGGTATCCTGCAGCTCACAGCACTGCCCCCTTTCTTTCCCTGCTACAGTTGACTTTGGATGGAGCAGCAGCGTGTGTACAGAGCATGGAGCTGCTCTGGGGAAGTAACAGAGCCAGGTATGAGCACAGCCCTGTGCCCTGCAGTGTGAATGTTTCACTTTCCCCTTCATTAGCAATGTTGGCTGTCCTCATTATTATCTGCTTCCAAACTGTTCCTGATCGATCCCGTTGTCGATTGGGAGCAGATCGGATATTTTGGAAATATTTGTTAGATCCTGTTAATCGGATGGGAAACTTGTGTGTACCCAGCAAGATGTCCTACAATATTATTATATTGTATTGTGCGTAGCTGAGGGAGACCTTTCAGGAATCAGTGCCATCAATTACCTGATTTGCAGTATCATCGCGGCCTATCCTTCGCTGTCAAACGCTGTGCATATTCAACCGTCAGTCTGGCTACTCTAAACTTGATTTGCATGCAGTGACTGGCTCTGCCCCCTTCATTGACATTGTTACATCACTCCTGTCCCACCTCCCCCTCGCCAGCCTGTCTGATTGTCTACAGGGATGCTCATCCGGATTTTGGATATCCGAGCATTTTTACACTATCCAGCCGGATCCGGATTCTGGATAGTTGGGCAGAAATCCGGATAGCTATCTACGGATAGTTTGACGGCCGACCGGGAAATCCACAGATTTCTACCAGAAATCCGAATTACAAGTTCGGTGGCAAAAAGGACCCCCACACACCCCCTCCTCCTCCTCCTCAGAAAGGTTGGTGGTTCAAGCCCACCCAGGGATGGCCTTACCTTTTGTGTTCAACAGTTGTCCAAAGAAAACCCCAGATAGCCATTTAGCAGCAATTGTGTGCACAGTGTCTGTGGCACAATTGGTTAGCGCATTTGGCTGTTAACCGAAAGGTTGGTGGTTCAAGCCCACCCAGGGATGGCCTTGCCTTTTGTGTTCAACAGTTGTCCGAAGAGAACCCCAGGTAGCCATTTAGCAGCAACTGTGTGCACAGTGTCTGTGGCACAATTGGTTAGCACATTTGGCTGTTAACCGAGATGTTGGTGGTTCAAGCCCACCCAGGGATGGCTTTGTGTTTTGTGAAGGGAACTAATGTACCCTTCTTAAAATTGAAGATTGTATACAAATGTAAGCAGACTGCAGAGTGGTGCAGCTGAAGTGTGCTGGGCCCATAACCCAGAGGTTGATGGATTGAAACCATCTTCTGCTAGGCATGATTTCATTTTTGCACCTCGCTTTATCGCATGGGCAAAACGGTTTCCAAAGCGTAAGAGAAAGTGTAATAAGGGCCCTGCCATAACATAGATATTACGGTAGCTAAGACTACTCCTGGGCCTTTCTTGCAGTTGAAGAGATGAGTGAAATGGCTGGCTTCAGCCTGTAATGTTAGTTGACCTGGGTTCAATTCCCTGCCAATGGTGGTATAGCGGTGAGGAGAGCTGCCTTCCAAGCAGTAGACCTGGGTTTGATTCCTGGCCAATGTATGTGAGCTTGCTTTTGACAGCCTACAAATCCCTGGAAGACAAAATCAGAGAGAGAGAGAGGGAAGGAGTGGAGGAGGGTAGAGGTAGAGAGGGTAAGAGGATAGAAGGTGTTTTTGAAGGTTAAAAAACGTTTTGAAAGCATTTTGAAAGGCACTTCCGGTTTGTCTATCTGGATATCCGAATAGGTCGGATATCCGCGTATAATGCGTCCGGATATCCGCGTTCACGTGGATATCTAAAAGGTCGGATTCAGATATCCGAACCGGATCCGGAAATCTGGATATCCGGATCCGGATCAATTCGGATTTTAAAAAGTACTATCCAAGCATCCCTGATTGTCTATTAAGGTGTATTTAATCAACTAAATTGCTTTTGTTTAAAACTTAGTGTTTTGGCAAACTTGTCCAGCAACTGAGAGGTAATATTGACACCACATAGACTGCAATGTTAATTGCGGCTATAGCGGCGTCCCCTGAATAATTTGGCCAATGGGGGCATATGCTAGAAATGAAATTTTACAGCATTTAACAGCGGCGGAGGGCGGCACAGATATTGATGGAGGGACAAATTAGTGTCGTAGATTGTGGCGCAGATATTGGTGGAGCAATAGGCTAGTGTTAGGAGTTGGCAAATCACCATGGTGCCCTTTTTCAGTGTATGCCCCTATACTCTCCTCTTACTCACAAAATTCTCCTGAGATTCTAGTGATGACATCATGCAGCAAATTTCACCCTGCAATTTGTTTTCATTGTAGTGCCCCATCCTCCCGCAGGTCCTTGACTCTGGGGATGATGCATGAGCCAATTATCTTCACCATGATTGAAAAGGGTGTGGTCATTACAGCCACTAACCACCCCTTTAATATTGGACAATTGAAAGGACAGGACACCAGGAATAGTGAGAGGAAGAGCAGCACTGTGTGCATAGAGGTGGGGAAAGAAGTGGTCCCCAAAGTTAATACCTGTGAGTGTGAAGGAAAAGTTATGGGAAGGAGCATGACCATTTTTTGTGTTAGCTTGAGATGGGGGAAAAAGAACAGGTAAAAATAACTTGTGCATATAGGCTTTAAATGACCAATGCAGTGAGAAAGATATAAAGCCTGCCATATATTTACCCTTTAAACAATTTTGATTGCCTAGCTGTTTTAAAATGTTTATTATGGGAAATAAATATGGCAACCTCCACATCCCCCTCAATACTTTAGATTCTCCAGTTCCCAAATGGTTTTTAGTCCAGAGAAGTTTAGTAAAATTTGTACAGTAGTCTCTGAAAATGATCAAAACAGATAAACAGGGTTATGTGATTTCTGATCCATCCTTACCTGCAGAGAGCTGGGACTATAAATCAAAGTGTTTTATGATTTCTGCACTTAAAGTGAACCTCCGGACTAAAAATCTACTCAGCAGAACTGCAAAGGCTTTTTGTTTCTTTAACCGTTTCACAGCATTAGAACTTTGTTTTTCTTATCAAAGCATCATTTTTAGCTGAATTTTAAGCTAAGCTCCACCCATCAAAGAAAAATGCCTGGGCTTTTTTTCCCTGATGCTGTGCAAAGCATGATGGGATTTCCTATGTTGTTATTCACGTTGCCTAGCAACTGGGAGGGATGATCAGGACACAGGACAGTTGGAACTATGTCTCATGCTTCCTGTCACCTCCTTTCAACCGAAAAGATGGCTGCCCTCATGAAATCAAACATTTGCCTGTTCTTTTAAAACAGGGTGGGTAAGAGATTATATTACCTATCTATTTTAATTAACATAACTAATGTAACTGAATGACAGTAGGTTTGCTTAGGCTGAAGTTCCTCTTTAACTTGAGGACAACTTTCAAAGTCTTAACTTTATGACTGCACTTGCACTTGTGTCTAGCTTTGTATGGACTCTGTGCACGTTGTGTGTGTGCATTGGTGACGATACTGGAGCAGTGGTCTCTTTGTACTGTGTACACATGTAAATTAAATACATTACTTGTGATTAGCCCATTTACAAAAACATGGGAGACCTGGTACTGTAATAATAGATGTTTTACAGAAGGGACTGTGCCAAGACACAGGGAATGATAAATCGAAGCTAAGCATGGTTTAACACCTCTTGTTGTAATATTTTCAATACGCGACTTTGAATGTAAACCCCCCCCAACTGTCTGTTCTCTCCCCGACCTTCATTAAGAGATCTCCTTTTTTGTTTCATTACCCGACTCAAGAGCTCACGCGTCTTAAATTTCCAACAAACAGCCATAAACAGAGATGCGGTTTATTGCTTCTGAACATGAAAATCCACCAGAGAATCGGATACTTCATCATCTAAAATATCCATGAAAATGTGAAGTATTCCGATTATTTATTTACAATTTAGCAAATGTACAGGGAATATCGTACACTTTTTATAGAGTATACATAAAACAATCAAGATTATAGAAAATTATATAATACACTAACACTTAGTAAACAGTTTAAACAATGCAGAACTATAAAAAGCATCACAAAGTGTCTCGAATGGCGGAGTAAATCGATCGAATGTAAATCTGCTCACAGCAGAAATTAAAGGGGTACTTAAGTCAAGACAAACATAACCGGTTAAGGTACGTAACATCACTTTATGCCCACTTCTTCCTTGCTTGATATATGAGGTCCTAATTGTAAGAGTAAAAACTCAGGCAACGTCAATGTGGGTGTATTCAGTTTTGGCTATGACAAAGGCCTGATTTAAGGATATAGAGCTTTTAGCCAGAAACTCCTTAAAGTGAACATGTAACATTATGAAATAAACTTGTGCAAAACACATTAATAACTAGGCTGTATTACTCGTTTTATTTTTCTACCCGAAAGAGTTTTAAGCATGGAAGTGACAGCTTCTGTTTTGTGGGTACCATGTCAGGAATATAGTAAACATCACTGAAAAGAAAATTACAGCCATAAAAGGTTTCCTGGCAGAATACAACATTTGAGAGCAGAGGGAGATAGGAAAAGGTCAATAGTTCATATGTTTTCATTTAGGGACATTTAATAGGCTTCCACTCAGCAGAGACAACAGAACCCTCATTCTACTTTGTAGATTTTTAACCACTTGAGGACCCACCCTTTACCCCCCCTTAAGGACCAGCGCTGTGTTGAGTGATCTGTGCTGGGTGGGCTCTGCAGCCCCCAGCACAGATCAGGTAGCAGGCAGAGAGATCAGATTGCCCCCCTTTTTTCCCCACTAGGGGGATGATGTGCTGGGGGGGTCCGATCTCTCCTGCCTGCATGTGGCTGGCGGGGGGGGCACCTCAAAGCCCCCCTCCGCGGCGAAATTCCCCCCTCCCTCTCCTACCTGCTCCCCCCCCCCGGAGATCGGGGCTGCACAGGACGCTATCCGTCCTGTGCAGCCAGTGACAGGCTGTCCCTTGTCACATGGCGGCGATCCCCGGCCGCTGATTGGCCGGGGATCGCCGATCTGCCTTACGGCGCTGCTGCGCAGCAGCGCCGTACAATGTAAACAAAGCGGATTATTTCCGCTTGTGTTTACATTTAGCCTGCGAGCCGCCATCGGCGGCCCGCAGGCTATTCACGGAGCCCCCCGCCGTGATTTGACAGGAAGCAGCCGCTCGCGCGAGCGGCTGCTTCCTGATTAATCAGCCTGCAGCTGGCGACGCAATACTGCGTCGCTGGTCCTGCAGCTGCCACTTTGCCGACGCGCGGTATGAGTGCGCGGTCGGCAAGTGGTTAAATATAAAATAGAATCATGGAATATCTAAAAGAAACGTCATTATTATGAGTAGGTGAATAAATACTCATCAGTTTATTTTCACCTTGGGTTCACTTTAAGCTAACCCTCTTTAAGCAAAATATGACACACCCTAAACTACGCCTCTTGCCTGTGATCACATTGATCCTTCACCATCATCACAGTTAATGCCACTGCAGGGGTTAGTACAGCAAGTGCTCAAAGGCAGCTGCAGCCGTGAGGCAGTCCCCTCACCAACACTGATATATCTAGAGACATGCCTAATGTGTCTAGTAAGAAACCCGGGCTATGTTCACACAGTATTGGTCCAGAACACTTAAAATGTCTTATATATAGGTATTTGGAAAAAAAAGTAGGCTGAATTCCAATATAGATACAGTAGAGTGCCAGATATCCAGAGCTCAACTAGTAAACAGCAGTCTCAACCAACCAGCATAAATTGCAGGCAGTATACAGTGCTGAAGGCCAACTTCTCAGGCTGTTTGTGGGCTCTGCTTAGCTTAAAGCATGGTTCCACAGCTTTCCCAAGGTTAATATACTCTTAATTATGGTATATTAGCATTTAACCTCCTTGGCGGTAATCCCGAGCTGAGCTCGGGGTATGCCGCCGGAGGTCGCCGCTCAGGCCCTGCTGGGCCGATTTGCATTCTGAAAAAAGCAGCACACGCAGCCGGCACTTTGCCAGCCGCGTGTGCTGCCCGATCGCCGCCGCTCCGCGGCGATCCGCCGCGTGCAGCGGCGAAAGAGGGTCGCCCCAGCCGCCCGAGCCCAGCGCAGCCGGAACAAACAGTTCCGGCCGGCGCTAGGGGCTGGATCGGGCGGCTCTGACGTCAGGACGTCGACTGACGTCCATGACGTCACTCCGCTCGTCGCCATGGCGACGAGGAAAGCGAAACAAGATAGGCCGCTCATTGCGGCCTATCTTGTTACTTTCGATTGCCGGAGGCGATCGAAAGTACGCTTCCGGAGCGCCCTCTAGTGGGCTTTCATGCAGCCAACTTTCAGTTGGCTGCATGAAATATTTTTTTTTTAATTTAAAAAAAACCCCATTTCAGCCTCCCTGGCAAAATAAATAGACCGCCAGGGAGGTTAATACAGAGTTCATGGTATGTATAGAGAGTGAGGTATAGTACTGTATTAACTAGGTCTATTCTTAACATTGAGTCTCAAGCAACCAGAAAGCACACTGACCCCTGTCGGCGCCGGATAACTGAGACTGTAAGTAATACTGTATTAACTTTTCTGTTGAAAAACAATATGCTGACACAAGTAAGCAAAAACTCATAAAACTTAAAGAGGAACTATCCAATAAACTGTCCTTCTAGAAACCCCACATGCCTATAGAGCTTTTAGCCAGTAAAAATAGAAAGCTTTTCAGAAGTCTCTGATCACAGCCTGTGTGAAAGGAATGCCTTGTTTATCAGCTTTTTGTTACGGTGGTGGCGTTGAGGCTAGAGCTGTACCATGTAGATAGGTTCTACTTCTCTGTCACTATTCACAGAAGAATGATTTACTGTTTGTTTCTTCCCTGCCCCCCACACACGCACACTGCTTTCTCACAGATCATATGAGAACAGCTGAGAGATTTTTCAGCTACAGAGAAAAGTTCTGAAGAGAAAGACCTGTACTTTTTCCTGTACTTGCATGCTTACACCCCCAATTCAGAATAATGAGCTCTTCCTGACTGTAATCTCTGTTTACTTTACACTGCGTGAGGCAGAGAGAGAGAGAGAGACACAGGAACAGCTGACAAGTTATTTACACACTATTTGAAGCTATATTTCTGCTCTTTCTATCATTCTGAAGAGATTCCAGTTACAGCATTAGAGCATGTGACTATTGTTTCTGTATGCTGGATGTGCTTTACACAGTCCTCCATAGTAATGTTCACAGTGAAAACTGTCCTCTGTAAATGTAATATTTTCTTCACATACAAAATGAAATGATTAAAACAAAAAGCCTTTGCCTATTTGCTAATAATTACTGGAAATGTATGTGGCATTTAGAATTTGTAGTTAACTTTGATAGTTGTCCTTAATTTTGTTTGTTTCCTTTAAGGGCTGTGCCACAATGCCGAGCACTTTTCGATGTGTTTTTATTTTTTAAAAACACACCCATTGACTTGTATTAAATTTGCAGCAAAACTGCCTCAATCGTGATTTTTAAAAAAAATTGCAAGTCAATTTTAATTCTAATGCAAGTCAAAGGGAGCATTAAAAAAAAACAAAAAAAAAAACTATTGTGTGCAGAATCACTACTAACTCTCGCGTAGAGATGCCTGATCTCCTCTCTCTAATACTTTATGACTCCTTGACCCAAACCATGCATGCAGAGCCACTGATTTTACGCATGTGCAGGAGGCTCATGGTGACGGGAGGGTGATTGAGAAGGCGCACAACCAGGGTCGAACAGGCGCAGTGGCCAGCGAGAGGCTCAGTCACCAGTAACTCAGCCACGGCGGAGGACCAGAGGATTGGTTTGTCCCGGTGCAAGCACAGGATGGTTGCAGGGGGCTGGTAGAAACCCCAGGTAAGTTAAACTCTTATTTTTTCACTTACATTTCACTTTAAAGTGGTATTGCCACCATAAAGATCACATTTCAACAGCAACTGGTCTGAGTGTATTAAGTGATAAAGATGCTAATCCTGCATTTAAAACTTGCAAAACTTTTTGTGCTGTTATGGTTTGGAGTTATCACATACTTTAGGAGCACTGGCTTTAGTGCCAAACAGTTGAATTCTGGGAGTTCTTTTTATCTATAATGTATTTCTCCTCTTCCATTTATTTACATGCCTAGCTGCTTATCAGAAACACCCTCTGATCACTTGTGTTTACAAGCAAGGCTGAGGTGACTCAGGGATTGGAGGATAAGACAGTGCAGTTCCTAGTATACACCTCAGTGGGAGTGTCTGAAGACTCTGGGAGGAGGGCAGCTAATGAATACACAACGAGCAAGAGAAGGGAGGGGGGAAAACATGAGTCAGGGAGGATATGATGTCAGCATTAGCTTGGCAAGATGGCCACTGCCTAGAATAGGATTTTCTGCTTTTCCTTTATAAAATGTACAGGAATCATTATGTGGATAACACAATACATCTGTTATGTAAGTAGAAGTAGTATTTATCTACTTATATATGTGTTTTTAATTTCTAGGTTAGCATGGGTGTCGCTTGTTCTTTAAAGTATTAGAGGCAGAGCATAAACACAGTAGCCAGGCAACTTACATTGTTTATTACAGAATGAAAATGGTAGCCTCCATATTCCTCTCACTTAAGGTTCCGTTTAAAAAAAAAATCTATAAGCAGAAGAAGCAAATGGGTAATTCAGGCTACCAGAACCCACTCAAAGCTAAAATGCGTTTTGGGTGAACAAATCATTTAAGACTTAATTATCACAGAACCTTATGCTTTGCCTGAAGTTCTTTCAAATGAGCCTGTGAAGATACAGATGTGAGAACTGCCTTTGCTGAATTGTTTTTTTTTAATGAGCCAGCTCTCAGTCTGTCGTCCTGTACACAGCTTCACTACCTAGCGGGTCCTGGTGCTGTAAAGGTTGTCACCCTCCAAAATGAAGGAAAAACAAATGAGGGGGTGGCTCCTGGCTCGATCCACCCAACAGTGCGGTTACGGTAAACAAAGTAAATAAGAAGGTTCCAAAAGGTGGTAGCAAACTATGCAATGAAAACTAACAGAATCAAAATAAAAGGGCAGCAAACAGTGTACCACAAAACACATAATCATGAGTCAATAAATGTTTAAAGAGGAACATTAGCAAGAAGGGGAAAAAAATAAATCAATACATTGTGAGAAGTTAAAAAATAGAAGAGAAATCAAGAAATGATTGATATTCGCCATGTAATTTGTTCATGTTGTTTGATCCACACTCAGCCTGCACATAATCATCTTTACTGCTGGCAGACATGAACAAAACTATACAGCACCAACTGCCATTGTTTATAACCACACCCACCAAGATTGTGATTTTTTTTGAATAGCTATACATACAGTATACACAGAGGGAGATACTGGTTCCCACAATGCAACAAGGATCACAGACAGGAGACTGTCAGGGCCTAGGTCCTGACATCACACTGTGGGAGGGGTTTCACCAAAATATCAACAATATAGACCCCCCCCCCCCCCCCCCCGACGATCTATTCAAGAAAAGGTAAAGATTTCTCATGGGAAAGGGGGCATTAGCTACTGATCGGGATGAAGTTCAGACTTTGGTTACAGTTCCTCTTTAAATTAGTTCAGTTGTGCTAGAAGCTGATACACTACTTTATGCTCTTTTATTTTGTTTTGTTTTATTTTCTTTCTTTGCATAGATGGCCTCCTTAGGTGGTAAAGCCAGGATCAGTGTGACAAGGCATTTCAATCGGGGAGTCTTTTGTGTAGTAAAATCTGTTTTGTCACAAGTAGTGTTGGGCGAACAGTGTTCGCCACTGTTCGGGTTCTGCAGAACATCACCCTGTTCGGGTGATGTTCGAGTTCGGCCGAACACCTGACGGTGCTCGGCCAAACCGTTCGGCCATATGGCCGAACTAAGAGCGCATGGCCGAACGTTCCCCGAACGTTCGGCTAGCGCTGTGATTGGCCGAACGGGTCACGTGGTTCGGACCCGAACGCGCTCTGATTGGCCGAACTGTCACGTGGTTCGGGTAAATAAATACCCGAACCACGTCATATCTCCGCCATTTGTCTGTGGGTTTAGCTTTGGGTAGGCAGGCAGGGTAGTTCGCGCTCCAGCCACGCTAGCCAGGGTCCCCCCCAGTCATTGTGTGTCGCTGCTGGGAATAGTAGTACACCGCTCGCTCAGCATTCTGTTTACTGCCACTCTGTGTACCTCGCTCAGCCACACTATATAGCATTCTGTTTACTGCCACTCTGTGTCTGCTGGGAATAGTAGTACACCGCTTGCACAGCCACACTATATAGCATTCTGTTTACTGCCACTCTGTGTACCTCGCTCAGCCACACTATATAGCATTCTGTTTACTGCCACTCTGTGTCTGCTGGGAATAGTGGTACACCGCTCGCTCAGCCACACTATATAGCATTCTGTTCACTGTTCTGTGTCTGCTTGGAATAGTGGTACACCGCTCGTTCAGCCACACTATATAGCATTCTGTGTACTGTTCTGTGTCTGCTGGGAACAGTAGTACACCGCTCGTTCAGCCACACTATATAGCATTCTGTGTACTGTTCTGTGTCTGCTGGGAACAGTAGTACACCGCTCGCTCAGCCACACTATATAGCATTCTGTTCACTGTTCTGTGTCTGCTGGGAATAGTGGTACACCGCTCGCTCAGCCACACTATATAGCATTCTGTTCACTGTTCTGTGTCTGCTGGGAATAGTGGTACACCGCTCGCTCAGCCACACTATATAGCATTCTGTTTACTGTTCTGTGTCTGCTGGGAATAGTGGTACACCGCTCGCTCATCCACACTATATAGCATTCTGTTCACTGTTCTGTGTCTGCTGGGAATAGTGGTACACCGCTCGCTCAGCCACACTATATAGCATTCTGTTCACTGTTCTGTGTCTGCTGGGAATAGTGGTACACCGCTCGCTCAGCCACACTATATAGCATTCTGTTCACTGTTCTGTGTCTGCTGGGAATAGTGGTACACCGCTCGCTCAGCCACACTATATAGCATTCTGTTCACTGTTCTGTGTCTGCTGGGAATAGTGGTACACCGCTCGCTCAGCCACACTATATAGCATTCTGTTCACTGTTCTGTGTCTGCTGGGAATAGTGGTACACCGCTCGCTCAGCCACACTATATAGCATTCTGTTTACTGTTCTGTGTCTGCTGGGAATAGTGGTACACCGCTCGCTCATCCACACTATATAGCATTCTGTTCACTGTTCTGTGTCTGCTGGGAATAGTGGTACACCGCTCGCTCAGCCACACTATATAGCATTCTGTTCACTGTTCTGTGTCTGCTGGGAATAGTGGTACACCGCTCGCTCAGCCACACTATATAGCATTCTGTTCACTGTTCTGTGTCTGCTGGGAACAGTGGTACACCGCTCGTTCAGCCACACTATATAGCATTCTGTGTACTGTTCTGTGTCTGCTGGGAACAGTAGTACACCGCTCGTTCAGCCACACTATATAGCATTCTGTGTACTGTTCTGTGTCTGCTGGGAACAGTAGTACACCGCTCGTTCAGCCACACTATATAGCATTCTGTTCACTGTTCTGTGTCTGCTGGGAATAGTGGTACACCGCTCGCTCAGCCACACTATATAGCATTCTGTTCACTGTTCTGTGTCTGCTGGGAACAGTAGTACACCGCTCGTTCAGCCACACTATATAGCATTCTGTGTACTGTTCTGTGTCTGCTGGGAACAGTAGTACACCGCTCGTTCAGCCACACTATATAGCATTCTGTTCACTGTTCTGTGTCTGCTGGGAATAGTGGTACACCGCTCGCTCAGCCACACTATATAGCATTCTGTGTACTGTTCTGTGTCTGCTGGGAACAGTAGTACACCGCTCGTTCAGCCACACTATATAGCATTCTGTTCACTGTTCTGTGTCTGCTGGGAATAGTGGTACACCGCTCGCTCAGCCACACTATATAGCATTCTGTTCACTGTTCTGTGTCTGCTGGGAATAGTGGTACACCGCTCACCCGTCACTGTATAGCATTGTGCTCTGTGTCGCTGCTGGGAATAGTGGTACTGTATAGCATTTCTGTACTGCCACTGTACTGCTGCCAGTCAGCGTGTACTGTAAGGATAAGTGAAATGAGGAAGAAATCCGGTGAAAGAGGGAGGGGCAAGGGAAGAGGTGTTTCCCCTGACGGTTCACGTACAGGCCACAGGGGAGCACCCAAGAAAACCCACTCAATACCACCCATGTTGTCCAGGACAACAACCCTCACAAATCCAAAAGAACAGGACCAGATAATTACTTGGATGACCTCTCAAGCGTCCAGCAGTGGGTTAAGCAGCACCAGCACATCACGCACGAGGTCCGAGTCCTCAGCCAGTTACAAGGAGCCAGTGGGCACAAAGCTGACACAACCGGCAGCGACACCACGCACACAACTGCCAGATAACCAGTCCGATGAATTACCTCAGGACACAATGGGGTATTCGCAGGAGCTATTCCCAGCCCAACAAACTTCCACCTTTCAAAGGTCAATGGAGGAACAGCCAGAAATGTTGTGCCTGGATTCACAACCGTTAACTGTGGGAAATGTACCGCGCACTGAAATACGAGGCGAGTCCGAAGAGGACTCGGAAACCCAAATCCCAGAGCAATTTGGGCAGGAGGGGTTGCAATTGCAGGAGGTCGGCCGACAAGATCTGGAAGACGACGTTGGAGTGTGCTGCGCAGAGGTTGTTGTGGGGAGCTCTACTCCACGGCGGTGGCCCACAATGACATATGACGAGTTTGAGGAGATGGAAGAGGAGGGTATGGACAATGTGGACAGAGACCCAGATTTTGTTTGTGAACGAGAACATCGCCGTCGTAGCAGCAGCACAGATGAGTCTGTTGAAGAACACACTGCTGCACGAGTTCGCCTTGTGCCACAAGGTAGGCGGCGCGCAATTTCAGGCACCACAAGCGTGGAAGTTCAAGTGAGAGGCAAAAGAGGAGCAAACAGAAATCGCCAGCAAGGAGGCAGGTGCTCCAAAGTCTGGGCTTTCTTTGAAGACTGCACTGAGGATGTTACCATGGCGATTTGCAAGGTGTGCAAGACCCGCCTGAGCAGGGGGAAAAATATTAACAACCTCTCCACCACCAGCATGAGCCGTCACATGCTATCCAAACATCCCACTCTTTGGGCAAACGCGTCAGGACAGGGTACCAGAAACAACACTGCCTCCCTTGGGTTCACCAGACCCGCCTCAGCAGCAGCAGTAGCCCAGCCATTGCGTGGTTCACAACATTCACAAACATCAGACGACGCTGACACTGTCACTTTCCGGAGTAGTGCTCTTGAGGTCTCCCAGTGTTCATCAAACACAACAACCAACAGCCCTTCCGTGTGCAGCGCTACGGTTCAGTTGTCTGTGTCGGAGATGTTTGAGCGCAAGAGGAAATTGCCAGCAAATGACCCCCGGGCCGTGGCAGTAACAGCCAGCATAGCCAAGCTTCTGGCCTGCGAAATGCTGCCATATCGATTGGTGGAGACAAACAGCTTCAAGGGCATGATGTCAGTGGCCATCCCACGTTACGTGGTTCCCAGCCGCTACCACTTTGCACGCTCTGCAGTGCCTGAGTTGCATGAGCACGTGGTCAGCAAAATAACCCGAAGCTTGAAGAATGCCGTTGCCTGCAAGGTTCACCTCACCACTGACACCTGGACGAGTGCGTTCGGCCAGGGTAGATACATCTCCCTTACCGCGCACTGGGTGAACCTTGTGGAGCCTGGCAGCGATTCCTCACCTGCTACGGCACGGGTGTTGCCCACGCCACAAACAGCTGCACCGCCGTCCCTCCCACTGGATAACAGCAGCACCTACCTCTCTGACTCCTTCTCCTCCAACGCATCTCAAAGCTGTACCTCATCCGGAAACGCTAACCCAGCAGCAGTAGGATCGTGGAAGCAGTGCAGCACAGCTGTTGGCATGCGTCAGCAAGCGTTGCTGAAGCTAATCTGCCTTGGGGATAAGCAGCACACAGGGGAGGAAATTTGGAGGGGAATAAAGGAACAGACGGATTTGTGGCTGGCACCGCTGGACCTGAAACCGGGCATGGTTGTGTGTGATAATGGGAGTAATCTCATTCGCGCTTTAAGGTTGGCTAAGCTGACACACATCCCTTGCCTGGCGCACGTGATGAACCTAGTAGTTCAGCGGTTCCTGAGGACATACCCAGGCGTGCCCGATCTGCTGTTGAAGGTGCGTCGAGTGTCCAAACATTGTAGAAATTCCAGTACTGCTTCGGGGGCACTCGCCAAGATGCAGGAGCGCTTCAATCTCCCCCACCATCGCTTGCTGTGTGATGTCCCTACGCGCTGGAATTCTACGCTGCACATGCTAGCCCGCTTTTGCGAGCAGAAGAGTGCAGTGGTCCAGTACATGACGGCGCAGTACCGAGGCGCATCCGGCCAGCTGCCAAGCTTCTGTGGATCCGATTGGGCCAACATGTTGGACCTCTGCCAAGTCCTCCAAAATTTTGAGCAATCCACGTTGCTTGTGAGCAGTGACAACTCTTCAGTCAGCATTACCATACCACTGCTGTGTTTACTGAAGAGGTCGATGTTAAAAATCAAGGAAACAGCTGTCATGATGCAACTGGGGGAATCTGAAGGAGAAAACGATCAGCGTGATGGTACCAACATCAGGCCATCCGCCTCAGGGAACGCTGGCCCCAGCAGCTATGACGAAGAAGAGGAGGAGGAACAGCTGGAGTTGGAGCAGGAATTTCATGCCACCACTGACGAGGGCCAGAGCGGTGCACGTTGGACTTCCACAATTCAACGCGAATGGTCAGCAGAAGCAGACCAGGAGGAAGGTGACGACTATGATGCATCACAACAACTATCACAACGCTCACAAGAGGATGATGAGGATTCTGGTAGGACTCTGGCACACATGGCTCAATTCATGCTAGACTGCATTGAACGTGACCCACGCATTGTGCGCATTCTGGACAACACCAATTACTGGGTTTATACCCTTCTGGATCCACGGTACAAACACAATGTTCCAAAACTGCTTGAAGAAAGAGTCAGACAGGTCAAAATGGAAGAATACCAGCAGGCCCTTGTGGAGACTTTAGAGAGGAGATTGACATCCTCCCCCTCCTCTAGCCAGTTGTACGCAGACAGACTGACTTCCGCAAACCCAGGACGACCAGGAGGGCAGCAAACAACGCAAGCCGCAGCTAGTACCCAAAAGGGAATGGTATCGGCAGTGTCCTTGGAGTGGGAAAATTTTCTGACACCCATGCAGCCGCAGCCCACTGAACAGCAAGCGTGCAGATCCACCTCCAACACCGATCGCCTGGAGAAGATGGTCAAGGACTACATGTCAGATGGCGTAGCTGTGTCGAACCATCCATCTGCACCCTTCAACTATTGGGTATCGAAGCTAGACACCTGGCACGAACTGGCAATGTACGCAATAGAGGTGCTGGCTTGCCCGGCAGCCAGCGTTATGTCGGAACGCTGTTTCAGTGCTGCCGGAGGCATCGTCACAGATCGGCGTATCCGCCTCTCTACAGACAATGCAGACCGTCTGACTCAAATTAAAATGAATCAATCCTGGATTGGAAATGACTACGCAACACTCCAGGACCCCAACCAAGTAACATGACCAATGAACATCTGGGATGGTGTTGCGTTTCCGGGCCCTGTTTATTGAACCTCTCATCTGTATTACATTTATGACTGCATGGCGGCAAAAAGCATTGCTGCTATATCCACACGCTTTTTGTCCACATGCAAGGCCTGGGTTGTTGTGTCTCACAAAGCGTGGCCTTCTCCTCCTGCGCCTGCTCCTGTTCCATCACGTCTGCTGCTGCTGGGTTAGCGTTGCCGCGTGGTCCCTGTTTATTGAACCACTTATCTTTATTACATTTATGACTGCATGGCGGTACAAAGCATGCTATCCGCACGCTTCTTGCCCTCATGCAAGGCCTGGGTTGTTGTGTCTCACAAAGCGTGGCCTTCTCCTCCTGCGCCTCCTCCTGTTCCATCACGTCTGCTGCTGCTGGGTTAGCGTTGCCGCGTGGTCCCTGTTTATTGAACCACTTATCTTTATTACATTTATGACTGCATGGCCGTACAAAGCCTGCTATCCGCACGCTTCTTGCCCTCATGCAAGGCCTGGGTTGTTGTGTCTCACAAAGCGTGGCCTTCTCCTCCTGCGCCTGCTCCTGTTCCATCACGTCTGCTGCTGCTGGGTTAGCGTTGCCGCGTGGTCCCTGTTTATTGAACCACTTATCTTTATTACATTTATGACTGCATGGCGGTACAAAGCCTGCTATCCGCACGCTTCTTGCCCTCATGCAAGGCCGGGGTTGTTGTGTCTCACAAAGCGTGGCCTTCTTCTCCTCCTGCGCCACCCTCCTCCTGTTCCATCACGTGTGCTGCTGCTGGGTTAGCGTTACCGGTCCCTTTTCCTGGAACCTCTTATATGTATTACATTTATGACTGCATGCCGACAAAAAACATGTTACCTGTGCAAAGAAAACAGACATTTCCCGCATTTAAAAGACAGTTTTCCCTTTGAAACTTTAAAATCGATTTTCTCAAAAACTATAAGCTCTTTTTGCTAATTTTTTTTTCCTCTTGTACCCACTCCCAAGGTGCACATACCCTGCAAATTTGGGGTATGTAGCATGTAAGGAGGCTTTACAAACCACAAAAGTTCGGGTCCCCATTGACTTCCATTATGTTCGGAGTTCGGGTCGAACACCCGAACATCGCGGCCATGTTCGGCCTGTTCGGCCCGAACCCGAACATCTAGATGTTCGCCCAACACTAGTCACAAGTACAAGTCTTTATTTCAAAATTAGGTGAAGGAGATACATGTATTAACCTCCCTGGCGGCAAGCCCGACCTACGCTCGGGCTAGCTTCCGGAGAGGATCACATGGCCCCCGGAGGATTTTTTAAAATAAAATATGCATTATATGGTTAAGCTAGCACTTGGCTAGCTAACCATGCCCCCCAAGTTTCGCCGCTCTGCTCCGATCCCCTACGATCGCCGCCGTTATACGTACCCCCAGGGATCCCACGATGGTGCAGCCTCCCAATCAGCTCCAGGCTTCGCTATGGGGAGGATCGGGACTGCGCATGAAGTCATGACGTCGATGACTTCAGACATCATGTCCGATCGTCGCCATAGCGACGAGTGAAGCTAAATGATGAAGCTGCAGCTCTTGCGGGATCGCGAAGGGGTAAATAATGCCGGCGGCGATTGGGGGTTTAGATAGGTCCCGCGGGGCTTGTGGTCAGGCCCGGGCCGAGGCAGAGGCGAGAGAGGCTCCAGCCTCAGGGCGCAGTGTAGGAGGGGGCACACAACTCACTCAGCTATCATTCCCCTTTTGTGTTTGAAGCAGAGAGAAGTGAAAAAAGGGGATACATAGCGGTGACTGCAAGCCAGATAACTAGAGGTTGGGGGGCTGGGGGCCCTGGGGCGCCTCTTAGTCTAATAGCAATCAGTGTGTGACAGCTGGGGTGGGAGGGATGGAGGGGCGCACTTTGGTGTCTCAGCCTTGGGTGCTGGAAGACCTTGTCCCGGCTCTGCTTGGGGTGCATAGTTAGCTAGCGAAGTGCTAGCTTAAGCATTTAAATTACATTTTATTTTTTAAAATCCTCCCACGGACACAGCCTCTGAAACTGCGTACTGCCAGGGCGGTTAATATGCACAAATAATTCAGTTACTCCAGGCAAAAAAAAGTCTATCCTAATTTACACTCATTAGTGTCTACACTGATAAGATTGCTCATGTTTCAGTTATGCTCAGGGTCATAACTACAATTCATGTGTTGCCCCAGCAAAACTTTGATGGATCCCCCATTGATAAACCCCATTTGCCCTCCCACTTTTGTAGCCCCCAAAGCTTGGTAGCCTATCTGTCAAGGGCCAACAAGTGTGCCATTATAATTCCTCCCTATCAATGTGGCCACCATGACTCCCCACCCATAATAAGTGTGGCAGCAGCAGCCCCCGCTATGGAGAAGAGAACCCTGTATCAGAGGGTTTAGAGTGAGAGTAGTTGTGGCTCCTGGCCTGGAGCCCTGTGGCTGCTCTCCCAAATGTTAAGTCTTTGTTGTCTGGTGTAAGTTAACCATCTGCATGGATAAATTCTGAGAGTTGTCTTAAGGCTAGGTCAGACATGGGCAAACTTGGCCCCCCAGCTGTTAAGGAACTACAAGTCCCACAATGCATTTGCCTTTATGAGTCATGACTGTGGCTGTAAGACTCCTGCAATGCATTGTGGGACTTGTAGTTCCTTAACAGCTGGAGGGCCAAGTTTGCCCATGCCTGGGCTAGGTTCACAGTGGGATGTTACGTTCCTTATAAAGCAGGAAGGCAGTGAAATGTAAAAGTCTTACTGCACATTATATGCACGTTGCGTTTCATTCCACGAAGCATACAGACAATGAAAAGTATGTTTCACTGTCACTGTTATTGTGCACGTTTTTTGATAACCCACTGCATGCAGTGCATTGGGATGCTGCATGCTGTTATACTGCAACAAACCCGTCGCACTGTGAATGCTGCATAGGTTGTGCATTGCAATGCGGCAAGCAAGGTTAAAAATCACTCCTTGTGCCGCACTGCAAAGCATCACTGTAACCCTAGTCTTAAAGTGGACCTGAATTCTTGCACAGGGCAGAAGGAAAACATATAGAAATGCACCCTGTATGTATTTAGAGAGTTTAGCATGTATAATCCCCCCTCATCTAATCTGTATCTAATCACAAGTTGTAATTTGATCCCTCAGCTGTGTCAGCTGACTGCCATGGCAGAGAGCTAATTGGTAAACACAGGATGTTAACAATATGTCTGCTTCCATGAAAGCAGGGAGTAGACACATTGCAGATTTATTGCAGGATTTGTATCAGCTGTAACAAAGGAGTGTTTTTCTTTAAAGGTTATTATTCTGTTGCTTATCTTTTAGAGCAGAGAGGAAGTTCTGAGTTCAGGTCCACTTTTATCAGAATTATAGTCAAGATTCCCCTCTGCTCCAACAGATTTGCCCCATCATGGAAATTGCAAAGAAAAAAAATCCTGTTTAACTATATGTACTACTAACAGTACAACCTAATCTCAATACCAGGCCATTTTATAGCTCTAATGTAGTTTACCCAATACTATCATCATTTATTTAGAGCACCATTATTTAAAAAAAATACAAAAAAGCAAAATGTTGGCAAAAATGCAATTATTGGCAACACAAAAATGATTTTAAAATGACGGGTAACATGCACTTGTATTCATATTCTTACTATTTTCTTGCTTATAACAATAAAAATAATACCAAACAACAACTATAATAATAATAATAATTAATAATATAAGAAGTCAACATGTATTAATGGATTTGTACTGATTTATGCATTATTGATGTAACACTGAGTTATTTATTGCTACTTTGTATTTGTTACTTTTAGGTTAATAAATTCATATTTCTTATTAATAAATAAATCGTGTCATGCTCAGCTTTACCTTTTTTGAAGCTAAGAACACATGCTAGAGTAGTAGGTACAGGAGATAAAAGAGACCACAGGGCCGTTTTGGCGCCCAGACATTTGGTGACAGTCTCAGCACGCTAAATTGACCTGAGGAAGCGGTTTGTGCCGCGAAACACGTTGTCGGAAGTGCTTATGTCAATGAACTACTTTATTCATCGCAGTAAGTGAAGCCTCCTGATTTATGATTCAAGGTAGGAAAACTTCTTGCGTAACTATACACAAAGAGCGAACACAGAATACACCTCAAGGGCGCCTCCTACCTTTTTTTTCCACATGCTAGAGTGTTGTTGATTAGGGATGATCAACAAGATGCATATTTTCCAAGTTCATGCAGGATTATGTAAATTTTTATGCAAATATATGCAGTTTGAAAATGGACCTATCAATTTAATCCTGGGTGGGACTTGATTGGTCCATTTTCAAGCTGCATATATTTGCATAAACATTGACATAATCCTGCATGAACTCGGAAATATTTGCTTCTCATTGATCATTCCTGTTGTTGTTGTGGCTGTTTCTGCCAAGGATCTCTTGTTCCCCTCCTTGTTCCCTATCCATGACCTGGATAAATCAGATCCTTCACAGACATTTGGCAGCTTCGATTTCTCTATCCTATCTAGTTCGCTTTAATGTCATCATATAGAGGTTTGTGACTCCATCTTATCAGCTGTGTTCGTAGAATATGAAATAAAATAAAAAGATATCTAACAATTACACAGGTTTATAAAAAGAAAAGCCTAAGCTTCTCACTGAGATCCCCCATTACCATATTGTTGGAAAAGACAGAGCCTTTTAAATTCTGTCACTAGGCACGGGCTGCGCCGACAGGTGCTCCGATCCATAGCAGGTTGTCAAGCGTAATGCGCTATATCTGAAATTTTAAGCAGGAGTTTGAGCAGAAAATTCATATTCATCTTACAGTAAGTTGTCATTGTTTGAATATTACAGTGACACGACTGTCAAAGTCTTTGTATTCCGAAAACTGTGCACACAGAATATTTCTGTGGTTATCACATCAACTTAAGCATGCATATACACCTTTGGGAATAAGAATCCCTTTCCTATAGCTATAAAACAAAAAAAAATATATAAGAAAGATATGTAGAATACATTTAATAAGGGTACAAGAAAAAAAGGGTGCGTGGCAAAGACGAAATGTCAAAATATTGTCTATAACAATGTTTTTTTTATCGTTTCTTTAGCTGTCTTAAAATAATAAGTATGTTAAAATAACGGTATTAAAAAGGGCGCAGAGTGAAGCCTAAATGGCAAAATATCCTCTATAACAATGAAAATGAAAAAAATATTTACTGTCATAATGAAGATAGTAAAACGTTGTTAAATATTCCCAATATCACTGATACCCCCTTCCTAACGCCTAACTCTAAATCCCCCCTTCCTGACGCCTAACTCTAAATCCCTCCTTCCTGACACCTAACTATAAATCCCCCCTTCCTGACACCTAACTCTAAATCCCCCCTTCCTGACACCTAACTATAAATCCCCCCTTCCTGACACCTAACTCTAAATCCCCCCTTCCTGACACCTAACCCTACAACCTCTCCTCCTGATGCTTCACACTTAGAACCCCCTTCCTGACACCTGACCCTAAAACCACTCTTTCTGATGCCTAACCCTAAACCCTCCTCTATTCTGATGCCTAACTTTACAATCCCTTCCTCTGTCACTAATACCATAAATACAAAAAAACAATACATTTCTAAAACAATACATTTCAGAACAATAATTTACAATGATCTTTTTTTAAAACAAATTTTAAAACAATAAGGATTTTAAAATGATAATTTTCAAAATGATGAATCTCCCCCCAAAAAATGAAAGACTACCCCCTGCCAAAAAAGGTCTGAATGGCAATACTTATCTGTAGTCTTGGCACTGTGTACAGTTAGATGAACCTATAAAATTTACATCTGGTACATCATATTTGATAGAACAGACTCACATTTATATCTGAATGTAGCACTTCCTTATTCCTCCTGAAGCTGAAAGCATTGTGCCCTCCTCTTCAGCCTAGTTAACTCCCCTGCCCCTCCCTCCCCTGCTCTATGCCTGCCTGGATCAATTTACTTCTCTTTTCACAAACTGTAGTACACAGAAAAGACAGGGAAACTGCAGGAGCCTATCTTATCATGTCTGTTTGCTATAATTTTTATTTCAGATGTCTGTCTGTCTGCCTAGATTAGATCACATGGACATCAGGGGTGGAGTTATGACATCAATCTCCCAGCATCCCTTGCACCTATAGTTTGGGGGAAAAAAACTGCCCCGGGCCCAATTTCACACTGGGGGCGGGGATTTCAAGATTATATGTGGAATACGGACCCTGGAGGTGAGAAAATCACACTTTATCATGAGTGATTTTATATATCTTGGCAATTTATTAGGCTTAAAGCAAACTGTAATTTATAATGTAGGTACTCTTTAACCACTCCCCTGGTGGTGCCTAACCCTATCCCCCCCCCCCCCCCCGTGGTGCCTAACCCTAACCACCCGGTGGTGTCTAACCCTAACCACCCCCCTTGTGGTACATAACCCTAAACTCCCCCTGCTGTTGCCTAACCCTAACCGTCCCCTGGGTGGCACCTCACCCTCACCACTCCCCCTGCAGAAACACTCTTTTACACATAGAAATGATAATTTCCCATTCCGATTTTCCCTGTATGCTGTTAAAACAAAAAGAAAAACGCAGAAAAAACTCAGCATACAGTACCGATTAAAAATCGAAAATCAGAATCGCATGTAAAATCGATTCAAAACCGCAAATCGGAATCACATGTAGTGTGCAAGAGGCCTAACAATTATTACTAAAATGAATCGTTTTGTTGCTTAATTTGTGATTTTCCTTTTTAGCCATGCCTCTATCTTGAAAAGTGCATAGTTGCTTAAGCCCCCGTACACACGGTGGGGTGGGGCAAAGGGAGAACAAGCGGCATGCAGCAGAGCAGATTCCTATGGGCTGGGTAGAGGGGAAAACGATGTGATTGGGCGGGGCTTGGGTATCAGGGATCTTTAGCAGATGTTGTGCAGCTGCTCTACACATGCAGCCACAATTCTCGGCTGCAGTGGTCTCTTTATCATCTGCCACAGCCGAGTTCAAAACAAAATTAGAATCAGCTTTATTCGCCAGTGTGTTTATCACAAAAGTGACAGGAGCGTCAGCCTGGACACCATCTATCTGAGCACGCTCAGCAGTTTGGTGCCATAGCATCAGAGAGGGGAGGAGTCTGGATGGAAGAAGAAACAGTATTCAATTATGCCACAAAACCCAACATGGGAGCAGGGGCGTAACTACAGGAGAGCAGCTCCTACAACTGCAGGGGGGCCCAGAGCTGTAAGGGGCCCCAACTACTACTTCACTGCTTCCAATAAAAGGGTCCGTCCGGGATGTTTTTGAGGCTACACTTGTTATGGGTGTAAAGAGCATGATGTCCACACTTGTTTTATGATGCTTGCAAGATGACCCCTCAGGCTGTGAGGGTCACCAGGGGTAGGCAAAGGTCAGGGTGGGAACATTGTGGGCCCATCAAAGTTTTGCTGGGTGGCTCCATGCTTTGCAGTAATGAGCCTCCCCAGGAGCCACTGCTGACAATCGATCGGCTGGTTCTACATCAGATGGGAAGGAAAGGCACACCATTAGTGACATTGTGCCTCATTTGTATTCTGTTCTACTCCTGAGGTCTGCTTTGTAATATATGATAAACAAAAGGTTATTAGCCCCAGGAAACAGAAAATCACACAGCTCAACTGCTTTGAAGATAGTGTGTGAAATCAGTTGTGACATGCAGCACCTACATACAGAGAGAATGTACTGCATATCATTCATAATGATGACCTCATCAGGAACGGTAATGCATCTCTTCCCGTACGCTCGTCTGTTTGCTGGCTTCAGTTTTCTTATTGTTAACAAACCACATACCATGTAATATTAGCCAATACTCTACATGTTGAACAGCATCCTTTCACATACGCTGGAAAATGAATTAAATGGCCTAATAGGAAGAAATGGAATACTTTTTCAATATCTCAGTTCATTTGTTGGGCAAGTTAGGCTAAAATGTAAATCAAAAAAGACTTCAAATGGAACTCTAAGGAAAATCTGTATTTTACATTTCAGATGTGATTGTACTATAATAGCAACAGTTTTGTTCCAGGCTTTGTAAATCTGGATGCCAAATATAGCGCTGAGAGGGACATGGAGGCTGACATATTTATTTTCTTTTAAACAAGTATATATACTTCCTGGACAGAACTCCTCACCTGCGTCAGTTCCTTTGTGCACGGTTCAGTCTGTTTGGCTCTACAGACTATTATCTTCAATCAAACACCATAACCAGCACTGAAGATTTTCAAGCTGTTTGTTTATTCGCTGAACTAACAAACACCTTCAAAATATTCAGTGCTAGTTATCGTGTTTGATTTTTCTTTTAAACAATGCACATTGCCTGGCTGACCTGCTAGTCCTCTGCGTCTAAAGGTGGCCATACATCAGGCGACTTGGCGGCCGATCGACAATCTGATTTGATTATTGTAATCAAATCACATGAAAATCGGTCCCGCCAAGTGCATGCCCGTCAATGATACAACCAATTTCGGGGCAACATTGGTTGCAGTAATCGGTCACACATGCTGCTAGATGTCGGGCTGTCGTGGTTGGTCGGGTACACATCAGTAATGGCGAGCGAAAAACGTGATGAAACCTCCGAAGCTGTCCCCCCTGAAGGTGAATGTGCTCCCCCCCCCGGTGCCAGGTGCACTATACATCACCTGCCAGTAATCGCCACTTCCTCCGGGCTCTGTCCTCCATCCATACATGTGCCCCACGTGGTTGCCGGCGTACACGCTGGCATGTGTGTGACATTACACACGCGTCCAACATTACTCCAGCAACCACATGGGGCACGTGTATGGAAGCAGGAGCCCGCAGCCAGTGGCGGACAAGCAGCGGACGCAGACAGGTAATGTGTAGGGCACTGGGCACCAGGGGGAGCACATTCACCATCGGAGGGGGGGGCAGTGTCGGACTGGCGAGGCAGCGGATGCAGCGTCACTAGGCAGATTTTGGATCTATTTCAGCATGAAATTGATTGGGAATTGGCCTGTGGTGTATGGGCAAGCAACAGATCTCTCTCCAATCAGATTTGATCAGAGAGAATTCTGTCTCTTGGTCGATCTGCCCATACAACGTCTGATGTATTGGCGACTTAATACATTTAGCTATCAACCTTGAATATACATGCAGATCAGATATTTTACAAAAGTTTGACTGCATTTGCCGCATTCTTGTTTCAGGTGTGTAATTCAGACGCTAATGCAGCCAAAGAAATCAGCAGGATGCCAGGCAACTGGCATTGTTAAAAGGAAATAAATATGGAGGCCTCCATATCCCTCTCAGGTCAGTTGTCCTTTAACTGAGTGTCGGCAATGATTCTCTCAGTCTGGAGGCTGCTATTGTTGCAGGGCTGTTATGTGTCTCAGGTCAAGTCTCAGTCAGCCCAGATCTGCTTTCTCCTTTTAGTGCCCTAAGCAAAACACCCATTCACCCCCATTCCACCCAAAAAAATGGTTTAATTATTTCCTATACCCACTGTATTTACTAGGTGAGTGTGGTTTCTAGTCAATTCCAGAAAATGATCAGTTAAAACTTTTAAATGTATTAGACTTTGCCAAATATCTCAGGATGGAGCAGCTAAAACATTTGGAAGTTCTTTGAAAGTATCCCCTGAAGTAAGGCAAATACTATGTATACGACTGATTTCATTACTTAGGTATGAGAAGAAACCAGTTTTAAGATCATTCATTCCAATTTGCTCAAAATAAATAAGAGGCACTGGAATGTATGTATGTGAAATACCCTCCCCTTAAAGGGCATCCACCTGCCAAAAACCAAAGTCATTGGACACATTTTTCACATTTCATTTTTCTCTCATGTAGGGCCATATGCACAAAAGTACAATAAGGTTGCTGTGTGGAGGGAGTGCAGAGCTAGTTTCTAATGGTAACAAGGTAGCATGTGTTGCACTTTTAGCACGATCCACGTTACCAAGGTAACCTAAACCTAGCTAGGGTTCATGCTGCTTGTGTAACGCACGCTACTCTAACAGCGCTCATGTTACCTAGGTAACGCTGGTTATGCCAGTTGCGCAAAACTTGCTACCTTGTCACTAGGGACGAGCTTCCAAATTGTGTTGAATTTACAATTTTCTAGTTTCCAAACAGAAATTGGCTTTCAGCAGTGGAAATTGGTTTGTGGAAATCAGTAAGAGGAAATCGGAATACCACGAAATACCGCATCACCTAGACTCAGAGATGTTAGGCTAATCAAAAGACTTGGAAGTAGTAGGCCAGTCAGAGAACTTGAAAGTGTACCGCTGTTGTACATTCGCAAAATATAGTGGATTCCGCAAGATACAGCGGAATCCACTATATCCACTCTATTAACAACAATGTTAAAGAAAAGCCTTTCTGCAGAAATCTTAAGTCAGAAATCTGAGTTTCTTGTAGGAAGGCAAAATTCCAGCAGAATTGGAATCAGCATTCCCGACCAAACAACAACTTTACCATATTTTTGTGCATACATACAGTATGTCCTGGCTGTAGCTGTAGTCTAAGAGTAAGACACTTAACATGGCTAATAATTGCCATCATCATATTTTATGGGAAAGGAGCAGAGTTATACGTTTGACTAATAGCTCCTGAAGTGCTTGAAAAATAAAAAAAAAATTGGACACAACATTAAATTCAATCAAAAACTAAATGTGGAAATCTGGGCTCAATGTTTGTTTGGATAAACTAAAGAAGCAGTTAAACCTCCTATGAGTTTACAATCTCTATTGGGGGAAGATGTTTGCAATCTCAACATCTCTCCCTCTGTTTTGGATTTATATTACTGTTTTTTTGCATACTGTCCTTGCCAAATATCTGTGAAGAATCCATTGAAGAAACAATGACAGTGTCCCTATATGCATTCCAGAGGAGAAACTAATGGCTGGAAAGTCTTGGAGGTCACCAAGGTAGGAAGTCAGAGGAAAACTCCTCAAAAGTAAACTATAATACAGTACAGAAGCCCTAATTCTGGGTACATGTGATTTTGGTGCCATGAAATGCAGAATGAGAACCTGATACACAGCGTATCAGTAAAATGGGCATACTAATACTCCAGTCTCCACTAGTCTTGGGCAAGTCTTCCCATCACTGCTACTGCCTATAGAGTGCGCCCCTAGTGGCTGCAGCTCTGGCGCTTTGAGTCCACCAGGAGAAAAACGTGACAAATGTTCTGTGTCTTGTGTCTAGTTTTGCTATGTAACACTGCTTTTCTTCGATGATTATGGCATATCTCCGCCCCCATTTGCCTATCTCTGACCACTGCCCTAAATGTTTAATCTATCCTATACTTCCCTTTAAAGTGAACTTCTTTCTGATGCGTAATCATAAGCTCTCCCCTCACCTAGCCCCTTCCTGATACCTTACCCAAACATCCTTCCCAAGCAACCAAAGGTAGCCTCCGCATATCCTATCCCCTGATCCCCATCCTCCTCCTAACTCCCTCTTTTATAGGGTTCAGTGGCAATCTCCTGAAGCCAAAATGAAGACAGTACACAGCATTTTTACCGAACGTAACACTACGCGCAACAAAATATGGGTAACACTTGTGTTTATATGGTGATGCGTATTACATTACTTGCATAATGCGCATCACTATAGCAATGCGAGCTTGACCCATGTACTGTGGGTTATGCTGATTGCACAACACATGCCACTGTAGTGGTGTTAAAGTAGTACAGCTAAGAAATAGAACATTAGTGGCAAAGATATGAGTCTCATATTGTTTCCAGTACAGGAAGAGATTAAAACGTCAGTTGTTATCTATGCAAAAGAGCTTCTCTGAGCTCTTCGACCCAACTTGGGCCGAAGACAGGGCTGTGTTCTGAAGCACTTATACATCAAAGAAACAGTGAAAGTCAACTTAAGATAAGGTTTTACTGCAATGGAGTCATTAGTTCTGCTCTGTTTCATAGTTTAAAATACAGGGTGTAGTTAGAAAACTAGAAATATTACAGAATGATGCGATGTTATGGAAAAAAAAAAAGCTATACAACTGAAAATAAAAATATGAGACTCCTTTCTTTGCTACTATTGTTCTATTTATTATCCATACTACACATACAAGTCATTATTTCATAAGTATTTTTTTGCTTCAGTGTCACTTTAATACCAATGTTTTTTCTGTGCACGCTACTTTTACCATTGGCTAGTGAATGAACAACACCAGTGTGAGATGGACCCATCAGTTAAAAATTGTACACCACTTTAAAACAATAATTTATTGCGCATGCTTTTTACATACTGTTATTAGTAATTATAGGTCAGAAATATTAAGGTAAGTGAAAAATACAAATTGTCTTTACATAATAATCTAAATGTTTTTTTTTTTCAAATATTTAAACAGGATGAAAAGTTAACAAAAAAAATTATTTTCTGGCACGAAACACATAGAGGAGGCCCCATACAGGTAGCTTGAAAGTCTGGCACAGCCCACTGTAACCAATCAGCTTCTGTCTAATATTTTTTATAGAGTAGCTTAACATAAACCACTGACTAACTATTAAAGCTATTCTAGCATGATGGTGTGTTATAGCTATTCTGCATGATGGTGTAGTGGATAGCACTGTCACCTACCAGTGGTTCTTAAAGAGGAACTCCAGTGAACATTTTACTGTTGGCAGGTGATGTAGCTGCTGCATGGTTTTTGGCAGTTGGAAACAGCTGTAAACAGCTATTTCCCACAGTGCAACAAGGTTCACAGTCAGGAAACTGCCAAAAGTTTGAACTTTTCTTGTGGGAAGGGTTACTTGTGGGACGGGGTTCACCACAATATCAGTCATACAGCGCCCCCTGATGGTCTGTTTGTGAAAAGGAATAGATTTCTCATGTAAAAGGGGGTATCAGCGACTGATTGGCATAAAGTTCAATTTTTGGTCGGAGTTTCTCTTTAACGGTTCTTAGCCAAGACACTGTCTACATGGGTTTTGTATATTTCTAAGATATTTGCATGGGTTTCCTCTGGGCATTCTGGTTTCCTACATCAACCGAAAATCATATTGGTAGATAAATTAGCCCCCCCCCCCTCCCCCCGGTTGTAAGCTCCTTTGAAGGACAGTTAGTGTCATGAAAACTGATTGTGCTCTAAAAAGTGATGTAGGAAATGTCAGCTCTACAGAAATACACAATAATAATAGACCTCAAAAGTGCTTCTTCAGTGAAATTCCATTATTTAAAAAAAAGCTATATTTGCCTCGTGTGCATTACACTAGCAATGTGAGTGTTACCTAGGTGCAAAACAGCAACTGCGCACAGCACTTTTACTGCTGAATATTAAGTTTGGGGCATACACACAAAACTTTGGAAAAGTTGCCATGCGCAGAGAGCGTGCAGCAATTTTACCAGTTATTATGCTGACAATGTAGTGTGTATTGCACAACTGGTGCAACCAATGTTACCCAAGCAGATTTAATAGCAAATAATAATATCTAAACATAATCTTTTCACCAACAAACATCTTGATATGTTATTTGTTGCCTGCCCCTATTTGTTTGCTATCCAAAATCATTTTCCGGCCACAAAATTCCATCTCTGATGCCTACCCATAATGACCTGACTTACAGTATTCTTAATACCCTCCTATATGCCTATCCCTAGGTGCCCTGTCCAATGTAGTCCACATCCTGATGCCTAAATGTAACCCCCCCCCCCCCTCATGATCTACAAAAGACCAAAGCCTAACATCTTGGCTTAACCTAAGAATATACTCAGAATGATTTTGGCAGTACTTTTTCACCTATTTTTTTGTTTTGTACTTTTTTCATTTGCAAAATGCTGAAAAGTTATATACACAGAAGATCAAAAATTATCTCCTAGGAGAAAAACCTTTCTTATTGAAGACGAGAAACCCCGTGTTCTTCCTGTAGCCTCTAATGATCTAGAAATGTCAGCATTCACTGGTTACCGGGGACCACACGACCTTTGTCTAAGCTCTAGGTCACATGAGAATTTGTAAGATTTAAATTTAATGATGGGTCTTCTTTCATATACTAGTGATTAAATCCCAGGCTCTATTTGGTCAGGATGAAGAATACTTGTTTTCTATGGAAATAATTTTTTACACGGATGTACACTAATTTACAAAAATATTTCTGTCTATGTCCAATGAGGATATCCTGCATAATTCTGCAAACTTAGAGTGCTTTGATGGAAATTGTCTTCTATTATGTGACTACTGCAGCTTTATCCTAACAGATACTAGTCAAGCATGCAGAGAGGTCTAATGGTGGCCACACACCATCCAATTTTTTTTAAATATCTGTTCAATTCAAGAATTGCAATACATTTTTCTGACTGATTGTAACATTTTAATAATATGACCAATGTACCACACACCTATGTTAAATTGTTCCCCAATTATGATAAAAATGATTGGAAACTCTAAGAAAATTGCTAGGATATGTTTATTAATTAACATTGACAATCTAACACACACCATACAATCTTTAGAAAAATTGAAGAAATATTTCCAGCATTCCGTATCGATAAAAATCGAAAAAAAAGGGGGAATCCGATCTGATTTTTCAGTCAAATAAAAAAAAAGCTTTCGATTTTTTGGGGAGATCTGATCATATTTATCGAATTGCCGTAAAGTCGGATCAATTTATTGTATCGTGTGTGGCTACCTTAAGAATTAGCGGTGGTATGATCACAGTTGCATGCAGCCCAAGTAGCAATTCAATTGCTGTTTATGGCCTTATTGTGGGCTCCTGCATGAGACTCATAAGAGCCCAGCCATACAAATGCTTAATTAACCTGAGGAAACCTCTGGAAACGCATTGTCCAGTGTTGTTGAATTCATTATTTTTGTATCTTATATCAGTCCTTGTCTTGGGGTAAGTTATTCTTGCCTTTAAACTGTTTTTAATAATTTGACATATCCTTTGGGGCACCTCCAAACCCCTGTGGGAGTTTTAAGTTTGGGCAATTGTTTGTTTTTACAATTTCCAATATACTATACTTTTTTTTTAGTGTGACCTAACCACACCGAAGCAAGTCAACCCTCTCTTGGTGGTCGGTGACACCACCTTCAAGTGAAAATCTGATGTTGGCATTCTGCAACCCGTTTTTGTATGTACCCTATTTGTTTTCTTTCATTTCTGCATTACTTTACATAGAACCCCATAAGGGGCTCCCAGTTCTCTCCTGTTTGTTTGTTGTCTACGCCTGGAACAATGACAGGTACTCCAGACCACTATCCAGGGCCGGCCCGCCCATGAGGCGGGATGAAACTTTTGCCTCAGGCGGCACTTCTGGGGGGGAGGCACCCGCCCGTCCGTGGGTGTGGGGGGCCGCTCGAGCTGGAGGGGATAGCGGGCAGGAAGGGGGTATTGGGCCTAGCGGCGGGGAGGGGGGTCGGACCCCCTCCCTCGCCTGGGTCCCCCATCATCGCTCCCTTCCAGCTTTAAAAAGTTACGTTGCTGCAGCTATTGTAAGAGGCATGGGCGGGGATCACTCACCTCTTCCTCGTTCCAGCGTGTGCTCCACTGACGTCACTTCCTGCTACGCCGCCCACTGTATTGTGAGTGGACGGCATTACAGGAAGTGACGTCAGTGGAGCATACGTTGGAACGCGGAAAAGGTGAATGATCCCCGCCCGTGCCTCTTACAATAGCTGCAGCAACGTAACTTTTTAAAGCTGGTGAGGAGCGGAGGATGGGGGACCCAGGCCCGCCGCTAGGCCCAATACCCCCTTCTTGCCCGCTATCCCCTCTTGCTCGGCAGCCCCTTACACTCACGGGGGAAGGGGGAGGGGGGCGGCGATTTCTTTAAAGATCGCCTCAGGCGGCAAAAAGTCTAGGGCCGGGCCTGCCACTATCATTTGCCTTTTCTAATTGTAGTGGAAGCAAGCCAAGACCTGATGCCGGATGCATGTGCTTGGTACATTGCAAACCGGCAGAAAAAGCACAACCCCCCAAGCATAAAATACGCACCAAGCCTCCAGCAACATTTTCTAGCCTTACGGTAGCTCCTAGCGGCTTTCTAGTGTCCTCCATGTATGGCTCCCGGCATGTCACCTGACACGCGGGGAGCCGTGCACGAATGCCAGAAAGACGATAGGCGCTACAGGAAGGCTAGATGACATCACTGGAAACTCAGGCATGCCGGTTAGTTGACACTTCCAGTTGCTTGAGTTCTGGATAACGGGCACTGTGCTGTATTGTGATAGCGGCCCTGTTTTCCACTGTTTTGTTGCTCTATTCTCTTATGAAATCTCCTCTCAGCAAACTCATTGAAATGCTGTTTTCCCTTTTAGCACTTGACATCGGAGTATTTGCCTAAACAGGTCAACAATTATACCAATTTATGATAAAATATGATTTAGAAGAGAAGGTGTAAATCAGTGTTACAACAGACGAGGGGAAGGTTAAGCCCCCTCCTCTTCTCGCCCGTTCAGCTCAAGCGTTAGAACGTAATGTGTTTCCTGGGGACGATTATCCAAGGCTCCGAGCTGCTGTTAATGCCACTTATTTGCTTCAAAATAGTTGCAAAGCAAAGAGGAAAAAAAAGGAATTTACACAGGCTTTTAGCGGATAATCCTGTCTCCAGAAATGCTATATTATGCTACTTGCTCTCTTGTCTGAAGTCTGTGCCTGTGAAAGGAACTTGTTCCCATTGCAATCCGAGTGATTATATCCTGGATCTCCCAGGTCTGACTTCATAGCCTCATAGAAAAGCTTTCAGTTCAAAGTTGCTAATTCTTTTTTTTTTTTTAAATCATCCCATAGCCTCGGGTTTTTGAAAATGATTAATGTACTGCTTTTAGACTTAGCACAAATTAGGAGATATGGTAAATATTATGATCACAGTTTTGCTTCCTTATGCCTTAATTTGAAAGGTCCATCAAGTGCAAGCCTCTTCATGCTCAGGGCTGGATTACTGGCCTATTACTGGCCTATGGATTAATGTGCAGCCCAAGGGCGCACCTGAGCAGGAGCATAAAAACAGAGAAGAACACCTGAAAAATGGAAACTGATGCTCAAGAGAGCTGTTCATTAAATAAAGGGGCTGGTGTACATAGATGATACACATGGAAGAGGGGGCTGCACACGGAATGGGAGGGGTGCTGCTGCACATGAAAGAGGAGCCACAACATACTTGGCCTAGGCACACTCTCTAACAATCCAAGCAATATTTTACCACTTATTGGTGGTTGGACTTCTGTCCAACCACATATAGGATGCCAAGGAAACAGCTGCTCAGGTGTATGAAACCTGCTGATAAGCCGGTACCAAATCTCAACCGGATTGCTCAAAGCGGTCCTGGAACAAACCACATCAAAGACGAGACAGCACACCACTGGCTGCAAAAACATTGCTGTGTATTGCGGAACAGGAGCACTTCATGTTACGGACACAAATCCTTCATCAGGTGCACCTGATGAAAGATTTGTGTCCGTAACGTGTAGTGCTTCGGTTACACAGCAACGTTTTTGCAGCCAGTGGTGTACCATCACTTATTAAAGTGTACCTGAGACAATCACAGCAATAGGATTCATACCTACTTAGGATTTCATCCACCATGCCCCCTCCCCCCCCCCCCCGTGTGGCCCATTAGCTCTCTTGCCATCCTACCAGTCCCCTCGATTGGGCAGCTTTAAGCCCGATCATGGGGGACTACTGCACATGCTCATCCATGGCTGCTCGCACCCCCATGGTGCTCCGGTGGCCTGGAGTGTTCTGCATGCTGTTCTTTAAGACTGTAAATGGGTTTGCACAGAAGGCTCCCATCAATGGGTGTGCAATGGGGAGGTGTGCGTGACCAGAACCACACATGTGCAGTAACCCGCAACCTGGCTGGATCATGGATTCCACAGCAGTAGAGCGGAGGAGACTGGACATACATCCAAATAGCCAATAGACTACAGGGGGTTGAAGGAAGTCCCATGTAAGTATAAATCCTTTTGCTATGATTGTCTCTGTCTACTTTGAAGACCATCAAAACCAATGCCAATTCCCAAAAGCCAAGCTTTTCATAATTTTCATGAGCATAGGCCCCACTCATGTGACTGCATTCATGTGACTGCATTTACACCTTGTGATAAGCCCTGCATCAGGGGCGTAACTAGGGGGGAGCAGACCCTGTGACTGCAGGGGGGCCCAGAGGTATGGGGGCACAACTAATAACCTTCACTTCCCATCAGGGGCATAACTATGGGGGAGCAGCCCCTGTGACTGCAGGGGGGCCCGGAGGTGTGGGGGCACAACTAATAACCTTCCCTTTCTCTGATACCTCAGATCAGGTGTTTTTGTGGCTACACTTGTTATAGGTATGAAGATCATGATGGCCACCCTTGTTTTATGAGCCTTGTAAGATGGGCCCCCAGGCTGTGAGGGTCATCAAGAAGAGGCAAAGGAAGGATTGTGAACATTAAGGGGCCCATAAAAGTTTTGCTGAGGAGCCAATGATTTTTAGTTATGCCCCTATCCTGCATAATGAAGGCACGGACCCTAATTCACACAACTAGGGGGTTGTGCAGGGGCTGAAAATGAAATTGTGGCTGTGATGGGGGACATGGATGAAGGTAAAAGGCAGCTGGAGTTCACTCTGTTCAGCTCAAATTTTGTAATGTTTATGGTTCATCTTAAACTAGAGATAAGGAATTCTATTCTACCCTTGATAACTATCTTGCTCTTTGATTCTCCTAAAGTGGATGTCAAGACAACCCTTTCGTTCAGCACTTTGCAACTAAAAAAGTAGCTTAAAGTAGTTGAAAAAATACCATCAAAAGTATTTTCTTGTTTGCTGGTGGCTTTCAAGGCATTTTATTGAAAGGGTTTGAAAATATGTCGTAGAAGAAAACTTAGGAGAAAAAGGTAATTGTATTTAGGCCAATGTGTACATAAGGTTTTATTTTGATGGGTAGAATCGGTAAATAGCTATTTGAAGTCCAAAAGTTCCAAAGAAGACTAATATTTTGGTCACAAAGGGAGTACATTTGAGAACATTTTATCAAATCGTGCAGATGTTTTAGTACTTTAATGAGCTGGTGGAAAAATTTAAAATGACCATTTAGTGGGTTATTTCACTCAGTGGGTCTGAATAATAAAGACAGCGGTTACAAGTTACAGTGGGGACATGCTTGAAGATGTGTCTTAAAGTGAACCTGAGGCAAACCTCAAGTTATAAACCAGAATGAACCTAAACCTGAATGAACCAGAATGAACCTAAAAAAACAAGTTTAACTTATCCGAGGCTTTTACCAGCCCTCTGCAACTGCCCTGTGCCCACACAATCACTGATTGATAGTCTATCCCCCCGCAGTGCCCCTCTTTCTTCTGGATGCACAGCCCTGCTCCGCGGGGCTCCTAACCACGCTCCCGTGGATGGGAGAGCTCTGTGCATGCACAGTACAGGGAAATCTCTACCGTGCATGTGCAGAATGCTCCTGGCAACGGGAGCGTGGTCGAGTACAGTGGGGGCACATGCACAGTGGCCTTCGACTTGCTGAGTCACTCAGCGAAAAGGGGTGTGCTGCGGGGGACTGGAGGATCCCTCAGTGATGGTGCAGGGCTGGTAGAAGCCCCAGGTAAGTTAAACAGTTTTTTTTTTCTTTCTATTTAGGTTCCCTTTATCTAAAAAGAAGAAAGCCTTGGGATACTGTAGAGGCTTCCTGTGTCCACCTCGCCACTGCCGCTGCTTGCTGGGATCTTCTGGAAGATCTGTGCTGCACTCCTATTCATGTACGAGTACAGCGGTGCTGCACCTGCGCGAGCATGACTGCGTCTGCCCAATAGCATGGAACCACTTGTGCATGAGAGACTCCGGCTTACTGCACAGGTATGGCAGTACTCAGGATCTTCACTCCAACAACCTCTTTTCAGATGTCTTTGAAGGGTCTGTGAGAGGCAATGGAGGTCTGAGGGATGGCATGAAAAGCCTCTACAGAATCCAGAGGCTTCCCTCTTCTTAGGTAAGTATGCATTTTTTTACCTTAGTTTCACCTCAGGTACACTTTAAGTAAGCTTACAAAGGAAACAACATGTAGCAGTAGAAAAGGTAAGACTGTATTCCCGGCACAATGCGAGCTCTGTCATATTCCAGTAACAGGTGCATCAAGAAACTGGCTAGTAGGTCACTACTCAGAGATCCAGACTTTCCACATACAGGATCAGATGTGCCAGTTATGCCCTTTACAAGAAGGAAAGTAATGATGATGCAAAGGACTTAGAGTGTTTACCACTAAAACTGAAACAACACCCTTATGTTTTATGCCGTTAGGGTAGAAATATATTCTATTAATACAGAAAACAAATATTTATGATTGTCTCAATAGGTGATCAGACAAAAGTTAAATATGTGGTTGACCTTCAAGGCCCCAAGTAAGATTTTGTTCTCTGCTTCTAGTCATACTTATTTCTAATGAAATGTGTTATGTCATGCTATATAACTACGACCTTCCTTGACAGGATGTGTCAAATGTCCTCTTGCCTATAAAAATATTTGCTCATCAGCATTTTCTGGGTACTGTACAATCTCACCATCTAGTTAATGACACAAAAGTCCACCAAATTCTACAGTGCATAAGTCACACAACCGGATTCTTCTACTTATTATAGCTAGGAAAAAGGGGCGCAGGAGTCCTTACAGAAAAAATGGTGCCGCCATAGGCCCCAATGATAAAAACTGCAGTGGGCTCCTCAGGGCGCCCAATTTTACCTTTTTTGCTGCAAATTGTGGCTTCCGCAATTAACCTGCATGGCCGCATTTTGCGACTTTGCAGAACTGGGAAATTAGCTTAAGGAGGAGAATTTAGGGTTAGGCGACATCAGGGGGGGTTATACTAAGGCACCACCAAGGAGGAGGTATTAGGGTTAGGCACCACCACGGGTATTTTAGGGTTAGGCACCACCAGGGGGGTGTTCTAAGGGTTAGGCGCCATGGGAGGGGGGGTTCTATGGGCTAGGCACCACCAGGGGGGTCTTAGGGTTAGACACAACCGGGGGGGGTCTTAGGGTTAAGTACCACCACGAAGCGGTTATGTGTAAGAGTAGAGTTAGGTTTAGCCATAGTAAAATTTCTGTAAATATAATCGATTTCAAAATTCCCTAGTACAATATCATTAACCTTAGCAATATTTTACTAGCGGCAATCCCCACGCCCTTTTTTCCAGGCGATTTTATTTCATGCATGCCTACTTATTGGTGTCAACTACTGAAAATTAACCTTTTGCAGAGAACAAGAAAATTTCCAGATTGACTGACAATATGTTTATACGTATTCTGGCACATGTTAATGAAAAGTTTAGGAAGTGCTGTGAGGGTGGAGGCTAGGAATAACGTGTAATTTATGTTTTTGTTCTTTCTAATGTTACCAGTTGCTTAAATTAAAAGTATCTCAGTCTCTCGCCCTTCTGACAGCTTACTGACTTATGCAATTTGAACGTATTAGAATGATTATTGGAGAAAGATTATCCATGCTTAATGGCTCAGAGAATAATTCAGCTATCTTTACATTGCTCAACTATTTCCAAGCAATGTTTAATCTCACTATGAAGATGCAAAAAGGGATCATGGTGCAGAGCACAGCAGAGTGGCTTGTGGCAGGTGAGGTAAGTAGGTAGGCGAAAAATGGGTGCATTGACAAAACATTGGTAAAATTGCTGTGCGCACAAAGGGCACACAGCACATCAAGGTAGAGTGTGTTGCATGCAAGACCCTGCCTATGTACTTGATACCTAGATAACATGGGTCGCGCTAATTGCGCAATGCACACTTCTTTACTGTCAGAAGTACTGGTAAAATTGCCATTTACATTCTGCGCACGGTAACTTTACTGATGATTTGTTAATTCACTCCTATGTGCTCAGACATCATTTAACCTTTTCCAGATGGCCGTAGTTGAAATCTACACCGTTTGTAGCAGCTTATTCCTGCCAGGGCATAGATTTCAATTTGTGTTTTTGAGGGCCCACACCATTTCCATTGTTCTCACTGACAACCCACTAACTCTGCTGGTACACTGACAGCAGAGCTGCATTTCTAAGTGCCGGGATTGAATTAGCTCCTGAGCCAATCACAGTAATGCAGCTAGTTTTACAAGTCTGTGGTCCTTAAGGGGCACATTCTAAAGTGGTTGAAGATGAGACCTACCTGATCTTTAAAGAAAACCTGTAACTTAAAAAAAATAAAAATCAGATACTTGCCTCAGGAGGGGGAAGCCTCTGGGTCCTAATAAGGCTCCCCCATCCTCATCTGCAGCCCTGATCTAGCACTGGCACTCACGAACTACCAATACCAATGATAGTGTCCTGTTTGTGCAAGCACACTAGCAGCTTTCCGCTTGGGCTCCGGTGGTAATAGCCAAGTCGATTGAGTCTACTCTACTGTGCAGGCACAGACAGCTCGTGCCTGTGCAGAAGAGCAAACCTAGAGCCCGAGCAGAAAGCCACTAGTGCACATGCGCGCAGCACTGACAATTGGACTTTCGAAAGGTCCTGGTGCTGGATCCCCTGTGCTGAGGAGGTTGGGGCAAGCCTCTTTAGGATCCAGAGGCTTTCCACCCCCTAGGTAAGTACCCTCCAGGGGCACTTTTTTCTCTTCCAGGTACACTTTAAGCGAGCAGGGATACCTGTACACATGCTAGATTCTGGTCCAAGATGGCCCCAGATGGACACCTTGGCCAAGTTCTATCTATCCTGTGTACTTCAATATATTCAAATTGCATGAGTTAGTAAGAGAGTCTGAGGAACATTAAAAGTTTTGCACCTTAAATCTTTTGAAGGACAAGACATTTCAAAAAGGTATAAATTACAAATGTCATTCCTAGTCAGTTCCCAATCCAATGAAATGTCAAGGTTTCCTCCTTTAATGAAGGCTTCATATTTTCATATTAGATATTTTAGTGCATTTAACCAAGACCTTCTTCTGAGGGCAGAGCTGCAACTGTGTTTGATGTTCTAGTTCTGCAGCTGGAAGACACCTGAAGACACAATAAGCTGATCATCCCCGATGAGGACCAGGCACTGTGTGAGAGGACCTTGGGCTCTCGTACGTGTGTGAAGGCAGTTGAGGCAAAGCATGCAGAACTAATGAATTGAGTAAAAGAATTTCAAGTGCAGTATTTTCTAAGTGTTTTTTTTCCAACTGAAAGGAGTGGACAATATTCCTTTAGAATGTGGTGCTGGTCTGCATCCTACGTCAGTCATCTGTCTAAAACACGGATCCTATCTACCACTACATGACAGAAATGGCAAGGGGTATGACCCCCTGCCACTCTTAATCCTTTCTTTACATTGTACTGACCTCATAATATACCAAGGTAAATAACTCTGCAACTTGACACATGCCCATCACAATAGGAAAAATACTGTAGGACATTAAATGAGATACAGTAGGTTATTGGGGCTCAGTTATAATGCTTGTTTTATGTATAGTGCACCATGATCTAGGTTTCCTTCAGATCTCTTGCCAAAAACCATAATTCTTGAAGCTAACCAGTGGCAGGCAATTATCTTCTGATCTGAGCTCAGAAGATAAAAGGGTTAGATCACCAGCAGGCCTCTTTTTATACAGTGGCTCATTCCAACTGCTTGTTAGTTCAAGCACAGTCTGTTCCTGAGTCCTGGTACAGTGTGGAGTACCAGTGACCTTCAGTAGTCCTTGCTGTCTCCAAAGTCATTGCTCAACACAATAAGTATTTGTTCCTCACAGTTTTTCCGCAGGTCTCTACTTAGTTCTGTCCAGTTAAAGGCGTGAGGTTTTGGCTCGCTATAGCGGCAAGCCAAGTAGCGCAGGGTAGAGCGTCGAAGGCTGATACGAGGTTCTCCCAAAAGATAGCTACAACGAGGGCTCAAGGCTTCCAGCTGAGACAGTACTAAGCCAGCTTTCCTATGAGATGGAGAAATAGAGATAAAAATAAAAAAAATGTTACCTACATCATAATTCACAGGTTCAGTTTTATCTTTACTATCAACAGAACAAAAATCAGAAACAATTTTATCTACTGACTTTGACATTTTTTTTTGTCTCTCTTCCACTATTCCCTCCAGAACTTACAAGCTCACTTAAAAAGAAAGCCAAAGCTCAAATACTTTGTGACTATGTGACTAAACTCACTGTCATGGTACCTGAGCAGAACTAAGCAAAGCAACTGCTGAGAAGTGGCCTAACATTACAGACCTTAGCAGAGAGTACAGCCGAAGCAGCTCAACTCGGTGCACACTATAGTATCGGCCACTCCGTTAGTAGCAGTGAGTGCACTGATTGGCCCCAATGATGGAGCCGTGGTCTCGCCTTCGAGACCATCCACTCCGGTTACAAAACGAGCAAGGAGCAGCCAACAACATGATTGGCGGTCTGGGGCAGCACCCCCACCTTGGAAGATGGCCCACAAACCAGCACGGCTTCTTCCTATTTATTGAGCCTTGGCTGCAAGTATGTATATACACCAAACACAGGAGACACAGAGGAACGAGGGACATGGGGACACAGGGAAATAGTGGACACAGCGGGACAATGAAAGGGGGATGGAGTATACAGAGACATCAGAGGACAGGGGGATGGAGGACACACATGTTGGGTGACACCCAGGGAAATAGGGGGACACCAAAGGACACAGGGGAAGACAGTGGACACAGGCGGGACAGTGAACACAGGTGGACACCAAAGGACAAAGGGGGACACCAGAGGACAAAGGGGGGCTCTGGAGGATTGGAGACAGAGAAGGACACAGAGGGACATAATAATTTGGGGTAAAAGATCCATCAGATTCCCCTGGACGATCCAGATTTAGTATGTATTTTTTTCATTGCCATTCATTGTCGCCATTCAGGATGCCTTTGTTTTTTTAGTCAGTAGTGCCCATTTGGGTGTTAAAATTACCACTCATCCCCATCTTAATGGAACTAGCAGCTGTGCATAAGAATTCTATATTGCACATTCTGCTAAGAATAGCTTCTTGGTCCTTCTCCAATCTCCAGCAGTTGTCAGCCAAGGCATCTGCCTGGTTTGTCTATGCCTAAAAATGGTCCTGGCTAAAACCTCTGGATGGGTGTTGAGTTTTTCTCACAAGTGAATATGTAAACCATGCTCAGATAAGACAGGTAAAGCGAAAGAGACTTTCTTCTGACTTGCTCCATTCAAAGGCTTTCCACGATGGACTGTTTACTTCTAGTGGTTTATTGCCAGGCCACCATGCATAATCTAAGCTAACCATTTCAGTTGTACTATTCCCAGTTGTCCTTCATGAAATGTATCAACTTCACTCTTCATTGCAACTATCTCAGAACAATAAAACCAACCCTTCAAGTTTTGTTACTTCATGTCTTTGAGACTAATATGTGCACTTCCAGCCTTCTACAGTTTACTCAGTCTTGGGCCAGCATGGGGTCTCTTTTTGTTTTGTTTTCCATTCAATATTTTGTCACGTTAGCACAGTGGCATAACTACAAATCATGACCACCCCCCCCCCCCCCCCGAAAAACTTTGATCCCCCCAATATTCACACCTTTTCCCTTGCCTTCCCTTGGTGACCCTCACAGCCTGGGAGTCCATCTTGCAAGTGTCCTAAAAAAGTGTGGATATCATCATCATCTTTACACCTGTAACAACTGTAGCCACAAAAAACCCTCATCTAAAGGATGGATCCCTTTATCAGAAGGAGTGAAGGCGTAGTTGGGACCTCCTTACAGCTCTGGGCCTCCTGCATCCGCAGTGGCTGCTTCCGACCTCTAGTTATGCCCTTGTGTTAGCAGTAAGCACCAAATCTGATGTACATTAATATAATCTGCAATTTTAATAGCCTGACCAACCAACAGTGGTGGATGAGACAGTCTGTCTGCATTTTCATGTGTTGACATTTTCTTGCACTAAATGTTACTGTATCAACTAGCAATGTGTTGTATTCATGCAGCAGTTGTAACAGGCACTCCTTTATCATAGCGTAGGATTGCAGCTAATGGCGGAATGTCTCCGGTAAAGGCATTGATTAAATCAAGGCAAGGCTTAATGCCTTGTGTATCTGTGCATAATGCCTCCTAGCCCTTCATAGCGACCTTGAGACAAATACATCTGGCTGTTCAGGTTTGTCTCGAAGAACATGACGTACAGCTGCTCTCAGTCCAAACAGGGATACATCACAAGCCAGTTTTACTGTCCACAGAGAATTGAAATTGCATGAGCGTACCATTAAATGTCACCAGTCTCATTGCTTCCTAAAATTCCTCACAACATTGCTTAGTTTACTCCCATTTTTGTTCCTTATGCAGGAAACAGTTCAGTGAGTGCAGCACCGCAGCCAAGCTCATCTCAAAACAACTCTTTGGAAATCCCAAAAAGGATTGGAGTTGGGTTCCATCCCTAGGTAATGAAGCCTGTCACACAGCTCGGCTCATCTCTGGAGACCTGAGTAGAGTTGGGCCGAACCTCCGATTTTAGGTTCGCGAACCCTGTTCGCGAACTTCCGCGAAAGGTTCGGTTCGCGAAAAAGTTCGCGAACCGCAATAGACTTCAATGGGGAGGCGAACTTTCAAAGTTTTAAAAAATTCTATCAACTGGAAAAATGATAGAAAACATGTTTCAAATACCTGGAGCCACACCTAATTGAGTGAAACACATCACTGCTGGAGGACCCGCCCACCCTCCCTCCTCCAAGCAAGGTCCTTTATACCATTTGCCTACCTACACTAATTAGTTATGGGACAGCTGCTACACACTCTGCTAGGGAGATTTTAATTACCCTCCTCCCTCCACCCTTCTCCCTCCTACCGGAGGGAGGAGGGTCTCTTCTGCCAGGGAATTATACTATTTTAAAAACCAGTATACATCATACCATAGCTGGGAATACATACATGAGTATACATCATACCATAGCTGGGGATACATACATGAGTATACATCATACCATAGCTGGGAATCGAACCCAGATCTCACTGTGTGGTGGGCACGTCACCCTAAGCACTGTACCACTACAGAAGTAAGTGAAGCTAGCCTAAAATTTAACATTTATGCTCAATGCAATAGAACCATTAGGTTGCTTAAAGGAGAACTGTAGTGAGAGGTATATGGAGGCTGCCATATTGATTTCCTTTTAAGCTATACCAGTTGCCTGGCAGCCCTGCTGATCTATTTGGCTGCAGTAGTGTGAATCACACCAGAAACAAGTATGCAGCTAATCTTGTCAGATCTTACAAAAATGTCAAACACCAGATCATACCATAGCTGGGAATCAAACCCAGATCTCACTGTGTGGTGGGCATGTCACCCTAAGCACTGTACCACTACAGAAGTAAGTGAAGCTAGCCTAAAATTTAACATTTATGCTCAATGCAATAGAACCATTAGGTTGCTTAAGCAACCTAATGGTTCTATTGCATTGAGCATTAATGGTACATTTTAGGCTAGCTTCACTTACTACTGTAGTGGTACAGTGCTTAGGGTGACATGCCCACCACACAGTGAGATCTGGGTTCAATTCCCAGCTATGGTATGATGTATACTCATGTATGTATTCCCAGCTATGGTATGATGTATACTGGTTTTTAAAATAGTATAATTCCCTGGCAGAAGAGACCCTCCTCCCTCCGGTAGGAGGGAGGAGGGAATAGGTAGAAGGGAGGTGGGAGGAGGCCAATTAAAATCTCCCTAGCAGAGTGTGTAGCAGCTGTCCCATAACTAATTAGTGTAGGCAGACAACTGAGTCAAATGGTATAAAGGACCTAGCTTGAAGGGAGGGTGGGTAGGTTCTCAAGCAGTGTGTTTGACAATAACATGTCTGCTGACAGTGAAATGGAGGGTAAAAATTTTGCTTTATGGAGCGAACCGGGCGAAGCGAACTTCCGCAAACGTTCGCCTGCGGCACCCGCACGCGAACCACCGAAGTTCGCGCGAACCGTTCGGCCCAACTCTAGACCTGAGCAGACCATGGACATCAATGAAAGATACTTTGTTAGGCCATAGGTCATAGTTTTTAAATAATTCCATAACTTGTTAACTCTTCCTCTTGTTCTCAGACACAGAACATTTATATTGCGCTTTTCTCCTAGTGGACTTAAAGCGCCAGAGCTGCAGCCACTAGGGCGCACTGTATAGACAGTAGCAGTGTTAGGGAGTCTTGCCCAAGGACCCTTACCAAATAGGTGCTGGCTTACTGAACAGGAAGAGCCGAGATTTGAACCCTGGTCGCCTGTGTCAGAGGCAGAGCCCTTAACCAGTACACTTGTGCCACCTACAGTTACACCATCTCAGTAACACCCTGAGGAATGCTATCCATCTGTTGTACTATACTTGTATAGCTTGCGCTACCATAGCAATTTTCGCATTACCCATGTTGTACAGGTTGCGTTAATTGCGCAACACATGGAACTCTGCTTGCATTAGTAGCAGTTTTACCACAGCTACGTGAATCAAGGCCTTTCTAAGCCGTTTGGTGTCCTGGACTATAATATCTTAAAACATTTGTATTTCCTGATTGTGCCATGACTGAGACAGCTCGTGTGGTGCCTACCTCTATCTTAGCAGGAATTCCTGCTGCTTTTGGTGTCCCCACTAGCAGCATGGCAGACATCAATACTTGCTAGTTCTGACACATCAGGGTTAGCAACATGATCAAGGTCATGAATCTTATTAGAAACTTTTATTCCAGAAACACTTAACCTGTCCGCCTGGCAAACTACTTGAATCTGACCTTTCTTATTACATTTCCTGGCAGTACACATCTTTAAATCAGCACACTGAACCATAAAGGCAATCTTTTTGACATCTGTAGCAAGATTTTAAAATTGTGCCCCTTACTGAGGACCACACTGAGTTCATGTACATTTCTAGCCACTATTTTGCACCTTTTCGCCTTTACTTTTGTTCTGCGGTTCAAGGGTGTCTTAGCAGCAGTCTCTATTGATAGTGCAATTTAAATGACTCTTTAAAAACTAATGTTATCTTCTGCCAGCAGCCTTTTTTGTATGTGCCCATTGTATAACCCACAAATAAATACTGTATGTCTCTTAGTGCATTATTCAGCTCCTCTTTGAAATCACAGAGCTCGGCAAGTTCCATAGCTCATTCTCTTTTTTGGCTTCTTTTGTGAAGTCAAAATCTTTCAGCTGTTTATAAAGACTTCATTGACAGGTCCTCTACCATAGACTTTTTTTCTCTCTTTCTTTAACAGATTTAATGTCGTTAGGCTGTGCACAAGGCTTTCTCCCATCACAAATAGCAAAGGTTCACAATAGCAACACCTTAAGCACCCCCCCCCCCCCCTCATTGCAGAGCGATGATTCATGGCGAGAAAGTCAATTTGGGTGCCCGGAGGTGCTGCCACAAACCCACGATACAATTGTGGGTTGTGGTCCATGCCTGCTATGCAGTGTCGCAATTTGCATATTTACAAGCCCCAATTGCGATTCATTGGGGCGCTTCTGGGCACCGATAGGGGCACCCAAATCGCCGTTATTTGCCCCTGATTGCGGCTTTTATAATAGGCGCCTATGGCAGCCCCGTTTTTTCCATAAGGGCTCCCCCTTTTCCTGTTTTGTTTTTCCACATATTATGTGCTCTGCTTGGCTGAGTACACTGAACACACAGATCAAAAGAGGGCAACGCGCATGCAGCTCTCTCTGCCCCCTCTAGGTTTCCCCAAATGCTCGCTTGCATGTTTACCCTTTGGCCGTTGAATTGCATTGCAAGAAGTAGTGAGGTCTTGTAATGAGGTTTTCAGCCAAAAAATGCAGTTCTACACAGCATGCTCAAGCTAAAGTTTAACTACATCAGGCTGTATTTGAGCTGGAAACGTAGATTTCAAATACCGTAAGCAATCAGCATAATAACAACAAACACAGATAGCAAGGGTTACCTGGGGCCCAGCTCATCCTCACAGCGCCAGGTGAACTCCCCAAAACTCTGGAAGTGCTGATTGTAGTGGAAGCGGACTCGGTGGAGGCTGGGGGAGCCGAGCTCCAGCAAGGTGTTGTACGCCGTCTGTTGCTCTTTGCCGCTGGTATAACCATTGAAAAGGTTGTAGATTTTATCGGCCACCTCTAGGGGAGAGTAAAGTTAGCGACTGCAGAAGCCAGAAAAGTAAAATATACATTGCCTACTTAATGGCCCATGCATCTTAACTATCTCCATCTTCATAATGACCACAACGGAATCTACAGTGGCTCACATCAACTCTTAATACTTCCCAGCTTTCTCAAACTCATTAATTTTTTTTTTTATCTTAACGGAGGAGATTAAAAGTGCAGAAGAAGATATAGAAGAGAGGCACTGAAACAAAACAATAACACATTCAAAACATTCTCTATCATCTTTAACAGTTTATTAACTCCAGCCTTAATTATATTTAATTGGTTTAGCCAAAGCAGCTAAACCGCGGGAATCACTGCAACAAATATCACTGAATATACAAAATATAGCACTTAAGGTCACGCCACCGAAGGAAAAACGTTCAAGCAATTTATAACGTTTAATTAATTAGAATTGCCAAGCAATCCGTTCTCCGTAGCTGGAGAAAATTCAGACATTTGGGGATTTCATGAGGCAGAAACGTATCAGAGATGGGAGAACCGGCTTGTCCTTTCCAAAGCCCCCTCGTATGATGAGCTGCTGGATATAAATCAGGCATTGGGGGCTCATTACACGAGAGCTAGTACCACGAGGCAGGAATCCGCTAGCATTCAGCTATGGTGCTGGCGGTGGCGAATATTTAGCCTGATAATGCAACCAAACTTTATAGGACACAAAAAACTGCTTTTCAGTTTATTTCATAAACGTGTTAAAGTATTTTTAGTGTGAACACGTACACTGAACTTTGCCTTCTTAAAAATGAAGGTATTTGCAATTATTCAGTTTGGAGTGAGCTTTTGAGGTGTCCCACAATGCACCACTGCTGAATATGCAAATCATCCATTTGTTGTCCCTGATAGCTAAACACACTTCCAGAACAACTGCAATGCAATGATGTGTCAGCTTGGCTCTGTAATATTAACAAGCTGACACATCATCACATCCCAATGGTTCTGCTATTAGGGACAGCAAAAGTTCGGTTGTCTTAAAGTAAAACTGTTCCTTCACGAAAAATAAACTGCCGAAAAAATGTTGTTGTTTTTTGGCGGGGGGGGGGGGGGGGGGGAGCGATTAATTAAGTTCAAGTTTAGGCTTGTGTTTTTTGATGCATATTTAAAGAGAACCCAAGATGAATAATAATAATACATTCATACATACCTGGGGCTTCCTCCAGCCCCCTTTGGCCTGATCCGACCCTCGCCACTGTCCTCTGCCTCCTACATCCTCCGTTATGGTTTCGGTAACTTTGGGAGTCGGGGCTTATTGCACATGTGCAACCCGGCTGCTTGCATGTGCCCTGCTGTGCTCCCATCGCCGGGAGTGTTCTAGGTCTGTGCAGTACTACTGCGCAGGTGTAAAACTCTCCCAGCCCCAGAAGCGTGACGGGGGAGCGTGCGCAGCTGCACTGCGCCTGCACTGACTGGCCCAGACTGGCCGAAGTTACCCGGAGCCATAATGGAGGATCCAGGAGGCGGAGGACAGGGGTGAGGGACGGATCAGGCCGAAGGGGGCTGGAGGAAGCCCCAGGTATGTATGGCTTAAAGGGCATTTTATTTTAAGCTATGAAAACATCACCTAGGAGAAACAAGTGAATTGGCTCAGGTCTAATATGCATTAAAGTGTACCTGAGATGAATAATACTATTATTCATACATTGAATCTAAGCATTGATTCCCCCAATCATGCCCGGAGGAGAACTCCCAGCAGCAGCCATTCAGTCATGCCATGCCCGGAGAATGCCTTTGTGCACCAGACAGTGAAGCAAACCCAGGTGACACCCTGCTGTCCAGTTGGACAGCAGAGTCACCTGATGCAGAATTGGATTGGAAGGCAGCGAATTACTGCATGCTGGCTTCTACAGTATGAGGATGGGTGGTGCCAGCACTGCTATTCTATATGTGGGCTGCTGAAATTTAAAGGTACAGAGAGATGCATCTATAAGTTATATATTTTGTGTTTGAGGGGCCAGTGAAAAAGCCTCGGGGGGCCGCATATTGAACCTGATCCAATTCACTTTTTCTCTAAGGTGTTGTTTTCTTAAAATAAAATGATAAAATGCCCTTTTTTTTTTTTAAGTTAGCCAATAAATGGTATCATCCTGATTCAAAACTTCTTGCTAAAATCCCTTTGAGTGGTTCCATACAGTGCATCTATAGAAGCTTTTCCTCAGAGCTGTCCGGGGTGCTGAAGTTACCTCTGCATGTCAGCCACCTCTCTTTCTTCCCCACTTCTTACATTTCTTATATTTTGAGATGTACTTTAGATGTTTTCACTTTGAACATTGACTACCTATTAATTTATTTACAAGCCAGAGTACTTTGTTATGAAATATGTAGAAGATGGTGGGTGGCAGAGTTTCATCCTCAGTACAAATCCCAAGTTCTGCTCAGTATGCTGTATGGTAAACCCGGAGCTACTCTGAGGACAGTCGTGGAATCCTAAGCAAGAAGCAGCGTACGGACTTAACTGTAATCCAGTGCATAAGTGTACAAGAAAGCATTACAGCTATTTCCCCAGGTGCCATGTTGACCTTCCATCTCCAGGAGGAGAAATGTGTATAATACAGTGTTTTCTGCATTAATAAAGCATAGATCAGGAAAAAGAAAATAAGCAGGCCAGGCACTAAAAACCGGAGCACATGAGAGTCTAAAAGGCATACAAGTGCTTTACAAGCTCAAAGTAAAGCCCAAATGAAAATGTTGAATACGGAAGCAGGAGATTTGGGCGCATGAGACAAGTGGACAAAAAGGGCGCCCCATTCACTCCCATTATAAATATCGTTTAATGGGCGCCGAACAGGGAAAAAAAGGCGCCGGAGATTATTAACGTTTTAACAAACGGCGCCCGGAGATTTTTAAGGATTTATAACTATGTTTGTGATGATTTAACTTTACAAAATGAGCCCGTGACGAATAACGTTTATAAAGATACTAAATCACTATTTCTAAAACATTTCTAAAACATTATTATCCACCCAAAAAAAATATTTACATTTTTTTATTTACATTTTTTATTTGTTAATCTCTGTAAAACATTATTATCCATAGGGGGTCTTAGGTTTAGGCACCAACAGGGGGGTCTTAGGTTTAGGCACCAACTGGGGGGGTCTTAGATTTAGGCACCAAGAGGGGGGTCTTAGGTTTAGGCACCACCAGGGGGGTCTTAGGTTTAGGCACCAACAGGGGGGTCTTAGGTTTAGGTACCACCAGGGGGGTCTTAGGTTTAGGCACCAACAGGGGGGTCTTAGGTTTAGGCACCACCAGGGGGGTCTTAGGTTTAGGCACCAACAGGGGGGTCTTAGGTTTAGGCACCAACTGGGGGGTCTTAGGTTTAGGCACCAACAGGGGGGTCTTAGGTTTAGGCAACAACAGGGGGGTCTTAGGTTTAGGCACCAACAGGGGGTCTAGGGGTTAGGGATAGGTACAGGGAGGGTTTTTAATAAACGAAAATATAAGTTTCAGTTTACAAACAGGGAAGATTAACGTTTTAAGAATTGCCGATCTCATACACATTATTTAGTGATTTATAAATTCTTAAAACACTATTTGTAAACGAAATTCTACACAATATTTCTATAAACGATAATACTGTTTATCGTTTACACCACGCGCCCTTTTTTCCCGACGCCCTTTTTTGATGTACGCGTTGAATACAGGGATAAACACACACACACACACACACACACACACACACACACACACACACACACACACACACACACACACACACACACACACACACACACACACACACACACACAGAGAGAGACACAGACACACACAGACACACACAGACACACAGACACACACACACACACAGAGACACAGACACACACACAGACACACACACAGAGACACAGACACACACACACACACACACAGACACACACAGACACACACAGACACACACACACACACAGACACACACACACACACAGACACACTCACACTCCATAAACAAGAACTTAAAGGACAAGTGAGAAATACATGGAGGCTGCCATATTTATTGCCTTTTAAGTAATACCAGTTGTCTTGCAGCCCTGCTGATCTATTTGGCTGTAATAGTGTTTGAATAACAACAGAAAAGAGCATGCAGCTAATTTTGTCAGAACTGACAATGGTGTCAGAAACACTGGATCTGCTGCATGCTTGTTCAGGGTCTATGGCTAAATGTATTAGAGGCAGAGGATCAGCAGGAAAGCCAGGCACCTGGTATTGCATATACCGCTCACTTCAGTTGTCCTGTAAGTGCTGCTGTAGTAGTCAATGTGACATAACCGATCCATGAAAGAAGGAATTGACAGATAGTATGGAAGTGATGCATAAGGTCCAATTAACTGAAATGGCTTCCAATTCACTTCAGAATCAGCTTCAAGATCCTATGTTTGGCATACAAATCTATACACAAGTCCTGCCCAAGCTACATCTCTGACCTGGTCAGCAGATATACACCTGGCCGCCCACTTTGCTCCTCCAACAACCTCCTCCTATCCACCCCACGCATCTCGCATTCCCATGCACGACTACAGGACTTCACTAGAGCTGCCCTCATCCTGTGGAACTGTCTACCACTGCCAATCAGGCTTGCCCCCACCTTCAAGCACTCAAAACTCACTTCTTCAAAGAGGCCTACATCAACTCAACACTGCCCTAACCCTCTCTGCCAAGAACTTCTTGATGCAACCCCTCCTTTTGTGTCACCAACCCCTCCCTCTAGACTGTAAGCCTTTGGCAGGACCCTCTCCCCTTGTGTATCATACATGACTGTGTACACTTTACCCAGAATTATGGGAACTTATATTTTATCACTACCACTCCAGTGTATGATTTGGCATTGTATTACTATCTGCATTGTGTTGTGTATCTTATTGCTATTACCTGTATTGTTCTATCTACTGTCTATTACCTGTATTGTGCTGTCACCCCTGTTATTATTGTCTGTAATCCTATGTATTGTACAGCGCTGCGTAATACTGTATGTTGGTGCTATATAAATCCAATAAATAATAATATATCAGTACAAACATGAGTGATTATGAACGATCGGCTGTGGTGCATTTGCTGTGTACAACAAGATCGTTATCGGGCATGCTCGAATGTACCCAAATTCGATTCGAGTACATTCAAATTCGGGTCCGGGTCAAATTCGGATTTGGCTGGTTCGAATGGACTCGAATTCGATTCGGGTGGATTCGAATCCGGATCAGGGGAAAATTCGGCCGTGATCACGAATTCGTGAATCAAAACCCACCGACTTTAAGGGTTAATTGCAAAGCCCCCTTAAATGACAGAATCACCAAATTTGCAGGTTATGTTAAGAAGAAAAGTGGGAGCAAGGGGAATTTTTTTTTCTCCAAAAAAACTTTATACTTTTTGAGAAAATTGATTTTAAAAGTTCAAAGAAAAAAACGATACATTTAAATGCCGGTCAATGACAGATCGTGGGAAATATTTTCCAGCAGTTATTAGCAAAGGCCCCTTACATCCTAGCAACACCAAATTTGCAGGATATGTTAAAAAGATAGTGGGAAACAATATTTAAAAAAAAATTAAAAAAAAATATTTTTGGGGAATGTTCTGTGTGTGGGAAATCTGAAAAAAATGGCGTGGGGTCCCTCTTCCCGAGCCTCTGTAACCCCTTGCCCCTCATGCAGGCTGGGATAGCCAGAATGCGGAGCCCCGGCCGTCTGGGGCTTCGCACCCTGAGCTATACCAGCCCGCATGGTTCATGGTATGGGTGGGCTCCTGGGGAGAGGGGCAGCCAAGCCTTCCCCTCTCCCCCCGAGCTCTTGTCCAATCCATGGACAAGGGGCTCCTGGGGCACCGGAGGTGGGGGCGATGACTCCCTGGGGGGGGTTCATGGTGGCATATGGGAGTCCCCTTTAAGAAGGGGACCCCAGATGCCCACCCCTACTCCCAGGAGAAATGAGTATAGGGGTACAAAGTACCCCTTACCCATTTCCACAAAGGGTTAAATTAAATAAAAACAGAACCAGGAAAAAAGTATTTTAATATTCTTAATTAACCAAAAATACTTACCTGTACCTGCTGCACCATGGGTGCACTGGGTGCCAGCCTAGGTGAGGGTGACAGGTGCAGGCAGGTGGGGAGAGACCGCGGGAGCCACAGCTATACGTCCTGCACAGGACACATTGTAAGCCTATACTAACCGGCTCTAACCGGCTCATGAAGGAGCCGGTTCTTTTTGTATTGGATTGAATGAATCGGCTCTGAACCGATCCATTCGATTCAATACAAAAAGAACCGACTCATTCATGAGCCGGTTAGTATAGGCTTAGAATGCGTCCTGTGCAGGACGTATATAAAAATATTGTTTCCCGCTATCTTTTTAACATATCCTGCAAATTTGGAGTTGCTAGGATGTAAGGGGCCTTTGCTATTAACTGCTAAAGTCGGTGGGTGATAAATCAACCAGAGTTATGGGGTGCAAACGTGCTGATTTTTGCCATTGGCTTTTATTGGAATTCCTATTTCACTTTCCAAAATATCACATTTTTTCAAAGGACGATGGCTCAGCAGTGGCAAATTTTCTAGCATTGTAGGGGCTCTTAGGGGGCTCAGGACTGGTGAGTTTCGGGCCCCTAGGCCAAAGAGATCATAGCCTAAAGTCACAAAAACCTGTTTAGGGACTCAGCTTTTTTAATCTATATTTTATGAGGGAAAATTACTTTAACTTTATTACATAGGGGCTTGTAATTATAGACCGGACAAAAAAAAACAAAAACAGAAAAATAACACCTATATTTCAAAATAATATATTGTCGCCATACATTGTGATAGGGACATAATTTAAACGGTTTAATAATCGGGACAACTGGGCAAATAAAATGTGTTGGTTTTATCCACAGGAGAACGCTTAATTTTAAAACTATAATGGACAGAAACTGAGAAATAATTAATTTTTTTCCATTATTTTCTTATTTTTCCTGTTAAAACACATTTATAATAAAAAAATATCTTAGCAAAATGTACTACCCACAGAAAGCCTAATTGGTGGCGTCAAAAACGAGATATAGATCATTTTGTTTTGATAAGTAGTAATACAGTTATTAGGGAATAAAAGGGAGGAGCACTGCACAGCTCAGCTCGTTGGCCATTGCAACGTGTTGAGTCAGAATTCCTCCAAAGGCAAAACTATTATTCAGGATGACCCAGATTTAAAGCGCCTTAAGATTTGGAAAGTAAGTGAAAACCAACAAATGCTAAGGCGCACGCAGCGCAATCTGGATTTTTTTTTTATTCTCTCTAATTGTGGGCTTTCAAGTGTTTTGCATTTAAGTGAAAAAAGCACACAGCGGCTACATTTCTTCTCTTTTCTTTTTAAGTTAGGTTGATTGGATTTATAATTAGTCAAGTGGGGGATGTTTGTTACTGAGAAAGCACAATATAAACTGTCCCTTCTACAACCAGAGAGTTCTATGTTTATTTTTAAATGGATAATATGCTGGCCACATACAGGTCATCAATGCAAACCGACTTTACATCAATATTCATCTGAGATTTGGCATAATTTTAGAATTATATTCAGGATCCAATAATAAAAAAAATGTTTGATATGCATTTCCAGTCTGGGATCCAGGAGTACTACTGCATAGCTGGATTGAGCAGCTTCTTGCTTGAAGGATAACCGAGGCGACATGGGACATGATGAGATAGACATGTGTATGTACAGTGCCAAGCACACAAATTACTATGCTTTGTTCCTTTTTTTCCTTTTCTGCCTGAAAGAGTTAAACATCAGGCATGAAAGTGACAGTTTCTGTCCTGGTCGGGACTGGGTCAGACTACCGGGTAACTCTCACTGATAAAGAATTACAGCCAAAAAAACACTTTCCTGGTAGTAAATGGCTTCTGGGAGCAGCAAAGATATAAAAAAGGCCAATAGTTCCTAGATTTGAACTCTGGCATACTTTAATGCCTGTGTCATTGAGCAGAGACAATGAAACAGTAAAAACATAAAAACTAGATTTAAATATAAAATAAAACCACGGGATATCTAAAAAAAAAGTCAATTTTAGGAGAAGGCGGATAGATACAATTGTTTATCTCATCGTTTAATTTTCACCTCGGATGCCCTTTAACATATGGGCTGGGTCAGAACCAGCAACCTGCAGCAGTCCATCGTCAAATGCTGGGGAGCAGCACAGTGGCACAGAGGCACAGAGGTTAGCACTCTCGCCTTTCAGCCCTGGGTCCCGGTTCGAATCCCAGCCAGGGCACTATCTGCATGGAGTTTGTATGTTCTCCCCTGTCTTTGTAGGATTTCTATGGCCACTCTGTTTCCTCCCACACCCCAAAAACATACAGATAAGTTACTTGGCTACCTACTAAATTGGCACTAGACTATGATACATACATACACAAATGACTATGGTAGAAGTTAGGTTGTGAGCACTTCTGAGGGACAGTTAAGTAATAAGACAATATATAATAATAGTAATAATAATAAATGCTTTTCTACAACGCATTTGCCGAATACCGGTGAAGGTTTTCAAATGCATTTCTGCTCCAAAAGCATTTTGGCAACCTTCCCCGGGGTTCAGCAAATGCTTGGCATTTTGACCCCCATAGGGGAACATGGAAGCATCGAAATTAGCCAATCCTGGTGCTGAAGGTAGCATCCGTGACAAATGAGACAACAGGAACAAACATGGCGTTTGCACAAATTACAGTAAACAATCGTACTGATGGCTGTCAATTGACATGCACGCAATGGACAGTGTTTAAATGACCAGTGTAGCAACCAGCATTTAAAGTGTACCTGTCGGGCATAAAATCAAAAATCTATTTTTTATTTTTATCTGGTAAACAAGTAATAAGGATGTTAACCAGGCAATCCAGAAGTTAAAAATTACTATTACTTTTCTTGTTGATAAATGATCATTCCCCAGTATTCCTGACTCTTATTTGGTACATTGCCACACAAAGGAAGTTGTAGGGCTTGCTGGGTAGTCTTTTTATTTTGCTTTATTACTTTCCTCTCAGACTTAGCTAACGCAGCCTGATTGGCTGAAGCCTCTTTCCCCTCTATTTTCCCCTCCCACACCTCTGCTCCTCTCTGATCTCATGCTGAGACAATGCACTTTCTATTGCAGAGCTGGGTGGGAGTGCCTGAAGACTGGGAGGAGGGCAGGCACTGCATACACAATCAAGCAGAGGAGAGTAAGGGAGGAAATGACATCAGGCTTGGCTTCAAAATAGACACAGTTACAATGTTTTTTTTTACTATAGAAAAATCGCTAATATCAAATTGTAGACAGTGCAATACATATGTTATGCAAGTAGAGCAAGTATTTATCTACTTATATATGTGGTTTTTGTTTCTGAGATAGTTTGGCTGACAGCTCCTCTTTAAAGCTGTTTAGACATCCATGGGAATTCTTTTTATAGAGAGGTTAATGCATTGCATACAGATTGTGATTGCTCATACATCAAAGTCTGTTTATAATATTGCTTTATGTGTAGAACACATAAGGAGTCACAAATGGGGATAATGTTAATGTACAGAGATATAATCAGTATATGACCCTAGTGCACTGGTGTCAAACTCAAGGCCTATGGGTCAAAGCCGACATGTTAATTTGTGTGGCCCGCAAGAGCTTCAAACTCTCAAATAAGGTCTATGCTACTTTGAAACACATATTGCCCATAAACTATAATTTCATGACCCGCAAAGTGACGTCCCGCTGCTAGACTGCTGTGTTACATGGCAGTGTTTCATGGCTGGCTTTTCCAGAAGGAGAGAATGGAAATATCAGTAATCAAACTAAAAATGTCTAAGGGCTGGTGCACACCAAGAGCACTTCTGAGAGCTTTTAAAAATGCAAGCACTTTGAAAAGTGCATGGCTTATGTATTTGTATGGGATGGATCACACCAGAGAGATGTGATTATTTCTCAAATGGAAACGCGGATCCTGCAGCATTTTGGAGGCGATTCAGCCTCAATGTTAAGTATAGGAAAAGTGCAGAATCGCTCTAAAAAACGCTAGAACAGAGCAATTTTCCAAGCGTATTTTTGAAAAAGCTTTTCACTTGCAGCCCAAACTGTACAGAAAACTAAAGATTGCGACACCAAAACGCTCCAAATATTGCTTGGCACATGCCTGAAATCACTTTGAGAAATCACTTTCAAAAACGCTTAGCGTTTGCAATTCTGCTAGCACTTTTAGGTGTGCACCAGCCCTAAACTCGCTCCTGCGACGTCCCCTTGATGACGGTCATCAGCGACGCCTTTTCCTGTCGGCAGGTTAAAGCGCGAGGTCACGCCACATACACGATAGCGCGAGCAAGACTTCAGTGATCGCGGTACTTTGTGCTGTGTCGTCAGGGATCTCAAAGATCCGATCCACCATGTCAGTACGTCATCATTGGCGCAACACTAGGTGACATTCGCAATCATACGCCTGTACCCACCTCGCGACTACATTTGAAAATCGTCGGTCATAGGGGAGTAGATGGAAAAGTGAATGTATAACCATTCTTCGAGAAGAAAAAAACGATGTGTAGATTGTGTAATGAGGTAAAATTGGTGGTGAAAGTATGGTATACTATATAAGTTGGCATTTTGACACCAAACATGGAGCAAAGTATTCAAAATATACCTTTCAAGATAAATATTAAATTGCACCCCTTGAGGTGTAGCTTGCAGAGCTCCTGTTTATGGTAAACAAGTATTTTATTTTTTTTCAATTATCAGACTTCTAGCAGGTATTAATTGTTTTATATAACTTCAAAAGCTATTATTTCGCTATAGTGCCCCTTTAAAGGCAAAAGAACAGTCCCAAAAGCCTCCATCTCACTACAAATTGAGTTTAAAGCGGATCCGAGATGAAAAACTAACTATAACAAGTAACTTGTCTATATATCTTATCTAAAGTTTAGATAGTTTACACAGGATATCTAGCTGCAAACAGCTTCAAAAGTTTATGATTATTTATTCCTGTGATACGAGGGCAGCCATGTTCTGTTGTCAAAGGCTAAGGGGGTTGGAGATGCTATCAGCTTGCAGGTGTGTAAATTCAGTCCCCTCTCTTCCTCCCTCCTCCTCTCTAACTCTGAAATCAATGGCTAGAAACCTCCTCCTCCTCCTGCCCAGACTGACCTCCCATAAGCCCTTGCTATAGTGCCAAGGCACAAAATAGCTGTGGGCGAGTATTAAAACAAAACAAAAAAAGTATTTGGCTTGAAGAATGCCCTATAAACTATATGAAAGGAACACAATTATGCAATGAGTAAAAAGTTTATTTCGGATACACTTTAAAACATTTAAAGTGGACCTGAACTCAGAACTTCTTCTCTCCTCTAAAAAGATAAGCAACAGCATAATAACCTTAACCTCTAGCCGACCGTGTCACCCGATGGGCGTGGCTGCGGCGGCAGCCCCAGGATCGCCTAACGCTGATCGGCGCAAAGTCCTGGGGCTCTGTTTTCGCTCTGTTTTGCAGGAGATCGTGCACAGGGTGCGCGCGTCTCTCCTGCTTGGTGGGCGGAGTGGAACTTCAGTCTCTGAGCGGCTGAAGCCTATGACAGCTGATCATGGGGATTGGCTGGCTGGGGGAGGGAGGGAGGGGGGTTTAAAATGAAATAAAAAAACACACTTTTTATATAAAAAAACATAAATAAACAAATGCAGACAAACAAACAAACATTGGGGGGGGGGGGGCGATTAGTCCCCCCCAACAGAGAGCTCTGTTGGTGGGGAGAAAAGGGGGGGAGGGGGGAAATCACTTGTGTGCTGTATTGTGCGGCCCTGCAGCTTGGCCTTAAAGCTGCAGTGGCCAGTTTAATGAAAAATTGCCTGGTGTTTAGGGGGGTTTAACACTGCGGTCCTCAAGAGGTTAAAGAGAATCTGTACTCTAAAATTCTTACAATAAAAAGCATACCATTCTATTTATTATGTTCTCCTGGGCCCCTCTGTGCTGTTTCTGCCACTCCCTGCTGCAATCCTGGCTTGCAATTGCCAGTTTTAGGCAGTGTTTACAAACAAAAGACATGGCTTCTAACCAGCATGTTATAGGCTGAGAGAAGCTAAGTCTATGACTGTCTATGACTCATACAGAGCCTGGAGGGGGCTTGGAGAGGATGTGTATAACTTCTATCCTATCACAAGCAGAGCAGCACATTCCTGCCTGATCCCGACAAAGGTGACAAAGGAAAGAAGATTAGATTATATAACAGAGATAATACAGCCACTGTGCAACTAGGAAAGGCTGCAGTAAGACTGACAACATAAGAACATGTATAGGAACTAGGATAGAAGAAATACGGCTGAAAATTTTGTTACAGAGTCTCTTTAAAAAACAAAACATTTCTTTGTTACAACTCACAGAACTCCTGCAATAAATCTGCAGTGTGTCTACCTCCTGTGCAAAAGTTCAGGTCCACTTTAAATAAGCTCCATTAATGACATCTGGAGAATGGTATTGACTTTTCATGGCAGGTGGCAGAAAAACGTTACCTTGTGACTTTACGTCATCCACCTCTGGACAAGGCATCCGGACTATGACATGGCTAGGTTCTGAGCGTCGTCCAGTGTTATCCACTCCCCACAGGGTGAACCTAGACAAGGTATAGAAAAACAAACCGTTATGTTGATTCACATTCTGGGAAGCACTCTGTGATATAAAACACAATGGGTTAAATTACAGAGAGTTGTAATAGAGATGCCCATGGTGGAGTCTGTAATGATATTTCCATAGTGCAGTTTAAATTGAGTAGGCCTGAGGCAAGGTGCAAAGCTTATCATACCTTGGCCAAACTAAGACCTCCACTTGAATAGATATTACCATAGATGATTAAATGGGAGCCATATGAAAAGATTCATTTACCAAACTGGGGTTATTAACAGGCCCACAAGTCCCAAGGCAACAGGATGTCACCCGTTAAATAATATCGGGTCTATTAATAGCAAAATCTATTAACCTTTTTTCCCATAATGCCTCCTAATAATTCACTTCACTGATTCACTTAGCTAATGTTAAAGATGACCAATTTAAATGAAAATGGAATCAGAGCGCTTTTAACCGGGAGAATTTGACTCCATTATTGGCCTGATTATAAAGAGAGAGGACAGGCGGGAGAGGAAAGGACTCACGTGTAAGAAGTGTCAGATTCCAGGCATCGGACCACTATGGATATCACAGAGGAATGTTTGTCAGGTACTTGGGCTGGCATGACACAGGGAGACTTGGCTCCGGAGATGATGTCTTCAACAAAACTCAGCACAGTCTCTGCAATGCCCATCATGGAAGAGGAGGGAAGAAAAGAAGATTAAACAAAGACTTTATAGGTTCTAAAATTACTCAATGTGCTCTATAGGGACACTGAAACCTCTCAATTGTTTTTTACATGTTTGGTAATAGCTAATTTATATGGCCAGCTGGGTGTCACTTATCTTATAGAGGAATGGTAATGACATATAGTAGAATGCAGTAAATTATTCAGGAATCAGGATACCCATTTTTTGTTAAATATCCTAGTTTCAGCTATATATTGTTTTATATTGGTAAGCAGCCCTGCCCTCCCACTGAGGTTTAGTCTGGGCCAGCAATGTCCAAAGTCTAGCCTGGGGCCAAATGCAGCCGCCAAGCCTTTTCTGGTGTCCCCCAAAGCTCTCTACAGTTGTTAATTCCAAGTGGGCCGCAGGCAATAGCCGCAGTGCCCCATGCAGGGGCCACCTTGTGTCGCAGCTCTGCCTCCTTGTTTGCTTACCTGTTGGTTATCAGCCACCACTGTAGCAGTAGCAGCCAGTGGCGTAGCAATAGGGGGTGCAGAGGTAGCAACTGCATCAGGGCCATTGGGCTAGAGGGGCCCGAGGGGCCCACCCCATAAACACAGTGTTAGCTTTTTATTGGTCCTGTGCTGATAATATTCACTTCTATAACAAAGTTTCCCATCCCCTTCTTGCACCTCTGACACTGTGGTTGTCCTTGATTGGTTTTGTTGTGTTGTATCAATTGTTATCTATAGCATGCTTAGGGGGCCCCAATGCTAAACTTGCACTGGGGCCCACGGCTTCTTAGCTACGCCACTGGTAGCAGACACTTATTAGCAGCCGCCACTATGCCAGCAGCAGTAACAGCCACTGATTAGCAGCTGCCACTGTGCTAACTGCACATGGTATATATGGGTTATTACCTATGGGAATGTTTTAATTGACAAAATGTAAAAGCCATAGTGTACCTAATGGCAATTAGAAAAATTGTGTTTAATTTCACTAGTTTGGCCTATTAGCAATGTCAAAAATGGTGTCATCAACGGTGATATGGCCCTCTGCCTATCACAGGAAGTGACTATAGTGTGACCCTCACTGATAAGAAATTCCAACTATAAAACACTTTCCTAGCAGAAAATGGCTTCTGAGTGCAAGAAAAAGATAAAAAGGGGAATTTCTGATCAGTGAGGGTCACACTGTAGTCACTTCCTGTCTGAGTCAGGACTAAGTCAGCTACTTACATACCTGATATTTAAATCTCTCAGGCAGAGAAAGAAAAAAAAAGGAACACAGCATATTTATTTGTGTGCTAGGCACTGTACATACACATGTCTATCTCATCATGTCACTTAGGGTATCCTTTTAGGCAGGTATACACCACTCATTTTATCAAATAGTATAGGTCTAATTAAAATCTACAGCACAAAGTAGTTGATTTGTGATTGTTAGTTGGCCTAATCTTAGTTGATTTGTGATTGTTTTGTTGATTGGCAAAATCCCACCACCCACTTGATATTACAACAGAGGACAGCAGACTCCTTATTGAATGTCAGTGTGAGCACTATCACTGCCAAGTCTGTACTGCTGAATGCCATGCAAAACTATAGGAAAAGGCACTTGAGCAAAGCATCAGGCTACCACCATCTTTCAAAATGAAAATTGCGAACCAGGGCAGTTTCTAATCTAAATTGCACCCAGGGCGAAGGTGTCAAAATTGCACCCCCTTCCCCTGTGGAGCCAGGTATGGATGCACGCGGTATAGGTTAGCCAGGTCTAGTTGCACCCAGTACAGGTAGCCAGGCATAGGTGCCCCAGTATAGGTAGCCAGTATAATTGCCCCCAATATAGGTTAGGCAGGTAGGTGCCTCCAGTACAGGTAGCCAGTATAGTTGCCCCCAGTATAGGTTAGATAGGTAGGTGCCCACAGTATAGGTTAGCTAGGTAAGTGCCTCCAATATAGGTAGCCAGTATAGTTGCCACCAGTATAGGTTAGATAGGTAGATGCCCCCAGTATAGCTTAACTAGGTAGGTGCCTGCAGTATAGGTTAGATAGGTAGGAGCCTCCAGTATAGGTCAGGTAGGTAGGTGCCCCCAGTATAGGCTAGATAGGTAGGATCCCCCAGTATAGGTTAGATAGGTAGGTGCCCCCAGTATAGGTTAGATAGGTAGATGCCCCCGGTATAGGTTAGATAGGTGCCTCCAGTATAGGTTTACCTCGGTAGGTGCCCACAATATAGGTTAGATAGGTAGGTGCCCCCCATAATGGGGTGGGAGTCAGCCGACTTTTCCCTCCCTTCTTCTCCCCGGAGCCGACCTCCTTGCTCCCCCCTGGACTGCAGAGTTAGTGTACTGAAGCGTTATATAGAGCAACTCACCTCCCTGCCATTCCAATCGCCGATCACTTGCCGCTAGTCTCTGCATAGCCGCTGATACACGCTCTACTTCCTGTGCTAATCAGGAAGTGAAGCGTATATCAGCGGCTATGCAGAGAGCAGCGGCAAGTGATCGGCGATTGGAACGGCAGGGAGGTGAGTTGCTCTATACAGCGCTTCCCTGCGCTAACTCTGCAGCATAGGGGGGAGCACGGAGGACAGCCCTGGGGAGAGGAAGGGAGGGAGAAGTCAGGCCACCCTCCCCGCAACTGCGGTTCCCCCCTCCATCCCTAGATACTCAAGGCGGCCGCACGGCCTGCATGCCCCTAGAAACTGGGCTGTTGCGAACACATGCAATTTTTCTCTGATTTTGTTTGCGTTTGCAATTCTCTAAACCTGTGTAGCAGTTGTCCCAGCATGCATTACGATCCTGCCTCAGCATTTAGTTAAATTAATGTTTACAGTATACTTAAAAAATAAATAAATCAGGTTTTCATATTCAAATGTAATGTAATTATTTTGTGAGACATGGTCAGTTTTTAGTTTGGATCCGCTTTAAATGTAACTTTTCAAACCAGCCTTTCACTGGAATCCTTTTTTTTGAATCCTATAGGAGAGCGGTAGATTGGAAGCCGGGCCACGCCTTCTCCTGCATTCTGATTGCGAGGGGTGGTAACCCTCCCAAAATGTATTGCTCCTCCACTTGTGAAGTAGGAAGAGGGGGACAATAAGCAGTAACTTGGACCAGGAGACTGTGCTACCAATCAGTGATGTTATGGTATTTAGGAACCTGTGCTCATTTACTGGGTGAGGAAGTGGATGGAAAAACAGGCAGAGGGACTTTAAAAGACATTATCCCGCCATCCGTAATTAAAGGTACTCCGAGCACCTCTCATTGGTATGACTTTAAGACTATGACCAGTACTGCAAAGTACTTAAAGAGGATCTGTAACATCAAAAGATCCCCTGGGGGGGTACTCACCTCGGGTGGGGGAAGCCTCCGGATCCTAATAAGGCTTCCCACGCCGTCCTCCGTCCCTCAGGGGTCTCGCTGCAGCCCTCCGAGAATAATGACGTCAATATTTACCTTCCTGGCTCCTGCGCAGGCGCTCTGACGGCTGTCGGCTCCGAACTACACGAAAATACCCGATCGCCGCCGGGTCTGCTCTACTGCGCAGGCGCAAGTTTCCGGCGCCTGCGCAGTAGAGCGGACCAGACTGAGATCGGGTATTTCCGTGTAGTTCGGAGCCAAGAGCAGCCACAGCGCCCCCGCTGGAGCCTGCAAAGGTAAATATTGAACTGACAGTCGACTCTGTCGCCGGCTGTTCGGAGGGCTGCAGCGAGACCCCCGTGGGACAGAGGACGGCGTGGGAAGCCTCATTAGGATCCGGAGGCTTCCCCTACCCAAGGTGAGTACCCCCAGGGGATCTTTTTGACGTTACAGAGTCTCTTTAAAGATGCATACCTTCCAGTAGCTTGTGCTCTCCTCTTTCGCAGTTCTACACCAAATAGTTTTCATTCAATTTCAATTTAAAAATCATATCTACCATCTTGGCTATGTTATAACTTCTGGGTAACCCCTGTCTTCTCTGTTAGAGAAGTGCTTAACTGAATGAAGCAGGAAGAGGAAGTGACACGCATGGCCATTGCAAGAGGCTCCTCCAGAGGAGTCATAGCACGACTTTGTTGGAAGTCGTCTGGCTTAAAGGGTGCTCGGAGTCTCTTTAAGGATCTTCTAAACAGGTTAAAATGAGTTGTACCTAAAAACAGAATTTAAGAATTTCAGCTGCATTTAATTTCTAAGAGGAGACCTGCAATTCTTGTGCAATTATTTTCTTTTTTTCTTTTTTTTTACAACTTTATTTGTATTTGAATTTTTTCAACATTTTTTTCCACAAACAAAAAGGAAACGAAACACTACCTGTTTCCATCTTGGAGTGGTCCATCTTGTCTGCATTTTTCTCCTGGCTGATAATGTAGTCCACTATCCTTGCTCCTATAGGGGACTCTGAGTGCTGCCACTCCAGCACCAGGAGGGTACTGCTGGGCTCCTGCAGCATAGACAGATGTAACCTGAGAGGAAGGGAAACAAAGACTTGCAGCCTAGCTGAATGAAGAAATAATTCACTTCGAGGTGAAGATGACATTTACCATATCTGACAAATAGCTCTGTATGTGGCATGTTCAGCAGAACATACAAAATCAATCTCAGTGGCTTGAGGCTAAATCACTGGATCACAAGCAGCAGATAGTAGACTGGCCGGGGCCCAAGGGAGGATAAAAACAGTGTGTCTAATGGTTCTCAAGTGCTGTAACAGGGAGTAATGTGAAGGAGGCAGAGGCATCCTTGATGTATAACAAGTCTATTCAACTGCAGGGACGTCATTGTTCTGAAAAACTAGAGAAACTGTAAAATTGTTGTATTTTTACAGGTGAATATCATCAGTGAAACAGCTATACTGGTATTCTGTTCGGAGACCATTCATAGCTTTATTGAGTACTTATAGCTTTGAAGAAGGTGTTTTTTGCCACACAAGTGCTATACAGGATGCATGTGATTTTTTTTTAAAGAACCCATTTAAGCCTTGTTTTTTTTACAAAAATGATGGGTTGCAGATCCTACTCATACCTTAAAGCCTAGTAGTCTACTGTATGTTCAGCATTAAATGCTAAGATGTATGATTGGTGACAGGTTCAATAAGGGCACAAACACAACAATAAGTGCAATGGATGAAAACATTCAGTTAGGCGCACTCAAGTAGATTGTTGATAAATGAATGGGCTAAGATCAAAATACTGAGGCATTCCCAGTGTCCAATAACAATCCATGCTTTTATTCCTTAACTATACATCTCAAGAATCATTCCCATTACTGCAGAGTGTTGTACAATGCAGGCTGAAGGAACACTCCTAGAATGGGTTTCAAAGACATTTACTGATAAAATGATACATTTTTTTTTTTATAAGGAATGAAAAGACAAAGAATAGAATGAGCACCAATTAGAACCATGAACATATAGTTTGCAGCAAAAAAGTAGAATTATTATTACTATTTAACCTGTTCCAGACCACATTGGTTGAAATCTACGTCCTGTTTGTGGCTAGAGATGTCGCGAACCGAAAAACGTTCGCGGAAGGTTCGGTTTGCGCAAACTTTCGCGAACCGCAATAGACTTAAATGGGGAGGCGAATTTAAAAATTTAGAAAAATTTCTGCTGGCTAGAAAAATGATAGAAAAGTTGTTTGAAGGGGTCTAATACCTGGAGGAAGACATGGTTGAGTGAAATACACATCAAAAGTCCCAGATAAAAATCAGGATTTGACACAAAGCAGTATTTTAAGGTCAGAAATCTCATTGAATGTTCAATTGCAGGCCTACACTGCTTTACAACATCAGGCAGTGTATTCCTTTCCTCCTCCCCTCCTTCCCGGAGGGAGGAGGGTCTTGTCTTCCAGGGAATTGAGCATTTCAAAAGCCAGCTTACATACCTTGGCTGGGAATTGAACCCAGGTCTGAGTGCTTGGTAGGTAGCTCTCTTCACCAATATACCACCACCACCAACACTACATGCCGAAGCCAGCCTAGTATGTACCATTATGATATATCCAAGAGAAAAATGAGCTTGCTTAAGGATTTGTAGTGTGTCAAAAGCCAGCTCACATTGGCCAGGAATAGAACCCAGGTCTACTGCTCTGTAGGCTGCTATCCTAACCATTATACCACCATCACAACACACTGCAATGCTACATGCTGAAGCCAGCCTAGCATGTACCATTATGATATATCCAAGAGGAAAATGAGCTTGCTTAGACCTGGGTTCAATTCCCGGCCAAGGTATGTAAGCTGGCTTTTGAAATCCTACAATCCGGGAGGAGGGAGTAATATAAGGAATAACAATCAGCTAGGAACAAGCCTACAAGAGCCTAACTCCCTAAGCTCTCCCTAGCAGAGTCTGTCAGCAGCTGTCCCTTAACTAATTACTGTAGGCAGACGAGTGAGTAAAACGACAGGAGAACCTTGCCTTTTATAAGGGGGGGGTGGGGCTCCAGGAGTGAGTGTAGTCTGATTGGCGACAATGTGCCTGCTGACTGTGATGTAGAGGGTCAAAGTTGTGCTCAATGGAGCATTTTGGGGGCGAATCGAACTTCTGCAAAAGTTCGCCTTCGCCGGCGAACACGAACCACCTAAAGTTCGCGGGCGAACCGTTCGGGCCATCTCTATTTGTGGCCACTTACTTCTGACAGGGCGTAGATTTCAACTTCCCCACCGTGCACTCCCGCCGCTACCACCAATCACGTCGCTCTCTCACTGCTGCAGCTCACTAGCCCTGCAGTCATTTTGACAGAAGAGCTCTCCCGCTCACATTGATCACAGGGTCAGGAGCCAATGAAATTGACCCAAGAGATGGCGTGAACAGCGACAGCGCCAATTTTATGCAGCGTGACCTTGGCGAGCCCTTGTATTTAGTACTAGCGGTCTCTGGTCCTTAAGGGGCCATAGACCGCTGGTACCGAAGTGGTTAAGTCACTTACAAGGATAAGTAGATTTCACTGCTTTTGATTTGCCAAACGTTTATGAATTTTGTGTAAATTTTGCTAAAATGTCTTAAATGATATTGAGGTCCATGATTATGAGCAACTGAAGTGAAGCATCCACCATTACCTGTACAGACATCACACCAGCAAACATTGATTCCGGTAATACCTTTAATGACTAACTGTACAGATTCTGATCCAGTTGTAACGATCGGTGAAGCACAGAGAGAATCTGATTACCGGTGATCTGCAGTATCACTGGGAATACAGATATATACCAGATTATATGTGATCTGCAGTATCACCGATAATCCGATATACCAGCTAACCTCTGTTCACCTGAGTAGAGTGTAGTGTTTGGTGTAACAGTAACACTAGAGGACAAGGCCTCAGTGCAGCAAGGAGTACTGCACAGATTCCTTCCGCAGACCTGAGCTCTCCAAGACGGGAGGAGTCAGACTGACAGTAGGAAGGATTGGCTGAAAGTGACCCTCAGGAGGAAGGGTCGCTAACAGAGCGAGGAACCGCCTCTAACGGCAAGGTCGGTTCTCGAGGTCGGACAAGCCAGGTCGTACACACACAGACAGATACAGTACAAGATCAGAAGACAAAGGCGGAGTCAAGGTACAGGCAGGGTTCGGCAACGTGGTATTAGATATATCGAGGTACAGAATCAGGAGGCAGAAGCGGGGTCTAGGAACGAGCCGAGGTTCGGCAACAGAGTATCAGAAGTATCGAGATGCAAGATCAGAGTTCAGGGGGATAGTCAAGGCAGGCAAAGGTCATAACAGATAAACACAATCAAACTAGTACTTTAGCTATCAACAATCTAGCTAAGTGTAGGATTACAGCTCCAGCTGGTCCCGGCACACTTGCGGATCTGACTACGGATCTGGGTGCTCCCACGTAAGTGATCGCAATGCCAGACACCAGAGGAATGACCAGGCAGAAGTATATGTAGCCAGGTGTCCCCCCAGCACCTCCCTAAGTGCTGGACCAATGAGGATTGGAGCTAGAGTCAGCTGACCAGCCTGGTCAGCTGACTCCTTCCTGGGTACCATAAATCTTTTTCCTGAGTGCGCGCGCGCGCGTCACTCTAACCTCAGAGGGACTACGAGTCCCAGCCACAGTAGCCCCGCTCTGCGGTGTCTCCGCAGCGGGGGTATGCGTGCTAACCGCCGCGTCCAACGCGGCGGTTTCTCCGCTCTCCATGTGTCCCTGCACGGAGACAGCCGCCTCATGCTGATAGGAGGCGGCTGCCTCTCCGTGTGCAGCAACACCGCGCGTGGAAAGAGCCGCCTGCCGCTGGCTCATGGCGGCGGCTCTTCCGCGTTTACTTACAGTACCCCCCCCCCTGAGGAGTGGACTCCAGACAGCTCCTTCCAGGCTTTTCTGGATGTAAAGCATGAAACTCCCTCACTAACTCATCCGCATGCATACGGTTCCCAGGTACCCATTGCCTCTCCTCAATGCCATACCCCTTCCAATGTATGAGATATTGTACCGAGTTTTGTACCATGCGTGAATCTAATATCTTTTCCACTTCATATTCGGGTTGGGCATCCACCAACACGGGAGGAGGAGGAGTGGGACCCACCTGGACTGCTGGTTTAAGAAGGGACACGTGGAAGGACCTTACCCCCCGCATGCTGGTGGGAAGGTCAACGGTATAAGTAACATTATTAATCTTTTTTGCTACCGGAAATGGACCGACAAACCTGGGGCCCAATTTATCTGAGGGCTGTTTCAGGGCCAAATGACGTGTGGACACCCAAACCAAGTCTCCTGGCTGGAAGCTCCACTCTACTGAACGTTTTTTGTCAGCTTGACCCTTCTGACTAAAAAACGCCTTTCGTAAACTATCTCTCACCGTGCGCCAAATGTCTTTAAAAGACCTCTGCCAGGCCTCCAGAGCTGGAAACGGGGTGGAGGCCACCGGCAATGGTGAGAACTTGGGCAGTCTTCCAGACACAACCTGAAACGGAGAGAATCCGGTGGAAGAGCTTTTCAAATTGTTTTGTGCGAACTCCGCGAAGGGCAGAAATTTGACCCAGTCGCTCTGTGTCTCCGTAACATAGCACCTCAAAAATTGCTCCAATGACTGGTTGATTCTCTCCGTTTGCCCATTGGTCTGTGGGTGAAAATGACAGCTTCATGCCCATTTGTTGGCAGAATGCCCTCCAGAATCTAGAAACGAACTGGACTCCCCGATCCGACACTATGTTTTCCGGAATGCCGTGCAGCCGGAACACATGTGTAATAAACAGGTCAGCCAATTCCTGGGCCGAGGGGAGTCCTTTCAAGGGCACGAAATGGGCCATTTTACTGAAGCGGACGACTACCACCCAAATGACCGACATACCTTCTGACTTGGGAAGTTCACCCACAAAATCCATGGACAAATGAGTCCATGGCTCACTCGGGGTGGGTAAAGGCTGCAAGGTACCCACAGGTGCCAGCCGGAAGGGTTTACTCTTGGCACAAATCGCACATTCCCTCACGTATTCCTTGCAATCTGCTGCCAAGGACGGCCACCAGGCGCATCTAGATACCAGATCCTGTGTTCTAGATGCCCCAGGATGCCCAGCATTTTTATGCGCATGGAACATCTCTAGAACCTGGAGACGGAACGGTAGTGGAATGAACAGCACCCCTGCGGGCTTCCCTTCCGGGATGTCTTGTTGAAAGGGAATTAAAGTCCCCTTCCAATCCTCCCAAGTCTCTGTTGCGGCTAGTACCAACCTCTGGGGAATAATAGTCTCTGGAATGGAGGGCTGTGCTGTCTCTGACTCGAAACACCTGGATAAAGCATCCGCCTTGACATTTTTGCTACCCGGGGTGTACGTAATAATGAAAGAAAACCTAGAGAAAAATAATGACCAACGAGCCTGACGAGGGCTCAACCTCTTAGCCCCCTCGATGTACTCTAGGTTTTTGTGGTCAGTGTAGACCGTGACCGTATGCTCCACTCCCTCTAACCAATGTCGCCATTCCTCGAAAGCTAATTTAATGGCTAAGAGCTCTCTGTTGCCAATATCGTAGTTCCTTTCCGCAGGGGAGAACCTACGGGAGAAGTAAGCACACGGGTGCATTCTACCCTGCAAGCCAGATCGCTGAGACAGCACAGCCCCCACCCCGACCTCCGAGGCATCCACCTCAACAATAAACGGAAAAGACGTATCCACATGTCTGAGGATGGGTGCAGAACAAAATAGGCCCTTCAGGGTGGCAAAAGCCTGTAACGCCTCAGGAGACCAGTGAGTGGTATCTGCCCCTTTCTTGGTGAGACTGGTAAGTGGAGAAATGACCGTAGAGTACCCCTTTATGAACCTCCTATAATAGTTGGCGAAGCCAAGAAACCGCTGAAGAGATTTCAAGCCTACCGGCTGAGGCCATTCTAGAACAGCGGAGACCTTGGCAGGATCCATCGACAGGCCTGTGGTGGAAATTATGTACCCCAGGAAAGCGACAGATGTTACCTCGAAGATACACTTTTCTAGTTTTGCGTACAATAGGTTCTGCCTTATCCTGTTCAAAACGAACCTCACATGGGTCCTATGTTCAGAGAGATTGTTGGAGAAGATAAGAATATCGTCTAGATAGACTAGAACAAATTTCCCCAACACCTCTCTGAAGACCTCGTTGATGAGTTCCTGGAAAACGGCCGGGGCATTACATAACCCGAAGGGCATCACCAGGTACTCATAATGCCCATCTGGTGTATTAAAGGCCGTTTTCCACTCATCGCCCTTTCTTATGCGTACCAGGTTGTATGCACCCCGTAAATCCAGCTTAGAAAAGATGATCTGTGTGAACAAATCGTCTATCAGGGGTAGCGGATAGCGATTCTTAACTGTAATTTTGTTGAGACCGCGGTAATCGATGCAAGGCCGCAGGCCTCCGTCTTTCTTTTTTACAAAAAAGAAGCCTGCCCCAGCAGGCGACCGGGACGGGCGAATGAAACCTTTGGCCAGATTCTGCCTGATGTACTCCTGCATAGCCAATTTTTCGGGCCCCGACAAATTGTACAGATGACCCCGGGGGGGTACACAACCAGAACGGAGATCAATGGGACAGTCGAAAGGGCGATGTGGAGGTAATTTATCGGCTGCTTTGGGGCAGAATACATCAGAATATTCAGCATACTGGTCTGGTACACCTCCCACCTGAACTCTGGTTTGCCCCAATGTTAACTTCCCCAAACACTGTTGAAAACAATGAGGAGACCAAGAGGTTAACTGACCCGTGGCCCAGTCTATGTGCGGTGAATGGATTTGCAACCACGGCATGCCTGAGATAATAGTGGAGGTTGACATGTGAAACACAAAAAATTGTAACTGTTCCCCATGCAATACCCCTATGGTGAGTTTCACCACCGGAGTCTGTGACAGAGCACGATTCCGTTGCAGAGGGGAATCGTCCACTGCCGTGACCTGAATGGGGGGGTCTCACGGGAGTGAGTGGAAGACCCAACTCCTGAGCAAATTCGAAGTTCATAAAATTAGCCGCTGATCCAGAATCAATAAAAGCTTCAGTGGATACAGATTTATCCTCCCATGTAACAATACAAGGGAGAAGCAATTTTCTCTCTTTAAGGGGTGAAATTTGTGTGCCCAGGGTGTCACCCAGGGCCGGATTTCCGACCAGGCAACTAAAGCTCTTGCTTGGGGACCCAGGCCAGGGTTGCCAAGAGTTGAGCATGTCCCTTTGTTTTGTGATTTTTTTTCCCCCACCGCACTCTCTTGTGCATGTATAGCGCACAGTGACCACAGCTTGTAAGTTGTTTCAGGCGTGACAGTTAATAATGGCGCACAGCGCCAGGGGAATACAAAGGGCGCCCCATAGACTTACATTATATAACGCTATTTAGCGTTATAAGTGTTAAAAAATGGCGCAGGTAGTTTTCCTTACACTTATAACGCTAAATAGCGTTATAAGTGTTCAAAAATGCAGCGGGGGTCGGGGGAGGAGAGAGTCAGCGGGACACTGGAGGGCATAGGCAGCGGGGAGGATGTGTGCAGAAGCATACGTTACCTTGTCCCGGGCCGCCGATCGCTCCTTCCCTCCGCTCCTTCACTTCTTCCATTCGTTTACTGTAGTCCTGCAGCCGGCCAATCACCATGTGGCTTCAGTCTCCGCATGCTGATTGGCCGGCTGCGGGACTACAGCAAACGAATGGAAGGAGCAGAGGGAAGGAGCGATCGCTGGCCCAGGATAAGGTAACGTATGCTTCTGCATACATCTGCTGCCTATACCCTCTAGTCTCCCGCTGCCTCTCTCCTCTAGTCTCCCGCTGCCTCTCTCCCCCAGCCCCCGCTGCCTATGCTAGCCCGCATGTTTATCATGGCGCACCGCTCTGCAATCATTAATGTAGCATAAAACGAAATTTACCGTTTTATTGTATTTACATTAAAACGGTAAATATCGTTTTATGATACATTTATCGGCAGAACGGTGCGCCATTTTTCTCCCTGCGCCATTTTCAGATGTACCCGTTTCAGGCGTTGCCTCCCCCTCCCTCTAGCCAGTATCTTTCATTCTTAGGTTGGCACCTCTCTTCAGCCAATGAAAGCGAGAGAGTGAGCCAGCCGAGCCTGCCCCGCCTCCATCCCGGCCAGCGAGAGAGGAGAGCTCTACTTTAGTGCGGATGACATTACTTCTCCTGCTCCAGCCTATGCCTAATTTACACTTATGCCAGCCATGAGTTACCTAGTGAGACTTCAGCTGCAGGTACAGTTGGAGGATGGCTCAAGCTGTGAGCTGCGTGACTCGCAGGAGGGATGGGAGCCTTTCTCCAGGGCATTAATAGCCAGCAAATTCTCCTTCCTTTCCTTCACTTGTTTGATGCAGTAGATTAGAACTGCGGTTTCTCTCGCTGGCTGACACTCGCTTCCTCCCCGACAGCAATGCTTCCCTGAGCTAGACTGCACACACACAGGGGGTGAGCATTGCAGCCAGGCATCCCTTCTTCTGGTTGCTCTTCTCCGGGGGATGGGGTACTTAACCCATTCAGCAGCTCAGCAATGCCACTTAGTTACAGGGTGTTGGCAAATCACCAAAGAGGTTCTCCTGTTTTGTAAGAGGCATATCTCTCTCTCTCTCTCTCTCTCTCTCATTCTCTTTAGACAAGAAAAAGTTTTGGTATTTCGGTAACCCACTCCCTGTTGCAAGTAGCACCTAATGTCACCCTTTCTACTAGCTGCACCCAGTGTGAAAAATCCTCTCTCTCGCTATATGCCAGTTGCTAAGGTTCTCTCTGGCTACATACTGGGGCTCAAATATACTATTGTAGTGGGATATCAACCTATATTCCTTCTAGAGTCTCACCTAAAGTATATCGTACAAAAAATAGGGATTTTAGGGAACCTCTTAATCATAAAAAACACTTTATTAATATTGCACACACAGATGAAAAATCCCTGTAACCCTCCCATTAAAAGCAAGATTGGCTGTTTATATAGCTGAGCTATAACCCTGAGCTAAAGGAGTGCACTCCTAATGTCCATAACAAAAACGTTATCTTCAGGGCCCCCTTTGACAGCGTTTGTTAAGCTCAGTACAATGCACAGTGATAGCGTAAAAGTCTCCAAGCAGCGTGTATGATTATGCAGTACTCCAACAACAAGCAGCAGCAAGCAGTAAGCAGAATGCTAGCCTCAAAAACCCCTCTTTAGATGCGTGGCTGTAGCAATGTGATCAGCTGTCTCCACTGGCCTCCACAACCTGCCTCCACCCGCTCCCCGACCGAGCAAGGACCGCAACGCGGCGCCCCTAAGCGCACGAGAGTGCTTTCGTCAAGGGCACGCTGGGAACTCGGTTCGCTAGCCGTACAGCACCGACAGTACCCACCCTACAAGCTAATAGCCACATATCTGGACGCGTGAGTCCCGGCGCAAGCCGGAGGGCAATCAATGCATGGTCGGGTATGCGAATGGCAGCAACAGCCACGCATCTAAAGAGGGGTTTTTGAGGCTAACATTCTGCTTACTGCTTGCTGCTGCTTGTTGTTGGAGTACTGCATAATCATACACGCTGCTTGGAGACTTTTACGCTATCACTGTGCATTGTACTGAGCTTAACAAACGCTACCAAAGGGGGCCCTGAAGATAACGTTTTTGTTATGGACATTAGGAGTGCACTCCTTTAGCTCAGGGTTATAGCTCAGCTATATAAACAGCCAATCTTGCTTTTAATGGGAGGGTTACAGGGATTTTTCATCTGTGTGTGCAATATTAATAAAGTGTTTTTTATGATTAAGAGGCTCCCTAAAATCCCTATTTTTTTTACATACTGGGGCTCTCTCTGGGCTAGCTCACACTGGACACTCGGAGCGTCTCGCGATTCTTGTGCGCTTTGCTCTTGTGATTCCCGTTCAATAGAACGGGAATCACTGAGAAATTCCCCCCAAAACGCTGCATGCAGCGCATTTGCGATTGATCTAAATCGCAACCGCTGCAGTGTGAATGTATCCATAGGGATACATTGTAGCAGCGCTTTGCTGATCGCCGGTGATCAGCAAAGTGCTAAAGAATTGCCCCAATGTGACCCAGTCCTCTGGCTGTATACTTGGGCTCTCTGCACAACTCCCCATACACACATAAGACATCCTTTTTTTAAATAAAGTACATTTTTAATAACATTTTTAAAACGGTGGTTGAGGGAGGGGGGCCCAAATCTGCAACTCTGCTTAGGGCCCCATTTGGCCTTAATCCGGCCCTGGTGTCACCCCCCACTACTCCTAGGCAAACTCGTTTCCCGACCTGTTAGGGCAGTTTCGCACCCTATGCCCTGCTGCTGCACAATACAGGCACAGCTGTTCTGTCATTCTCCGCCTTCGCTCCACCTTGGTCAGTTTCGATCGACCAATCTGCATTGGTTCGGGCAGAGGCAAGGCCGGGGAGGGTGAGACAGGCAGAGAAGGTGTTACTAGGGGAGTAGCGGATGGTGCCGCGTACGATGTCACCCTGACACGGTGACTGCCTCTAGCCTGCCTCTGATGGCGTAGCCTGCGATCAACTTGAATGGCCGATGATATGGCCTCATCAACTGTCTTGGGCTCGGGTACGGTTAACATTAGGTCGGAGACCTCCTCCGACAACCCAGACAAGAAGTAATCCATCAGGGCAAAGTTGTCAAATCTAGCGGTGACTGACCACCTACGGAATTCTGCCGCATAATCCTCGACCGAACCTCTGCCTTGCCGCAAAAGTTTGAGCTTCCGCTCAGAGGACGCGGCAAGGTCAGGGTCGTCGTAAATTACGGCCATGGCCTTAAAGAATTCCTCTACCGAGGTCAGAGCTGTATCAGTAGGGGGTAGGTTGTATGCCCAGGACTGGGAGTCACCAGTCAGCAAAGTTTTAATAAAGATGACCCTTTGGGTCTCAGTCCCCGAGGATCGGGGTCTCAACTCGAAATACGATAACACTCTACTCCTGAAATTCCGGAAGTCAGACTTGTGGCCGGAAAATTTATCAGGTACAGGCATACGTATGTCATCACTAGGAGGGGATCGCACTGAATCAACTGACGTCTGGAGGGTTTTCACAGAGCCTGATAGGGCATCAATTAAGGCCTTGTGCTGGCCCAGTGCTTGATGGATGTTATCCACCGAAGTGGCAAGCACAGTCAGAGGATCAGCGCGTGATTCCATCTGTTTTTTGGTCTGGCGTTCTGTAACGATCGGTGAAGCACAGAGAGAATCTGATTACCGGTGATCTGCAGTATCACTGGGAATACAGATATATACCAGATTATATGTGGTCTGCAGTATCACCGATAATCCGATATACCAGCTAACCTCTGTTCACCTGAGTAGAGTGTAGTGTTTGGTGTAACAGTAACACTAGAGGACAAGGCCTCAGTGCAGCAAGGAGTACTGCACAGATTCCTTCCGCAGACCTGAGCTCTCCAAGACGGGAGGAGTCAGACTGACAGTAGGAAGGATTGGCTGAAAGTGACCCTCAGGAGGAAGGATCGCTAACAGAGCGAGGAACCGCCTCTAACGGCAAGGTCGGTTCTCGAGGTCAGACAAGCCAGGTCGTACACACACGGACAGATACAGTACAAGATCAGAAGACAAAGGCGGAGTCAAGGTACAGGCAGGGTTCGGCAACGGGGTATCAGATATATCGAGGTACAGAATCAGGAGGCAGAAGCGGGGTCTAGGAACGAGCCGGGGTTCGGCAACAGAGTATCAGAAGTATCGAGGTACAAGATCAGAGTTCAGGGGGATAGTCAAGGCAGGCAAAGGTCATAACAGATAAACACAATCAAACTAGTACTTTAGCTATCAACAATCTAGCTAAGTGTAGGATTACAGCTCCAGCTGGTCCCGGCACACTTGCGGATCTGACTACGGATCTGGGTGCTCCCACGTAAGTGATCGCAACGCCAGACACCAGAGGAATGACCAGGCAGAAGTATATATAGCCAGGTGTCCCCCCAGCACCTCCCTAAGTGCTGGACCAATGAGGATTGGAGCTAGAGTCAGCTGACCAGCCTGGTCAGCTGACTCCTTCCTGGGTACCATAAATCTTTTGCCTGAGTGCGCGCGCGCGCGTCACTCTAACCTCAGAGGGACTACGAGTCCCAGCCACAGTAGCCCCGCTCTGCGGTGTCTCCGCAGCGGGGGTATGCGTGCTAACCGCCGCGTCCAACGCGGCAGTTTCTCCGCTCTCCATGTGTCTCTGCACTTAGACAGCCGCCTCATGCTGATAGGAGGCGGCTGCCTCTCCGTGTGCAGCAACACCGCGCGCGGAAAGAGCCGCCTGCCGCTGGCTCATGGCGGCGGCTCTTCCGCGTTTACTTACACCAGTTCTGTATAATGCCTGAAGAAGAAACTTAATGATTCGAAAGCTTGCAATAAACCATGTACAGTTAGTCATTAAAGTTATTACCGTAGTAAACATTTGTTGGTTTGATGTCTACATCTCTGCCCCTCGACTAACACCAGACCACACTTGCATTACTTATGCCAGAACTGTTATGTCTCCTAACCCTAATTTACTAAACCCCAGTCCTCCCAACCCTTGTTCCACTAACCTTAATTCTGTGATCACTAGCTCTTCTATATCAAATTCTTGTAGCTGTAATTGTAACTCTAGCTTTCCTAACCCTAGTTCTCCTGATCCTAATTCTCCTACTCCTTACTCTTCTATCCCTTGGAGAGTTAGAGTTTGGAGCATTATTGTGAAAGTAAGGTAAAGATATAGGGTTGGGAGAAAAATAGTAAGGAACTTAAATACTTAAGGACCGGGCTATTTTGGAACGATCTGTGCTGGGTGGGCTCTCCAGCCCACAGCACAGATCGTAATTGCAGCAGGGTGACCAGACTTACCCCCTTTTTTCCCCACTAGGGGGATGTCCTGCTGGGGGGGTCTGATCGCCGCCGGCTACCTGCGTGTTGCGGCGGGGGCTCCTCAAAGCCCCCCTCTGCAGCGATATCGGGCCTCCCTCTCTTTCCCTCCCTCCCCTCCATCCCCTGGGCAGCACAGGATGGCGATGCGCCTGCGCCGCCTCTGATAGGCTTCAGCAGTGCCATATGATGTAAACAGCAGGGATTTCTTCCCCGCGTGTTTACAATTAGCCTGCGAGCCGCGATCGGAGGCTCGCAGGCTGTTCATGGAGACACCCTCCGTGAAATGACATGGAAAGGCCGCTCAAACGAGCAGCCGTTTCCATGTAATACCACTTACGACCTGCCGCCGCCTATCGGCTTTGGCGGTCGTGAACCTCCGGACTAAAAATCTACTCTGCAGAACTGAAAAGGTGTTTCTTTAACAGTTTCACAGCATCAGAACTTTGTTTTTCTTGCCAAAGCATAATTTTTAGCTGCATTTTTAGCTAAGCTCCACCCATCAAAGAAAAAAAGCCTGGGTTTTTTTCCCCGGATGCTGTGCAGAGCATGATGGGATTTCCTATGTTGTTATTCATGTTGCCTAGCAACTGGGAGAGGTGCTCAGGACACTGGACAGTTGGAACTGTGTCTAAAGCTCCCGGTCACCTCCTTTCAACCAAAAAGATGGCTGCCATCATGAAATCAAACATTTGCCTGTTCTTTTAAAACAGAGTGGGTAAGAGATTATATTACCTATCTATTTTAATTACATAACTAATGTAACTTAATGACAGTATGTTTGTTTAGACTGGAGTTCCTCTTTAAGGATTACATAATTAAAAGTTAGGGAAGAATTAAAAGATACCCGAAGTGACATGTGACATGATGAGATAGAGATGTGTATGTACAGTGCCTAGTAGAGATGTCGCGAACTGTTCGCCTACCAAACGCGAACTTTTCCGGAAGTTCGGTTCGCCCCATAAAGCTCTATTGAGCAAAACTTGGACTCTTTATATTACAGCCAGCAGACACATTATTGCCATACACACTGCTCTCAATGCTGGAGGCCCACCCTCCCTCCCTCCTCCTCCTCCTCCTCCTCCTCCTCCTCCTCCTCCTCCTCAGGTCCTTATACTGCCTACACTTATTAGTTAAGGGACAGCTGCTACACACTCTGCTAGGGAGATTTTAATTAGCCTGTTTGTGGATTCCTCCCTCCTCCCTTCTACCCATTAGGAGAGTCTCATCTGCCAGGGAATTCCAGTATTTCAAAAACCAGCTTATATACCATGATGGGGATTTGAACCCAGGCCTCAGTGTATGGTAGGCAACTAACATATCCATTGTACCACCAACAATACTAGCTGAAAGTAGCTGAAAGTAGCTGAAAGTAGCTGAAAGTAGCCTAGCATGTACCATTTATGCTTAATGCAAGAGAAAAATTAGACAAGACAAATAACATTTATATCACACTTTTCTCCTGGCAAACTCAAAGCACCAGAGCTGCAGCCACTAGGGCACGCTCTATAGGCAGTAGCACAGATATGTAGCCAGACATGGCCTTGTATTTTGCGTTCAACAGTTGTCAAGAGAAAAATTAGACAAGATAGCAGTGTTAGGATGACTTGCCTAAGGTCTCCTACTGAATTGGTGCTTGCTTACTGAACAGACAGAGACAAGATTTGAACTCTGGTCTCCTGTGTCAGAGGCAGAGCCATTACACCATGCAGCCACTGCTTACAGACATGTAGCCAGACATGTAGCCAGACATGTAGCCAGACATGGCCTTGTATTTTGTGTTCAACAGTTGTCAAGAGAAAAATTAGACAAGACAGCAGTGTTAGGAAGACTTGCCTAAGGTCTCCTACTGAATAGGTGCTGGCTTACTGAGCAGACAGAGACGAGATTCGAACTCTGGTCTCCTGTGTCAGAGGCAGAGCCATTCACCATTACACCATGCAGCCACTGCTTACAGATAGAGTTGGGCCGAACGGTTCGCCTGCGAACGGTTCCATGCGAACTTCAGTGGTTTTTGCGGAAGTTCGGTTCGCCCCATAATGCACCATGGAGGGTCAACTTTGACCCTCTACATCACAGTCAGCAGGCCCAGTGTAGCCAATTAGGCTACACTAGCCCCTGGAGCCCTACCCCCCTTATATAAGGCAGGCAGCGGCGGCCATTACCGTCACTCGTGTGCCTGCATTAGTGAGAGTAGGGCGAGCTGCTGCAGACTGTCTCTCATAGGGAAAGATTAGTTAGGCTTAGCTTGTTCCTTCCTGGCTGCATACCTGTTCTGTTCAGTGAGCCCACTGCATACCTGTTCAGTGAACCTGCCACTGCATACCTGTTCTGTGAACCCACCACTACATACCTGTTCTGTGAACCCACCACTGCATACCTGTACTGTGAACCCACCACTGCATACCTGTTCAGTGAACCCACCACTGCATACCTGTTCAGTGAACCCACCACTGCACAGTGCATACCTGTTCAGTGAACCTGCCACTGCATACCTGTTCTGTGAACCCACCACTGCATACCTGTTCTGTGAACCCACCACTGCATACCTGTTCAGTGAACCTGCCACTGCATACCTGTTCTGTGAACCCACCACTGCATACCTGTTCAGTGAACCCACCACTGCATACCTGTTGTGTTCAGTGAACCCGCCACTGCATACCTGTTCTGTTCAGTGGACCCGCCACTGTATACCTGTTCTGTTCAGTGAACCCACCACTATATACCTGTTCAGTGAACCCGCCACTGCATACCTGTTCTGTTCAGTGAACCCGCCACTGTATACCTGTTCTGTTCAGTGAACCCGCCACTACATACCTGTTCTGTTCAGTGAACCTGCCACTGCATACCTGTTCTGTGAACCCGCCACTGTATACCTGTTCTGTTCAGTGAACCCGCCACTGCATACCTGTTCTGTGAACCCACCACTGCATACCTGTTCAGTGAACCCACCACTGCATACCTGTTGTGTTCAGTGAACCCGCCACTGCATACCTGTTCTGTTCAGTGGACCCGCTACTGTATACCTGTTCTGTTCAGTGAACCTGCCACTGCATACCTGTTCTGTGAACCCACCACTGCATACCTGTCCAGTGAACCCACCACTGCATACCTGTTGTGTTCAGTGAAGCCGCCACTGCATACCTGTTCTGTTCAGTGAACCCGCCACTGCATACCTGTTCTGTTCAGTGAACCTGCCACTGCATACCTGTTCTGTGAACCCGCCACTGTATACCTGTTCTGTTCAGTGAGCCCGCCACTGTATACCTGTTCTGTTCAGTGGACCCGCTACTGTATACCTGTTCTGTTCAGTGAACCTGCCACTGCATACCTGTTCTGTGAACCCACCACTGCATACCTGTTCAGTGAACCCACCACTGCATACCTGTTGTGTTCAGTGAACCCGCCACTGCATACCTGTTCTGTTCAGTGGACCCGCTACTGTATACCTGTTCTGTTCAGTGAACCTGCCACTGCATACCTGTTCTGTGAACCCACCACTGCATACCTGTTCAGTGAACCCACCACTGCATACCTGTTGTGTTAAGTGAACCCGCCACTGCATACCTGTTCTGTTCAGTGGACCCGCCACTATATACCTGTTCTGTTCAGTGAACCCGCCACTGTATACCTGTTCTGTTCAGTGGACCCGATACTGTATACCTGTTCTGTTCAGTGAACCTGCCACTGCATACCTGTTCTGTGAACCCACCACTGCATACCTGTTCAGTGAACCCACCACTGCATACCTGTTGTGTTCAGTGAACCCGCCACTGCATACCTGTTCTGTTCAGTGGACCCGCTACTGTATACCTGTTCTGTTCAGTGAACCTGCCACTGCATACCTGTTCTGTGAACCCACCACTGCATACCTGTCCAGTGAACCCACCACTGCATACCTGTTGTGTTCAGTGAACCCGCCACTGCATACCTGTTCTGTTCAGTGGACCCGCCACTGTATACCTGTTCTGTTCAGTGAACCCGCCACTGTATACCTGTTCTGTTCAGTGAACCTGCCACTGCATACCTGTTCTGTGAACCCACCACTGCATACCTGTCCAGTGAACCCACCACTGCATACCTGTTGTGTTCAGTGAAGCCGCCACTGCATACCTGTTCTGTTCAGTGAACCCGCCACTGCATACCTGTTCTGTTCAGTGAACCTGCCACTGCATACCTGTTCTGTGAACCCGCCACTGTATACCTGTTCTGTTCAGTGAGCCCGCCACTGTATACCTGTTCTGTTCAGTGGACCCGCTACTGTATACCTGTTCTGTTCAGTGAACCTGCCACTGCATACCTGTTCTGTGAACCCACCACTGCATACCTGTCCAGTGAACCCACCACTGCATACCTGTTGTGTTCAGTGAAGCCGCCACTGCATACCTGTTCTGTTCAGTGAACCCACCACTGCATACCTGTTCTGTTCAGTGAACCTGCCACTGCATACCTGTTCTGTGAACCCGCCACTGTATACCTGTTCTGTTCAGTGAGCCCGCCACTGTATACCTGTTCTGTTCAGTGGACCCGCTACTGTATACCTGTTCTGTTCAGTGAACCTGCCACTGCATACCTGTTCTGTGAACCCACCACTGCATACCTGTTCAGTGAACCCACCACTGCATACCTGTTGTGTTCAGTGAACCCGCCACTGCATACCTGTTCTGTTCAGTGGACCCGCTACTGTATACCTGTTCTGTTCAGTGAACCTGCCACTGCATACCTGTTCTGTGAACCCACCACTGCATACCTGTTCAGTGAACCCACCACTGCATACCTGTTGTGTTAAGTGAACCCGCCACTGCATACCTGTTCTGTTCAGTGGACCCGCCACTATATACCTGTTCTGTTCAGTGAACCCGCCACTGTATACCTGTTCTGTTCAGTGGACCCGATACTGTATACCTGTTCTGTTCAGTGAACCTGCCACTGCATACCTGTTCTGTGAACCCACCACTGCATACCTGTTCAGTGAACCCACCACTGCATACCTGTTGTGTTCAGTGAACCCGCCACTGCATACCTGTTCTGTTCAGTGGACCCGCTACTGTATACCTGTTCTGTTCAGTGAACCTGCCACTGCATACCTGTTCTGTGAACCCACCACTGCATACCTGTCCAGTGAACCCACCACTGCATACCTGTTGTGTTCAGTGAACCCGCCACTGCATACCTGTTCTGTTCAGTGGACCCGCCACTGTATACCTGTTCTGTTCAGTGAACCCGCCACTGTATACCTGTTCTGTTCAGTGGACCCGCTACTGTATACCTGTTCTGTTCAGTGAACCTGCCACTGCATACCTGTTCTGTGAACCCACCACTACATACCTGTTCAGTGAACCCACCACCACTGCATACCTGTTGTGTTCAGTGAACCCGCCACTGCATACCTGTTCTGTTCAGTGAACCTGCCACTGCATACCTGTTCTGTGAACCCGCCACTGCATACCTGTTCTGTTCAGTGAACCCGCCACTGCATACCTGTTCTGTTCAGTGAACCCGCCACTGTATACCTGTTCTGTTCAGTGGACCCGCTACTGTATACCTGTTCTGTTCAGTGAACCCACCGCATCAGTGCGCATACCTGTGCAGTTAAGTGAACCCACCTACCTACGTGAGTGCACGCAGTGTGATATACCACTCCGTGCATACCCGATATGGACAAAACAGGTAGAGGAAGAGGTAGTGCCAGAGCCAGAGGAAGGCCACCCGGCAGGTCTGCGCGAGGTCGTGTAAATGTAATTTCGTGTGGACCTGGCCCACAGTACAGTGCTCGGAAGAAGGCACCTCCCATCACCTCCCAAGATTGTCAGGACGTGGTTGAGTATTTAGCGACACAGAACACCTCATCTTGCTCAGCCACCAGCGCTACTACTAGCACCACTTCCGCTGCATTTGACACTTCGCAAGAATTATTTAGTGGTGAAATCACTGATGCACAGCCATTGTTGTTACAGCCAGATGAATTTTCACCAGCTCATATGTCTGAGTTACGCGGCAACACTATGGATGTAACGTGTGAGGAGGATGAAGGACCTACTGATGGTGCATGTTTGCATTTGTCTGAGGCAAGCGAAGCTGGGCAGGATGATTACGATGATGACGATGATAGGGATCCTCTGTATGTTCCCAATAGAGGAGATGAAGAGGGGGACAGTTCAGAGGGGGAGTCAGAGAGTAGTAGGAGGAGAGACGTTGCTGAAAGAAGCTGGGGCAGCTCTTCGTCAGAAACAGCTGGTGGCAGTGTCCGGCACCATGTATCGCCACCTATGTACAGCCAGCCAACTTGCCCTTCAGCATCAGCTGCTGAGGTCCCCATAGTGCCCACATCCCAGGGTGGCTCAGCGGTGTGGAAATGTTTTAATGTGTGTGCCTCAGATCGGACCAAAGCCATCTGTTCGCTCTGCCAACAAAAATTGAGCCGTGGAAAGGCCAACACTCACGTAGGGACAAGTGCCTTACGAAGGCACCTGGAGAAAAGGCACAAACAGCAATGGGATGGCCACCTGAGCAAAAACAGCAGCAGCACACAAAAGAAAAGTCACCCTCCTTCTCCTCTTCCTCCTTCAGGTGCATAATCTGCTTTTGCCGCTTTCTTCCTTCCACCTTCACAGGCACCCTCCTCCACTCCGCCTCTGCCCTTGAGCGCTTCCTGCTCCTCTGCCCACAGCAGCAGTCAGGTGTCCGTGAAGGAAATGTTTGAGCGGAAGAAGCCAATTTCGGCCAGTCACCCCCTTGCCCGGCGTCTGACAGCTGGCGTGGCTGAACTGTTAGCTCGCCAGCTGTTACCATACCGACTGGTGGACTCTGAGGCCTTCCGTAAATTTGTGGCCATCGGAACACCGCAGTGGAAGATGCCAGGCCGCACTTATTTTTCGAGAAAGGCCATACCCCAACTGCACCGTGAAGTTGAGAGGCAAGTGGTGTCATCTCTTGCGAAGAGCGTTGGGTCAAGGGTACACCTGACCACGGATGCCTGGTCTGCCAAGCACGGGCAGGGCCGATACATTACGTACACAGCCCATTGGGTCAACCTGGTGGTGAACGATGGCAAGCAGGGCGCAGCGGACCAAATTGTGACACCTCCACGGCTTGCAGGCAGGCCTCCTGCCACCTCCTCTCCTCCTGCTACATGCTCTTCGCTGTCCTCCTCCTCCTTGGCTGAGTGGCAGTTCTCCTCTCCAGCTACACAGCCCCAGCTCCGCAGGGCCTATGCTGCATGCCAGGTACGACGGTGTCACGCAGTGTTAGACATGTCTTGTCTCAAAGCGGAGAGTCACACTGGAGCAGCTCTCCTGGCTGCTCTTAAGAAACAGGTGGATGAGTGGCTGACCCCGCACCACCTGGAGATAGGCAACGTGGTGTGCGACAATGGCAGCAATCTGCTTGCCGCTTTGCATATGGGGAAGCTGACACACATACCCTGCATGGCACATGTCATGAATCTAGTTGTTCAAAGATTTGTGGCAAAGTACCCTGGCTTAGCGGATGTCCTGAAGCAGGCCAGGAAGTTCTGTGGGCATTTGAGGCGGTCTTACACAGCCATGGCACGCTTTGCGGAAATTCAGCGGAAAAACAACATGCCGGTGAGACGCCTCATTTGCGATAGCCCAACTCGCTGGAACTCGACCCTGCTCATGTTCTCCCGCCTGCTAGAACAGAAGAAAGCCGTCACCCAGTACCTCTACAACTACAGTAGAATGAAACAGTCTGGGAAGATGGGGATGTTCTGGCCCGACAACTGGACACTGATGAAAAATGCATGCAGGCTCATGCGGCCGTTTGAGGAGGTGACCAACCTGGTGAGCCGCAGTGAGGGCACCATCAGCGACTTAATTCCCTACGCTTACTTCTTGGAGCGTGCTGTGCGTAGAGTGGCGGATGAAGCTGCGAATGAGCGTGACCAGGAACCGTTACGGCAGGAACAGGCATGGGACCAATTTTCATCAGACCCAGCTGTTTCCTCAACACCTGCGGCAGCACAGAGGGGGTAGGAGGAGGAAGAAGAGAAGTCGTGTGCAGAAGACGAGTCAGACTCAGAGGATGATGAGCAAGGTGTTTCTTTGGGGGAGGAGGAGGAGGAGGGGACGGCGGCAGGAGAACACCCGCAGCAGGCGTCGCAGGGGGCTTGTGCTGCTCAACCTTCCCGTGGTATTGTTCGCGGCTGGGGGGAGGAGGTTGACTTACGTGACGTCACTGAGGAAGAGCAAGAGGAGATGGAGGGTACTGGATCCGACTTTGTGCAGATGTCGTCTTTTATGCTGTCCTGCCTGTTGAGGGACCCCCGTATAAAAAACCTCAAGGGGAATGAGCTGTACTGGGTAGCCACACTACTAGACCCTCGGTACAGGCACAAAGTGGCGGACCTGTTACCAACTCACCTGAAGGTGGAAAGGATGCAGCACATGCAGAACCAGCTGTCAACTATGCTTTACAATGCCTTTAAGGGTGATGTGACAGCACAACGCCAGCAAGGTACCACTGCCACTAATCCTCCTCCCGTGTCCACGCAGTCAAAGACAGGACGCTCCAGCGATCTCATGGTGATGTCGGACATGCGGACGTTCTTTAGTCCAACGCCTCGCCGTAGCCCTTCCGGATCCACCCTCCACCAACGCCTGGAACGGCAGGTAGCCGACTACCTGGCCTTAAGTGTGGATGTAGACACTGCTGTGAACAGCGATGAGGAACCCTTGAACTACTGGGTGCGCAGGCTTGACCTGTGGCCAGAGCTGTCCCAATTTGCCATCCAACTTCTCTCCTGCCCTGCCGCAAGTGTCCTGTCAGAAAGGACCTTCAGCGCAGCTGGAGGCATTGTCACTGAAAAGAGAAGTCGCCTAAGTCACAAAAGTGTTAAGTACCTCACCTTTATCAAAATGAATGAGGCATGGATTCCGGAGGGCTGCTGCCCGCCCCAAGACTAAGTCAGTCCCCGCACACACAGCATCTCTGCCTGCACGCTGTGTGACTGGCTGCCTGGCCTGCCCCAAGAAGACTAAGTCGCTCCCAGTCACTCCACACAGCATGTCTGCCTGCAGGCCGCTTGACTACCTTCTCCGCCACCACCAACAGGGCCCGGGACTCCAGGCGGATTGCTGAATTTTTTAGGCCGCTGCTAGCAGCGGCCGCTGTAATAATTTTTCTGGTGCGTGTACATGACTGCCTAATTTTTCTGGCTGCACTGCGGGCAGCTGCAACAACAAAAGAAAAGGCATGTACATGCGCCCATTCCCCTTCATGATCATTACCTTGCCGTGGTGAAGGGGCTTGCGTATCACAATGAAGCAATGACCGGCGCCTAGATGAGTGTCTCGGGGGGCACACAAAAGATAATAAGGTCGTTGCTTCATTGTGGTCAGACCAAATTTGATCAGCTGGACAGTCACTGTTCTGTCATTCAGCTACATCAGCCAGGCGATATGGGCTGTAAAGCCACCACAACCTGCACTCTCGCCATGGTGCGCACCAGTCCAGCACGGCCGTCACTACACAAACAGCTGTTTGCGGTGCGTTACACGGTGAGTTTGGTGTGTCAGTGTGAAGCAGTACCTTAATTACACTACCTGATTGATGTATACACATGCAAGATGTTTTAAAGCACTTTAGGCCTGTCATTTAGCATTCAATGTGATTTCTGCCCTTAAAACGCTGCTTTGCGTCAAATCCAGATTTTTCCCGGGGACTTTTGGCGTGTATCCCACTCCGCCATGCCCCCCTCCAGGTGTTAGACCCCTTGAAACATCTTTTCCATCACTTTTGTGGCCAGCATAATTTTATTTTTTTTTCAAAGTTCGCATCCCCATTGAAGTCTATTGCGGTTCGCGAACTTTAACGCAAACCGAACCTTCCGCGAAAGTTCGCGAACCTAAAATCGGAGGTTCGGCCCAACTCTACTTACAGACATGTAGCCAGACATGGCCTTGTATTTTGTGTTCAACAGTTGTCAAGAGAAAAATTAGACAAGATAGCAGTGTTAGGAAGACTTGCCTAAGGTCTCCAACTGAATAGGTGCTGGCTTATTGAACAGACAGAGCCAAGATTCAAACTCTGGTCTCCTGTGTCAGAGCCTTTCACCATTACACCATGCAGCCACTGCTTACAGACATGTAGCCAGACATGGCCTTGTATTTTGTGTTCAACAGTTGTCAAGAGAAAAATTAGACAAGATAGCAGTGTTAGGAAGACTTGCCTGAGGTCTCCAACTGAATAGGTGCTGGCTTACTGAACAGACAGAGACAAGATTCGAACTCTGGTCTCCTGTGTCAGAGGCAGAGCCATTCACCATTACACCATGCAGCCACTGCTTACAGACATGTAGCCAGACATGGCCTTGTATTTTGTGTTCAACAGTTGTCAAGAGAAAAATTGGACAAGAGAGCAGTGTTAGGAAGACTTGCCTAAGGTCTCCGACTGAATAGGTGCTGGCTTACTGAACAGACAGAGACGAGATTTGAACTCTGGTCTTCTGTGTCAGAGCCATTCACCATTACACCATGCAGCCACTGCTCACAGGCATGTAGCCAGACATGGCCTTGTATTTTGTGTTCAACAGTTGTCAAGAGAAAAATTAGACAAGACAGCAGTGTTAGGAAGACTTGCCTAAGGTCTCCGACTGAATAGGTGCTGGCTTACTGAACAGACAGAGACGAGATTCGAACTCTGGTCTCCTGTGTCAGAGGCAGAGCCATTCACCATTACACCATGCAGCCACTGCCATGCAGCAAATTTTCTAGCATTGTAGGAACTGTTAGGGGGATCATAACTGGTGAGTTTCGGGCCCCTAGGCCGAAGAGGTCATAGCCTAGGGTCACAAAAACCTGTTTATTTGGGCAATTTCAATGGTGGCAATTCTGAGGTACATAAATCGCAGCCATGGCCGTTAGCAACGTCTGAATCTCACGAAATGTCTCATGCAGGTAGAAGACATATTGTTAGACTTGGGCTCCAAAGATGGGTTCCATACATCTCTGCAAACCAGAGTTACAGGGGTCCAAAATTGGTAAAATCCCCCATAGGCTTTCATTGCCTCCCTATTTCACTTTCCAATATCTCACATCTTTTCAAAGGGCAATTGCTCAGCAGTGGCAAATTTTCTAGCATTGTAGGGACTCTTAGGGGGAACATGACTGGTGAGTTTCGGGCCCCTAGGCCAAAGAGGTCATAGCCTAGGGTCACAAAAACCTGTTTATTTGGGCAATTTCAATGGTAGTGATGCTGACGTACATAAATCGCAGCCATGGCCGTTAGCAACGTCTGAATTTCACGAAATGTCTCATGCAGGTAGAAGACATATTGTTAGACTTGGAATCCAAAGATGGGGTCCCTACATCTCTGCAAACCAGAGTTACAGGGGTCCAAAATTGGTAAAATCCCCCATAGGCTTTCATTGCCTCCCTATTTCACTTTCCAAAATCTCACATCTTTTCAAAGGGCAATTGCTCAGCAGTGGCAAATTTTCTAGCATTGTAGGGACTCTTAGGGGGATCATGACTGGTGAGTTTTGCCACTGCTGAGCCATTGCCCTTTGAAATGGTGTGAGATTTTGGAACGGTAAATAGTAGGCCCAATGAAAGCCTATGGGGGATTTTACCAATTTTGGACCCCTGTAACTCTGGTTTGCAGAGATGTAGGGACCTCATCTTTGGAATCCAAGTCTAACAATATGTCTTCTACCTGCATGAGACATTTCGTGAAATTCAGACGTTGCTAACGGCCATGGCTGCGATTTATGTACGTCAGCATCACTACCATTGAAATTGCCCAAATAAACAGGTTTTTGTGACCCTAGGCTATGACCTCTTCGGCCTAGGGGCCCGAAACTCACCAGTTATGATCCCCCTAACAGTTCCTACAATGCTAGAAAATTTGCCACTGCTGAGCAATTGCCCTTTGAAAAGATGTGAGATTTTGGAAAGTGAAATAGGGAGGCAATAAAAGCCTATGGGGGATTTTACCAATTTTAGACCCCTGTAACTCTGGTTTGCAGAGATGTATGGAACCCATCTTTGGAGCCCAAGTCTAACAATATGTCTTCTACCTGCATGAGACATTTCGTGAGATTCAGACGTTGCTAACGGCCATGGCTGCGATTTATGTACCTCAGAATTGCCACCATTGAAATTGCCCAAATAAACAGGTTTTTGTGACCCTAGGCTATGACCTCTTCGGCCTAGGGGCCCGAAACTCACCAGTTATGATCCCCCTAACAGTTCCTACAATGCTAGAAAATTTGCTGCATGGCAGTGGCTGCATGGTGTAATGGTGAATGGCTCTGCCTCTGACACAGGAGACCAGAGTTCGAATCTCGTCTCTGTCTGTTCAGTAAGCCAGCACCTATTCAGTCGGCGACCTTAGGCAAGTCTTCCTAACACTGCTATCTTGTCTAATTTTTCTCTTGACAACTGTTGAACACAAAATACAAGGCCATGTCTGCTACATGTCTGCTACATGTCTGCTACATGTCTGTAAGCAGTGGCTGCATGGTGTAATGGTGAATGGCTCTGCCTCTGACACAGGAGACCAGAGTTCAAATCTCATCTCTGTCTGTTCAGTAAGCCAGCACCTATTCAGTAGGAGACCTTAGGCAAGTCTTCCTAACACTGCTATCTTGTCTAAAATTTCTCTTGACAACTGTTGAACACAAAATACAAGGCCATGTCTGGCTACATATCTGTGCTACTGCCTATATAGAGTGTGCCCTAGTGGCTGCAGCTCTGGTGCTTTGAGTCTGCCAGGAGAAAAGTGTGATATAAATGTTATTTGTCTTGTCTAATTTTTCTCTTGCATTAAGCATAAATGGTACATGCTAGGCTACTTTCAGCTACTTTCAGCTAGTAGTGTTGGTGGTACAATGGATATGTTAGTTGCCTATCATACACTGAGGCCTGGGTTCAAATCCCTATCATGGTATATAAGCTGGTTTTTGAAATACTGGAATTCCCTGGCAGATGAGACCCTCCTCCCTGAGGGAGGAGGAGTAGGTGGAGGAGGAAGGTGGGAGGCCAATTAAAATCTCCCTAGCAGAGTGTATAGCAGCTGTCCCATAACTAATTAGTGTAGACAGACAACTGAGTCAAATGGTATAAGGACCTAGCTTGGAGGAGGGTGGGTCCTCCAGCAGTGATGTGTATTTCACTCAATCATGTCTGCCTCCAGGTATTAGAGCCCTTGAAACATGTTTTCCATCATTTTTCTAGGTGTCAGAATTTTTTCTGTTTTACAAAGTTCGCCTCCCCATTGAAGTGTATTGCAGTTCGCGAACTTTTTCGCGAACCGAACCTTTCGCGGAGGTTTGCGAACAGGGTTCGCGAACTGAAAATCTGAGGTTCGCGACATCTCTAGTGCCTAGCACACAAATAACTATTCTGTGTTCCTCACTGATAAGAAATTCCCCTTTTTACCTCTTTCTTGCTCTCAGAAGCCATTTTCTGCTAGGATAGTGTTTTATAGTTAGAATTTCTGAGTCAGGACTGAGTCAGCCACTTACATACCTGATATTTAACTCTTTCAGGCAGAGAAAGAAAAAAAGTAACACAGCATAGTTATTTGTGTGGTAGGCACTGTACATACACATGTCTATCTCATCATGTCACATGTCACTTCGGGTATCCTTAAAGGACTTACGAGGTGAAAATAAACTTCTGAGAATAACAATTATATCTATCCTACTTCTCCTAAAAATGACTTTGTTAGATATCCCACGGTTTTATTTTATATTTAAATCTAGTTTTTAAGTTTTTACTGTTTCATTGTCTCTGCTCAATTACACATTCATTGCAGTATGCCAGAGCTCAAATCTATGAATTATTGACCCTTTTTATCTATTTCCTGCTCTTAAAAGCCATTTACTGACAGAAAAATGTTTTTTGGCTGTAATTACTTATCAGTGAGGGTTATGCTATAGCCTGACCCAGTCCGACCCGGTCCCGACCCAGACAGACACTGTCACTTGTATACTTGATGTTTAACTTTTTCAGGCAGAGAAAGAAAAAAAGGAACACAGCCTAGTTATTTGTGTGCTCGGCACTGTACATACACATGTCTATCTCATCATGTCACATTTCACCTCGTAAGTCCTTTAAGGTTAGGAAAATTAAGGTTAGCACAGCCTTAGCTCTAACTCTCCTAAACTAACTCCTAACTGCAAATTGCAGTCATGAAAATCACAGATTTTAGGTTTAATATCCCTGAACTCAAAAGTGCGATATTCCAGATGACTGACATGAACCAAAAGAAAAGCAACACCAATTATGACAACTGACATTTACTGTTTGGTTGCTAGTTTCTGTTGATGTAAGCAAACGTATTTGTAACCATCTAAACTCCTAAAAAGGAAAATGTTCTGCTTATCAACCACTAAATGTACCTAATCATACGAATAAGTTACTTTCTCTGGTGAAATTTCCAACAGCAACTTTGACATTGGCAAGTTTTACGTGTGTGTGAAGTCACACATGCGCACACGTATACGGCGGCAACCACATGGAGCGTGTGTCTGCGGATGGCGCCTGGAGCCAGAGAAAGGCAGACACGGACAGGTAAAGTATAGCGCACCAGGCACCCGGGGGGCACATCTGAAATTAGGGGGACATCGTTGGACCGACGAGGCGGTGGATTCCTGATCAATTTCGGTGTGACACATCCCTCTTTAATTATATTTAATCAGATAGTCTCTTGGTTGAAACTGCCCATCATCGCTAGATGTATGGCTACCTTTAGATTCTGAAGCTGCTGGTTACCTCTGTGCAAAGATCAGTTCAGACCATGGGAGTTTCAGCTCATCATACAGCAACGAAAAGATAACTGCCTCTTTAAATGATCCCTCACACATCTCTGTTTTCTCAGTCATGTTGCTGTAGCTGGCCTGGTACTCCATGCATGTGTCCTGCATCAACAATTTTAAGGACACAGCCTGTAGGACTTGCATAGTCTCTTTAAAAGTTAAAGCTATAAGGTCCAATGTCCCAATGCTTAATTCCTAAGACAATTTTTCTGTTTGCCGAGCAACTGGAAATACTGCAGTTCCTTTGCTGGGTGGTTGCTAAGCAACTAGAAACACCTACACCTGTCGGACGTCAGTCAGGGCAGCAAAACAAATGTAGTTCAACACTACTGCCTCTTTAGAGCGCTGATTGCTTCTTGTTATATCTTTGCCAGTTAGAAGTGTATTATTTACTATTTGTGAAGTGTGATAAATTACATAAATGATTCCTAAGCGCATCGGAAATAATAGCAGAAGAATCTCATAAAGGAAATATTACTTTTTCTAGGCAGTATGTAAAAGATTTTTGTAATTCGATTGTAAGCGCCTTCAGATGGAAAACTTTTGCTGATTATATTTGAATGCATGAATATTAAGCAGCTTGGCGCTTTTTCTATAAAGAAAAGCGATAGTTCTGCATAGGCCGTAAAACAACAGATTGCACACTTCCTCCTTATAATTGATGAAAAGTGTATGTGCAATCGTTATTTTCTCTTTTTATTAACATAACTGTCTGACCTCCGGGAATCAGTAATGGGATACAACGCCGTGCGGATCCCCAGGAATACACGCTAGGCAGCTTTATAGCACACGCAACACGCAAAGCTGGAACACGCAGACACACACAGATTACAAAAGAGGTTTGGCAGGCTGTGATCCATAACTTAATAAAAAGAAAGATTATTGCTCATATCCCACAAAGCTCAGAGAAGTGTGACACCGAACATGAGACAGAGGACTGTGGAAACATAATTATCAATAAAACATGGTTTATGGCATCATATAAAAGATGAGACAGCTACAAACAATAGTCTGTTAGAGAGATGGGAGCTATGACATGGGCCTACCCTCCGGGAACTGAAGATGACAGTGATTGCAGGGAGCAGGTGAAGGGAGAGAAAATGGAAGGAAGTAGATCTGTATGAACATGGGAGGAACATTAAATGGACATATTACATTTACTGCAGAAGTACAGCTGACCTTTTCATTATTTTTTCTCTCTCTTTTTTTAGAGGAACCTGTAAGGCAATATTGGAAAAAATGTCCAATTTATTAGCAGGACTCTAATGGTTTCTGCTCCTCTTATACCTGCGATGATATATGTTGTTCAGACCGCATCACCCTCTGCACTCTGTAAAGCATTGTCTTCTTAAAACAGAATATACAGGGGCGTAAAAATAGACCCTGCAAGGGATGCAGCCGCAGGGAGGCCCAACAGCCACATGGGGCCCTGTCCTGAGAGACTGACAACTAAGAGCAAGGAGAGAAAAAACACTTGCTCTCTGCACAATTGTTCTAGTGATTGCATCTGCTCAGCCACTGATAAGGAATCATACAAAGTTTTGTAGACAAAGATTTGAGGACAGTCCCTATTCAGTGTGCAGGGGGAAGGGGCCCCCATCCAAAGTTTTGCAGGGGGACCCAGTGGTTTCTAGTTACGCCCCTGAGAAGATAGTTGAATGTTATAACTTTACCTGTCTGAAATGAAACACCCATAAAGCATCACTTGAGATCTTTGTCTTTGGGAGATAGGAGTGCATCCTGCTTGTATTTAGCACACATACAGATACTTGAGGCTAAAATTGACTGTCTGAATAAAATTGGATGAGGATGGTCGGAGTTGTTTAGATATGTACCTGTCTTGACATCTTCAGGGCACAGGTGAACCGCCCCCCCCCCCCCCTCCCCAGCAGTGTGGTGGTGGCCATGTTTTTGAAGATTGCCAGAAAACCACCTTCTGGATGGTTGTGGGCCCACTCCCAGCTCGGCAGCCACCCATCAGGTAGCGGCTGTCAAGCTGGGGGTGGGCCGCTGCCACCCAGGTGGGTGTGACCAGAGCATTGGCGTTGATTTAAATAAAAATTACCAGGGCTCATTCTGAAAGGGAGGCAGAGTGATCACCTGCCTGAAGGCAAGACAACAGGACAGGTGAGTATTTAACCCCGCAACACCCCCAATCCTCCATTATTTAAACTCATAATAACTGGAAAAAATAAAATCATCCAATAAGAAATTACTTATTAAGTTCACCTATCCTCTTGTTTTTAGTGTTCACTGTCAGATTTAGGAGAATATTTCTGATGGTTTCCATCTTTACTGTTTCTCTGTGATGCCAAATGTGACATCATTTCTGGCTTTTTCTTTCTTTCTTTTTTTGTTATTTTTTTTTTATTTAACCAAGCTTTGTTAATTTTTCCTCCCTACTGCCACAGCACCTAGACAACAAAAAAGTGTAAGTGGATGGAAAAACAGGCAGAGGGACTTTAAAAGATATTATCCCGTCATCTGTAATTAAAGGTACTCCGAGCACCTCTCATCGTTATGCCTTTAAGATTATGACCAGTACTGCAAAGTACTTAAAGATGCATATCTTCCTGCAGCTTGTGCTCTTCTCTTTCGCAGTTCTACACCAAATAGTTTTCATTAAATTTCAATTTAAAAATAATTTAAAAATCGTGGCTACCATCTTGGCTATGTTATAACTTCCGGGTCACCCCTGTCTTCTCTGTTAGAGAAGTGCTTAACTGAATGAAGCAGGAAGAGGAAGTGACACGCATGGCCATTGTAAGAGGATCCTCCAGAGGAGTCATAGCACGACTTTGTTGGAAAAAAAAATGGGGGGCATATAGTGACCTATCTTTGGATGTTACAACCCAATTTAATAAAACAGAACCATTAATCCAAATTACATACAGCTGTTTCAGGGTATTTGTTACTTTTTAGTGCTAGATGTAGATTTGCGATTCAGGAAAGGCTCACAGAAATGGAGACTAGAGTTTACAAGCTTGGACATTGTCCTGCCTATACCTTTCTAACAAAAAAGTGGTGAAACAGTTTAAGGCTACTTTGCTTTGTCTTCAAATCACTTCACAGCTCCTGTCTAATCTACATTTTTTAATGCATAAACAATACAACCCTAGTCCCACTCTGCGTTCCTTCAATGGCCTCACAATGTCTTCCACACTCATATGCATAGCTCCAAGACTACTATAGCACTGCTCCCACTCTTTGGGACTCTCCTGTTAGGTTTGCTCTTTCCTCTAACATACCGTAGTCAGATATTCTTCTAAAGCCAATTTCTCTAAACTTGTCCACCCATCCTCTTCTGAGCTTAGCCTTCTTACTGATAAGCTACAGCCCTATTTTGTTTTACCTATCTATCGTTTTACCTAAATTTACTATTTGTTTTACCTATCTATCGAATCCCTATACATCAAATCATCTTAGATAGTAAACTAAGATTACAATAGCTGCATGCTTGTTTCTGGTGTGATTCAGACACTACTGCAGCCAAGTAGATCAGCCGAGCTGCCAGGCAACTGGTATTGTTTAAAAAGGAAATAAATATGGCAGCCTCCATATCCCTCTCACCTCGTGTTCACTTTAAGCCCTTCACTACCTCTCCTAGCCATCCTCTCCTTTTCTGACCCTGAGCTAGCTGTAGCTTTATTACCTTAACACCATTACGTTTGCCCTTGACTTCATTGCTTCCTTCACAAACCACTGGCCTCGTCCTTGCCTTGCTAGGTTACAACCCTGGCAAACCAGTCAGACTAGACTCCTGAAAAATCAGCCTCAGGTGGCTGAACAGCACTGATGAAAGAGCAACTCAAGTGAGGTACACATTTATCATACATCCGGTCAAGAATACATTATTACCTGCAAAACAATCATACTTTTTTTTTATTATAACTTCAGAGTCCCATGACTTACACAGCAGTTAAATATAGTACACTCCTTATTCTGACTTCAAAACTCACTTCTCTTTTACTGGCATCATTCATTTCCCTGAACAATGGCCACTGTGTCTGATCTTCGAGGTACAGCCTACCACCAGCTGCCTAGATCCCATTCCTTCTCAACTCATCCCATCTTTCCTCCTCTCTTATACATCTTACTGATCCCTTTTCATGGGCATTTCTTCCTCTTCATAACTTCAATTCTCCAGGAACCATCTCTGGAGCCTTTAACCCTCCCTAACTACTGGCTTTTTCTCTTCTTTCCATCTCGCTTAGCCCAATATAGTGACATATTCATTCAAACTTGGTAAACTACCTCTCTACTTAAACTCCCCCTTTGATCACCTTCAATCTGGTTTCCTCCATAACCACACTGCCGAAAGTGTCCTTGCTAAAGTAGCTAGCGGCTATTGTTCTTCAGCATTTGATAGTGTTGACTACTCTATACTACTCCTCATTCTCGTCTCTTCAGGCATGCAGGGGTGTGCTTTGTTTCGGCTTTCCTCTTATCACAGTGGAATGACTTTTAGCATTGCCTACTCCAGCACCATATCCTATCCTCAACCGCACTCTGTTGGGATACTACAGGGCTTATTCCCTTTTCTTATTAATCTACATCTAAGGCTTCTAACAGCTTAATCGTTCTTTTGATGTCCAATATTATCTATATGTGTCATGGTAGCATAGTGGATAGTACGCTTGACTTGCAATGCTAGAATCCCAAGTTTTAAACTTAGGATACTAGCTGCATGGAGGTTGTATGTTTTGCTAGTTTGCGAGGGTTTCTTCTGGACACTCTGCTGTATACCTACATCACAAAAACAATTAAATGAATTGATTCCCTTCCAAAAGTTGACCTTAGACTATGGGAGGGACATTAAACTATAACTATGGTAGGGATTAAATCGTGAGCTCCCCTTAGGGAAAGTTAGCGACATACAGGCAGCCCCTGGTTAATGATCAAGGTAGGGACTATAGTTTTTCTAAAGTTGAATTTGTATGTAAGTCTGAACTAGTGTTGGGCGAACATCTAGATGTTCGGGTTCGGGCCGAACAGGCCGAACATGGCCGCGATGTTCGGGTGTTCGACCCGAACTCCGAACATAATGGAAGTCAATGGGGACCCGAACTTTTGTGCTTTGTAAAGCCTCCTTACATGCTACATACCCCAAATTTACAGGGTATGTGCACCTTGGGAGTGGGTACAAGAGGGAAAAAAATTTAGCAAAAAGAGCTTATAGTTTTTGAGAAAATTGATTGTAAAGTTTCAAAGGAAAAATTGTCTTTTAAATGCTGAAAATGTCATGTTTCTTTGCACAGGTAACATGGTTTTTACCGCCAGGCAGTCATAAATGTAATAAAGAGAAGAGGTTCCATAAACAGGGACCGGTAACGCTAACCCAGCAGCAGCAGCAGCACACGTGATGGAACAGGAGGAGGCGCAGGAGGAGAAGGCCACGCTTTTTGAGACACAACAACCCAGGCCTTGCATGAGGACAAGAAGCGTGCGGATAGCATGCTTTTTACCGCCATGCAGTCATAAATGTAATAAAGATAAGAGGTTCAATAAACAGGGACCGGTAACGCTAACCCAGCAGCAGCAGCAGCACACGTGATGGAACAGGAGGAGGCGCAGGAGGAGAAGGCCACGCTTTTTGAGACACAACAACCCAGGCCTTGCATGAGGACAAGAAGCGTGCGGATATAGCAGCAATGCTTTTTGCCGCCATGCAGTCATAAATGTAATAAAGAGAAGAGGCTCAATAAACAGGGACCGGTAACGCTAACCCAGCAGCAGCAGCAGCACAGAGCACACGTGACGGAACAGGAGGAGGCGCAGGAGGAGAAGGCCACGCTTTGAGACACAACAACCCAGGCCTTGCATGAGGACAAGAAGCGTGCAGATAGCATGCTTTTTACCGCCATGCAGTCATAAATGTAATAAAGATAAGAGGTTCAATAAACAGGGACCGGTAACGCTAACCCAGCAGCAGCAGCAGCAGCACAGAGCACACATGATGGAACAGGAGGAGGCGCAGGAGGAGAAGGCTACGCTTTGAGACACAACAACCCAGGCCTTGCATGAGGACAAGAAGCGTGCGGATATAGCAATGCTTTTTGCCGCCATGCAGTCATAAATGTAATACAGATGAGAGGTTCAATAAACAGGGACCGGTAACGCTAACCCAGCAGCAGCAGCAGCACAGAGCACACGTGATGGAACAGGAGGAGGCGCAGGAGGAGAAGGCCACGCTTTTTGAGACGCAACCCAGGCCTTGCATGAGGACAAAAAGCGTGCGGATATAGCAATGCTTTTTGCCGCCATGCAGTCATAAATGTAATACAGATGAGAGGTTCAATAAACAGGGACCGGTAACGCTAACCCAGCAGCAGCAGCAGCACAGAGCACACGTGATGGAACAGGAGGAGGCGCAGGAGGAGAAGGCCACGCTTTTTGAGACGCAACCCAGGCCTTGCATGAGGACAAAAAGCGTGCGGATATAGCAATGCTTTTTGCCGCCATGCAGTCATAAATGTAATACAGATGAGAGGTTCCATAAACAGGGACCGGAAACGCTAACCCAGCAGCAGCAGCACACGTGATGGAACAGGAGCAGGCGCAGGAGGAGAAGGCCATGCTTTTTGAGACACAACAACCCAGGCCTTGCATGAGGACAAAAAGCGTGCGGATATAGCAGCAATGCTTTTTGCCGCCATGCAGTCATAAATGTAATACAGATGAGAGGTTCAATAAACAGGGACCGGAAACGCTAAACCATCCCAGATGTTCATTGGTCATGTTACTTGGTTGGGGTCCTGGAGTGTTGCGTAGTCATTTCCAATCCAGGATTGATTCATTTTAATTTGAGTCAGACGGTCTGCATTTTCTGTGGAGAGGCGGATACGTGAACCTTGCAGGCAACGGCATTCTTCAAGCTTCGGGTTATTTTGCTGACCACGTGCTCATGCAACTCAGGCACTGCAGAGCGCGCAAAGTGGTAGCAGCTGGGAACCACGTAACGTGGGATGGCCACTGACATCATGCCCTTGAAGCTGTTTGTCTCCACCACTCGATATGGCAGCATTTCGCAGGCCAGAAGCTTGGCTATGCTGGCTCTTACTGCCACGGCCCGGGGGTCATTTGCTGGCAATTTCCTCTTGCGCTCAAACATCTCCGAGACAGACAACTGAACCGTAGGGCTGCACAACGAAGGGCTGTTGGTTGTTGTGTTTGATGAACACTGGGAGACCTCAAGAGCACTACTCCGGAAAGTGACAGTGTCAGCGTCCTCTGATTTTTTGGAATGTTTTGAACCACGCAATGGCTGGGCTACTGCTGCTGCTGAGGCGGGTCTGGTGGTGAGTCTGGTGAACCCAAGGGAGGCAGTGTTGCTGGTGGTACCCTGTCCTGCCGCGTTTGCCCACAGAGTGGGATGTTTGGATAGCATGTGGCGGCTCATGCTGGTGGTGGAGAGGTTGTTAATACTTTTCCCCCTGCTCAGGCGGGTCTTGCACACCTTGCAAATCGCCATGGTAACATCCTCAGTGCAGTCTTCAAAGAAAGCCCAGAATTTGGAGCACCTGCCTTGCTGGCGATTTCTGTTTGCGCCTCTTTTGCCTCTCACTTGAACTTCCACGCTTGTGGTGCCTGAAATTGCGCGCCGCCTACCTTGTGGCACAAGGCGAACTCGTGCAGCAGTGGGTTCTTCAACAGACTCATCTGTGCTGCTGCTACGACGGCGATGTTCTCGTTCACAAACAAAATCTGGGTCTATGTCCACATTGTCCATACCCTCCTCTTCCATCTCCTCAAACTCGTCATATGTCATTGTGGGGGGCCGCCGCCGTGGAGTACAGCTCCCCAGCACAACCGTCAGGGGAAACACCTCTTCCCTTGCCCCTCCCTCTTTCACCGGATTTCTTCCTCATTTCACTTATCCTTACAGTACACGCTGACTGGCAGCAGTACAGTGGCAGTACAGAAATGCTATACAGTGGTGGGTGAGCGGTGTACCACTATTGCCAGCAGCGACACAGAGCACAATGCTATACAGTGGCGGGTGAGCGGTGTACTACTGTTCCCAGCAGACAAAGAGTGGCAGTAAACACAATGCTATATAGTGTGGCTGAGCCGTGTACACAGAGTGGCAGTAAACACAATGCTATATAGTCTGCTATATAGTCACCCCGAACGGGGTGATGTTCTGCAGCACCCGAACAGTGGCGAACACTGTTCGCCCAACACTACTGGGAACGCAGATTTTAGTACCTAAACACACGATACAACATGTTTTCCGGGGTCGGACTCTGAGGCACATACAGATGGTCCCGATCATCATCCTCATCATACAACTCTTCTCCTGAGTCTGACCCACCCACCACCTCTGCCACCCCAACATCCCCAGACACAGTCACAGACCCCTCATCGTCCTCAACATTAACTTGGGATGCTGGCCTGAGCCCGACCTCCTCCTCCACATCAGGCCCCATCATCCCCTCAATGGCAGCCCTCATTAATCGCTCTGGCGCCGGACCGATGGACACAACGTTCTCCTCCGGGGAGGGCTGCTGCTGACCACTGGCTGCTGGGGTGGATGTTATAGCTTGCGTGGGGCGTTGGCTGTTGCTGTTGTTGGGAGTGCTGCTCACAGCGGAGGTCTCTGAGGAACTCATGGTGAGCTCATATAGTGGTTGACGGTGAGTGGAGTATTACTGATCCCAGCAATATACACACTGACTGGCAGAGTACGCAATGCTATATAGTCTGGCTGAGCCGTGTACACAGAGTGGCAGTGAACAATGCTATATAGTCTGGCTGAGCGGTGTACACAGAGTGGCAGTACACACAATGCTATATAGTCTGGCTGAGCCATGTACACAGAGTGGCAGTAAACAATGGTATATAGTCTGGCTGAGCGGTGTACACAGAGTGTCAGTAAACAATGGTATATAGTCTGGCTGAGCGGTGTACACAGAGTGTCAGTAAACAATGGTATATAGTCTGGCTGAGCGGTGTACACAGAGTGTCAGTAAACAATGGTATATAGTCTGGCTGAGCGGTGTACACCGAGTGTCAGTAAACAATGGTATATAGTCTGGCTGAGCGGTGTACACAGAGTGTCAGTAAACAATGGTATATAGTCTGGCTGAGCGGTGTACACAGAGTGTCAGTAAACAATGGTATATAGTCTGGCTGAGCGGTGTACACAGAGTGTCAGTAAACAATGGTATATAGTCTGGCTGAGCGGTGTACACAGAGTGGCAGTACACACAATGCTATATAGTCTGGCTGAGCGGTGTACACAGAGTGGCAGTACACACAATGCTATAGAGTCTGGCTGAGCGGTGTACACAGAGTGGCAGTACACACAATGCTATGTAGTCTGGCTGAGCGGTGTACACAGAGTGGCAGTAAACACAATGCTATATATAGCGTGGCTGAGCGAGGTGCACAGTGGCAGTACACACAATGCTATATAGTCAGGCTGAGCCGTGTACACAGAGTGGCAGTACACACAATGCTATATAGTGTGGCTGAGCGAGCGGTGTACTACTATTCCCAGCAGACACAGAACAGTAAACACAATGCTATATAGTGTGGGTGAGCGAGCGGTGTACCACTATTCCCAGCAGACACAGAACAGTAAACAGAATGCTATATAGTGTGGCTGAACGAGCGGTGTACCACTATTCCCAGCAGACACAGAACAGTAAACAGAATGCTATATAGTGTGGCTGAGCGAGCGGTGTACCACTATTCCCAGCAGACACAGAACAGTGAACAGAATGCTATATAGTGTGGCTGAGCGAGCGGTGTACTACTATTCCCAGCAGACACAGAACAGTAAACAGAATGCTATATAGTGTGGCTGAGCGAGGTACACAGAGTGGCAGTAAACAGAATGCTATATAGTGTGGCTGAGCGAGCGGTGTACTACTGTTCCCAGCAGCGACACACAATGACTGGGGGGGACCCTGGCTAGCGTGGCTGGAGAGCGAACTACCCTGCCTGCCTACCCAAAGCTAAACCCACAGAGAAATGGCGGAGATATGACGTGGTTCGGGTATTTATTTACCCGAACCACGTGACCGTTCGGCCAATCAGAGCGCGTTCGGGCCCGAACCACGTGACCCGTTCGGCCAATCACAGCGCTAGCCGAACGTTCGGGGAACGTTCGGCCATGCGCTCTTAGTTCGGCCATGTGGCCGAACGGTTTGGCCGAGCACCGTCAGGTGTTCGGCCGAACTCGAACATCACCCGAACAGGGTGATGTTCTGCAGAACCCGAACAGTGGCGAACACTGTTCGCCCATCACTAGTCTGAACACTGTGCCCCCTAAGCCTCCAGTGTCCTCCTATGTCCCATTGTGCCTCCACTATGCCATCCTGTATCTCCAGTGTTCCCCTCTGTCCCCCTCTGCCTCCACTATGCTATTCTATGTCTCCAGTGTCCCCCTGTGCCTCCACTATGCAATCCTGTGCTTCCAACGTGTTCTTCTCTGCCCCTCTGTGCCTCCACTATTTCGCCCTGTGTCTCCAATGTCCCTCTCTGTCCCCCTGTGCCTCCACTATGCCATCATTTGTCTCCAGTGTCCCCCTCTGTCTCCATGTGCCTTCATTTTGCCATCCTTTGTCTCCAGTGTCCCCCTCTCTCCCCCTGTGCCTCCACTATGCAATCATTTGTCTCCAGTGTCCCCCTCTGTCCCCCTGTGCCTCCACTATGCCATCCTTTGTCTCCAGTGTCCCCCTCTGTACCCCTGTGCCTCCACTATGCCATCATTTGTCTCCAGTGTCCCCCTCTGTCCCCCTGTGCCTCCACTATGCCATCCTTTGTCTCCAGTGTCCCCCTCTGTCCCCCTGTGCCTCCACTATGCCATAATTTGTCTCCAGTGTCCCCCTCTGTCCCCCTGTGCCTCCACTATGCCATCCTTTGTCTCCAGTGTCCCCATGTACCATCTATTCAAGTATCCCACACAGCTCTGACAAGTTCTCATTCCTCTTCTTCAATGTGGAAGTGACATCACTGTGGCAGGTGTGCTGTTTATATAGGTGTGCTGTTTATATTGTTGTAACCCAGGACTACCGGTATTGACATGACTGTGCACTCAAGTACTGCACTATATAAATGCTCAAGAATAATAATAGATATAATACTGTATGTAGATGAGCCCTAAATCTATCATGCTGCTACTTCTCATTCTGCTGTAACTTCTCATTTCCCTGGCTGTCTTTTTTTTTTAACTCAGTATGAACAATACAGTTGTGATCTTTCCCACTTCTGAATCAACTTCTCTACCAAACATAACTATTAACATTCACAACACAGCAATAACTCCGGTTTGCCAAGCTTGTTAATGATGGGTAACATTTGATTCAGCACAATCATTCAAAACTCACATTTACTGGTTGGTTAACCTCCTGACATCTCCACAAATAAGATTTTTCAAATCCATTACTATCCAACAAGTGATGAGACTAAAATGTTAGCGGATGCCCTCACAATATTTAAACCGTTATTGTTGTCTACTTAATGCTAGGTACATACGATATGCAGAGGCGTAGCTATGGATGGGCCCCGGCCGCAGCACTGTGAGAGCGCTCGGCATGGCTGCGTGCATCCCCACATTTGTAACAGGTGGCTTGCCACCTGAACTGCCACCGCTTCTCTCCCTTCCACCCTCTGTAGAGGAGTGAGTAAATGTTAACACCAGAAGACTCACCGGCTCCGACGTGGATATGACCTCATCTCTCCTCTGTTACTAAGGAGAGGACGCTGGGCACACTGCAGAGGGCAGACGCACTGGCTCCAAAGTTCCAGCAATGCCATCATCTGCCAAGCAGATGATGGCATTTCTGGAACTTCGGGGCCAGTGAGTCTTTTGCTGTTGCATCTGGCATCTGTAGGGGGCACACTGGCTATCTGAACGGGGAAAGGGGGCCCATTTAGCTATCTAAACAGTATTTGTACATTTGGCTCAATGTATGACCATTTACACATTTGGATGCGTGGTCACTCCAATATTTATTTTGGGGGGTGAGGTCTTGCAAAAAACGGTCTTTGTTCCCAGGTGCTGAAAACCCTAGCTACGCCTCTGATGATACAATTTTCTGTCAGATTTACCTGCCAGATCAATTTTTTCCAACATGTCCCATCTGAATTTCCGATTGAATTTCCAATCGATTTCCATAGAAGTGAACGGAAAATCGATTGGAAAATTGTATCATGTGCACCTAGCATAAAAACTAGCTGGCATCTATCTCTACCCTGAACTCTGCTGCTGGATTAATTCTCTCCCCTCCCTTCTTGCTCCTCAGATACTGCTCCTCTCTTTCACTCCCTCACATTGTTGATGTGCAAATTTAGGATTTAGTTGGAGCTTCTACCTCTTAAGGAGGCACCACAGCCACATACAATGTCGTAGAATGAAATACATTATTCAGGATACCGGATTTTACATTAATTATTCTGGTTACAGCATCATACACACTTCCTATATGTATATACAGCAGACTATCATCCCTCCTGCATCTTTGTATAGATCCTTTCCAGGGATTGCTTTTGTAAAGAATACATTTACTGAGAATCCCCCATGAAGTGATGGACTAGTCAAAAGCCTGTCAGATCTGTCAGATTTCTATTAACTACTGTAAGTGACAGCAACTTTGGAAAAATGTATTTTATAGCTCATTTTACTCTGGAAGAAACATAGTTCTTAGTTGTATGTGTTTACATGTATTTTACTTTTTGCAATAGTGGTCCTTTGCTAGTTAGTTTACTATAAGGGGATTTTAATGTATTGCTGTACATTTGTATGTAGCCCCACCCTAAAAGTGATGTTCAGCCCGGACTATTTAGTTATGCAGCCTTTTGCCCCAGAGCACTCTGGGAGAACAGTTGCTCTTTCTGCCTATTTCGGTACACACAACACACTGTAGTAATGCCTTTTGCCAGCATAAATGATGTTGCCACATGTGATACAATTAAAAATGTAAATCAGGTAGAAATAAGATTTTACATTTGGCAAACACAAACTAAATCATTAATATCATTAATTAATTCATAGTGTAAAATAAAAGCAATTTTAATCATTAAAGTGGACCCAAATTAAAAATACAAGATTTCAGAAATAAAATCTATTTTCTAAATTATAATAATAAATAGCAGCTTTTTTCAGCTGCATGATGACAAATATAAAATATTTTACATTTATTGGAGGAACCCCTCCCTTCCTTTCAAATTGCCGGGATTTTTCCGGCAAACTGGTGGAGTAGATGCGGTGTCTGGCAATGGAGGAATTGCTAATGGCTGCCCCCAGTATAACCCTAGCTATGAAAAGAGAAGGGTGAAAAGCATGCACTTAAATGCTCATAGGTTTGAAGGAGTGTTTATTTATCTTTGTATGTGTCAGAGTGGTGCAACTAAATATTTTTAATTTAAAAAATGTTTGGTTTGGGTCCGCTTTAAGTTACATACAGTAAGGTTCTTCTTTAAAAGTAATGTCCGAGGAAATGGAAAAAAAAAGATCAACTTACCTGGGGCTTCATCCAGCCCCTTGTAGCCATTCTGTGCCCTCGCCGCAGCTCCATTGGCTCCCGGTCCCCTCCGGTGCAGGTGCATCATTTTCTTCATTCTTCATTGTCCAAGCTGGAAAAGGATGAACTTTCATTCATGATATGTGTTCCTGTAAATCATTGCTCTGTGCCCTGACTAAATAAACAAGCCCAGGTGATAATTACTGACAGATGTAGAGAGGTCGAGAAACAAAATCTTACACAGGTTGCGGCAAAGGGGCGCAGGTTGGAAGTCCATCCACACCAAAGGCAGTAGAGTCACATCGACACCAATCTTCAATTACATCTCCGCGTCCGGAACACCAGAGAGAGCTGAGCACAGCTTCCTGCAGCAACTGAGAGACAGACAGACAGACAGCTGAGCACTGAACCCTGCAGTAACAGAAAGACAGACAGACAGCTAAACGCTCAACCCCTACAGGGAAACACAGACACACATAATAACAAATACACAGAACGGAACACACAAATGCCCAACTGAAATTAAACAACTCATACTAACGCTTATTGTTAGTTGACTGAGTCCTCTCTCCCTGTGTCATGTGACAAAAACTGGAGTTCGAACACTGGAAGTCTGGCGTGTATGCTAGCAGACCTCTAGTGTTTTAACTCTTGCTTTTGTCACATGACACAGAAAGAGAAGACACAGAGAGGAGCAGCGTGGACAAAAAACACTGGACATGGGGGAACAGTGAGTGCCGCCAGTGAGTTGAGTGCATGGTGAGCCGAATGATGGCTCACCCTGCTGCTGCTCAAATTCCTGGTGGTGTTACATGTTATTCCCCATCCGAGTCGCAGAAACTCAGAGGGAGAAGTAATTTGGCGTGCGGCAATTGCCAGAACCCAGAATTACCCTTACATGCCACACACACGATAGCATTAGTGCTATAGCAGCGCTCAGCTACGCAGCGCTGAGCGCTGAAACCACTTGCTTCATAATAGATCACTCTCTAATCGGATTTGTTCAGAGAGGGATCCATCTGATGGTTGATCTGGAGGCCATCTATTAGTGTATGGCCACTTTATAGCTAGTTCCTCCTTTTTCAAAGAATAATAAAACATTTAAACTTTGCACAACCTCAACTTTGTTTATGAAAAAAACACACAAAAAAACCCATTGAGAAATGGCGTCTGATAGTAAACAGTGCTATGAGAGATACACATTGTTATAATAAAGCTGCAGTGCTGGCAACAAACCGATAAGCCATTCAAGCAATGGAAGGAGGTGGGCTGTGTCAGGTGATCTGCTTTGTGCTAGGGAAGGAACTCCCACTCTACTGGCAATAAAGAGCTACTGGATGAAGCCTGCAATTCAATATATTTATTCAAAAAGTACAGACTTGCAACACACAAAACTTTGTCCCTTACTAATTTATGTAAATTTACAATCATATACACTACAAATAATGGGAGGCAAAACTAGGTGTGATGATTTGCTCAGCTGCCTGTGCAGGCAGGCAGCTTTTTGACCATTGTGTAGGTTTGCATGCTGCAGGACTCTGGAAAGAAGAGCTTCTGTCAGTTTTGCAGCTTGTGCTTGCTGAGGAATTTGCATACGTTGTCATGCAAATTGCCTGGCCACATTCATTGGAGGCGTGTACTATAAGTACTATGTGTTTCCCACAATGCTTGGCTGTTCATATGGATTCCTTCCTGTGAAACACTCTGGAGAGTGTCAGCCATGCTCTTTGTTTGAAGTTCAGCTTAGAGTAATTCCTGGAAAACTGCACTAGGCAGGTTTCCTTAGTGCAGTTAGGATTGCTTATCTGTTTGTTTGTTCTGTTGCCATTGTCCTGTCCCAACGGTGGTCGACAGGAAATGGTTCTGATCTCTGTTCTTGGAGTATAGCTAGTGCAGCGGTTGCTACCAGCTATCTCTTCTGATCTGTCTCATTGGATCGCGCTAGCCACTTTTCATTAGCGCTGTGGATCCTTCTGTTCTGTCTCATTGGATCGCGCTAGCCACTTTTCGCTAGCGCTGTGGATCCTTCTGTTCTGTCTCCTTGGATCGCGCTAGCCACTTTTCGCTAGCGCTGTGGATCCTTCTGTTCTGTCTACCGGGATCGCGCTAGCCACTTTCCGCTAGTGCTGTGGATCCTTCTGTTCTGCTACTCTGTACCTGGATCGCGCTAGTCACTTTCGCTAGTGCTGTGGATCCTATCTCCCGCCTGTTCCTGTTTTCGTGTGTCTGTCTTGTCTGCTACGAGCGCTTGCTGGAGGCTCGGTGAGGTAACCGTTGAGCAAGCGCTCGCGTCCTCTGTTTCATGTTTGTCTGTCAATGGTTAGTTAGGCGTGCTTGTCTCTATTGTGCTTATCACGTGGAGACCGCGCAAAACCACGTGCACTGTTGCGAATGAGTGCGGTGTCCGCGGTTAGCTAGCGTTTGTTGTTTTCCGTATCTCCTCATTGTATTATTTGCTGTGCCTTTGCTAACCTCGTATTCTGTTCTGATCTGCCTTGTGTCACGTCTGGCGATCGCACCTCTCGCGATCGCGTTCCTGTTTCATATCTGCTGTTGTGTGTGCACTGTCGCGGGGTGGTGACTAGGTTGGCGCACACACATACAACCTGTCCCTTTGCTCGTCTCATTCGCAATCGCCTCTCTTGCGATTGCGTTCTGCGCTTCGTACAATTCCTGTCTGGCATTTGTGGAGGTACGGAGGATTGGTTCCTCTGCACTCCCCGGCGCCATCTGCCGACGGGAATTTTCCCTCTACGGGTGCGTAGCACCTTTTGCTGGGTGCCTGCAGATATACGCTTGTGGAGGATTTCCGCCGTGTCAGCGCACGCGTTGTGCGCTGGTCACGGAGAAAGTTCCACAATCGTTACAGTATGAACAGCCCAACCCAAAACCCCAGTGTAGACGGAAATTCCGATTTGTACGATTTTGTCGAGTTTGGGTCCTGTGTCTTTAAGAGCTTTAAAAGGCTTAATTCAGAGACCAAGGCGGAATTTCTTTCTGAATGTGTGAGGTTTTGCCTGAATCCCACCTTTCAGATTTCTGATCCGTCCACGTCGGCTCTTCTGTTTGCCTATGTGCTCTTAAAAGACGATTTGTTCACCTGGGCGTATGATCTGTTAAAAATCAATTCTTGGAATGGTAATCTGTATCAGTTGCTTGCAGTGATATTCTCTCACTGGTTTAAACTGCCTGGCTTACCACCTGCTCTGATTGAGTGTGTAGCTGCTGATAAGTCAGCTGATCTTTCCCTTCCATGCAAAACTTTTCAGTATGACAATCAGTTCAATGTGTCTGTTGCCACTTCAGGTTTTAAACAGCAGACATGCAAAGTGGCTAAAAAGAGAAAAACTAAAAAACGCAAGCATCGGAATAAAACACTCCCTATTGATGTTTGTAATGATGTTGTTCCGTCTCCGGCTTTTTTGCCTCAATCCAAAGCTCATGTGGATCCTGCTATAGGTAGGATCGCACACTATATTAAAGCAGTTAAAAAATCTGTTCTTGTTCCTGAACTCCACCCCTATGGAGATTATTTGGATACTGGCCTGTTTGAACCCCCATTTGCTTCCTGGGATATTGGGGCCTTGCTGGAAGAATTCGATTTTGATTGGAAAGCCTTTTGCGATTTTTACATCGCAAAAAGCGAAAATGTCTTGAATGCTTGTCTCGATTCAATGTACCTTCTGATTGATTCCGATTAATGTGACAAGGATGATGTGGATCTGGTGATCTATGTATGGCAAACGATTTTGGATGAGTTGCACACACACCAACCAATTGATTCCAATAAAGAGACATCGTTGTCGGATGATTGTTCCTGCCTTTCTGGGGTAAAGCATGAGAGTCTTGACTTTGTGCAATCTGAAATGAATGAGTGTGCCGCTGTGGTTGATTCCTGTGCGAATCCTGAAGGATTCTCTCCTGACAGTGTGCAGTTTGAATCTGTGCGATCTGATGCCTGTTTCTCGGATGTTCCTGCAGATTGTGATCGGCATGAGTCTGCCGGTTTCCTCAAGGATGTGTGGGATCCTTTGTCATTTAGTAACAGATCTTTGAGATCTTCCGTCTGTGACCCTGCTTTGGGGAAAAGTTCTCGACTATGCAGCGTCAAAAGTAAAATTAATATGCCTAATAAAGTTTATCCTGTTGATGTCACTATTTCTTCTGCAAATTAGTCTCTGTCTCACCCTGTTCACACCTGTAAGGGCCCGTTGCCTGGGGACAGTTGCTCCAGCGTTTCGGTCCTAGATGCCTTGCAGTCTGCTCCGCAGATCGCGGAGGTTTGCGCTATAGAAGCGTCAGTTTCACAACCTAAAGTGAATTTTGATTCGCAGGTGTTGCGTTCTGATTCCTCGGATTCGACATTGTTAGCCGAATCTAAGAGTGAGACAGCGCTTCGGTTTTGCGAATCTGATGCTGAACCCTCTTTGCCTTATTCAGAGACGCTTTCTCTGAAGCTGCCCTGTACCATGAATAAAAACATGTTTTCCTTTCACACTGACGTTTGTGAGCCCCTTTCTTGCTCTGAGGGAAGTTCTGACTCTCCACCCTGTACTCTGGATGAGTCAATATTGTCTTGTAAAATATCTCCTGCCCTGCCCCTAGAGGCTCGTCTAGGTATTGCTGCTATTTTTACCTGATTTTCTGCAGTTTTGGAGTTGCAAGCTAGTTTGACTGCTACACAGAATTTTGGGTGCAGTGAGATTGAAGTTAGGGAGTCAGTGTGTGTTCCAATAAATATACCTGTACATTCCCCTCATGATGATGAGATCCAGTCTCAGTTTGTGGTGGAACCTTCCCTGGGACATCTGCCCTGTTCACAAAATAAAGTTCCAGTTTTGCCCTGTAACATGGATAGTACAGAATCCTTCTTAGAAAACTTGAAAAATGATGTTCTGGAGGTCTCCGAGTTCCTCCCAAAGGGTGCAGAACTTGTAGGAGATGTCTCCTGCCCCCCAAGTCCTTCTGAGGTGTTGCCCTCTTCCGTAGGCATTGCTGCCTTGCTGGCTACCTTTTCAGCTCTGGTGGAGCTTCAGTCATGTGTAGTCAATGATGATATTGCAGTCACAGAAATTTCCAAATTTGAATCCGAGTCTTCTTTTGAAAGTCCAGTGCTTGAGACCATTGCTCGTGATGATTCTCTGCCCGGTCCTGGTTTTGGTTTCCTCGTGTCGGACTCTGAGGTTGGCAGTTCCCCAACATGTCCTGAGGTTTCTCCTGTGCTGGTGTACCCCAATGTGCTCTGTGACCCAGAAAGCCCAAGTGTGCCTCGGTTACCAGCATACTAAGATGCTTCCTCGGTGGAGACATGTTCTGATTTAGCCTGCCTGCTTGCATGCCCAGAAGTGGTCCCTGAAAGTCTTGATCTTGATGGGTGTCCTCGTAATTCTGAGTCTGGAATTGTCATTGGTTCCATAGGGGTTCTTGATAGTTCTCCATGTGAGCCTGGTGATTGTTCTGCCCTCTTGGGATCTCTGTGGAGCTTCAAAAGGTTCTGGGAGATTCTGGGAGAAATTTTGCTTGGTACCCTGGATAAGATCAACGGTGGCTTTTGTGTTGTAAGGGACACTTCAAACAGGTTTTGTGGCAGATTTGGTATTTTCGGACGCTCCTTGGAAGGTGGTGGGTATTGTCTGGAGGGTTTCGGTGGCTTCTTCTCTGGTATCCACAGTCCTGATGGGTGTTACGCTGAGACTTGTAGTGCTGATGGGCATGTTTCGGTGGCTTCTGTTTCCGATGAGGTCGGTTTCGGGTGGACTGACTCTGGAATTGGACCTTGTCGGGCTGTCCCGACCTTCATGAGTCTTCAGTTTGAGTCTGTTGCTAATAGCACTTTTGAGGGTCGTCTGGAATTCGACCCTGGAGGGGGGTGGGGTACTGTGATGATTTTCTCAGCTGCCTGTGCAGGCAGGCAGCTTTTTGACCATTGTGTAGGTTTGCATGCTGCAGGACTCTGGAAAGAAGAGCTTCTGTCAGTTTTGCAGCTTGTGCTTGCTGAGGAATTTGCATACGTTGTCATGCAAATTGCCTGGCCACATTCATTGGAGGTGTGTACTATAAGTACTATGTGTTTCCCACAATGCTTGGCTTTTCATATGGATTCCTTCCTGTGAAACACTCTGGAGAGTGTCAGCCATGCTCTTTGTTTGAAGTTCAGCTTAGAGTAATTCCTGGAAAACTGCTCTAGGCAGGTTTCCTTAGTGCAGTTAGGATTGCTTATCTGTTTGTTTGTTTGTTCTGTTGCCATTGTCCTGTCCCAACGGTGGTCGACAGGAAATGGTTCTGATCTCTGTTCTTGGAGTATAGCTGGTGCAGCGGTTGCTACCAGCTATCTCTTCTGATCTGTCTCATTGGATCGTGCTAGCCACTTTTCGCTAGCGCTGTGGATCCTTCTGTTCTGTCTCATTGGATTGCGCTAGCCACTTTTCGCTAGCGCTGTGGATCCTTCTGTTCTGTCTCCTTGGATCGCGCTAGCCACTTTTCGCTAGCGCTGTGGATCCTTCTGTTCTGTCTACCGGGATCGCGCTAGCCACTTTCCGCTAGTGCTGTGGATCCTTCTGTTCTGCTACTCTGTACCTGGATTGCGCTAGTCACTTTCGCTAGTGCTGTGGATCCTATCTCCCGCCTGTTCCTGTTTTCGTGTGTCTGTCTTGTCTGCTACGAGCGCTTGCTGGAGGCTCGGTGAGGTAACCGTTGAGCAAGCGCTCGCGTCCTCTGTTTCATGTTTGTCTGTCAATGGTTAGTTAGGCGTGCTTGTCTCTATTGTGCTTATCACATGGAGACCGCGCATAACCATGTGCACTGTTGCGAATGAGTGCGGTGTCCGCGGTTAGCTAGCGTTTGTTGTTTTCCGTATCTCCTCATTGTATTATTTGCTGTGCCTTTGCTAACCTCATATTCTGTTCTGATCTGCCTTGTGTCACGTCTGGCGATCGCACCTCTCGTGATCGCGTTCCTGTTTCATATCTGCTGTTGTGTGTGCACTGTCGCGGGGTGGCGACTAGGTTGGCGCACACACATACAACCTGTCCCTTTGCTCGTCTCATTCGCAATTGCCTCTCTTGCGATTGCGTTCTGCGCTTCGTACAATTCCTGTCTGGCATTTGTGGAGGTACGGAGGATTGGTTCCTCTGCACTCCCCGGCGCCATCTGCCGACGGGAATTTTCCCTCTACGGGTGCGTAGCACCTTTTGCTGGGTACCTGCAGATATACGCTTGTGGAGGATTTCCGCCGTGTCAGCGCACGCGTTGTGCGCTGGTCACGGAGAAAGTTCCACAATCGTTACACTAGGGTTGTAAACTGTGCTAACACAGGCCAAGCAATGGATGTAGTATACAGGTGGCCATACGATCCCTCTCTGATCAGATTCGATCAGAGAGGGATCTATCTTTTGGTCGAATCTGATGGCAAATCGACCAGTGTATGGCCACCTTTAGTCTCATGTCCTGTAGCTGTACCTGGATCTGCAAGTGTAGTACTTGGCTTACCAAAGTTTAATGATCTGGCACCAACCTTAGGAAATAGTTGTTTTACCACAAAATGCTTTGTCTCATATCAACATCAATACATTTTGTGGCCGATGAGCCTGCTTGATTTTTCTGCTTGTTCTCTCCATTTCACAGTTTAAAATATTCTATCACATTAAACTGCTCCAGAACCATATTTGTTACTAATAACATATACCTTTAGGAAGTCTCCAGTGTTTTATTATCTTCCGTCCATAGAATTACCTTTTTCCTGGGTTGCAACCATCCATCTGTAATCCACACCTCCAATACTGGGATCGGGTAATCTCCCCAACTGCATCAGCAATGGTTGCCTTAGTGGTAACCCTTATACCATTCCCAAACCCTATGAACTACTGTATATACCCCTTAAACTGTCACCTATTTCCTCCCCATGCCTATAATACCACAGCCACCCCTTCCCATGCTAACACTAAAGTTTTGCTTTGACATGCGAAATGTATATTGGTCCTGCCAATAACGATTTTTTGGGATTTGGATTTGGTAACCTGTATTTTTGAGCGTAATGGTACTCATCTATACCACCCTTTTCAACATACCGTGTTTCCCTTAAAATAAGACCTACCCTGAAAATAAGCAATAGTGTGACTTTTTCTGTATTTTTCCAGATGCTCATAATATAAGCCCTACACCAAACATAAGCCCTATGTTTTTATATTAAGATATATTAGAGCGTTGCTGCTGCTTCTGCAGAAGATCAGTTAAAATGTGCCTGGCTGTGATCAGACCTGTGTGAGATATTCCATCCATGTGGCACCCCTAATCAGGGCCGGCCCTAGACTTTTTGCCGCCTGAGGCAAACTTAGAAAAAATTGTCGCCGCCCCCCCCCCCAAGCCGTGGGTGTGGGGGCCGCCGAGCTGGAGGGGTAGCGGGCAGGAAGGGGGTATTGGGCCCAGCGGTGGGGAGGGGGGTCGGACCCCCCCTCCCTCGCCTGGGTCCCCCGATCTGCGCTTCCCCTCCAGCTTTAAATTGTTACGCAGCTGCTGATAGTAAGAGGGACGGGCGGGGATCACTCACCTCTTCCGATTCCAGCGTGCGCTCCACTGACGTCACTTCCTGCAACCCCGCCCACTTACAATACAGTGGGCGGCGTTGCAGGAAGTGAGGTCAGTGGAGCCCACGCTGGAACGTGGAAGAGGTGAGTGATCCCCGCCCGTCCCTCTTACTATCGGCAGCTGCGTAACAATTTAAAGCTGGAGGGGAAGCGAAGATCGGGGGACCCAGGCGAGGGAGGGGGGGGGGGGGGTCCGACCCCCCCTCCCCACCACTGGGCCCAATACCCCCTTCCTGCCCGCTACCCCTCCAGCCCCCCCGCACCCACAGATGGGCGGTTTCCGCCCCCCAACAAGTGCCTCCTGAGGCAAAAGTTTCACCCCGCCTCATGAGCGGGCCGGCCCTGCCCCTAATTGTTTTCTTTCCTTGGTGGAGGGTCTGTCCTGTGGCATGCTTTTGCCAAGTAATTTTTTATGTGTGCATATACAGTCTGATAATAATAATTATCGTTACTTAAAATTCTGATAGTCTACTATTCTCCCGTGTAACCTCTACTTTTATGTTTAGTAAAATGGGCAAAAGGAAAAGTGATAAAATATCATTTAATTTACTGATATTTTCCTACTTCATTCATATGGTAAAATATCAGTAATATTTACCAATATTTAGCAATGACCTACTGCCTAACCTTAACTCACCCAGTGGTGCCTAACTTTACCCCCCCAGTGGTGTCTAACCTTAACCCTCCCTGATGGTCCCCAACCTCCTTAACCCCTCCTGGTGGTGTCTAACCTTAACTCCCCCTGGTGGTCCCCCCAAACTTAACCCCCCCCCCCCCCTCGGTGGTGCCTAACCTTAACCCTCCCCGGTGGTGCGCAGTCTTAACCTCCCCCGTTGGTGTCTAACTTTAACCCCCCTGGTGGTGTCTAACCTTAACTCCCCCTGGTGGTCCCCAACCTTAGCCCCCCCCCACCCATGAAACCTAACCTTAATACTCCCTGGTGGTGCCTAACCTTAACACCCCCCTCCCCTTCCCCCAGTGGTGTCTAACCTTACCAACCCCTCCCTTTCCCCAGTGGTGTCTAACCTTAACACCCCCTGGTGGTGCCTAATTGTAACTTTCAAATGATAATTGAGGAGACACAAAGCGTAAAAATAAGCTTTTTTTAAATATAAGTTTAAAAGTTTAAGCGTGTTTTTGAAAAACAATCATTTGTAGCATAGTTGAAAATCGCGGAAGCAGCTCATTGTGGTACAAAAAGTTGAAAGGTAAGCAATTTTTTTTCTAAAACTAGATAGGGAACAGTTTTAGATTTGATTATACAGTTTTAGAAATGATTATTTGTTAAAAAAAATGGGTTAGATTGTTCATGAAAAAATATAAGACATCCCCTGAAAATAAAACCTAGGTTATATTTTAAAGCAAAAATTAATATAAGACCATGGAAATCGGGTATTACATAGGTATTACATACTTCAGCTCTTAATTTTACTGAGTAAATTATTAAACTATTTTAGGCTATTTTGGCCTTCATCCGTGCAAGAAACTGTACAATGCAGGCTATAGGGGTGCTATAAACCAGTGATAGCAGGTATGACTACTAGTAGTCTATAGTACTGAATCTATTTAAGGTACAACAAGCTTAGGATGTTATATCATCATGTTATATCATCATGCCTACAACACTCTTTCTCCACAACTATCTCTCGTCAGTCCCAACAGACTCCAAATATCAGCCAAGCCCTGACTTTTTGGCCATGTTCTGTCCTCTGCATTGGTGCAGAGGTTAGAGAGAGTATACCACAGGTGAGTGAGCATGAATGCATTTTAATATTACGGAAGGAATGAGGGCCTGCTAAGACTTGCAGGAGTCCCACTCCCAGCATGGCTGGATTTCAGGAAAGGCCACAAAGGTCCAGACCTTGGGCAGCAGCTGCTTAAAGTGAACCACAGACGAAGCACCCTCATGTATTTTACCATATATATCAGTGGGAACATTAGAGAAAACACCTACCCTGCTCTCTGTTTCATTTTTCACTTCTCAGCCTGCTTGTTATCAGCCCTGATAAAATCCGTGACTGAGCATTCAGTCTGGCTTTGCTCAGGAGTCATTATAGCTAAGTCTGCCTTCTCTGATGTCTTTTCAAGCCCAAGCCGGCCCCCTTCTGGCTCTGCTATAATGACTCTGCTACAATGATGGCTGAGCAAAGCCAGACTCAGTGCTCAGTCGGGGATTTTATCAGGGCTGATAACAGGCATGCTGAGCAGTGAAGAATGCAACAGAGAGCAGGGTAGGTGTTCTCTGTAATGTTCCCACTGATATATATAGGGTAAAATACATGAGGGTGTTTCTTCTCTGGTTCCCTTTAAGGAGGCGGCAGGATATTAACCACTTAATGACAAGCTGACTTGAGCCTCTTGATGGCTACAGGACGTTTTTATAAGTCAGACAGTGCTGCTGCCACTGTGCGCAATCCCGTGCGTGCACGTGCATTCCTGTGCACGTGCGTGTGAAAATAGTGAAAAAAAAAAAACACCAAAGAAAAATACACCTTTATTTCCAAATACTATATTGTCACTTTGTACTAGGGACATAATTAAAATCTTGTGATAACGACGACAAATAGGCAGATAAGATGTGTGGGTTTTATGCACAGTAGCAGTGTTTATATTAAAACTATAGGGGATGAAATTGGAGAAATAGTGTATTTTTTCATTTTTTCCTTGTTTTTCCCTTTTAAATGCATAGAAAATAAAGCCATTACTGAAAATAAATATCA